>NW_025408681.1:1200000-1800000 GCF_020360975.1 Hirsutella rhossiliensis | reverse complement strand
AATTGGCTCCCGTCCGGCCACTGATCCTGACGAGTCGGACCCTTTGGCCACGACGGCGCGGGATGCCCGAGCTCGGCTTGCAACGGTCTCCCCCCTTTATTTTGATTGCCCTTGGTCGTCGAAGGACGGATTCGTCGACGATGGGAAGGGGGTAGGTAATGAAGCGTCTACCCTGGCATAAACGTACGGATGGGCTGTGCACGTCGCATCGCATGACATGTGCAGTTTGCAATGAATGGACTTTGCGTGGGTCGGTCGGCGGCTCGCTCGGAGAGAGGAAGAGGATTCGTCGATGATGGAAATGTCGGCGCGCGTAGCTCATCGCTCGGCGGGAGGCGAGAAGAGAGCGGTTGGCCGTTGTTGATGCAAAATGGGGGGAAGCCGCTCATCACTGCCCGGCGCTTGGCCCTGTCAGGTACTGATATGCCAAGACGGTTCATTGCCGAGACGCATGTATACAGTGCGGCGGGCGACGATTCCAAGCGTGCGGATACTTGAGCGCACTTTCGTCGAGTACTGGCACGTGCATGAAGGATACTGGCAGGTACCTGAACATTGCAACTCCGACGATAGGCGACGCAGGCAATTCCTCAAGTAGACGGTGTAAGTTACCTATTTGGTACAGCCGACTCGCATACAGGGCTTCATTGCCGGGCACAAAAGACTGCGGCGGAGGCTCGCATCATCCCATTTCCTGTTGTCCCGTCTCCTCACTTCCGTCGCCGTCACCCGAAGACATGTTTGTTTGCACACTGCAACGTGCCTAGCGCTGTCCCCAAAAAGGCCCATTCTGTGGATATTACTGCCCTATCCAGCAGCGCCTCCACTGGGCTTCCACAGCTGTACAGATGTACATTCCCTAGGCCAACACCCATTGCTGTCCCAACATGGTGTTTTCACGATGGCTCATTGGAAATAGGACGGGCAATGACGTAGATCAACGCTCATGACACCGTGAGAAAGGGCGTGATTAGTAGCCGTTGCCCTCTAGAAGCTGCTGGTGAGGAATGCAGTGCATCTTGTCCTGGGAGGGGCAAAAGGGGGTAGCAGAGCGGGGACCAATGCCTCGAGTCTGTAATTACCTACCTACCTTACCTACTTACCTGACTGTAAGTATAAGTATCCGTAGTACTTACATACAGACATACGGAGGCATATCCCTAGGACGCGCCCATCGGCCCGCCTCGGCCCCCACCGCATCCTCGTGTCGCGTCGCCGTAGGTACTGCACTGTACCGTTGATACGGAGTACACCCTCGTCTTCGCTCGTGTCGAGTCCAGTACTCCGAACGACTCCTCGCAGTCGACAACTCCCAATCCAGACCACCTTCGTCACAAAAACCTTGCATCTCGCCCGCACGCTCCCAACTCTTCCTCATCTTCCGCGATTCCCGCCTTCAACCGCCCGCCACCGTCCCTTGACGCGCCTCTATACACGTTCGTTCCTGTCGTCGCCTTCGCTCGCTCTTCCCGGCCGCCGTCGTCTCAATCCCGCTCGACTCCTCTCCCCGACCTCGCCTCGTTTCCCGGACGCGTCGCCCGCCTTTTCCATCAGCCACCCCAAGCTCCCCGAGTCCAAGCCCTCTCCCGCCACCATGAAGGGTTCGTCGACCTCGCTCTGGCCAACTTCGGCCCGGCTGACCGACACGCAGGACTTATTTTGGTCGGTGGCTTTGGCACCCGCCTTCGCCCCCTCGTACGCGATGCCCTTCCCCGTCCTGGTGACCAAACCCCGCGCACTCCACTGACTCGCCAGCGCGCCAGACTCTCACGCTTCCCAAACCCCTTGTCGAGTTCTGCAACAAGCCCATGATTGTCCACCAGATAGAGGCGCTTGTCGCTGCTGGTGTCAAAGACATTATTCTCGCTGTCAACTACCGACCTGAGGTTATGGAAAAGTTCCTCGCCGAAGTGCGTTTTCCGCCCCGCATCGTCGCTCTCTTCTTGTTCCCTTCCCGCATCACTCGCTGACACGTCTCGCACCAGTACGAGCGAAAATACAACATCAACATTGAATTCTCCGTCGAGTCTGAACCCCTCGACACGGCAGGGCCCCTCAAGCTGGCAGAGAAGATCCTGCTCAAGGACGACTCCCCCTTCTTTGTCCTCAACTCGGACGTCATCTGCGACTACCCCTTTGCCGACTTGTTGCAATTTCACAAGAACCACGGCGACGAGGGCACAATCGTCGTCACAAAGGTCGAGGAGCCCTCCAAGTATGGCGTCGTCGTCCACCAGCCCAACCACCCCTCGCGCATCGATCGCTTCGTCGAGAAGCCCGTCGAATTCGTGGGCAACAGAATCAATGCCGGCATGTACATCTTCAACACGTCGGTTCTCAAACGCATCGAGCTGCGCCCCACCTCCATCGAAAAGGAGACGTTCCCCTCCATGGTCCGCGACAACCAACTGCACTCGTTCGACCTCGACGGCTTCTGGATGGACGTTGGCCAGCCCAAGGATTTCCTCAGCGGCACCTGCCTCTACCTCTCCTCCCTCACCAAGCGCGCCAGCAAGGAGCTGACCCCCCCTACCGAGTCCTACGTCCACGGCGGCAATGTCCTCATCGACCCGTCTGCCAAGATCGGCAAGAACTGCAGGATCGGCCCCAACGTGACCATTGGCCCCAACGTGGTGGTCGGAGACGGCGTGCGGCTACAGCGCTGCGTCCTCTTGCGCGGCTCAAAGGTCAAGGACCACGCCTGGGTCAAGTCCACCATTGTTGGCTGGAACAGCATCGTTGGCCGCTGGGCGCGCCTGGAGAACGTGACGGTCCTGGGCGACGACGTGACCATCGGCGACGAAATCTACGTCAACGGCGGCAGTGTCCTGCCGCACAAGTCCATCAAGGCCAACGTCGACGTCCCCGCCATCATCATGTGAGGCGCGGCAAACTCACGGCCCAACCAACCGGGAAGACACTCAAAAACAGATTCCACCCACCACTACCACCACTCACAGACATCGCCACTCTCAAATATCTTTGAAAAGGCTATGCTCGGAAGCGGGAACGCGAGACGCCTCTCTTGACGAAAAACCCTTTCTGCTTCACGTGCCCTATATACTTATTATTTTACCTTTTTATTCTGAATCTTCCCCTGAATCTTCTGTTTTCTTTACTTCTCTGTTTCCCTTGGCCACGCTTTGTGCTTTTTCTCAGATCACCATGTGGCGTCACGGGCAAGGGGGGGGGGGATGCTCGAGGCTGGCAAAACAATCGTTTCGGGGGAAGGCTCGTTTCGGCCACCAAGGACTCATGATTTGTATGGCGGCAAGCGGGATGTACGTGTCGTCTGGGGCTGGGGGCCTCGGAAACTGGCGCGGTGTTGTTGCATGGCTGTAGCTGCGGCGCGGGGTGGACGTATAATTAGACGGTAGCCGATGAACGGGGACTCTGGCGCTCAGCCTCATGTGTGCCTCTTTTCATCGTGTTGTGCGTGGCGTTTCAAGGGGTAGGGTCACGAGGTAGATTGCATGCTGTCTGCGGCGGCGCTCATCCATGTCCAACAGCCAACGGCCATTTTGCCTCTTTCCAAACGTCTTTGTTGGTCTAACCCCAAAGAAAGTACACGACCCAAGCTTACTCCCCACATGATATCATACATGAAATGCACCCGGCTCCCAAAAAAAAACGGCTGTACTCCCCAAAGAGAAATAAAGGGCCCTCACTCCTGGTCCAGCACCCACCCCCTGCTCATCTCGACGGCCCTCTCCCACTGCCTGCGCATGCCGGCCCTGTCCGCCTTGCCGAGCTTGGGCTGAAAGACGGTCCTGTTGCTGGCGTTGACGGACCGCAGCTCGTCGGGGTCGGCCCAGACCCCGGTGGCGAGGCCGGCGGCAATTGCGGCGCCGAGGGCCGTCGTCTCGCGCATGGCGGGGCGGTCGACGGGGATGCCGCTGAGGTCGGCCTGCGTCTGCATGCACAGGTCCGAGCTGGAGAGGCCGCCGTCGACGGCGAGTGACTCGAGCGCGTGGCCCGAGTCGGCAGCCATGGCGTCGAGGATGGCGGCTGTCTGGTGGCAGGTGGCCTCGAGCGTCGCGCGCGCAATGTGGCCTTTTTGCGTGTGCGCCGTCATGCCGACTGGGGAGTGAGACGGGTGTAAGCCAACAGCGGTCCCAAAGGGCGGGGGAAGAAAACTCACAGAGCGTCCCTTTGGCATCGTCGATCCAGTACGGGGCAAAGAGGCCGCTGAAGGCGGTTACAAAGTAGACGCCGCCGTTGTCGGGGACGGACAGGGCCACCTCGTCAATGGCCTTGGAGCTCTCAATGAGCCCCAAGTTGTTGAGCAGAAACGTCACGCCCGAGCCGGCGACGGCGATGCTGCCCTCGAGTGCGTAGACGGGCTTCTTGCCTTTGCCAAAGTCGTAGGCCACCGTCGCCAGCAGGCCGCTCTTGGAGATGACGGGCTCGGAGCCGACGTTGTAGAGCAGGAAGCAGCCCGTGCCGTACGTGTTTTTTGCCTGGCCGGGGTTAAAGCCGCATTGGCCGACGAGGGCCGAGGACTGGTCGCCCAGGCAGCCGGCAATGGGAACGCCCTTGAGGGGCCCGCGGGCGAGTGCGCCAAAGGCGGTAGGGTGCGACGAGGGGACGATTTCAGGCAGGGCCAGCTTGGAGCGGTCAATCTGGAAAAAGGAGAGGAGGTCGTCATCGTATTGGAGAGTATGGATGTTCATGAACATGGTGCGGCTGGCGTTGGTCGAGTCGGTGACATAGATGGGGGGACCGCCCTCCCGATCCTTGCCCCCATTGAGGCGGTAGATCAACCAGGTGTCGACAGTTCCGAAAGCCAGGCGGTTCTCCTTGTAGGCCTCGGCCACGGGTTCGACGTTGCGAAGCAGCCACAGCAGCTTGACGCTGGACGGGTACGTCGACAGCGGCAGCCCGCAGAGGTCCTGGAGCTTGTCTGCATTGTCGCAGGCCTTGAGCTCGCGCACTAACGAGGATGTTCGGGTGTCGGGCCAGACGACGGCGTTGTAGAGTGGCTCTCCCGTGGTCTTGTCCCACAGCACCAGGGTCTCGCGCTGGTTGGTAAGGCCAACGGCGCGGATGTTGGCCGGGTCGTAGCCCTTTGAGCGGAACTCGGCTGTTGCTTTTTCGATACACGTCTCGACCGATTGGAGAAGCTCAAGGGGATCATGCTCGTGCCAGCTATAGGCAGATTTCCCAGTTAGCAGCAACGGATTTATTGTTGCTCGCCAATTGGCCAACCTACCCGGGTTGAGGATGCTTGTTGTCGAAGCCCATCTGGTGGCTGGCAAGGGGTTCGCCAGCACTGTTGAAGATGAGGAACCTGGTCGACGTGGTGCCCTGGTCGACGCTCCCGACGAAGACGTCTTCCTTTGGAGAATTCGGCGTGCCATTGACGGCGTCGGAGGTCCGGGCTCGTTTGGCCTCGCACGTGTCGGACATGTTAGGGTCAGACGCCCCGGAATTCCCCCGCAAAATGGCAACCTTGTGAAGGGTGAACAGTTCCAGAAGGCGGGCAGTGGTGGGAAAACCTTGTGCGCCTGCGGATAAGGGGGAGAATCTTGAATGGTGGAGGGAGGGAGTATCTGATCCGAGGTATCGAGGAAATGCCGGAGCCGTGGTTGTGGGTTGCGATAAGACGCAAAAGTTCGAGGCGGACGGGGACGAAGTCCCCACGGGGGGGGGGCCGAGATCCGAGTTCAGACCAACTGAAAGTATGAGGGCATGTGCCTCTCCAGGCTCCGCTGCCCGGCCTCTCGGGGAACGTCTAGCGCAGGCCTTGAAGAGGCGCGGGGACTAGGCTCATTGGTGGAACATCTGCGGGGGGGCGGTTGCTGTCGCATGGTTATTTGGAGGTTCCCCAATCTTTAGCCTCGGTGTGGGCTCGGTGTCGTGACGCCGACCATGTTGACTGGTGATGACGTCGGAGAATACGCAGACGCAGTCATGAGAAAGAGTCTTTGCGGTCCAGCGGTTGCATGATGGAAGATGCAAGCCAATCGTCTTTGTCAGCAGCACAGGCTGAAGACGGAAGGAGGTCGGGGAAGAAGGAAGGCACCCGGCGAAATGACGGTCAACCGCCCCTCACTCGTCCTTGGCCGCGAGAAATTATTCCTCAAATGTCATGATCAAGCCAAGACTTCTGACTCCCCATGGAACACCTCGCCGTCATTGCGTCTTGCCGACTGACTCGCGGCAGAGCTTCTAGAGGCGTCCGATTCTCAGCAACGCTTGGCGGGCTCAGCTTGTCGGCATCCTCTCTCGTATGAATCATACCCAGAGCACCATGCGCATCGAGTATTGCTAAACTTCATCTGCAGCGAATCTAGTCTCATCGCCGTGTCGTCCAGTCCTTGCTTCTTCCACTTCTTACTCGAAATCTGCCAAATACAGCGCCATCCTGACCAATGTGTCAGCCGGGTAAAAGGCATGGAGGTGAGCCCTTTGGAGACTCGGGAGAGCCACTCGCGAAACGCCGTGCTATTCACTGCGATACCCCTGTTGGCCAAGAGTGCCACAGCTCGGGGGAGAACTACTCCGATGGCCATGGCATCTCCGATAACCTGGCACTGCTAGAGGATTTTTCCATCTTTTTCGCCGACGACCTCGATGCCGAGTTGCCAAATCTCGGCGACTCCACAACGGCTGCACAAGTGTCACCGGCTGTCGATGATCTCATAGACGGATCGTTCTTTTACGATGAAGCATTGCCGGAAATTCCACCCGAGGTTGCGGCCGCAAATGCAGCCATTCAGCCACCCCCTTCCAGCGTCATCAGAGCCTTCGATCGCGGCTCAAGATCGGCCGACGAATTCGACCCCAACCTGCTGCACTCGCCGCCAAAGTCAAGTTCTACCGTGACGGGAGACGGCGCTTGTGAGCCACCCGATCTGCCTCTGACCCAAGAGGCTGATTGGGAAAGCATCCGAAGAGACCTCCAGCAATCGGAACCCCGCCACAAAGGAATGAACCAGGCCGAACGAGATCAGCTTCCGCCAGCCCACGGGGGCGGCGGCGCTGCACTACCCACTCCGGCAGCTTCGGCACCATCTAGAGATGCTCGGGTACCAACTTGTCCCGAAACGGCTTCACCAAGCAAGCCCTACAGGACCTTTTTCCACCTCAAGGAAATGGTGCAAGGGAAGCTTGAAATGTACAAGAACCAGCCCCTGGTGGTGTTTGAGTGGTACGCCAGAGTCCTCTACTCGAGTCGCGAGAACTTTTACCGGAAGCAGTACTTTCAGTTCCGCGACCTGTTCAAGGAAACCCCCCCGTACTTGAGTGGCGCTCTTCTCGGCTAGGAAGCAGACGGGCCCCTTGATTGTGCGGCAAAGGCATTCCTGTACCCTCAAAGGGCCGGGGCAAAATGTCACTGCAGGTGCAAGCTGGTCTCCGACGCGCGATCGGAGCTGGGATGGACCGTTGTAATCCTCGAAATACGGCTGACAACGTGGAAGGAAATCTCAAGAGCACTGGACGGCTTGGGGAGGCATGATTTGGACGATCCTGTGCTTTGCTCGACGACTTGATATGGCTGTGCGACGGAAAGCGACCGCAGCGAGCTATGCTGACCGAGTTCTAAATGATGTGACTGATCTTGCCATAGAGGTGGCGCGGATAACGGGTATGGACTCGAGTAAACAACTCCTTCAGTTTCTCAGAAGATCTATCGATGGATGGAAAGGCCAAGGCCTCATCACATATCTTCGGGCAATCCCATACCACTGAGAATCACTCCCACCCCTTTCCGGGCAGCACCTTCTCACTCCCTTCTCCCGTTTTGTAGTCACGGTGATTCCCTCTGCTTGCTCTCCTGACCTTGAGATGCAAACAACATCAAACCATGTCGTGACCCTGACCGCCGAGGCGCGTCCTTCACCGCCGTTGCAATGCGGGTCATCGTCTTCGAGTGCTGTCCAATGTGCGTCCCGCTCGCAATGTGTTGCAGACGCGAGTACTGATAGGTGCTCGCAGCTTCCATGAACAAGGAAAAAAGGGAAACACGGAGAGGGCTTCAATGAACGACCATGGCCGTGATCCATCGTGTACTCTTCATAAACAGTCACCTTGGGACTGTTGGAATTATTGGAGTCATTCCCAGGCCGACCGAGCCTTTCGAGTTAGTGTATTACAAAGTTGGCCGACTTATTGGTATCAAAAAGGCTGTTGCGCCATTGGCGAACCCAGTGTCCGCCCCTAAAGTCTTCGGACACCCTCTCTCATCATTCTTGAGCGTTATAAGTAATTTGACACAAGCAAAAGCTGTCGCTTTCCGGCCTCCAGGGCTGGCCAATCAGTTGGTTGTCGCCGCTCCCTCAGAGCTCGATCAAGGCCTCCTCCGCTGCAGGCTGATTGATCGGATCGTCCTGAGGCACTGAGGGGAACGAGTCTTGAGTGTAGCCCGCGTACGCCCACGTTTGCGGCGCCGTCGGTGGCTGTTGCGGTACTTGCTGCGGCATTGCCCTTTGGATGGGTTGCTGCCAGTACGCTTGTTGCTGCTGCTGCGGTTGATGTGCATTTTGTGGCGGTGGGGGTGCACTCTGAGGTGCACTTTGGAACGGGGCTGGCTGCGGCACAGTTTGAGGGGGTTGTGATGGCTGACTGGGTCGGCCATGGGCTTGCATCGGCGTCGGCTGGGGCTGAGCCGGGCTGGGCCCCGACTGGAGCTGCATCGACTGTGAGAGAATTGGATATGGCGAGGTATTTGCATCTGGCGCAGGACCAGGAGCTGATGGTACCGTGGACTGAGCAGAGTGAGGAGGGCTAAAGTAGTATGAGCCTCGGCGGTTCGTGGCAGGCGATGCGTTCGGCCGCTGGGGAGACTGCATTCTCTGCGTCGGATCAGGGGGAGCTTGCTGCTGCTGCTGATACGGGTCTTGGGGAGCTGAGGGTGGTAGGCCCTGCCAGCTATCACTCCTCTGCGTCTCCTGCGGAGGTAGTGTCTGGCCAGGATGATGTCCTGGTCCTGGCCCGTACGAGGTGAACTGAGGCTGCGGCGTCGGCTGTGAGGGCGGCTGGTAACCCTGGGTGGAAGACATCTGGAAGCCGACAGGCTGCTGGCCCGTGTAGAAGTTTTCGGCATTGCCGGTACTGTTGTGTGCCTGCGTCGCTATCGAGGGATACGGCCCAGATGGCTGACGAGGCGGAGGCAGGTTGTAGCCTCCAAAGCTTTGCTGGCTGTACGCCTTTGATAGCCGTTCCTCCAGCATGCGGTCGTAATATCGAACCACAGTCGACAGCTTAGCGTGAAGCTCCAGCAGAGTGTCTTGGGCACCAGTCAGCTTTTGTTCAGCAGCCTGATTTCATCGCTGGGACTCACCATGCTTGCTCATCGTCTCCCCGTACGTCCGCGCCAGTTTCGGCCGCAGCGTGCCGATGCTGTCGTAGAGTTCCTGAATCTGGGGCTCCCTCAAAATCGTACCTGGAGGCTGCGTCTGGAGACGGTCGACCAAGGTGGAGAAGAGGTTGATGTTCTCGGCTTCAACGGGCGTCAACTCGTAGTCGTTCTTGGGCAGCACAAAGCTGGACGTTGTCGCGTTGCTCGACGGGTTCGACGTTTGTTCTTTCAGAACAGCCGCATGTCTCTTCTTCTGCTCCTCCATATCTGCCAGGGAGGCGGCAATGGCGGCCTTGAGGTCCGCGTCATCTTCTTCCGCCTGCTTCGTTGCGGCGTCGCTGTTGGGTCTGGTCCCATTCGTGAGAGGCTCGACAAAGCCGCGTGTCGAGCTTTTGACTTCCTCTAGGCTCATGGCCAGCGCCTTTTTCAAGTCCTCGTCAAATCCGTCGTCGATCCGAGCGTTTCGAGGCTGCATAGCCGATGTGCTGCGCGTCTTGTGGGGGTATGTCGGGGATCGGTCAAGCGAGGCGTTCTGTTCTTTGTACGCTTTGCTCGTCAACTTGGCGTAGCATCCGTCGTCTACTCGAACCGGGGAGTGGATGCCGAGATGCGGTAACGCGGCCGTCTTGCTCGAGCACTGCTGATCGAAACAGTTACCACAGTTCCGACAGTGGTGTTTTCGGTTTGTAAAGGTGAAGGGAGTGCGGCAACGCATGCAAACATCGGAATCGACCCATTCAGGGGGCTGCAACGATGGCAGAGTCAGCGACGAAGCCCGGCACGCACAACTGGGGACGAAGATCTTACCGCGCTGCTGTCAATCATACTGCTAGCTACCGAGACCCGAGGTGGAAAGTGGTGGCCTTCACGCTGCAACGTCCTGTACACCTCTCCGATGTATGCCAGGTCGTGTCGGCCCTCTGCCGCACCGGCCCAGGATTGGATGAGCTCAAGAATCTTGGACTTGACATCGGCGTTGACGGCTCCCGGGCCCACGGCCTGCAGGAGAGACACAAGGTTGTCCATGAATTCCCGCGAGGCGATCTCGGCCAGGAAGTGTGCGCCGCCGTTTTTGACACAGGTATCGGTAAGCTGCGTCGGTGAGTAAGTGACGACGCGGCAGTCGGGAGGAATATCCTACGTGGAGGGCGCTGAGCTGCGTGTTGGGGTTCTTGTTGCCGATGCGTCGCTTCAGAGATCGCATGGCCTCTTTAGGCGCCACGGTTTTGGACCTGATGACGTCGGAGATTTCGAGATTGAGGGCGATGTCCTCCCTGGGGTCGCGTTAGCTAGAGAAGCAAGGTAGTTGACCGACGGCGAGAGAGGTGCATACAAGCTGCTGCTGGTTGCCCTGTCAATCTGCTCGTCCAGGGCCGAGTTGGCCGAGGACGACCACCAGCTCATCATGTTGGAGGATGACGACGACCAGGCGGGACTCGAGCAGGGAGGCGTCGTGCAGGTAACTGGAGTAAGCTACCGTGAACGACGGGCAGGAGACGGCGAGGTAGGCGAGCCGAGAGATGGAGATGGGTTTGGGCGGATGCAACTGGGGGTGCAGAGGTAGAGGATGGTGGCTTCGAGATGGCTTGTCGTCGGGGAGGCCAAAGCAGTCAGCCGACAGCCTTGCTGGTGGGCGATGAAGTACTGTACGGCTCATGCACAGTCGGTGTACAGCGCACTGGGGGCGGGTACCTCACCTGATGACGGCAGTGGAGGGTTCTACGCGTCTGGTATCCGTACTGTAGGTAAGTACCTACCTACAGAAGGTATCCACTGGGCGTCGCGGGTATCTACAGTGGGCGGGTGCGTTAGGGGAGGGGCCTGAGACGTCGGCTCAAGAAACAGTTCCGGGTACCTCCTGGGCAAGCGGCCTGCTCCTGGTTCCCTGCACGGGCAATGGATATCATCATCGCCATGTTAGGCAATGTCGATCAATCAAATGCCATACTAGTCAGACTTCCAACGTCAGCAGGACACTTCTGATGCTATGAATTCAGCCCTCAGTAAGGTGCCCATCCGTAAGGGGGCGGGATGGAGGCTGGCCGGACAGATTACAAGGCCTCCGAGGCGCTGGGCGCGGCGACAGTGCGGTGGCTCGTGGGGTCTGGCGGGACCCGTCCGCTGTGCCCGTACCTTCGATAGCGGTACATGGTCGGTACTATTAATAATACCCGAGATGGCCTGTAGTGGCGCGTGCCGCCAGTGAAGAAAGGCGCGGCAAAAAAGGGTTCTGGCCTGGAGCGGTACTTGGTACCTGGGCGCTGTCACAGCACAAGACGTGAGGAGCAGACAAATTCGGAGGCCCATGTCCGACCTCAAAGGCAACAACGACAAACTGCCCCCTTTGTTTCCCACGCCTTGCGCCAGGCAGCCTAACAAAGACGCACCCGTCGTCATCGTCGCCATCCAGGGCGAATACTCGTCTTATCAAGCATGCGCCGCGCGCCCTCGGCCTGCCGGGAACCCGCCCTCTTGCCCTCCTCTCGCTAGATCCCATCGCCCATGCGCCGTTCCCGCCCATTGTCCCGAGCATAACTACCAGGCGCCGCGCCTCCTCTCCTACGTTGCGATTCCTCATACCCGGCCGAGATATGACCGCTGTCCCCGACCATATATCGCATTCAGTGTCTTGATGACTAGGGGTCCACCGTTGGCGACAACCGCATGTCTGTCATGACCAACGCCAGCTATGGCCTCTCGCCAGGTCATCAAGCCAAAGGCAGAGCCCGCCCCTCGACGCCTTTTCCTCATATAGACGACTTGCTCGCCGTACCAAAGGACATTGATCCGAATCAGTCCATCAAGAGACTGTTGGACATGACAGAAACATCGCTGCGACAGTCCGAAGTAAGCCGCAATTTCGACAGGCCTGCCCTCGCCCTCAAGGACTATATCCGTGCCTCCATCCTCGCCGTCCAGGTCATTGTCAAGCACAAAGACTACCCCGTCTTGAGGGATTCCCGCAGCGAATCTGGCCGACTACACAATGCCATCCTGAAAAGGATATCTCAGCAGACCGACATCTACGAGGACATCAAACGCAATATCATGGAAGACAACAAGAGGACCGGGGTCCAGCCGACAGTCAAACGCTCCGCTCCACCGTCGCCATCAAAAGCTCAAGGAACCGGGCCGCCGCCTGCTTCCCTCGTCAACGGAGAGGCGGCTTCCTCGCGACCGCAGACAAAGGCAAACGGCCGCACACTACAGCCCGTGAACGGCTCTCCGGCAAAGACTAAGCCCGCTGTGCTCCCAAAACCCCAATCTCTGCATGGAAATGCCATAGTCCCGGGCTCTGGGCGCTCTGCGCCGGCCAATAATCCCAAGCTCGACCTGACTGCTCGGTTTGCCAATCTCAGGGGCCCCCAATCTTGTCCCGGGCAGGATCCTCGCATCAAAACATATCCAATTCCCACCCAGAAGCCATCAGGACCGTGGCAGATGCCCGGCAGCCCGGAACTCGACGTCGACTCGGACCCCACAGCCTCGGCTCTTCCCAAGGTACCCGATGCCATCTACAGCCCGGCGCGAGGGAGTGTATCCGGGGAAGCATCCAGACTTCCAACCAGCACCCCCCGGGGGCTTTTCAGCCGCACCGGCTCATCAACGTCACTTTCTAGCATGCCGAGCATGCTCCCACCGCAGACCAATGAGTTTACCCCCGCGGTTCCGACCTCCGCTGTGCCTGAGGAAGAGGAGGAGCCAGTCGAGCTTCCCGAGGAGGATAACATCACTGCCGAACAGCTCTGCAAAGTCATGAAGGCAAAATTGTCTATTTTGCTCATAGATATACGATCTCGAGAAGAGTTTGACGAAGGGCACATAATGTCATCGTCCATCATTTGCATCGAGCCGAGTATTCTCCTGCGGGAAAATATCTCCTCGGAGGAAATTTCAGAGAGCATGGTGCTCTCGCCCAATCCAGAACAGGCCCTGTTCGAGAGGCGCGACAGTTACGACCTCGTTGTTTTCTACGACCAGGACTCAGAGCGAGTGCCTCAATCTCCGAAAAGTTCTGATGAGCTAGTCGTCGTGTCTCTGCATCGGGCTTTGGAGCATCTCAACTACGGCCGGCGACTCAAGAGGTCGCCAAGAATATTACGAGGAGGCTTGGGTGCGTGGGTGGACCTCATGGGACCTCTGGCGCTGCAGCCGACCACCTCCACGACCTCGACCTCATCAGCTACTCTGGTAAGACAGAAGCGAAATGGCTTCATTCAACGTAAGGGACACAAATTCGTTGTGACGTCGCTGCAGCCCGCCGACGTCAAGGCGTGGGAAAACACACTCGAGAAGGACGCCCATCAGACTGCCGCTCGGCCAAGTTTCCCTCGCACAGCAAGGGAATTTTTGAGTTCCACCCCCATCGCGGCTCAACAGCAATCCATGAAGTCTCCCGCCGCCATCGAAGAGAGGCAGCAGCATGGCTTTGGCTCGCTAACACCGCTCCCTGCTCCTCCGGCTCGGCCGCGCGCCGCCGTGCAACGTCTCAGCCACAGCGGCCTGTCACAAGGAGACGACGGCAACGAGACTTACAGCGAGCCCGGCTCGTCCTCGCTGCAAAGGTCAACGGCCCGTTCCAAGAAACCCACGGAGCAGGTCTCGGCGGCTGTCAAGGCATATACCGGGCTCAATAACCCTCGAAACTGGTGCTATGCCAACAGCACGCTCCAGTCGCTTCTCGGCTCTCCCGGGTTCGGAAGAGAGTTGGCTGATTCGGAGTGGGTTCACAAATATTCGGTTCCTCGAAAGGAGGACGAGAAGATTGACCCACCCCAACTCATGGTTCGGATCTTGTCCAATCTCTTTCACTGGATGAGCACTGGCACGTTTGAGACAATGAAAGCGCAGACGCTGATGGTAGGCCGCTTCGGTCCGGGCATAAGGGGTTGATGAGGAGGCTGACATTGTTCCAGGATTATTCTCGACAGCTCTGCAAATCCAGCGAGGCAGAGTCGCAATTCGGCGGATCACACCAGCAGGACGCGCAGGAGTTCATGTCCTTCATCATGGAGCAGCTACACGACGAGACGAACCCTTGTCGAAATAAAGCTGGCAACGCAAAGCAGCCAACGACAAGCGGGCGACCGCTGGTTCGGGCCGCCATGGAGTATTGGGCGAATCATTCCGAGTTCAACCAGTCCATCATTGACAGGTATTGGCGAGGCATCGAGCTGTCCACCGTCAAATGCATGGAATGCGACACACGTACGCACACCTTTTCTCCCTTTGGTTTGATCCCCGTCCCTGTCACCCATGACCAGGACATGACACTCTCGGAGGCCCTGAGTGACTACGTCGCGGGAAACCAGTTGGACGACTTCAGATGCGACCACTGCAATGGCGAGAAGAAGGCCACGCAGTCCCTGTCACTTGCCCGGATGCCGCCTCTTTTGTGCGTCAGCTTCCGTCGCTTCCACTACCACGGGCAGGTTCTGTCCAAGTCCAATACGATCGTATCTTGGGACTTCAACGACTTTGACTTTGCCCCCTACTTTCTCGATGCGTCCGAACAAGACGGCGACGCCAAGGACAGGGCTTTCAGTGGGCCCTTTCGCTACGAATGCTATGCCGTTGTGACGCACGCCGGACGACAGCTCAACATAGGGCATTACTATGCCTACGTGCGGGACTCGAGCACGCGTGACCAGCACTCGTGGTACTGCTGCAACGACAGCAAGGTCAGCAAGGTCCGCATCGGGAGTGGCGACAGCAACGACATGCAGAAGGAGGTGTTCCGTTCCGGTGATGATCGGGTGCCCTACCTGGTCTTTTTCAGGAGGAAGGATGCTTGAGGAGCCCGCGGGGCCGGGGAGTGGGAGAGCGCCGAGACTTTTGATTATTGGTTGAAGCGTGGTAAGACGGGTGAGGCACGATACCCTCAAGCGTTTGCATTTGCGTTACATGCCACTGCATGTTCCTGATTTCAGTTGGTTTCTTACCTTTTTTTTGATGCTGGATCTATGCCTGAGATGCGCTGAAATTAGGAGGCGAGATGTTTCCCCCAGCGCTGCTGTTGTTCTTGGCGAGGCATCCAGCGCGCTCTTGCCAGTCCAGCCTACAACTATCTGTCTTTTCTCGCCCTGCTTCATCGTTTGGATACATATACATGGACATTTGGGTAAAGCGGCATGGGCCGGCGCAAGCATGGTTACGGAGTAAGGTGCTTTCGGGTAATGCGTGCGCTTGTGAATATGTTTGTGGCCGAGCACGAAGAAGAAGAGGAATGATGATGACTAGGGTTGATGGGATAGGCATGAACAGGACGAGATGACAATGACACGACGCTCTTCTGGTCAACGGGGGCTTGGTGTTGACGAGGCTTCAATTCCTCGTCCTTTTTATTCTGCAACGTGCGATGGCGACGAAAGAGGGGGGGGAGACTAGACCAACATCTCCGCGGTCTGTTCTCAGCAAACTCCCTTGAGTATGCGCGCTTCTAGCTTCCTAATGTCGAAACGTCATTTTTCCAGATCGCTGCGAGGGCCTCCCAAACTCGATGCTGCCAAAGATTGTCCTGATCTTTGCGTCACCGCGAGCCCGTCTCGGGATGTGCCGGCGATGGGAGCACGCCATTGTCCTCGAACCCTCAGGTTTCTCAGCCAAGGACCCAGCCGCAAAGATAAGGCACAGGTGCACAAAAGGCATGCGACAATCTACTTTGCAAGTCTCTTAATGAGCCAACGCCCCCTCCTAGGTTTACATTATAGACCGTCAAGATATCGCTCCTGCCCCTGTTTCAAATCACTCAAACGCGCGAGCGTTGCCTGGTACTCAAAACTCACGCGCTCTTCTTCCCCTTCACATCCCGCTCTTCAGGAGACGTTCTTGAGGCACGCGTCAATCTCCTTCTTGAACTTCTCGCGGATGGCTTTCCGGTTCAGCTTCTGGGTCGCAGTAACGAGGCCCTGCGAGGAATTATGTGAGCACAACACGAAACTCGCTCGGCCTGATGAGAGAAAATCAACTTACGCTATCCGGCGTCCACTCCTCGTCTGTGATGACCACTCCGGCGACAGTCTCCATGCCAGACAGGCCGCCATTCTTTGCCATGGTTTGTAGTTGTTTGAGCACCGCGCCACGCACTTTGGAGTCGTGGTACATGCTGTGCTCGTTGACGCCCAGCTCCTTGGCCTTTTCGGCCAGGACCTTCTCGTTTGGCATAATGAGGGCGATGGGCCGAGAATGCTCGGCGTCGGCGTGGACCATGACGTTGGCCACGGCCTGGGCACCGCGGTAGACGGACTCGACCTTCTCCAGGGCAATGTATTCGCCGCCCTGCATCTTTACAAGGTTCTTGACACGGTCAATGACCCGCAAATGGCCATCAGTATCGAACTCGCCAATGTCTCCAGTCTGGAACCAGCCATCCGAGGTGAGGGCTTTTGCCGTCTCCTCGGGGTTGTCGTAGTATCCCGTCATGAGGGGCAAGCCCTTGATATAGATTTCGCCCTGGGGAATCTTGGCGTCGGTGGAGTAACCGATGTCGGGGATGGAAACCAGCTTGACGTCGATAGCGGCGGGGATAGGACCGATGGCATTGGGCGAGTACTCGAGCGGACAACCCAGGGCACCGTTTGCGCACGTCTCGGTAAGGCCGTACCCGACAACCATGGGGGCCAGGACGATGGAGAGGAAGTGCTTGGTGCTGTCGGCGATACCGCTGGCGCCATTCATAGTGAACCGCAGTCGGCCGCCAGTCAACTCCCGCACCTTGCTGAATACAATGCCATCAAAGATGCTGGCAAGGGGAAGCTTGTTCTTCGCCATGAAGCTCTTGTAGGTGAAGGCACCCCAGAAGAGGGACCTGAGGACGGGGCTCGAGGTTTCGAGCTTGGCCATGACGCCCTTTCTGACCGTTTCCCAGACCTGTGGAACGCCGACCATGGCCGTGGGCCGCAGCTCCCGCATATCTCCGGCGCAATTCTTGACCGAGGTATCCGACAGAGTGCGCGGGTTTCCGTATCCCAGCGTACCGCCAACAAAGAAGACAAGGTTCTCGAGGACCATCTCGAAAATGTGTGCGAGGGGCAGATAAGCCAGGATGCATTCCCTGTCGGTGACGCACTCGTCGACGTTGGTGTAGAGACCGGTAACTGTTGCCGCCGCGGTCAATGCAATGCGCCGAGACGGAGGGGGAGGCAGCTCGGGACGTACTTCCAGCAATGAGTGCCTCGTGCGTAATGCAGGCACCCTTGGGGGGGCCGGTAGAGCCCGACGTGTACATGACGCAGTAGAGGTCGGAGGGCTTGGCGGGCTTGGGATCAACCATGTTGTCCTCGCCGAGCCTGCGTAGGTCCTCATACGTGATAACAGTAAGGTCGGGGTTGGCCTGGGTAAACTCCTCGATCTCGCCGCCGACGGCAAACATGCAAGCGGCATTGACGATGACAGTTTTGACGTTTGAGTTCTTGATGGGCTTGGTGGCAGTCTTGAGCAGATGAGGGTCGACAAAGATGGCATCGGCCTGGGTCTGGACGAGAGAGTGTTGGACGCCGCTCTCGCCGAGAGTATCGTAGGCGGTGACAATAGAGATGGACTGTGATGCGCAGGCGTGAGACATGGAGATCCATGGTACACTAGCGGCAGACTCGGGTTAGTTGAGGCGCAACAAGGGGACGGGGAGGGCTGACCTCGTGGTGGCGAATAGATGGACCTTGTGGTCCGAGGTCAAGCCAACCTTGCGCAGGCCGGAGCCGATCTGGAGGACGAGTGTCTCGTATTCCTGGTAGGTGAGGAAGGAGTACTTTGTGAGCTCAAAGAACTGCCACTCCTTGTCCACCTCGTGGACCTGGCCGTCGACCGTCTTCTTGACCTTTTTGAGCTCCTTGTGAAGCTTGACGAGCTTGCGCGAGCCGACGGCCTGGTGGTTGGGAAAGTTGCGGGCGCTGCGGCGAACAATGTCGAAGACGGTCGTGACGTCGGCGGCGGGGCGGTTGAGGAGGCCATTCTTGGCGCGAGGATGTCGGCGAGGAATCGTCTCGCCGGGCACTTTTTGGTAGCCGGGAGCCTCGACGGTGAAGGGCGGCTTGTGGACGGGGCTCAGGGGCATGACACTCGAAGAGTAGTCCATGCTGGCGGTGGCTGGAGCGGGATGGCCGCTGGAGTGGGCGATGAGGCGGGTTGTGTGACTCGGAGCAGCGACGGGGGCGCAGGACCGACGTGTTTAGGAGGAGGGCCGTGATGTCAAGGCCAGCATTGGCCGGAAGAGGGGGGGAGGTTGAATGAGGAAGAGGAGGAAGAGGAGGAGGAGGAGGAACAAAGCGAGGAACAAAGCGAGGGCGAGGGCCAAAGGTTGTATTTAGTGTTGTTTTTTCCCAGCAGGCCCCCCCCCCCGATTGCAGCTCCAGCGTGTAGCTTAGCAGCTTAGGTACGACGACAGTACAGTAATAAGGCACTGTAAGCTGCTATGGGCAGCGTGGATCCCTTCCCCCCTCTCCCTGGCCTTAAGCTGAGGAGACTAACTCCTCTGGACAGGTGCCATCTGGGGTTTGGCCTCTAGCTGGCAGTGGAGGAAGGTATGTTTTAGTGGCGCCTGCTACCCCAGCACAGTGCCTGCTCAAGAGGCCGGCGGTACATTTGCTCAAGAGGATGGAGACATTGGCTGCGCTTTAAGGATACTTTGTGCCTCAGGCGCTCGACGGCACCCGGTCCAGTACCTGCGCGGGTCCCGCAGTCCTGCCGATGAGGTACCCATCTCGACAAGCTTCAAGTGCCGGGCTTCTTCACGCCGCCTCACGCCGCCTAGCTTCGCTTCCCCCACACGCCACCAAAAAGAAAATTGGCTTGGTCGAACCCTCGGCATGGCGCATGCTGGCGGCGGTCCGAGGCAGCCAGCAGCAGTCCAGAGCAGCCAGCAGCAGTCCGAGGCAATAACCCTAGGTATCGATCCGAGGCAGCGACTCGCAAGGACTCCACGCGGCCGCCGAGCCAGAAGCACGCACGTATCGCGCGATCCCGGCAAGGTGGCAGCCCCGTCGGCCATTCTCGAGCTTCGCATTCGTCGAGCCCCGTCCAGTGAGGTCATGGCCAAGAGCCTCCAACCCTTGGCTAGCTCGGAAACGGCGCCACACCCCCAATCCTTTTCTCGCCCTCGCCCAACAAATCCTCCCCACGGGAAGAGCTTCGCAATGCTTGGGCACGTTTCAGCTAATGGAAAGAACAGCTGTCCGTCCTTGGCCAAAGCCAGTTCTGCCTACACATGGCCAAAAGCGGAAGCCAAAGCTACGGCCACGGTTCGGTAGCCGCGGCGACTGAGCTTGACAAAGAGGGCCATGGGCCATGCACGTCTTGCGTCCTGCAAGGCCGCCTCTCGCTTGTGTTATCAACATGTTGCCGTCGGCGCCCCCTATCCTCGTCCTGACCATTTCAGCTGGGCCGCGGCCCGGAGATTGATACTTACCTGATTCTCCCCGTCCAAGACGCACACGATCCCCGCAGCCCGACTTTGGTTGACTTTCATGCACGTCCGCGGCTCCGCCGGCGCGCGCCGGCCGAGGAGCAATCGACCTTGATGCATAAACTCGGATATTTCTGGCCCGATCTGCCCATTCAGCCCACTCCTCTCTCTCTCGACCTTGACTCCGGATCCTCCAGGGGTGGGTCCCTGGTCAACCTCGGAGCCTCCAAAGAGCCCTCGGATCAACCAGATCCTCACTCTCCTCTGTGGAGAATGTTTGGCGACCTGTTCTCGCTGGCGTCGGCGCCTTGTCCAGGCACATGTCATGACCAGAGAGGAATTATGTTACATTTTCAAACTCCCATCGCCTACCCCTGGTCGTGAAAGGAGCTTGTCTGTCTATCGGACTCTGGGACAGCGAGTTGACCATTTTACCCTCGCGCATTTCTCCGTCTCCTCGGCCCCTTTTCACATGTCCTGCCGGATGACCAAAGACACTTATCGGCATCCTACGCCGGCCGACATGGCCGTGCCTCCGTGAAGCGTCTCCAACGCTCCCGCAACAGCCCTCCTTGCCGCGGCCCTAAAATGCACCTTCGCCGGCGCCGGCCCGCATTTCCCGGATATTTAGACTATTCGGGGACTGAGGTCCGCCCGCTCTGTCCACCGTCTCGGCCGGAGAAAAAAGGTTCGGTCCGTGAACTGCTCTTGACCCGGAGGAGACGGTTGATGAGACGATGAAAGGTGCCGTTCCAATCTCGGGGGAGGGCCCAATCTGTCTATTTTGTGGGCCAAGCCTGGATCTATCAACCGATCCTGCCGTCTTGTCTCGGCAGCGGCCGCAGACTACCAGATCTCGCTTCGTGTGTGCTGTTCGAAGAGGGTGGGATGGTCGGTGGCTAGTGTCAGGCTCGGATGATCGGGGCGACAGTTACGCTATCGGGGAGCGCGACTGTCTCCATCCCATTGGATTCGACGCAGTTCACCATTTTGTGGCGTTTGCTGGTAGCCCTCTTCAACAGCACTATGCCCACCGCTCACTGTTGACTTGTCTTGCTAAATATGATGTTGGCTTGTCTTGTCAACGGTTTCCTTGAACGAAGCATGCATGATAAACTCTTGTCATGTCCTGCCCGCCCCATAGCTTGCTCTTAAGACAGTTATTGTGCAGTAGAGTCTTGGCAACAGAGGGGGCGCAGGCTCGATATAGTTCTCTTCGTACTCCGTAATGCGTGCAAGCTTCTTTGAATGAGTGTCAGTGCTTGTTTAATGGGAACTCTGGGGACGCGTCCCACATTACGCGCCTTTCTCTCATCCGCTCAGCGTCGAGTCTGTCACCGGCGAAGACCCAGCCGTCCAGTCATTCTTCTCTGCTCTGATAAAATGCCCTACCTTTAATTGTATATAAATGGGAGCATGGTGCTTTACCAGCAGCCGTCAAGCTACGGTTCATATGCAGCAGTGCAAGTGGCAAAGCCATTGTCAAGAACCTACCACCGCTACGACGCACATTCATTGTTGAAGCTTTCTGCCCAACCCAGCTCGCTGGTCGTTGCAGGAAGCTCCGCGACTCAAAGTCCTGGCGCAAAATGATGCAGGCTACTTGCGAGGTGACAGAACGACCCCAGGGCGTAAGGGCTTGGAACCCCGTTACGGCGGTCTGCTACACGCTCGTCATCAACACCTGTCCCGCATCACGCAGCGCAGTCCCGAATTCATTTTTTCACGTGGAGCCACGGGGCACGATCAGGCGTAAGACTGGGCTAGAAGTGGGTGGAAAGAACAGGGTCGAAGTCGATGACATCTCTGGAGGCGACGAAGCGAGTTTCGTTGAGTCGGTGGTATAGGGACGGGCAAGCTGTCCATGCCCGATATCTATATGGGCTTCCACGGAATGCGTGTTCCCAGGTGAAGGTGGACGAGAGAGCAGCAGCACTGGGTTCTTTGCCATGGATAAATGGAGGCTTGTCGTCAACGCCGGACTTTGCGCCAGTCGCAACAATGTTGACCCCCGAGCTCCCGGTCTACGTTGTCTTTCCGGTATTGGGCTCTAGGACAAGCTCATCCTTCGATATGGGGTTCGGCGCGCAGTATACCGCTCACCCTGGGAACGGAGCATGCGATAGCCGCGGCTCGCTTGGATCGTTGACTTGATGGTCGGCGTTGAATAGGATGCGCATAGCTAGGAGTATGAGAAAACGGCAGTCAGTATCCAACCTTGACCCTCGGATTCTTTGTTTTCCGACCTTTCATGCGCTCGAGGTTGGTATCCCGGTGTCTCTTGAACCCGAGACGGACGAGGCCTCCCACACCAGCCAGCAGCGCACCCGGATCCTGGGTGAATCATGTCAGCTCTATTCATTACAACCGGTTTCGTAGAGTGATACATGGTCCCTGGATTCTTAACGAGTTAGCGGGAGATGCTAGACCTTGCCACTGGCATCGAGATTCTCTCGTCCGAGGCTCGGGCCCTCTCCGCAGCCTTGCATGGCCTTGCGCCTGTTAACTCTTCTTCTGGAAGTTTGGATGGATGTAGGAATGATGGTTCTCAAGGCGCAGAAGGGGCGAGGGCGTAGACGAGGGCAGATGAATGAGAATTTGTCAGGCATCATCTTCGGCTGGCGAAGGCAATTTCTTGCTGGCGTAGGACGGGCTGACCAACATACATCTTCGTCGAATCCAGCACCGGCGACAGACTGGCCCGAGAGAAGTGGAAGAAGAAGAAGGAAAGCCGGTCCAGTAGCGAGATTAATCTTGGATTGTTAGTCGGCAATATTGGCAGACTGGGTACCCTAAACAGAGCTATTGCATCTGCCATCGAGATCCCAGAGAGGCTTTCATGACAGGTCAGATGCCACTGAAACAACACTGTGCATATGAAACACAGCCACGAGCATTGCTTGGATGTGGTTAGCGAGGCGTGGGCGCTTCGAGGTTCTATTTGGTCAAGGTCATCTGCTCGTGACGGCTTCCTAGTGAGAAGGGAGGGGGTGTTGGCTGCTGTCTGCCCCCCCCTTCTGGCTGTATATGTTTTTCTTTTTACTTCACTTTGGCCATGGTGCTTGGGCTTCTGCGCTCGATTTGAGCCCACAAGCTCACATGACCACTCTCCTCGCAGCCGAGACGGAAGGGCGGGTCTCAGTGTCTCAGTGCCATACGGTGTAAGTCGTAGCCGAAGGAGGAGGGCGTCGCGTCGTCCAGGTCCGATCCCCGGCGGCTCTGCGTACGACACTGCAGTAATCGCATCTCCCATCTCCCTACGGAAGACGCTGTGAACCGGGCTGAGGAAACGGAGCACACGGACACATGTTCTCCGGCACGAGATCAACCTCTTCGCAGCCATCATCACTTATGTTGCTAGCATACGAGAGCGCAGAGTCTTGTTTCTCTCCATCTCTACGTGGACGCAAAACGATATGCAGAATATCCGAGACATGGCCGGCTTTTCCGTCGTTGGGCTCCCGGCACGCCCCCATTCTGGGACCCTATCCTGCATCGATGGAGAAGAGAGACCAAGACTCGGACAGGAGACAGCCATCCCGTGACCACCGGCAGCAACTCGCCATCCCTTCCATTACACGGCCGCCTTGTTTCTCTCTCTCGTAAGCCACTTACTCGTATTCCCGCCCGGAATGCTGTTAAACACACCCAGAGCGCCCTTCGCCGTGCCTCGCCTACCTTTCTTTCGTGCTTGTCTTTCCGAGGTGGCCGTCTTTCTGCATGTCAGACACCTACTACATACACTACTACGATCCTTTTGCCTCTCTCTGTCTCTTGTAATGCTCTCTCCCGCGCGCGTGGGTCCCTGACCGCTACTGAGGCGTCATGCCGTCGGACACGGGCTCTCCGCCTGTTCCCTCGGGCATGGGGGAGGAGCAGAGTCTGGGCCATTTCCTTGGTTTGTTTATTCAAATTTCATTTTATCTTTATTCTTTTGTTTTAAACATGAAATATTCAGGCCGCTTCCGGAGCAGCAACCTCTTCCCGTCAACCTCGCACAGCACTACAGACACTCCTCCTGGCTTCGACGACGACGACTAATCGCAAGACCCGCGTCGGATGACTCTGCATGCAGAAAAAGAAAGCAAAAAGAAGAGAACACCTACACAAACACTCGACGGTCCTGCAGAAAGGAGGAGGCTCACTGGGCACCAGCGGAGCCTGCGGGATGTTGCCCACGATGCTGGTCCCGGAGCCGCATCTACTCCCTCACTCGCGCGTTCTCATACGCCGAGACCTTCAAACGAGGGGAACGCATCGCCAAGGCCCGCAAGGAGAAGGGCGTTGATGGTGGCGTCGCTTACACATACACGGCTTGAGCCATCTCCGTGGCTCTCTTCCTGGCTCATCGTGCACATCCGCGGCCGGGTTTGTCCTGGGCCTCCTGGGCGTGCACCACGGGGGTAATGACGATGACGGGTGGCCATCCATCTTAACAACACTTCGAGCCATCCTCCAACATGAAAACGGGGAAGAAGGGGGGGCTCTGGAGAAGCGTTGGCTCGCCCTCGGCCCGGTCGTCGAGTCGCATCATGACACAGGCGTATCTCTCGTATCACCGCATACGCACCCCATAGCAAACAAAAGGCGGCGGGAGAGAGGGGAGAAGCAGAAGGGGGGGGTAAGCAAACGGCGCTCCCCTTTTCCCCACGGAGAGCTCATGTCATCGTATCTTGCAGAATGTGCGCGAGATTTCTTGTCCCCGGCATTCTGCCACGGCCTCTGGCAACAGGCCTGGTCGCTTCCTGGGCTCCAAGGTTCCCCCTGGGAGGACGACGGCATGGGGAGGGGAAAGGAGGGACAGCATAGCGGCTCCCAGGGAAGCGGGATGCTCTCAACGTGATCGCTCGAGGCTGTTTGGGAGTATGGATACCCCACGGGGTAATGGCAGATCTTCTCCTTGTTTGCCCCCTTCCTTTGCCACCTCTGCAGTATGAAGTTCGAGTCACCTGTCTCGCCCGCACCGTGCCGTCTGGACGGCGTCTTGAGCCTCCATGGGCTCCGGGGGCAGTTAGCCGTCAGACGCCACGTCTATTCTGATATCGCGTCTGCTTAAAGGCCTGCTGTTCAAGGCACGAGACGGGATGCTGTGCTCCGGGCGCGGCCGCGGCGGCTCTCATGTAGCACGAAAAAAGAACATACCCCCCTTCTGCCCTAGGTTTCTTTTCCCTTCCCGCTCCCCCCTTGCCCCCTCCCAACCCGCTCTGCCAGGGGTTCACGCAGCTACGACGCCATCTTCCTCGCCCACGGCTGGTCGTGGGCTTGAGGCTTCGGGCGCCCCGATCATCCTGCAGCATGCTGCTGCTGGTCCCGGTAAACTGGCTCTCCAATCGAGTCCGTGTCGTGACGAGACAGAGATGTGGAATTGGGGCGCGGCTCCCCCAGACGTTGATACCCGGTTCCCGGTTCCACGGCCCTGAAAAGGGGGGCGAAAAGGGCTTCGCATCGAGGCCTGAAGAAGAGCAAAGAAATCGCTCATATCTTGCGCCGATGACGTGAAATTCAAGCTGATACCTTGCTTCGGCGATCATGTCAGCCTCTATCGAATATTAGTAGAGCGAGGGGACGCAATAGGGGGAAGGGAGATGCTGTCGAATGTATGACGGCGGACGGCGGCGAGCTGAGAGCCCGGGCTGCTTGGTCAACGACGTCTCACCAAGGGCATGCACATGCCTTTACCCTTTTGGTACTGAATGTACAGTGTCAGAGGGCAGATCAGAATAGATTGAACGACAACGTCGAGGAGGCAGCAGCAGCCAACCGAGTCTCGGCTCGAGGCCTCGAGACAAGCAAGCCTCCGCCTCCTATCTTCACCGGGTTCTCTTCCCGCTAGTACGTTCATGAAGCCAGTCGCCCCTTCATATCAAGAACCAAAGAGTTGATCCTCTTGCAGTCCTGCGGGGACTACAAGCACTCTCTTGCCCCTGTTTTGTTCTGCGTCGACGGGAAATGGTAGGGGCTTATTCGCATGTCCCGCTTGGTCTCCTATCCGCGAAGCAAATCGTGCGCTGCGGCCTTTGACGAATGAAATACGCTCTTATCGAGCGGGGAGCTTTCCTTTACCTGCGAATAACAATATAGAAGAATAATGATGCTCAGCCGACTGGAATTATACGCCGACCAAATACCCCGGACCGGACGACGTATGTGGCACACCCTGCTCCGTGCTACCTCCTCGCTTTAGCACGCCTCTGTTAAATCGATCGCGACGCTTCACCCTCGGCAGACGCCCCATTCTCGGAAAGGACCTTCAGGCGGCGATACATCTGGTAGGAGTGTTGGTGCACTGAGGTTGGGATATTTGTCTAGGCACCCTGACTAGTCTAGAAAACGTTGCTTGGCCGTTGAGGCTCCTTGTGAATCGGTTGACTTGTAGTGCTTTCTCGGCGTGTTACTTGCATCTCTGCTGCTTTCTGGCCATGTTCCTTTGAAATGGCAACTCCGCGATGAAGCATAGCCCGAGCCTGATATCATCAGCCTGTTGAGTTGAGCTGTGTCCAAGTCCAGAGCCTGGGGTTTCGCCCACACCAGCCTACTACAATATGAAACTCCTATCTTTGATTCCCAACATCGACCGTACAGAATCCTAACTCCCAATTAGTAATGCCCAGATATTTTGTCATGGCAGCCTTTGCATTGAATACGATGCCCGGCTTGAAAGCCCATAGTCGTCGGGCGTAGATGGCTGATTGGAACACAAGCGTTGGTTCCATGACGGCAAAGCCGAGAACGCGAAAGGGAACCAGCTGACCACGACTGTTGCCCGAATACTTGGGCCTCGTACGGCGCGGTAACGGCTGACACAATTCAATGCCACTTATTCTTCGTTCCAGCGTCATGGAACCTCGTATTCCAGCGCCATCTTACGAAACCTTCACATGTCTGAATTATTCTTAGCAATTCGAACAGAACCAACGGTCAGCAGTCCGCACTCTACACCACCTCGATGCTCATCATCCGGGCAAACACAACGCCGACTATACGAGAGGCAGCTCCGCCTCTTTGGAAAGGCAAAGATAAAAGGCTCCGTCGCAACGTCAAAGTTGATTTTCCCATCTTCGTTGTCAATTAGCAAAAGAGATTTACACAATCGTCTTACGGAAACTTCAACTGTCTCAACCTCACCCACCACCAAGCCTCAACATTGAAAATGGTCAACAGCGCTTACATCCTCGCTGCCGGAGCCGCCGTGGCCCCCCTTGCCTCGGCTGCCGGCAACGCGCGCGTGGTGAACAACTGCTCCTTTTCCGTGACTGCCTGGTCCGTGGGCAGCGCCGTCTCGCCGGCAAACACAATAAACAGCGGCGGCAGCTACAGCGAGCGATTCACCCGGGACCCAAAGACCGGAGGCCGAGCCATCAAAATCACCATTGAGCCTGACGGCTTGTACACCGGGAAGCCGCAGACTGTATTCGCCTACAATCTCGATGGCAACACCATCTGGTACGACTTGAGCGATGTTTTCGGCGACGCTTTCAAAGGCCACAAGCTTGTTGAGGCCAGCAAGAATCCCGATTGCGGAGTCATTACTTGGAAGGATGGAGTTCCGCCGGCTGGTAGCCAGGTCAAGACCTGCAACGCGGACGCAGATGTCACCTTGACCCTGTGTGCTAAATAGGTACGGTGTCGGGAGATGGATCATGGACATATCTGCTATTATCTGCCGAAAAGGTGAAGAGGTGGGGGTGTCTCTCTGTTTGCTTCTTTGAGTAGTCCGTCCTGAGTGTTCTGGTATTTAGCCTGATAAATGTAACTAGAATGCGTCTTCCTAAACAAGTGGCACTGTTTACTTGCATCATTGGCTAAGCTCTCGGAATGTAAGCATCCCACATCCAAGTTGCTGTATAAGTGCATTATATGCTCTCGGTAAAGCCTCGCTGCTGCTTGACACTGAACCTCCCCTGTTTGTACAAAGTTATATAGGTATAGAAACCCTTTTTACGTCTTAAATCTCAATAATCAGTCCTTGTTTTACCGTGCCTTTATCCTATCAGGCAAGCCGTAGGACCTACGTTCTAACACAACTGCTTCGGGGTCTAGCCGAGATTATAGGGGGGATTGTAACAGACAAGGGCATCGGACACCACGACGCATATAAGCAGAGTGTACAGTACTCTGTATCCATAAAGCGTCTTGTTCTTGGCGAATACCGCCACCATCTCCGATGCCCCGAATGCCCTGTCCTTCACCCCCTTTTTGTTGCGTCCATGTGACCTTCCTGTTCGTCATGTCAGCAACGGGCCCTGGGTGACTGTCAGTTACACGGAGAGCTCGCGTCGGCGCTCGATGGAGCTGACTGAGCCTTGTCGCCCCTCGAGGCACTCTGTTTGGACCAGATGGACGCTGCAGCTGGACAAACAGCCTTGACTGTGCGAGGGGGGTGTAAGCGGTGAAAAAGTTCCTCTGCGAAATAGAGGACAAGAAATATCAGCAAGGAAAAGGACGATAAAGATGGCAATCAAATCTACGCGTTGTCGTTGTGAGCAAGTACTGTAAGACGGATCCCCAACTTGGATCTTATCATATGCACCAGGCCACCCCGTGTCGCCCCACAACTTCCCCAGCTCTCCGCATCACGACTGTATAGCGGAGTAGCAGGTGTATGCGCATACATACATTCTCGCGCTATGAAGCGGCAAACAAGAAAGCCGTTTCCGTTCGAGGACGCCGGTATCGTCGTGGCTATGCCTATGCAGGCACTCGCCGGTACGTAGGCCTGACCGACCTCAGACTAGCTGGGGTCGGTCCGGTAGGACAAGACGGAACGGCATACATCCATGGAGGTGGTGGTGGCCACGGAGAGACACGAGTGTGCTTTGTTTTGTTTTCGTGCCCCCTTTGTCCCCTTTCAGTGTGCTCATCGCACGCGGTGGCCCTCCTCAAGACCAGCCGACGACTTGCATGCCCATGTATACCCCCGTGGCCAGTGGCCAGCGCCGCGGCGCAGATCAAGAATAGTCCCAGCATTCATGGCCTAGGCACTGCCCGTTTCCAGTGCCTCGAGCCCGTCTGGGGTCCCCATAGACTCCTATTTCACGCAACATTGCACACACGGGAGATAAATAGGCATACGCACACTCTCACACGCCTCCTTCCGTTAAGCATGGTCATGGCCCTCACGTGCCTGCGAGCTGCGCATGAGTCCCCAGACCGGTGCCTGATGGAGCGATGGGCCTTTGGTCTGGGGGGTTGTCATTCAGGGGTCCGGGCTGACAAGGGTCTCATGGTGGCCACGCTGCCACGGTCCTTCAGCCGCGTGGCGTGCGGGTGGTGCGTCTGCCTGCTTAGGCTACGCGAACGGCATCTCGCCGGCCTACCAAGGAGGCGGGGGGGATGCCCTTGTCCACTTATGAGGCCTCTATTGGCCAGCCTCAGGTTTTGAAGTCGCCAAAGTTGGATCGGCCCCGTCACATCGGCCTCGAGGGCTAGCGGGCGCACGAGGACCGGACTGGAGGGAGGGGAAGAATCTGGATTCTTTGTTCCTTCTTGTCAAATGGCACATGTGCACCTGGTCGTCCGAAATAAGTTCCAGACACGCTGCCCAACACCTTTGACTCACTTTGCGCCGGGGGCATGGCGCTATGGGCTATGGGGGAACCCGTGTTCGCTGACAGCTCCTTGTCGACTGCATCCCTCTGCGACTCAGGTTGTTGTATGTGTCCAACAAGGCGGGAAGCCCTTGACGCAAACGGTTCGGCCGGAAGAGGTGAAGTGACCGGAGGCGGCCGACATCAGCTTTTCTCGTTGGCGACGTGGCGTCCTCCCACCGCCACAACCGGGACGGCAAGGGGGCCATACCGGCCAAGTACCCTTGTTGCTCTGGTCGCCGCTCTGGACATGGGGATTCGAGCCGTGCGCGTGGGGGACGGGTTAAAGATTTGAATTGGCTGTCGTTGGCCGGTCATTGCGACGACGATGCTGGCCTGTCGTTTGCTTTTTGCAGAGCGGGCCTCTTTGGCACCAAGCCCTCTCGTAATGCAGCCCAGAGCCTGGGATCGTCGAGCGGCCTTGTTTGCCGGGACGCTGCAGACGCACAGTCAAATGCTGACGGGGGTCAGCAGTCGCGCGCCACGCCCACCATGCCGCGGCATTCGATGCCCTCGATGCTGCTCCTCACCGCGCCGGCCGGCTCAGTCCGCGTTGGCGGTCAGAGATGTTAAGCTTCCATCCCGTGTCCAAGGGTTGTTGTCACGGCACTATTTGCTTTTCGGAAGAGGGCAGCATGGCCTTGGCGAGCATCGGACGGCACGTACAATGTATGTACGGATTTGACGCACAATATACACGTACGCACACATGTACGGAGTATGTATGTATGTATATGCGTATCCGAGGTGCGTGACCAAGTGATTTGCATACTGCAAAAGCCGTCACCGTCACCGCGGCTTTTGCCGTGTCCGTAGGGGAGACGACGCCGTCGTTGAGGACCGTCGGTACTCAAGACATGCAGTCTTGCCGTCCCTGATTGTCGTTGACACGCCCCCCGCGATGAGACATTACGCACCAGCCTCAGAGCTGCCACGTAGCCGGTCACTTGAGCAGACTTGCGGCGGCTAGTAGGTGGTCCCGTCTCGGCTTCGGGTCCTGGGGGAATCCGAAATCGTCGTGGCGGCCCTGCATCCGCCCGTCGAGGTGCGTGCCCAATCCAATGCTTGGGCGTCGATCCTTTGCGATGTCACGGGTATGACAGCTCAGCGCACCCGGCGCATGACCTCGCTCTCGCTTGCTTTTCTGCCTTGTGGCATCGTGCGCGCAACAGAATTCCTGCGGCCGGTTTCGCTCGCCGCACACGGAGGAAGGGCGGGTACGTATCGTGATGGTTTCGTCTTCCCCTTTCTCTTTCTTTCCTTCGTCCGTCTGTCCATCCATCTAATTATCCATCCATCCATCCATTCATCCATCCATCGGGGGAACGGGACCCCAAATCCAGGGACGTGGGACGGCGGTGCCTTGCCTCGTCGTGCATGGGCTGCGTGCCCGAGCGTAGATTGCGACACAGCCTTGGTGGGCGAAAGAGCTGCTGGCTGAGGCCTCCATGTCCGCATTCAAGGCGAGAAGCCATCGACGACGAGGAGCGTCTCTGCAGGCTGCAGCAGCCACATGCAAAGCAAGGGGAGGGAGGGGGGTTCACTGAAAGGCGGGGTGAAGCCTCACGTGCATGGTTCAATCTACGGATACGTTAGGACAATGATTCTTGGCTACCCTATACATCGACGTGTTATCGTCGTCGACAGACGGATGGCTAGCAAACGGGCAACGCACATAATGTCCCTCCTGCCAGTATACTGTGCTTGGCAGCAGCAGCTGTAAACCGTTGGCAACCGAGACGAGGGAGGGAGGGTTTGAGGCAGAGACATGGGCGGCTGCCTCGGGCCGGGCTTGTTTCGTCCGTCCTCCTCTTTCTACCCCAGTGTAGAGCGAAAGTTCGACACAATGCTCGTTTGCGCGCGCGACGGCCCCAGTTCCGTATCCCGGGTCCGAGGTGGGAGGCGGCAGCAAAGGCCCGAAAGCACGGGCACGTCTCCGTTCCAGAGTGGAACAACGACCCGGGCGTGCTTGTGTTATTTCTCAACCTTTATGTGGATCGTGGATGGAGAAAGTTGGACCGAGATTGCATGCTTTGTCCCCTTACCTCTTATGAATTTATCCCTTTTTTATATCTTTAAAGTCATTGGCGATTTCTTACATATCCATTGTAAAGACTGGAGACTTTTGCAGTCGCGCCCTCTGACCGGAGTCCACCTTTGACGACTTTTTCTTCACGTGGGTCTGGATGGGTCTGGATTGCGGAGTGAAGACAGAATTTGGTGCTCTAAATCGGTACATTCTGCAATAGAGGGAGATGAGGCATGACATTGATGCAAAAGCCTACCGGATGGTCTAGATCATGGCTGTAATCTCAACAACCCCGAATGGTTACAGGTAGAACCCCCCCGTTGCCTTGACTCGACCGTTCTCTTCTCTTGTTCCCGGCAACATGCACGGAAGACTGCAAGAAGGATTCGACATTGGCCCCATCCAATAATAAACGAATAGCCCCATCTGATATAACCGGGGCGTGCTCGTAGCATGGACGAGAAGCCGAGGGTAGAGGATACCACATCTGTCTCGAGGTATTCGTACCCACAGATAGATAGCATGTACTGGCTACGCCGTTTTGCGTGGAGAGATACCGCCGCATTGTTGACAAGCATCCGCCTGAGCCAAGACGGATGTTTCCACCGGCCGCGCATCGATGCACCGTAGAATGGCCGGTCTTGCGCTTTGCGCATGATGCTCTTGTCCGTTCACGGTGCAGGAAACACATGAACAGCTCCATGTGCAACGTTGGGTCCGATTCTGTTGCCGCACCTTGGGCGAGACGCCGAGTGCATCGGATGCCACCACGAAGGCTAATGGCCTTTGCCAAACTGAGGCTATTACACATACGGTACAGCAGTATTTGTACAGCAGACTCCAGGCCATCGGACTCCAGGCCATCGGACTCCAGGCCATCAGGCTCCCCTCGTACCTTTTGCGGGTTCTCGGCGCGGCTCCACCTCCCTCCAAGGGGGCGAAAACAGCTGTCGCCTCGGGCCCTCAACCCCGAACTTCCATACCAGGACCAGACGCCCTTTCCTATTAATAAAGAGCACATCCGAATATCAAATACCCTACTGACCGGCTATCCGCTACAGTTTCGTGAGTACTTGAAGTATACAGCCACACGCCCTCCGTAACGGATGGTCACGAAGAGCGGAACCATGAGACGAACCGGCAATGGCATAGCCCGTCACGCACATGCAAACATGACCCTACAGTATGTATATGCCGGGAATGTTGCTCGCAACTGCACCGTAGCAGTCAGCCAATCTAAGTTCATCAGGTAGGCAGCATGTAACTTGGTATAATTAGGCCGAGTGAGCCAGCCGCGCAGTCCGAGGCCCTACATCCAATGTATGTGCAGACGTGGCGTGAGCATCCGACCAACAGTAGGTCATCCAGTACACTTGGAATCGTGTGTTCCCCACGAGCCAACTGCATTGTAAAGCGCACGAGGCAACCGTTGCAGTTGTCCTCGCCGTGGCCGTCGTCGGGTCCCCGCCCTGCACGGTCCGTACGCGAGCGGATCCCCGGCGCGGCCACCGGAGTGACGACGTCTCCTGGCTCTCCCGGCTGAGGTGTGACCGTGTCTGCTGCTGCTGCTGCTGCGACCATGAGAAGCAGCACAACCGCCGGAGATGGTTTATGCAGGGTCCGATGGGCCGTCGGTCTGGGTCCGCGACCGAGAGCACATGTGCCGCGTGACGGCTTCGTCGTCCCTTTCTTCCGCTGACAGCAGAGCGGACCCTTTCTGTGTATGAGGCCGAAAAGAGATATGTGTAATTACAGAGCAGAGTGGCCAAGGCGCAGTCATTCCATGGCCACGTCGTACCACCCCCCCTCATGCTACAAAGGAGCCCCAGGCATGGGCGCCTGTCATTCAGTAGTCGGACTTCCCTCCCCCCCCTTCCCCTCCTTCAAGTCGGGAGGATTTCACTTTTCAGGGTCCTTCTCCTCTTTCTTGCTCGGTCACGCGTGGGGGTTTGGCCCTTTCATGCGTCTTCGAAAGTTCTGTGGGACTCGTCTGGCCAAGGTCATGCGGCGCAATATTACCGCATTTACTTGCCTGCACACTTTATATTGTACGCTGTCACACAGATCTTTTGTTTGCTGGAAGCTGTATTTCTGTGACTCCCAAGGCGGTGATGCACCGACACCGAGTACGTTCATACTGCCTTACATACAATCAAGGCATGAGCTTGCTTGCCCCCCCATTCCCATCTTTCTTACACGGAAAGCCCCGAGAAAGACGCCTGGACTCGTCACTTGACGCCTCCCCCGCCTTTCAACCCCCGTCGGCCAGAGACAGGTGGCCGGGTGGCTTGGCCGGACAAAGGCAGGGATAGTTACCGAGGCTCGTTGTGCTTGACAACTTTTTTTCCCCGTCTGTCCTGTGACCGTAAGCGTACCCGAGCTTTATTTTTCCGATTCCAACGAGCATGGTGCGTGTGTGCATGGTTGGAGAAGTAGCCAGCCGGTGTCTTTGCCTCGGTGTTGATACAGGGTTTTGGACGAAACGGCCGGCTTTTGGGAAGAGGCCATGAATAGTAAAGAAGTATAGGTCAATTGCCAGGTGTAATGTATTGCGGCTCCTGGCTAGATGGACCAGAAGGCGCACTGCTTGCGCCACCAGTCATTGCCCGTGCCATTTCTCGAGAAATGCGCTTTGTTTCTTTCCCATGGACCGACCCTATCCCGCGTGACCAGGGAAAACGACGCAGGAACAAAATTGCAAGACAGCAAAAAAATAAAGAAATCAATATTCGTTTATTTTCCTCGTCAAAAGTCATTTCTCAGAGGACAGCTTTCATCCATTTCTCCCTTACCTGCCTCGCCCTCAACCGCCCGCTCGAGCGTACATACAGGCTGCGCAGTCCACCCCCCCTTCTCCCTTTGCCCCCCATTCTTTGTCTCGCCCTCCAACTTCTCCAGCCTCCCCCGGCCGTGTCACCTCAGCCAGGCCAGGCCCGACCGTCTGGGGAAAAAGACGCTCGCTTATCTGGGGATCTGAGCACCTTCTCCCTCCCCCGCATGCCTCTCTGTAGGCCCGACGCCGCCAGCATGAATAGAATAAAGGCTGGAATTCTTGTCGCCTATTTCTTTTTGTCGCCGCTCCCCACCCCCTTCTCACCACGCCCTCCCATTCCTGCGGCCGAGGACCGGCAGTGACGACACTTGTGTTCTCTTTGACTCCTTGAGCTTTGGCCCGACGTCCAGCGCACCGGCCCACCAGCCCGTCTTAGACGCCATCTCGGGTCGTCCTTACACGGCCGTCTCGTGCCGGCGCCTTCGTTTTACTCACCGAACCCGCCGATGATGATGGTACGTGGCTTGGGTATGTGGCAACGACGCCCGGCCAGTAGCGTGCGGCTTGTAGGAAACTCGCTTCCTGTCTGGTCTCGCTATTTTGCGGCGTAAAGATGGCTGGCAGCAGCACTACCTATGATGAGCCAGGGCAATTTAGACATTGGATGGTGTGTCACTGCGCTTCGCATGCGCACGCACCACAAAGCAACCCATCGCATTGTGACAGGTGATAGCGGCCAGCAACTCGGCCTCTTTCCCACCCGATACCACAAGATATTAGAGGAAATAGCCCGGTTCCCGTCGCCCGTTTCATCCCCCACCCCCCTTTTTCGCGTGCCCATTTGAGCAAAAAGCAAGCAAAAGGGGGAGGGCGTGTCGCATTGGGGGGAGAAGCTGCCCGTGCCCAGGTCCGGTCGCTGCTTGCGGTGCCGACCTTTGTCGGGAGGCGCTACCAACGGGGTGTGTTTTTGTTTTTGGCGCCGAGGAAGAAGAAGCACGGCGTGCCGGCGATGGCTAATTCTTTCTTCGTACCTGGCATCTGAAACACGCCGCTTTCCACCTACGTGCTGTATCTCGTCCTATACGGAGCAGCATTTTTAATCGTCTCCGTGTACATACATACAGTACAGTACATGTAAAGGAAGCAAAGATGGCCTCCGTCTCGCACCAGTAGCCCGGCGATGCAGGAACGCGCGCTTCGCCAAGGGAGCCCTTGAACCTCGGCTGCCGTCCAACCAGAAAGGCCTCCCGTTGCAAATTGTCCACAACCATCCTGCTAGCACAGTTCGGGCCGTCGTGGGGCCGTCACTGCATCGTCCCTTCGCCCTGGCTGTGGCGGGCCGTCGCCGTCCGTCCACACCTCGCCCGATGCTTCCCAACCTTGCGACGCAATAACTATTCCAAGCAATACAGGTTTGAGGCGGTGCCACAGTGTAGAGTCCGAGCAACGACAAGAATAGGCCGAGATGCCCTCCCAACATCCTCAGCCGGGCGGGCACCTGCGCCGCAGAGGGGGATGGGGCAAGGCAGAGTGGCCGAAAAGAAAAATCACCATGGCCTACCTCTGCACATGGCTCCAATGCTACGCAGTCTGGGGTCCCGCGACGTGCCTGGTGCGGGCAAGGGGGAAAGGCCCTGCGAGGCACATGATATCATTTCGATGCTGGCGTGTCCCCCCTTGCTTTGCGCCTCCTCCGCATTGCCAAAGCGGAAAGGAATCGTTTTCTCGAGAAAACAAAAAAGCAAGCCCTTGATGAATGCGAGAGACGAGGGGAGGCGTGTGAGACAGCGCCCCAAGGGGAGAATGGGAGCTCACCAAAAGAAAAGAAGTACTTTGACCAGGAAGAGGCGCCTCATTGGGGCCAAAGACACGCTCCCGCTTGCTGTTCCGCCGCGCCGGGACTCGCAGGGGGTGAGACGGGGAGCTCTGCCGTGGCTGGATCGGGGATCTGACACCCCCCTTTTCTTTCACCCCTCCCCTCTTTGCTCTCGCAATAATCTGTCGTAAATGACTATCCACGACCGAGAGTCAAGAAAAGATCGTTCCAGTCACTCGGGGCTGATGGCGCAGCTCGCGCCCCCTCCCGTCGTCGGCGGCCGCACAGCCTTGGCATATCCAACGTCCATGGGGTTAGTAAGGCACTGCGCATTGGGCCTAGAGTACCTGTGCTGCTGCTCCCTAGTGCATTGTCGTAGATGATGAGATTTACACTCGCGCGCGGTCCAAGTGCCGGGTCGGAGGCGGCCCACCCCGCCCAAGAGCGATGGCGGTGGCCGACACGGGGGACGGGGCCAACCGACGCCTCGGGCCCTCAGTGGACAGGAGAAGAACTGCGCGAGAACCGCACGACAAAAGACAAGCGCATACACAGCTGCACGCTCCCCTGTGAAGAAACCAAAAACTCCGGGCGTCGGGGCGCGCTTGTCGGCTTCTCTCACGTCCCGCCTGAGTGGGAACCCCCGGAAGCTCTCCAGGGGTCTTAGGGCAGCGGTCTTAGGGCAGCGTTCTTGCAGTACATACAGTACATACTACTCCGTAGTAGCGCTAATGAAAAACCCCCGGCCGGGCAGCGACAGGCGAGTTACGCGGAGCCAGGGGCCGGGCGAGCGGGTGACCCTCCAGAGTGCGCGCGCTTGACATTCCCCTCACCGAACGGCGGTGGGCGCCGTCGACGCTCGCGTGGCTTGGAGGCTCTGCTTCCCATTCGTCGGGCTGACGCTCATCTGACAGTGTCGAGAGAGCTTGCTTTCTCTTGCCGCAATCAAAGGTGGCTGACACACTGTGCATACTCTTCTCTTCTCTTCTCTTCTCTTCTCCTCGTTGTTTCGTTTTGCTTCCTTCTTTTCGTACCATGTCTTGCTTCACTTCTGCCGCGGCGGCGACCCGGATGTCTGGCGGCAGGGTCCATCCCGTCGTTGGCATTGGCGCCATTGGGGGCATCGGCCAAGGGCCTCGACCGACTGACTGCTGTAAGCAGATACCATATGCAGATACTGTATGTACAAGGGATGGGCCGAGTTGCGCACGCAGCTGCACGCTGGCGAATGCCGAGCGCCTTCCGGGCTCATGTCTGGGTTCCAATGCCGCCGTCTCTCTTCAACCCTTCTTTTCTTCAGCTTCTTCGATGCCCAGAGTCGTGAATTGGTCAAGGCCATCATGGAAGTCTCATCCAAGATACTGGCTCGCCTCCACTAAGATGCCTTACCCTCCCAACGCCCTCGACAGGCTGCCTCCCGTCTTGCGGCCACGACCACCACCGCAAGCCACGCGGGAGGGTGGTTCGCTGCTCGTAGCGGCCCAAGTTCCAGGCACTCGGGGCAGGCTAGCAAGTCCGGGGAACAGGGGCCCGGCGTACCGTCACCAATGGCATCCCCTCATGACACCCCAATGACACGGCGCCACCCGCCTGCCGCGGGGGCTGACGGTCTCTCCACTGCGGCCGTTTCTTCGCCCTGATAATAAAGAAGCATGCCGCAGCACCCTCACCGTAGAAAGGAGAAGAATGGGTTGGGAGATGGGCTGCTCCATGCTCACTCTCTTGATGCACCAATAGCCGTCCGTACATGCTGTATAGCCATCATGCAGGCAAGTCGTATTATGACTGCATCGTCTAAAGATGGAACATTCGATGCATGCAACAAGGGGAGAGAACAGCTCTCTGCAACGTCTTTGCACCAGTAAATCTGTACGTCGGGGATAGGCATGGACATGAGAGGATTTGAGTAAAAGTCGGTTCATGTAATAAGAAATTATCTACTAATTAAACCGGCCTGTCGTTGGACCAGGCGAGCGGGATACCGGCGGTGCGGAGAATGCACGCCCCCCAGGGGCAAGCCGTTTCCATCGTTGACACGTCCCGGATAACCAAGCCGCTCCAGGGATGCTCGTAGCGCAGCATGCGCCGCATCCGGACAGAGAGTCGAAATAATGCACAATATACTCGATGCGCGTCAAACACCTGGCCCCTTTGATCATGTCGGAAGTGAGGACCCGTATCGTCGGGGCTCCCGCGCGGGATAGACACGTTACATCGTCTTTACCACGCGACAAGCCGCAAACGAGCTGGGCCTCATTGCCTGCGGATGGCTCATGTCAAGCCTGGCAAGAGCCGTAATGCGATGCATTTACGAATAGACACCCGTGGTTACCGCACCTTGCTGTACGACCAGATGCCGGCCCGTGACCGGTAAATATACCGCACGGCATGTCATCGCAGGGCCCTTTGAGCCATGACTGTCTTGGCGCAGGCAGATCGATGGAAGCCATCCGCTGGCGGTGAAGCGGGTCGACTTCCGCGGTCCCGAAAGTTGGGTTCGCGGAACCAGGGCCAAGGTTGAGATGGGAAATGACAATTTACAATTTTGCTCGCGCCATCGCCCACGAACTCGTTTACCGCTCTGGTGTCTCAGGCGAGTGCAGACAGTTGGGAGCGCGGAGCTGGTCCGCAGCCTGGACCTGGATGCAATCAATCACCAGGGCACAAAAAGCAACCGAGGGGACGAATCCGAGCTGAAGAAAATCTGACGTGTCAAGCGCTTGTGTGTTGGGAGCCAAAACACAAGAGTTCTTTTGTAACCCGTCACCTATCGTAATGGTAGAGCAGAGCTGGAGCATACCGGCGGGCATACCGGTCTGGTGAAGACGGCAGTCACGAGAGGGCCAAAAGGGCTAACCAGGGGCAAAGCGTTAGCAGTTGTCAAGCTTGGTTCAGTGCCCTGGTGACTGTTTCTTTTCTCCCTCGAAGAAGGAAAAATTTCTTCCACGCACCAGAGCCATGGCATCTCGCCTGTCATCTTGCCTGTAGGGGGACGGCAGAGGCGTCAATGCGAAATGACCTGCAGGCGTCGTCCACTGTAAGGAAGCGCCGACGAGTCCGGACGAACAACTCGTCGGGGCCGTCGCCGTCCGATGCTATGCCATACGGCAGCTCCGGGTTGTGCGCAAAGGACAAGGGCTGCAAGCTGTCCCAGGTGACCTGGGCCATGTTTCGAGGCTGTCGCAGACCCTCTTTGTGCAGCACGCCCGTCTTGTCGCGACGCAGAGCCCCATGATCTCGGGACCGCAAGTCCAGGGGGAAAGCGTGACGACGGATCAGAGATAGTCGCTGACTGTGCGCATGGGGCGGAATGGCGGCGATGGGCGCACACGGCCGGCGCTCGCAGAGATCTGGCGCACTCTCCCAGGGGGCTCCCAGGGGAGTGCGTCACTGGGTCAGCTGCCCGGTGCGCTGGAGCCACTGGCAGCGTCGTCGGTACGTCGCATCAATCCAGAGGTCACGGCGCAGCATCATCGCCCACGCAGCGGACAAGAAAAAAAAAAGGCCGACGCAAGGCACATCTGATGAAGGCTGAGGCATGTCCAGACACCGCTGGGCTGGGGTTCGGGAAAGCCGCTCGTCTCGTGAACACGTTTAGCTGCCAAGTCTCGATGGCTGGAACACGATTGCGCCGCTGGTGTACAGACCGCTGGTGTACAGACCGCTGGTGTATAGAGAGACCTGATGTCTCGAGCCGGTGCAAGCCTGTGCCTGAAGAATAAGAAAGAACCGGGGGGCATGGTCGGACCCCAGGATTCCAGTTTACAGTAGCAAAAGATGACAATGTGATACCGTGCCGTGCTGGGAACGACCAAGACAGGCGCAGTGCGCGTGGAGAACGGCCGCGGCACAAGTCCGACGACGGAAACGCATCTGAACGAGCTTTCGGCGGTCAAGGCCGCACGACGTGACCTGTTCAAAGATTCCAGAGCCCTTACGAGCCCTTACCAATCAACGGAACCGGCCTTCAAGAATAGCTGCCAATTGGCGGCCATGCCGAAGCGGAAGCGCGCACCCAAAGTGGCGGCAGTCACATGATGGCAAGACTGACCGCACCGCGCTGGGGCCACAGGGCTGCGAAGAGGAGGCTGATTCAGGGCCGGCAAGCAAACGGAGCTGTCCTCGTCTGAACGGCCGTATTTGCCAAAAAGGTCTCTCCGTCCAGGCCAAGTGCAGAGCGAGAACTGCTGCTACAAGAGGACTAGCGCAAAGTAGTTTCGCTATTCCATGTTGGGCAGTATACGGGGCCCGAGGGCATGGGGGACCGCAGGAAAAGTAGTGCCTCTTCGGGAAAAGCGTCTTTTGCGTCCGGTCAGCTGGCAAGAGCAGCCGGCAGCTCCCCGACCCAGAGGGTTGTCCTTTCCCCCCAAATTCCCTTGCGGTGACGGCTCCCCCCCTGCTGGCGCGGCCGGTACTTCAGGCAGTACTGAGAAGCATGTACACAGTACATATGGTGGGACTTTTTGCCAGGGTTTCTGTCAGCAGGCCAAGGCAGTGCCTGGGTCCGCCTTCGGTATTCATGACGGCCTGCGCCCAGAGAGGCTGGGTACCGGAAGGCTTGAATAGGTACGTGTGTCCGTAGACCTCATTCAGAGAATTTCGCACCCCTCCCCCACCCCACCCCACCCCCTCTCCACCGCACGCCCTCCCTCACCTTCCCCCGGCCCAGGCCCTTGCCTCCTCGTTGTGTTCGTTGGCGTTGGGTCCACGAGTTACAAGAGCCAGATGTACTTCACCGCGACTCCCTTTAAGGTTCCCCCCCCAATCCCACCACCATCAGTCGCCTCCCCGAGAACACGCCAACCTTAATAACCACATCCTCTTCCCCAGACACGCTCTTGTTGTCCCTCTTCCCTCTCCTCATCCTTTCACATTGCATATCAGCGACTTTGCGAGCATTTAGCACCTTTCCCTCATTCTCGGCGCCCGCTCTGAGGAACCCCCACCTGCCTCGACACTCTCTTCGCCGCGATATAGCACAACCCATCAGAGCCGCGCCAAACAACGTCGCCTGCCTCTGGTTCGCGCCTCCAGCCCACAATCGAAGCCACTCAAGCCTTTGAGTTGGCGATTGCATCTCACCACACATCTACGCCCTTCCCCTTGCCCGACGACGCACGCCCCGCTGGCTGAGCATCCCTCGGCCACCGCCTCCCGATTCTCCAGACACCCGCTCCATCGAGCGGCCATGCCTTACAGGTTAGACACGCACGTCTTGACCGTGGACGCCAACGTGATCCACAAGGTCGACACTGCAAATCCAGCCAACCTCTTTAGCATGTGGACGGGTATGTCGCTGTGCTGGCCTACCTTCCGACCACGACGCTGACCATGCGCAACGCAGTCTTCTCACGCTGCGCCGACTCCGTTGAACAGGGCCGCAGACTTGAAAACCTGAGCTGGCGCCTTTGGCAAAGAGAGCAGCTCGTTGACAACGGAGGCAAACCCCTCCCAGCCACCGCTCCCGAAGCCGTCACCACCACCCAAGCCCTGCCCCAAAACTTCCTTGCCGAGACCAAGCTGCCCGAGGTCCCCGAGCTCTCTGGAAGCGTCGAGTCGCTCCATGACGACGAGGCTGTCGAGTTCACCTCCGTATCCGCGCCTCTCGAGATCCGCCCCAGGATACGAAGACTCGACTCGTCGACCAGCAGCCGAAGCAAGCGAGACCGCCACATTAGCTCCGACGACTTCGAGAAGATGATTGTGTCGATTGTCAAGGACAAGACACCGCTCTCTGCACCCACGCAAACCTCTATCCCCATGCCGCCGCACAAGAGCCTACCTCTCCCGGTGGCCCCAGCCTTTGAACGCTCTGGCTCGACCACCACCGAGTCGCAGTCGCCGTCCAAGAACTCGGACCACCATTCGGAGGCTTCGCACCCTTCGCCGCTACCCCAGCAGGCCACCAATGTCGTCCGAGGATTCTCCCCTTCCCGGACCTCCATCTTCTCCCAGTACCTCCAAGCCCCCGCGTCCGACGTCACCATTCCCGAGCCCAGCTCTTCTCCCGCCCCTCGGCTTGTGCAGCCTAAGAAGCAGCCGGCCAAGTTTGCTCTCGGAGGATCTTGCTCGCCAAGCGAGCAGGGCCAGAGCGTCGAGAACCTGAAGCCCATCCCCGCCGTCGCCGGCAAGAAGCCAATGTTTCAGATCGGTGGTTCCTCCGAAGAAGAGGGCTCCCTCAAGAGTGCCTTTCTCTCCCCGCGACCCGCCTCTGGCCTAGGGGCGCCCAAGAAGCAGACGTCTTTTAGCAACCATGTCGCGACTTACACCATTGGCCAGAGCGACCCAGCCGTCGACTCCGACACCGAGTACGTCGATGAGAGTGCCATTGATGATGACGACGACTCATCCGACTGGGAGGACTCGGTCGAGGACAGCGGCAAGTCGAGCGTCGACGACAAGTTTTTCCAGCGCGTTCCGTCCAAGGCCAACCTGACTTCGCGACCATCGCTCATCACCCTCATGTTGGCGCAAAACGAGCGAGCCAAGAACCTGGGCAACCATGCTTCGCAGTCGACGTCTGCCATCCCCAGGTCGCGCGCAGGACCGAGTGCCCCGTCGCTGGGCGGCTCCCCCAACGACTCGGACGAGGCCCCCCTCATGATGAAGGGCACGCATCACTCGACGTTGAAGCCCATCAGCGAAATCCCTCGATCGACCGCTCAACCCATTGCCGTCACGGTCAGCCGCGCCTCGGCTCAGGCTGCCCTCTCGCCGCGCACCACGCGCCGGAACATGCTCGCCACGGAGTTGACCGAGTCCCTCCGACGCCATCTCCTTTGGGAGCGCCAGCAAAAATCGTCGACGGCCAACGCGGTCTTGAAACGGCGCCACACTTCGCATGACGTGGCCAACTTGAAGCAATTCCCGGAGAAGCCCTGCCTGAAGAAGGCTGAGGACGACGACGCCACCAGCTGGAACCAGTACTTCTCCAGGGAGGCGCTTCACGGATACCATTCCAAGGGCTGGTGAAGCTTGTTAATAAAATGACACGATACCACGGCAGTTACATCAAAGTCCTCACAAGACGAAAGCAGATTTCGACTGGCGATGCCACTTGGCAACCTCGCCGTGTATATCTCAAAGGCGTACAAAACTCTCTTCGCTCGCAACGCAATCTTGGCTGCGGCACGGCTCTGTGCTGTGATGGCCGCGGAAAAAGGTCACGATTTTCTCACTTAATACCATGATCCAGCTTGCCAGCATCACGCGCTCGCTCGGGATACATGAAGGAAAGGGACCCCTCGACAGGGAGTCCTCATTGTTTGTTTTTGGTTCTGCACTTTGCGCGGCGTTTCTTTCCGATGATACCAAGGTCTGACGTTGGTGGCTTTTTCACCGCCACCTCCCACGGGAGCTCACGCGTTCATGTATTTTGGCCGATACGAAGCTATTGGTAGTGTGTACTTTATGGACCATTGAGGGATCAAGACGCGGACTATGCCCCCAGGGGCGCCGTTGGGCAGAAAGGCGAGAAGGTATGATCCCTCAGACGGGAGGCGAGCGGGCACAGAGGCAGCGAGCCACCAAAAATGGGGAAGCGGGGATGGATAATGACGACTTCCCACTGGAAGGCCAGTTGGGCAGGGAAGGGGAGAAGGGCAATAGGCCACCAAAAGATTGATGGTTTCGCCCCCAAAAAGAAGTTTACATCTAAAAAGAGAAGTTTGCGAAGGCACGCAGACGCAAGCCATGGCCGTAGAGGCGCTCGTGACAGTGGAAGTGATGATTGTTTGATGGGGAGGAGGTGCGTCTCGGACGAGTCACATGGCATCGACATTGGATGATGGCGAGTCGAGGAATGAATGGCTGAAGCGCAAACAGCCGTTTGGACAAGAGGATTAGGCTTTTGCCTAACAAAGGCTACCTCTGGATTTGCTGGACGCCGGAACGTAGGGCCGATTGAGCTCTGGGCTGCAATGGCTCAAGTGAATGAATCATTCAAGTGCAGCCGGGTTGATTCACTCTGTCGCTACCGGCGGAGCTTGGGGTCGCCCGTGATGTTCCTAGGGGGGGGATGAGAGGTGGTCGACGGCATCTCGGACCGACAGACAAGCGGGGAGGGAGAGTTGACTTGGACGGGACTGGATCGATCAGGGATGCGATTGCGATTTTCCCGAAAGACAGTTACAGTACGTAGTTGGTTGGCTTAGGTAAGGCAACCCGGTCAGGCGGCGCGCGGGCGGCGATCAAGAGGGCACCGACACGCACCGACACGCACCGACACGCACACACACGCACGCCCGAATCAAAGGACGAGGCAGGCGGCGGGTGGTGGACAAGACATTCGAGGTGCAGCACGTTGTGTCGTCACATCGTGAGCAATCACGGGGGAGCTCGGCGACGTGGTCCTCCTGCAGCCAGTTCCATGTTGTCAGGAGGACCGTTTGACGACTGTTTGAATTGGTCGACAAAGCCTGTTTTCCCTTGCTTGCTGGGGGAAGTAGATCGAAGATCGGGACCCGGCGGTCTCTCGGGACTGTCCTCGCAGTCTTTTGCAGGGCACAAGATCACGTCAATCAATCACGGCTCAACTGACTGGATGATACACGGTTAGCGCGAGGACAGCGAAGGGAGGGGGTGTGCGAGGCGAGAGGGGGAGCTAGCGAGGGCGCGTGTGTGGTGTATGCGCTGGCGTGTGTGTGTGTTGTTGTTATTGTTGTTGTCGTTTTGGGTGGTGATGAATGGGCTCACTGTACATTCCCCTGCTCATCCACGAACCAAGGGCGGTACGGGAAAAAGGCGGAATGGAGACGGTAGCGAGGCATTCATACATACAACCCGGATAGCTCGAGGTCGACCCTGTTCCGTCCCCCGGCAGAGGCTGTTGGAGGGTGCCGGGAAGAGGCAGAAAAGGCTCTCCGGAAGCGTTCAGAGGCGCGGGGCGAGAATGAATGCAAGGAGGGCGTAGGCGTATACCTACTACTGTACTCTGCTTTACTGTACCGATGCAGGCGGCAAGTGAGCTGGCAGTAGCCGCTCCTCGGCGCCGTGCTGGTACCTTGTTTCCCCCCCCCCCCCGCTCGGGAGACGGTAGACGGGGCCTCGGACGGGGTGGGGGCTTGGGTACTCGTCAAGAGGCTCACATGGCAGCATTCAGATGGCCTCGAAAGCTTGACTACCTATGCCCTGTTTGTGGACGTCTTATCACGGACGTACAGCACTGTCCTGTAGTTGAAGAGAAATAAAACGGCACGCGCACAAGATGGCTAAAAACTGGCTTTCGCTCAGACTACAATCTTGTCTACAAGAGCTACCCGCGGAAAGGTAGGCTCGGTTGCTTGTGACCGTGGACGGGGCACAGGAGCCCAGTCGGCGGCACATGATGCCGCTGCCTCGAAAGGGGTTTTTTCCCCTCTCCTCCTTCGATAGAGGTGCCAGGTGGTGGTGGAGGAGGCGAGGTGTTTTCTTTTGGTGGAGACGGACGAGGATGGAATGCGGGAACCGGATGCGGGATTGCGGGGGTGTGTGTGTGGGAGGTGGGAGGGGACAAGCTTGTGATGCTGCTGCTGCTGCTGCTGTTGCTGTTGCTGCTGCTGCTGCTGCTGCTGCCTGGAAGCGGCCAGATATCGGGCCCTGGAGACAAGCAGCGCAGCGATCGACGGTTTGGCCTCGTGTGCCGTTTCAACGCTCCTCTGTGCACTCGTGTTCTCCCGGGCGGGTTGACGTCGGGACATGTGTTTCCAGCTGCTCACCGAGGACACAGAATATCTATTCCGCGGGGTTTCATTTCTCGCCTTTTGCTCGGCCGAGCGGCAAAGCTGTCGGGACCTGTCGGGCGCACGACCCACGGGGGCCCGGGCAGGCCGTGCATTTATCGGCCAAGGTCGGCCAGTGAAGCCCCGGGGACGCGCCAGGACCGGGGAGGGCGCATCCCGGGGAATGAAACAAATCTGGAAAGAAGGAATTGAAATGGAAAAGGTGTGGAATAACAGAATAATGGTAAGTTGTTATTTTTATTCACACATCCCCGTCTTGTTTGTGTTTAGAGTTGGCGTGGCCTCCCGTTCACAGTTGCTAATGAGAGTGGGAGAGAGACACCGCCATCTGGTCAACGTTTGCGGCCCTCTCTCTCTCCCCGTCCTCGTCGTCGGGCCGACGGCCGCATACCAAACTCATCACGGGCTCCTTGAATGCAGCATGGGAAAACCAAGCCAAAAAAAAAGGTGGCACGCGACCTGGTGACGAAAAGACGACGCGATCGAGTAGCTCTGCATCGAGATGCCTTTTTTCCCCCTTTGGCTTGTTTGGGAGCGGGGCGCCGACCCATACGTCATAAATGCCGAGGCCTGCCTGCTCTGGAACAAGGGGGCTCTCAACCACACCCATGGCCCAAATAGGGGTGCGCGGCCGAGCGAGCATTTCCCCGTCGGGAATGATTGTCGGCTTCTGGCGAGCTGCAGCACTGCACTTTTGTTTTGAGCCGTCAATCGTCACCACGTGCGCCCGCCGTGCGTGTCATGTTCAGGTCTGACGTGACGGCGGGGCCCAATCGCAACCTGTCGTCGATTGTCAGCCAGCAGCAGCAACGGCTGCGTGCCGTGTGATGAGGAGGCGGGGGCCGCCGACCGTTTTCTTCTTCTGGTGCCGACGAGAGCGTATTTGGCAGAGGCAATGGGTGAAGAGGCGTCTTGCTCTGTATGGAGTACCGAGTACGAAGATGGGTACGTAAATACACGCCTGTGGCTTGTGCGTGTGTGCCGGAGCCAGATTATTGTGGGCAAATCTTGCCGCACAGCACCATCAGCGGCTTGCCCCGGACAGGCAGGTGGCGCGCGTGCATGGCCAAGCAAAGGCTCCAGCCCTTCCAGAAGCCTTCTCCCGCAACGTGCCAGACCCGCTTTTGCAAGCCCAGGCGGCGTGAGACATGGGCACATCTGCAGCCACTGGCAGAGCCACACCACCCACAGCGGTACCTGTCGCCGATGCGGACCCACCCAATTATCGATTTAATCCCCTCTTTTATTCTTTTAATCTATTATTTGTCTTGGAGCGGCTTTTCCGCCCCCAACTCTTCACATGAAAGATTTCTTCGGTGCCGCCCGATGCCCAAACTCGACCGGACGCCCCCTCTCCGTACGGACCCGGCTGCCCAGCATCACGAGGACGTCGATAACCGTACATGGTCGCCCCTGACATGCCCTTTCCACCCCCCAATAACCCCAAACCTTGCCGTCAGAATCAAAGGCGGAGGCGGCATGCACCGTGACTTCATGGCTGCCCGAGGCGCCGGGTCGTGATGCATCTCACATCTCTGTCGATGCTTGGCCTGCGTGCATTTCCAAGCAGGCCGTCTAGGTACACTAGCTCTATCGCGCATCATGAGTCCATGACCAATGCTTGTGCCCCCGGTGCCGTCTCTCGGCCGGACCACCGTCCGGAGCTGCGTTGTCGGATGGGAGGCCCGGGTCCCCCGAGCGTTTGACATGATGGTTGCGCACCCACCAAGCCTTCTTGCATGCGGTCCACACCTCCCGGGCCGAGGATGCGTCGCTGACCGGAGCGTGGGCCGTCTTGCTGCTCGTGCTCGGCGAGGTGTCGTCGTCCACGTACTACATGCTGTACCTGTGATATACTCGAGACAAAGGTAGATAATTAGATGTCGATTTAAATATGGAAGATTCCGACGGCGCGTCAGCACCAGCATCAGCACCATATCGAAGAAACCACCATGTGTAAATTCTGCCGAGCACTGTAGTCGCAGCGCTCAATCAATCGTGACGCCGCTGCTCGCCACTGCCCTGCCCGAGCCGAGGTGAGCGTCCGACCATCCCCCGTCGCGCAGAGAGTTTCCAGGGACTTTTTATGTGACTCAACGGCGCGGCGCTCGGATTCCCGCCCGCGGAGCTGACGGCGAGACCTTTCGGGCCTTTGGCTGACGGTTTTCCGTTGCTCGGCCATCTTCCAATCACTCTAGCGCTGGTTTTCAGCCGCTGCAGCTATTCCGGGTAATGGTGATTTGCTACCACTTGCGGACGCCGCCTCCGGGCTATGCTCACCATCACGGGGGCAGGCAGCATGCTACAGATCCACGCACGAGGCACCACGCGACCAACAACCGAGGCCAACAGCACCCCGCGCCGCTGCTGCTCCTTCGGCGGCGAACGGAGGGATGAGTTGGCAACGTCGCGGTGGAGCTTCCCGCAAGACAGGACGCGTCGATGGCAGAAATTGGGCGTCGCCCGAGGGAGACACTAACAGGCCTCGAAGGGGAGAAGCAACTAGGAAGTCGCTTGTGGCTCCCGGGCTTTCCTCAGGCACGATAATAAGTCGGGCACATGCAACTGCTGCGGGATACCGAACAGTATGTAATCCAGTGAGAGGCGAGCCGAGGAAGCAAGCACGCATGTACGTACATAATGCACGGAGATGCTGGGCTCGCCATGACACGGCATCCACTGTAGCAGGTCACCTCTTGGGCCTACCGCATCTTTTTGGTCTTTTTCGTTACTTTGCCTGTATGTACCCGTTGGCTGTGCTGCGCGCGAGGCTGAGAGGGCGCATGTATGTCTGGATGTGTGACAGTTTAAAGCCTTCACCGCTCGCGGCGGGTTGCGCTGCCGTGCCGCACGATGAAGTCAAGATTCGCTCAGACAACCCGAGGTGGGGAGGGACTCCGGCGGAAGAGGGCGACGGAAGTGCGCAGGTCGTTGATCGAGACCAAGTACTCTAAAATAAACTGAAATAATAACTTAATGAATATTATTTTCTTGTAAAATCGTTTGTCCCATCTTCCAGTATTCCATGACACTCTACATTCTATTCATAGAGCCAGGGGGAGGGGTGCATAGTCAAAGGATAAACCGTCCGTCACAGACTCCAACCTAGACCTGGTAAATGGGCCGTGGAGAAGGATGGCCAATTGTTCGGACCGTTTCCCGCACATCGCCCTCCGGCCTGGTCAATCTCGCCTATTGACACGAATCATCCCAGCCACCCACGCTGTCGGTCGAGGGCTGCTCCTTGTCAGAAGCAGTGGCTATGCCCCATGACTGTCATGTGGCCAGGGGCTTACTCTCCTTGTTTCTTGTAGAAAGAGTGTGGCGCTCGATGGACAACAGAGCATGGTAAAAATATATTCGGCGAAGGAAAGAGAATATTCGTACGATTGCCCTTGCTCATCCGCTCTACTCTGTCGTTTGTTTCCACCTGTCTCACATGGGACTGTTGCCGACGAGGATGATGTAGTCGAGGTAAACGGCACTTGCGGGGCAAGACAGGTTCGCCTTCCGGAAAGACCACCGTCAGACAGTCGGCTTCCGGCCGGTCGGGTGCTCCGGAACGGTATCGGAGCCGGAACACCGACTCCACGTCCGGCTCATGCGGCCTGCACGTAGATCTAGCCCGCCTTTGGAGTTTGTTCCTTCTCGCCTCTTCCTCGTCCATGCACGGCGGCCCGACATCAAGAGGCTGCCAAATCTGGTCTGATCTAGGTGGCTGTGGGTCGGGAGGCCGGGGGGAGGCATGAATCGCGAGGCCTGACCCCAGCGCACGACGTCAACTTCTCTTGATCTCCGACACAACGGATGACGACAGGGTGATGCTTTGCGGGGAGGAGGCAATGAGTCGCCATGCTGGAGAATGGGAGGAGCCCACGTGAATCGTTCATGCCGCCGCCTGTCCCCTCCAGCCGACGCGCGTGGGGCCGTGACTTGACTTGATCGTGCACGCAGATGAGCTCCTGATATTACAGGACACACTACATGATTCTTCGGCGATTTTGTCCGAGTCGGCCGGCGACCACCTACGAACGAACGCCCTCGGTTCCCATTAATCGTGCCTCCCGTCACGGGCTCCATCCAACGTGCCCCTTTTCATGGGGTCCAAGACACGCAGAAACGCCTCGTCTAAACCCCAAGTGCCCGCGCGGCGATTTGCTACGCAAGCTCTCGGTGTCGACGAACTAGCTTCGTCAGCCCTCCACACAACGCCGAGGAGGACGAGAGAGCGAGCCTGATGGCATGGCACGCGATTTCAGGGTCTCGTCGCGCGGGGGGGCCTGTTGTCGCGTGACTCTCTCGCGCCGTTATTGCTGCCGTTGGCTCCCCCTTGCTTTCCCCTTTGGCCGGTCCGGTTGGGCCGTGAGGCTTTTAACCATTGAAAGTATATCCGGCGCCTTCAAATCACACCCATGGTCACACTCGGTCAAGCGATCCGCTTCGACCCCCCCCCTCCTATCAGCGAAGGCTCATTTGGCCGTGTCATGAAGAGAGGCAGAGGCCTAGTCACCCAGCCTCCAGAAACGTGCCAGTCCCCACACCGCTGGGGGGCGGAGGAGAGAGGGGAGAGGGGGTGGCCACAATCTTACTGCTGTAGGTGAGTGGGAATCTGTCGAAGACGCCCACGCGAGCAAGCGCGCGCACACCGCCGGCGCTAGAGCTAGGCGGCCAGAGAGGATTTGACGGCCTGGATGGGCCTGGCCGGGTGATCATCCGCTTGAGGCCAGGACTGCCGGTCCCCACCTTGGCAAGACGGACCCATCCGTACACGACATGGAATTTTTTCTCTTTTTTCCTTTCTTCTTCGATTCATGGAGATGGAAGAAAGATTTTATCGATTTTTCCTTTTTAGTTACGTGACCACGATATTTCGGGTCTTGGAGAGTAATGAAGCTTGGTTCTTCGGTGCCCCATACACGATACGGTTCCGTTTTTGAATTTAGACGTTGGACGCAGCCCGACGGTCCGTTTACACTGCGAATAATGAACATGTTTCTGCTCCGTATTTGATATCTACTTGGTGAAGTCCAGGCTCACCCGTCGCAGCAATGGTCGACGTGCCTGCTTCGGACACTAAACGACTCGGAGAGCCCGTAGACAGCTCTTGTCTACGAGAAAAGAGACACTCCTCGTCCCTCCAAGGTTGCCTTTCCGTGCCCAGGGTTTTTTTCATGGCAACAGCCTCCCCTCCCTCGCTTCGTAGTTTGCCATGTCCCAAAAGAGGCGACTCGCCATTCCCTCTCACTGCCCAATCCCTGGCGTGACGTCCAAGTGCCGGCGAGAGCTTCACCCCATGAGCCACCACGAGGGATAAACGGAACCACGCACACTCCCCCTGCTCCGTATCCGCACATGCACGTTTAATATGGTGCCATTCTGCATGGCTTCTCTTTTCCCCATCTTTAGCCATGCTCCGAGAAGGAGGAGAAAATCTAGAAATCTCGAATTAAAGATTTTTCCCTTTATTTCTCTTTTTCAACTCATCCGTCATATAACGCAGCCTCTAATCGACCAGGACCACGTTTCCCACAAGCTCTCTTGTACTGCATAACCCCTGGCTTCACCTACTTCACCCCCCCTGGACATCAGCACCGGAAGCCCCATCCGCGCCAGGGGGCGGAAACCGACTGCCTTGACTCGAACCCGCCCTTTGGGATGATCGGCTACGGGCCAATGGAATGGTTGAATGCAAGGCCAGCCGGACAGGGAGCGCCTCGACCCGCTTCCATCTAAAAACTTTGGGTGGGCATTGTGTGCTGTAGCAACAGCTCTTCCCGCGGTTGATCAATCTCTTTTTCTTTTCCTTTTCCCCTTTTTTTCCTTTTGTCTGATATCCACCCTTTTTCTTCTTCTGACCACCTCCGTCGTATACCGACCAACGGCATCGGCAAGCATCGTCGTCTCGGGGGCCCGCCCGGGGTGGCGGAGAAATGAATGCAGACCGCTGCGGCTGCCGGGACAGGCACTGGCCTTTCTTCTCGTTCCTTCTTTTCACCTCCCCGGAAGCGCTTGTGGCGATACGCGGTGTCTCGAGACTTGCAAGGCCTTCCAACCGGCCTCCTCCCCGGGGGGAAAAGGGCACCCTCGCGATGTGGAGGAGCCGTTACCAATGATGTCTCATGGCGACCACGGGATTGGTCCCAGGCCTCGATGCTTTTTGCTCCTGTCTGTCTTGCTCATGTATATATCTTGTGCGTAGAGGGGAAGTTGGACGCCGCTCCTCTGCCCGCGCTCTCCCAAGACAACAGACGCGGACACACTCCCAACACTTTTGCCGGCGAGTTGACGATTAGAATCCGTGCAGTGTGCAACCACCACCGCCCTACATGTGCCACGTTACCGTGCTCCCCCGAGCAAGGACTAACCAGGCCGGCGGCGAAAGCCGTGTCGCGTGTGCCGCTCCGTCGACCTTTACCGGCGCGCACATACACGTGTTCTGGCTGCCTACAATCTACAGACACCGTCTTTGTCGAGGCACCACGCGGCGGACCGTGCTGCCGCCGGCGTTGAACGAGGCGTTGGAGTATATCCTGTATGTGGACACGCGACTTCTGTCAAAGGTTGAAGCAACAGAGGCGCGCCTTCACCGTCTTTTACCGCATTACTGTATAATTACTCAACCCTCGTATCCGTACACACACGCTCTCTCCATCTCTCTTTGTCCAGGGTCCCCGTCACTTTCCGAGGAATATGGCCAAGCGGGCTGCACGTCCAGGTGGACTCAGCAGTCAATTAAGCTCCGATCGAATGCAGACATGAATAAGCTCCGTGCAGTCGTTCGGGATTCATCCCACGCGCGTCGTCGAGGCGACTTGGCCCCCGCGGAATGCAAGAGGGTGTCTGCCAGTCAGTCACGGCGCCTCCTCATGTTCCCGTCCCGTTGGCAGGCCCGTTGCTGATCCACGGACCAGAGTAAGCCTTCTCCTCAGCCCAAGACATGCGCAGGCGAGGAGTCGGATAACTAACTCAGCTGTAGTGCAGTAGTGCCACGCGGAGGGCCATCTAAGCCGCGTTGGCCACGGCAGCTCCACGCCCCAAGGCCTCGAACCTCGAGAGCTCTCTCCCCTATTTGTGCCCCGCCTGCGCCGGGTTTGTTGCTCGACCAACATGCACAAACCTCCGCCCCGGAAGATGCTGCTGGCCACTTGTGGGGACTCGATGCTGACGAGGAAGCACACCCACGTACGGGACGCGTGTTGGTCCTGGCCCAAAACGAGACGTTTAGTACCGGTCCAGTAGTCAGAAGGAGGAGACGCGAGGGCAGACTGGAGAGAGGGATCGCGGGAAGGCCAGCACCCGGATTCAGGCTCTAAACCCCCACGCCAATTCCTTGCCTGGCTTCCAACGGGGCCAGGCTTGTCATCTCGAGATCCAACCGCATGTCCATCGTTACCGCAATCTCGAGTCTTGGTGACGGGTGGCGAACCGTGATCGACCCTACCAACCGCGTCCAGACATCAGACGGCATGGCCATCATGCCCAGTCGAGAGCGAACGGCATCGCCGTCCCAAGACAGTCCCCCAAGACAGTCCGCCATTAGCCACCAATGGGCACACCGCCTGGCAAAACGCTCACTCTCACTGTATCTCGCACAATGGAGATGCTGGACACTGGCCGTCACGCGTACAGTGGCAACGACAACGGCGCGGTCCGTGTCCGCTCTGCCTCGACCGCCATCCAACTATCTACATCTTGCTCCCCCTCTCAAGCAGCTTGACCTACATCTCCGTCAGCAAAAACACGAAGTGATGGTGACTGATGCAAAACCCCCCCACGAGCCCTGCGTAGACCAGCCTTTCCAAGCCAGAGAATGCATGCTGCAAGCGTACATGCAGCATGTGCCGGATCTCAGTCCCCCCCTTCCCAGGGGCGATGGCATGCCTGCATCCCCGCTCTATCCATCGTCGTCCATCCTGTTCTTCGGACGAACTCGTCACAGAAGGGTAAGGCTAACTGCCCAACCGCTGCAGGCAGCCGTCAGTAAGCACCCTGGCACCCCCGTGATGGGAGCGTGCCGGGCCCAGCTGACGGCCCCGTCTCCTCAACACCGGGGTAGGGGTCCGCCATGCCAGGAGAGACGTCCGCCCGACGAAAGACTTGCCGGCGGTCTAGGGAGCAGCAGCAAAAGGAAGGCAAAGGATAGGGGAAGTGACGGTTGGAGGGGCAGCCAACAGCAAGGATGCACACGGCTGTTGGCTCTCTCCAGACAGACGAAATCGCTTCCCCGTGGGACAAGCATGGGCGGTGTTGGCTGTGCCTCTGGTGACATGGGAAGAGGGTGAAGTCATTCGTCGAGGCGTTTGACGGTGGGGGAGCGAACCAAGTAACTGAATCCATTACATCAAATATCGATCAATTAATTACTTTTTTTATTTCAATATATCCACCATCACTATTCACTTAAATTCTTTTTCATCATCATGGTGGATTTACTAGAATACGGAGCAGAGAAGAACATGTAAAGCTGTTGGCTGTCCATCAACCACTCACCCGCGCTTCCAAGCGATCATCTCAGCACCCAAACGCCACACCTGTCTCTCTAAGCGCCGAAGCTCCATTCGCCAACAGCAAAGATCGAGGCCCCCTTTCTCCTTTCTCCTCTCCTCTTACGCTGCCTTGCCAATAGTCACGTTCTCGTCTTGACGCAGGTCAGCACCGGCTTGCGCAACACAGGAGGTGGGAATGGGATCGAGATGCGCACGCCTGAACCCGATACCCCTGCCCTGGGCCGCACGTGAACGACATAGATTTCTAAGGATTCTGTATCGTCTCACCCAGCTGCGCAATGCAACTGCGTGCGGAGCGAATAGACGCCCTGCCGGCGGGTAGACGGGTCACATGGCAGCCACCGCCATCCATTCACCCACTGCCGGTACCATGCTGCCATGTAAAGAGGCGTCGTGAGCCTGGGCTGACGGCCTTGTCCCGGCATCCTTGCCGGTCTCGTCTAGGGGACTCGGTGAGGCTGACCTGTCTTACGTCGCACATGTCGGGTCGATTGCTTCGCTCCGTATCCAAACTGTCCGAGGGAACGTGTAAAACAGCATAACGGGCATGGAACGCGAGACCGCGTCAGTGAGAGGATGCGTCCGAGGGACACATGCATGTGCAAACACGAGGGCTCGGTTCTCTGTGCGGATGCATGTGCTGAATGGGCGGTGGTAGGTAGCAGCCGCCGTCACGGTTTCATATGAGCTGTTGCGCCCTGTGAAGCACGTCTGCGCTTGCATCGTCGACGGTGCACGAGCGAGCTTGCATAGGGCGGCGCTGAGCCGATAGGACGTGGCCGTCTGGTCCATGCCTCTCCACGTTGCCTGGTGTCTGTAACACGGTCACCATATCTGTCCCCGTGTCCCCATGTATTGTACGTCGGGAGAAGGGCGATCGAGAGCATAGATAGAGAGAAGGAGGATTCGGGACATGAGTTGTTATCCCAGTGGCGCCACCACAGCTGCGGACGCAGTCACGAGTGCCCCGGCCGGCCGCATCGGTGGCCCGCTGTCGCCCTCTCGTGCTTCATCATCGTCATCATCCATCTTATCGTTGCCAAAGCTACTTGTTGCTGGCGGCGGCCTGCGACCCGCCCAGCCTCTTGTGCTTGCGCGGATCCTTCCTACTCATCATCCGCTGGTCCCTCGTCCCCTTGCCGCCCTCCCAGAACCCACTGCCCTTGCGGCCGACGACGGCCCGGCCGCAGAAGCCGCAGGCCTCAACGGCGAAGCGCTGTTCGCGGCTGCACCACCCGCAGATCATGCGACTCGCCCACTCGTTGGCGTGGTCCTCGGCCTCATCGTGGCACCGGTCGCACGCGTGCACCCGCTGGCAGCAGGAGAAGCGGAACCACCGGTACGACTTGCGGTAATGGCGGCACGCGCCTCGGTCCGGCAGCTGCTCGCCGGCGTGGAGGCCTAGCTGCTTCTTGTCCGACCGCCGTTGTCGCGGCCCCACAGACGCCGGGTCCGGCCCGGGCGAGACGGCGAGGAACTTGACCTCGGGCACTTTAAAGGTGAACTTGGCGTGGCACTCGCGGCATACGTTGGTCACCGTCTCGCCCCTGACAGACACCAGGCCCGGGCTCGCCGTCGAGCACCGCCCGCACGTCGGCACAAACGTGCTCGGCAGCATGTCGGCCACCTTGGCGCCCGTCACGTCGACGAAGCCGGCCAGCGTCGAGTGGGCGTGGACCAGCTCCGGGCTGAAGCTGGCCCCCAGCGGCGTCGCGCACTTGCTGCAGCTCGACATCCTGTCCGCCCCAGGCTTGAGGCCCGTCAGCTCGTTGGTCGTCTTGCATCGTCCGCATTTGACACTGATGCTGAGGATGGAGATTTGAAGCAGCTCGATCCCGTGCAGATCGACCGACGGCAGCGTCACCATGGTCCCTCTTTGCGCCCCATCATTTCCTTTGGCATTCTCGGCGAGCGCCGCTTCCGCGTCCTGCAGCATGACGCCTCCCTCGGGCTCGTCTTCTTCTTCCGTATCGGAAGAGCTCTCATCAGATTCGTCACCCTCGTGACAGACGCTCCATTCTGGAGGCCGCGGGATGACTTTAACGTGGCTCTTGATTTCAGAAGTCGCGTGACCCGACGGTCCGGGAGCTGCGGCGACCGGAGCTCCTTGGGGCGGCTGCGGCACTATCAGCTCCTCGGCCTCTAGTGCCGAAGCCTGGGCTTGCTTGTCCAGAACGACGAGATTCTGAACGAGATAGTTGACGTGGCTGGTCAGTGACATGTGCTTCTGCTCGACTGCCTTGTCCGCAAACAGCTCCTCTACGGGGTCTGCGTCGGCTGCGTCGGCCTCGTTCAGCTGGATGCGCAGCTGCTGAAGCGGATACAGCAGCGGCACAATGAGATGCATGCTGTTGACGGATCGGAGCCCTGTGCAGAGCTCAGACCGCCGCTTGGGCTCGATGGGTACGGTGAAGACGACGCCGTCGGCCGACCGCCGAAACCGAGGCAGTCTGCCCATGCGCGCCTCGAGTTGGCGCACCTCCTGAGCCCTCCGAGCCTTGGCCGCGGCGACTTGGTCCCTCGTGAAGGATTCTAGGGCCATGTACGGCTTGGATGGTGGCGGTTTCTCGGGCGCTGGCTTGGGCTGTTCGGACGTAGCGGGCGTTGGCTCTTCGGTCTGCCTCAGCGCAAGGTGCCTCGTGTCCTTGAAGGCGACGAATTTGACCGTTTCCGCCTTTTGCTCAGACAGGAAGCTCTCGAGGTTTTTATCCAGCGCGTGAACAAGTGCCAGGAGCGTAGCGTCTCGTCTCTCGTCGGCGAGCCTCTGCCATCCACGCTCGATATTGATGCCAAAGCCCCTCGGGATGTTGCTGTTCCTGACGCGCAGCTCGGGCCGCTGCTCCGGATAGGGCTCGGGGACGCGCAGGTCGCAGTCAAGATAGGCCAGCTCAAAGGGAAAATCCGGGTCAGAAGGGCGGAGCTTGAAGAGGAACGAGGTGGCGCCGTCGTCGGCAGTGGCCTCTTGAGGTGCGAATCGCTTCCTCAGCTGCTCCATCTGGTATCCGCGCGGATCCTGAGCCTGCGATTCGGGCATCGGCCGTGCCACGACGCGCGAGGCTGACGGCTCACGCACTGCCTGCCCGCGCGTCCGCGCCGAGGCGTCGTTGGGCTGCGGCTTGAAGGCAATCATCCCTTGAGACGGCCTGGGAGAATACGATATCGTCGAGAGGTGCGGGGGATTGGAGACGAGGAAATCAACAAGGAAGAAGGAGAAAAAATGAAAGGTGAAATCAACAGATGAGAGAATACGAAGAGGGAAGGAGAGGCAGCGGGCGATGAGAAGTCGACGATGGAGTTGATTGCCAAGGAGTCAGTTAGTGGCGAGCTGACGTGGGGCTCTGTTTAGCTCCATAGTCACAGTCTGAGTCACCACCGTCTCTGGATGGCTTCATGTGAGTCACCTCCATGACTGTTTCCTTGGATAAACTGACGTTTATTCGACGATATCTCAAGCTTGCGTCGAATACACTACCGGGTAGGCCGAAAGCTCTACGCTAGCAATCTGTCGTGAGCCTCACCTGGCTCAGCTTATTGACATGGACGGATGGAACTGCAAATTCTATGCGACGTCGGGCCAGTATCGTCGCCTGTTCTGTGCTCACCTTGCTCTTTGATCCCGCAGACTTCGAGCTCATAGCATCTCCTAGGATCCCCCGCATACCCCGGACCAATAACCCGTCCTTGCCCGGGCCTACGAACGTCAGATTACAAGGCTAGATCAGCTGGAGCACACGAGGCACCGTCCTATACTCAGCTCCATCACTTTGCAGCCTTGCAGTCTCAAACCAACAGCGGCCCCGTCTTTCTCGGCAGGCAGAGTCCGAGATCGCTGTCCTCAACGAGCCGATATGACAGACACTTCCAGGCAAGGTGAATGATCGGGTACTCGTCCGCCGGACTTGCTTCATCGAGGCCTGCATTCAGCGATACGAGAAGCCTCAGGGATCTCCGCTGCGGCACAACGAACAATGACTCCCTCCAGCAGAGACTGGCAACTGTCATACGCGCGCAGAAAGACCTCTGTCTCTTGGACGGTGAGGTGAAGTCGGAACGCCGTGCAGTTCTTATCAGTCGTGGCGTCCACTCGGCTCGCTTTGAGGTGTCGAGATGAGACTTGCAGTGGCCAAGTTGTCCAGTCTTTCTTCTCCCTCTCTTCTTCCTTGTCTTACCCCCGTTTTCTTCCCGTGAGACGGCGGGTGAGAGGCCATGACTGGGGTTACACAACGGCCGGAAAGCAGGCCGCCTGGATGGATTCCTTCAACGCCGGGTTGGTTGCGCGCCCCCAAGCCGTACAGCCAATACCTCCGAATAGTTATACTGACAACAAAAGAGTTGCACCGCTGCATCTTGGTCGGCAGCGGAATAGGGGGTGGGATGGCCGTCTGCTTGCAGATAAGTTACACATCGCACCGATGGGTTCAGGTCCGTCATATGGGCATACATACACACATCCACACATGGCATGCGGTAAGGACAGTCTAGTACTATAGGCACGGGCGCCTGACTGTATATTCCCGTCATGACTTGTGCTTACATGTAAGTCAGTGGCATTTGTGCGCGGCATGTGGGCAAAGACAGGAGGGCTGGTGTGAGGGGATGTGTATGATTCGGCCGCGACAGGCCTCGTGTCGGCGGCAACGGGAGGGAGACACAAAACGGACTGCAAGCGAAGAAGCAATCGGAGACGGCCAAGCAAGTGAACGAGATGCGAGCATGGCGTGCATGTATGTGTGTATGTATGTGTGGATACAGCACGAATACATACACGCTCTGTCTCTGCGTCTGTCTGCCTGTCCGGGCACTCGACGACACGGCACCGCACCAAAGCCGGTGCGACGGCCATGCACGAATGATGGACATGGGGGAATCGAGGAGGCCCAAAGTGGCATCCCGACCAGCCGTTGTAACGGGGGCCCTCCGAGGAACCTGGATGATTCGACGGCGGCGCACTGGCGGTTGCGTTGGTCCGCTCTGGCCGGGCACTCGCTCCCGTCCACACGCACACGCAGCGCAACGCAACTTGACCATGACCTTCAGGGACACGACACACGCACACCATACACACACACACACACACGCACACACACACACACACATATATATATATATAAGCATACCACAACACTTGATACTGCCTCGTGGGAATCCCCGTGCGTGAGGGTCCGTCGAGAGGGACCGGCCTCCCCGCTGTGTGATCTGATGTGAATTGCATGTGTTTTGGGATTCCATGCGGGCCAAGTCCATCTACGTTATATCTCTGGATCGGTCGCTCCGCTTCTCGGGGTTAGACTCTACCAACACTCCCCGTCTGGCTGTATGTACCAGTCCCCGGCCGGCCAAGACATCGGGGCACGCCGTGTCAGGTCCATCTCTTTTCTTTTCTTCGTCTCTCTGCCGCTCGTGTCTGTCCACACGACTCCGGAGCGATGGGTGGCCGAGGGTGAGCTCACGGCGAGTTCGTGACCCCCTCATCGCCCTGATTGGCGGCGGGCCGCGGCAGGTGAGGTGAGCCGCAGGTCGGCGCTGGACGTGACCCGAGGCGTGGCATCCGAGCGGATGGATGGAAGGGATGGACGGGAAAGGAGGGCTGGGACAGAGAGGGGATGATGAATCTCTCCGAGTCGGCCTTGTCGATGCGGCGTCGAGCGGCGTTGGCACGGCCTCTTGCGAGAAAAACAAATTCGAGGAGAATAAAACAATGAATGATAGTTCAAGACATTTCCAGTTTTGGTATATCGAAAAGGGATAGGGAGGGAGATGGGAATAGAGCAAAGGAAGAGAGTCGTGTAGACAAGTCTCCCGAGTACTGTACACGAATCTTAGGACGCAAATGAAACACGACAGGCACAGGCACAGGCACAAGACAAGCAACAAAGGGAGGGGGAACAAGAGTTTTCCCTGTCAATCAAGCGCCGCCCGGGAAGCCAGGAGATTGGTCGACGAGGCTGATGGATGGGTGCGAGTGTGGGTGAGAGTCAGAGGAGGGTGGGATGCCAGCTCAGCAATCATCTGGCAGATGACCGTCAAGACAAGGCGCAGAAAGGGGGGAGATGCAGCTAAAGGGCTGGCGGTGAGCAGCGCCGTGTATGGCTGCTGTATGCATCTATCAGGATATGTAGAAAGCCGGACTACTGAAGGCCGGACGGCCGTTTTTGGGGGCCGTCGAGCTGCTTTTCTCGTCCGCCGTGGTGGTGGTGGTGGTGGTGGTGGTGGTGGTGGTGTTAGTGGTGTTGGTGCTGCTGCTGCTGCTGCTGCTGCTGCTGCTGAGGCAAATGGGAATAAAGCGCGACAAGAAAACAATAATGAAGAATAATGATTAATGGGCGATAAACATTTCATTTTCTTTATTTTCTTAATTCAAAATGTTTTACTCTTCTGTACAACTCCTTGGGCTGTTTGCTCCGCCGACTCCGTGGGATTGCCCTCGCCCTGGTTTCGCCTTTCCTTTACCCCGTCCTTTTTTTTTGCTCTAATGTTATTTGTTTCCCTCACCTCCCTCGCTGTGGAATCCACTGTTGATCAACAAGACGGCCCCTGCATTGAATTTGGCCATGTTCCCAGAGAAAACAGGCGTGCAGAATCGCATCGACATCCGCCGGCATCGACAGACGGCTATCCGTCAGCGTCCAATCCAACAAGCAGGCAACATTTTAAAGAAAAATGAACAAAGCAAAAAGAAAATGTATTAAAATAGAGAGCCGAGAAAATAGAAAAGATAGGGAGAGAAAAGGCGAGGGAGGGGGAGTGCGCATCCCTTCCCCCCCTGGCCGCCTGAGAAGCTTCTGCGCTGCAACCCGCCTTGCTGGCCCATCAGCCCCCCCTTTTCCCGCGGGCCGTGGCCAGTTGTGACTCAACACCAATGCCGTCGACGCACCCCCCTCTTTCCTTCTTAGTTGGCCGGCTTCTTGGCTCAGCATTACCGTCCATTGCGCGAGCGGGGATCCTTAGCACGAGTCGGTGTGCCGAACTTGTAGAATACAGAGGATATAAGTGAATAAGAAAGGGGAAAGGGCCTACCGACAATGGCATACTCGGTGGCTTACCCCGTGAATCTGTGCCTCTTTAACGTCCAAGGGCCTCGAGCCTAATAATGGTTCCCCACGAAAGCGAGCGCATCGTCCAAAATCCGTTTGCATCTATCTGCAAGCACTCCTTCATGTCTTCATTGAATCCAGATATGAGCATCCACCCGAATGCGCCTCACACCCAAGCCGGTCCAGCTTAAATTCCCAATATAGACCTGACCATCCTTCCACCCACTATACGGAGAACTCACCGGCAGCACAGAGTCGTCGGCGCCAAGGGCCGGCCTCCCCACGTGCGTATATGTAAGTCGTCGGTGATGCTGCCGCTTTGTGGTCCCGACTGACTGTTCGGGACCACTCCTCCAACATCCCGCATCATCATCATCAGCATCCTCATCCTTGCTGTGTCATTACAGGGCCCTCTTGCATCCCTGACTCCCTCCAGTCAGCGTCGTCGTGGCCCGGATCCCTTCAGAACGGCCCCCAAGGAGGACAGCGGTCACCGCTCCCGTGGCCGGCTTTCCCACGGGGTCCCCGTCCGCCTGGGGTAGCAAGCGCCCTACAACGTGGCCGTCAGCCTTATCAGCCGCAGTGGCGCTCTTCGTCCCTTGTCCGAGCTGCACTGCCATCCAACGATCTGCACGAGCGTCTCGCAACGTCGGCGACGAGGACCGCGCGGACAGTCTTGCCGCCAGCTGCTTACCAACCTGAATCTGTAGTTCCTCTGGAGGTTCTCGCTTCTCGTTCCCTACTGCATGAACGAGTGCCTGCCGAACATGACCGAGATGAGTCCAGCCCTGCCGAGTCTCGGTGTGGCCCATGCATTCTATTATCTTCTTGTCACTTCACCCGAATAAGATACTCAGATATGATGCAAGTTTCAAGTCGAGACGCATGCGAGTCCGCACGGCCCGGCGCAACTCGGCGCGGTTTAAATCGGACCTGTCATCATGAACCGGACGATGCCACAGTGAGCAGCAATAAGGCGGCCTTGATCCTGTCTTCTATTCACCGGTATTTACCGTGGCTTGCGCTAAGCAGACTGGCCATTCGACGAGATAAACCGAGCTCCAAGTCTCGTCAGCTTCGCCGCAGTACGCCACCGAACGGACGTGTGTGCTCTGGTTCTGTGTTGGAAACGAGCTTCGCGCTGGAGCTCGAGCACGGGATACACGCAGCTTCTATTCCCTCTCGCATGTTTTTGGTATAATCCCCATCTATCCTCGCCGTCTCCTGGCCCTCTAAAAGTCATTGTCATCCACACCAGATACAATGACATTGTTCACCTTCAACACCATGCGGCAGAGTTGCGTCGCCAGCTGCAGTTGTTGCTTCTTGCCAATCAGCGGGTCGATGACGAAAGCCGACTTCATATCGTTGTTGCCCCGACCCATGCAGTCAACGCCGAGCTTGCCCCGGCCGCTCGGCCCTGCCTTGACCTGTTGGCTCTTCACCTCGGCCAGCGTTGCGATGGAGTTGAGGCCACTGTTCTCGGCCAGAGCCATTGGCACAGCATCCAGCGCCTCGGAAAAGGCACGCATAGCGTACTGCTCCAGGCCAGGCGTCTTGACCGCGGCGTCTTCGACGGCAAGCGAGCACGCAATCTCAGCCGCACCGCCGCCGTAGACTACTCGGTTGTCGCGAACCAAGTTCCGCACGACACACAGGGCGTCGTGCAGCGATCTCTTAGCCTCGTCGATGATCTGAAGTGCTCAGGGTCAGAATAAGGGGCGCGGATTGCTTGGAAAGCAGGGGAGAGCGGCCACCAACCATCTTGTTGCTTCCGCGGACAAATACCGTCACGGCGCGTGTATTGGCGCATTCCTCGATGACCAGCATCTTCTCCCTCGTAGTGCCAAACGTCATTTCCCGCACAACGCCAGCCTTGCCGAGCTTCTCCGTCTTCAAATCCTCGAAACGCGGCACTATCCGGCCATTCGTCGCGATCGCTATCAGCTCAATCTCGGGCCCGCCAACCCACCGCACAGCCGGGAGCTTGTTCTGGAGCAAGAGATGGTTGGCCTCGTCGTCAAAGCCCCACTGGCAAATGGCCAGGTTGGCGCCAGTGTCCTTGATTTGCTGAATCATCTCGATAAACTTCTCCCTCTCGTAGTTTTGCAGTTTCTTAAACTCCTCGACGCTCGTGATATCGAGATGGTGTTTCGTCTTGGGCTTGGGCGGCTCGAACGCACACGTGAGAATGGCAATCTTGGCGTCTCGGATTTCCGATGGCATCTGCGGATGGGAAAAGTCCTTGTCCACAATGACGCCTTGGACGAGAAGTGTATCTTCCAGAGCCCCGCCGACTTTGCCGTCCACCTTGATCAGCTCAAAATCAACGTCCTTTCGCTCCAAGTCGGCCACAGACAGGACGGCGTCGACAGCGATGTTTGCGAATTGGTCGTGGGCCTTGGAGACGATCTTGCTGCCCAGGCTAGTTCGTGCGACCTTGACTAGGTTGGACTTTTCATCCTTCGTGAAGTCGATGGTGTCGGAGATCCTGTCCAATTCTGCAATGGCAATGTCGCAAGCCTGATCGTAACCGTCTGCGATTCGGATGGGGTGGATGCCCTTGTCGATCAAGTCGGCCGCTTGCTCCAACATGGCGCCGGCCAGGACGACGACACCAGTGGTGCCGTCGCCAATCTCGTCGTCCTGGGACTTTGACAGCTCGACAAGCAGTTTGGCGACGTGGTTGCTAATCTCCATCTGTTGCATGATGGTCGCTCCGTCGTTGGTCACGGTGATGTCGCCATCGGGGGAGATGAGGATCTTGTCGAGGCCTCGGGGACCGAGTGAGGATTTGACGAGGTTGGCGACTGTCCGAGCGGCGAGAATGTGAGACTTGACAGCTTCGTTGCCGAATTGTCGCTTCTTTTTCCCCTGACTGTATGGACATTAGCTTCGCTGGTCTCGAGATGCACAGAGGTGGGCATACTCTCTGACGACAATGAAAGGACGGCCTTGCTCATCCTTCATCATCGTCGCTGTGGCCATTCTCATGTCAGCGATGAGTCTAGGCCTCGGCGGCCATCGTGGGGCGTTTACCGTTGGAGACATCCAGGTCTGCCGCTTGTTAGCATCACTCGACCATCTTGGAAGCGTGGCCGTACTTACTGAGCGCCATATTGACTGTGGATTGCCCGCAGAGCCGTCGCTACCGGATCGAGACAAGGAAGCGGAAGAGACGACGGGAACAGGGTGCCCAGTGTGCTGCGGCGTGGGCTGTAGCTAGGACGTTTTCTTGTCGTGGCCGAATTTTTTGGTTATTCCGGATCGTCACAATGCAGGCAGGCGGAACGCGGGGAAATGAAAATTCCGCGACTTGCTGCCCAGCCAAAGCTCCCTAGGTTACCTGGTGCCCCGCCTTGCCCACCACTGGTGCCACCGACACTCGACCTTGTGCCCCTCCTACGTGAGACTTGCCGTCATCCCTCGTGGTCACTCAATCGAAACGTCTGGCTGTTACCGTACAACGAACGTCTCGCGACAGGACCTCGGTTCCTTCTGCTGCTGCGCCTGACACCGATCCAGCCCCCGTTTCGTTGTTGCATATGCCCCGTTCGAGGCTCCGGCACTCCCTCTCCAGCTTCGTTCAGCCGCCGACATCAACAACGCCCAAAACACCTACACCGCCCTCGTAACTCAAATATATCCTGCCCGCCGCCGCAAGCCCCTACACGAACGAATCATTCAAGCTCCCTTTTTCAAAGTTCCAGCTTACAGCCCTCCCGGCTCCACGGATACTCGGAGACATCTCGACCTCGCTGTTGACAATGTCTCCGGCAGACCTCTATGACGACGACGACCTGGCCGACCAGCATGATGGCTATGAAGACGGAGATGAAGAGCTCAGCCCCGAGGATAGGGCATCCATGAGCAAGGGCACGGCTGAAGTACAAAAGGCCCTTGGAAACGTCGCCAGCAAGGTCACCGTCACCCAGATACAAGAAGCGCTGTGGCATTACTACTACGATGTCGAAAAATCCGTCGGCTACTTGAAAAGGACTTTCATCACCCCTACGCCAAAACAGTCGGCAAAGAAAACCCCAGAGGGTAAGTCAGGTGACTTCTTCTTTTCTGATAAACTCGGCTTGTTTGTGAGGGCCGCCGGAGCAGATCAAGGACGTCTGGTGCGGAGCGCAATGCGGCAACAGGGGGATAAAATCCTTGGACGCCCTTACCTCTCGGGCAGTTTCTTCCGAAAATCAAGATGCTCTTCTCCAACGGGGACATTCGACGACATGCCCTGGCTGAACGTACCCCGGGACCGATTAGCCACTCTAGTTCCGCCTCTGCAGCCTCGAGGCGGGCTGCTGGGAGGTGGCGAGGGCCCCGCCAAGATTTCCAAGCTTCAGGCCCTCGCGGCTGCGAGAAAGAAGAAGACGGATGAGAAAAAGGAGCAAGAGAAAACTTCACAGGCGGAAAATGGCATGAAACGACTATCTCTGTCGGACCATACCAACAAACACAGTAATGCTGCCTCCCCGAGTCCGGCCAAAAGACAAAAGAGCTCGGAGAATCAGGCCCTTCAGCCGGTGCTGCGCGACTTCACTTCTTCCGATGGCTCTCCGCGGCATCAAAAAGAGCATGGAGAGCCGAGAAAGGGCATCAGCACGTCCAAGGAACACGTCGGGGGAGAAGGCGCCGCGAAGCCAACCTCCCCCTTCCCCTCTGCCGACGATGACCAAGTGGTGATTATCGCCTCCAGCTCTGTTCCATCCGCCTTCGCCCGGACGCTCCTTGGTTCTGCGCCGGAATGCCGGCAAGCAAATAGGCCCGACTCTTTCGCAATGCCATATGCGACCTCCCCCGCCTTCCTCGCCACAGCTTTCTCAGAGCCAAGTCCAGATGACATTGTGCTCGCGGCTCAGGCGAAAGGTTCGAAGTTTGCATGGACCAAATGATGAGCTAATTCTAATGTTGGCTCCAGCGGGAAAGAAGACTGCAGCGGCTCCGAAAGCTGTCAAGAAGACACCTGCCGAGGACGCCAAGAAGCAGACCGAACTGTCAAATGGCGTCTCTGGCCTCAAGGTCAACGATGCGCCCCCACCCAAAAGCAAGGGCCTCGATGTCATCAAGGAGTTTGAAAGTAGCCAAGTCAAGAAGAGCACGAGTTTTGTTGTTGTCGGTAAGCAGCATATCCATCTCAAGAAGCTGATCGTTTCTGATGATCGTCGATAGGCCACGTTGATGCGGGGAAGAGCACGCTCATGGGGCGCCTACTCTTGGAACTCAAATTCATCGAACAGCGAACCGTCGATAAGTACCGGCGGCAGGCCGAAAAGGCTGGTAAGCAGTCCTTTGCTCTGGCTTGGGTGATGGATCAAGGAAGTGAGGAGCGGGACCGGGGGGTGACGATTGACATTGCGACCAACCATTTTGAGACTCCGACGACAAAGTTTACGATTCTGGATGCCCCGGGACATCGGGATTTCGTTCCAAACATGATTGCCGGCGCCAGCCAGGCCGACCTGGCCATTCTGGTTGTCGACGCCAATACGGGTGCGTTCGAGAGGGGACTTACGGGGCAGACACGAGAGCACGTGTTGCTGTTGCGAAGCTTGGGAGTGCAACGGCTTATCGTCGCAGTCAACAAGCTCGACATGGTCGGATGGTCCAAAGAACGCTTTGACGAGATCTCGGAGCAAGTCAGCGGGTTCCTGACGGGCCTCGGGTTTCAGGGCAAGCACGTCAGCTTCATCCCCATCTCGGGTCTGAACGGCGACAACATTGCTGGCAAGATTGGGAGTGCGGCCGCGTCATGGTACAAGGGCTCCACTCTGATGGAAGCCCTGGAAGCCACAGGACCATCGTCGACGCGGGCACTGAGGAAAGCGTTTAGGATGCCCATTTCTGAGGTGTTTCGGTCCCAACAGGGGACGACGACGCTGGCCGGGCGTATCGACTCGGGCACCGTTCAGGTTGGCGACAGCGTCATATTGCAGCCCAGCGGAGAATCGGCATACATCAAATCGATCATGGTGGACACGGACGCGCAGGACTGGGCTGTGGCGGGACAGAGCGTCAGCATTGCGCTGAGCAACATCGACCCAATTCACATACGAGTAGGCGATATTGTCTGCGACGCCAAGGACCCCATCAAGTGCGGAGACACGTTCACGATGAAGGCAATGGCGTTTGACCACGTGATGCCGATGCCGGTGGACCTGCACCGAGGCCGGCTTCATGCACCGGGTCAGATTCAGTCAATTTCGGCAATTCTCGACAAGACGACGGGTGAGGTTATCAAGAAGAAGCCCAAGGTGGTCCAGCCAGGGGGGGTCGCTCGGATGCTGATACGACTGAATGGCAAAGTGGCCCTGGAAGCCGGGCACAGAGTGGTGATACGGAGCGGAGGAGAGACGATTGCGGCCGGCTTGCTCGAGTAGATAAGTCTAGGCGTTTGATGTGGCTTCGTAGCGTGGCTTGCCAACTGGGTTGGAAATTTCTCCGGCATGTCCTGCATGGGTCCGCTTGTCCGGCAGAGCAGGGGCTAGGTTGGTGGTGGAAGCTGCAAGAGAATGCCAGAATATTCTCCAGGTACCCACGGAGCCGAACTCTGCCCATGAGAGGCGACGAAGAACCCGTTACAACGGTTGTGAGACAATTCAAGCGCATGTACATACGTAGGGTTACCAGAGGTTTCAAAGCCTAGCATAGATGAGGAAATATTGGCGGCTTGAAAATGGTTTATGCGAGCAAGGGGTATCGCCGAGCGATTCACGAGAAAAGGCCAGTTGTTCCATGTCATGCGCTGGCCGCTGGATCCGACACGGTGGCATCGGCTGCCTTGCCTCTATCCAAAGAAGTTTAAATGTCCCTGCCTTGCGCATGGTTAGGAGAAAAGCTTATATAGCTTGAGACTCGACCAACTGCAATATCGGGGACAGCAACGGGATAGAGCTGGTTAAAGTCACGACTGCGGGATGGACCCGAGGCTACTCGATGAGGTACGCCCTCTTTACCAAAGATTGATACCGAGGGCGGCCATAGACAAAGGGCGCTGTTGTCCCTTTCATCGGCCATGAGAAACACGGGCTATGCTTTGGCATACCGACCAAGGGTCGAGAATCTGGCATCAACTGCGTGCTAGCAGGCGCCATGCGGCCAAGGGGGGAATAGCGCCTGGGCGAACGCATGGACAGGGGCACAGTGCGCCGCCGCGAGATCGCCGTCACGTGGGGCCAGGCACCCAAAGGGGGGCCCTTGTGGCGTCGAGGGAACCTAGACGTGAAATCTGGCCTTTTTGGTACTTTCTGGACACCTTGACTTTTTCTCGCGACGGCTTAACAAGGCGGCCTTCTTAAAAGAATCCCACGCGCCGTTTCTTTCTCCCAACTCCATCCTTTCTTTCCACCAACTCCGCACCACAGATACCCCCGGAGAAGCTTCGAGGACCCTCCAAGGCCACCTCGTGCGCTGGACTTTTCCCTTCATTCCCTCTTCTTTCCTGGCAGTACTCTTGGGAGGAGGCCAAGCACACTTCTGCCATAATGGCTCGCTCACGGAGCTCGATGGCCTTGGGCCTTGGGCTCCTTTGTTGGATCGCCCTTCTCTTCGCGCCCCTCGCCTTTGTCCAGAAGGTCCAGGCAGACGACACTGAGAGCTACGGCACCGTCATTGGTATCGTGAGTGCTCCAACTCTTTGCGCCGACGCGAGCACCTGCTAACCGCTGGTTGCAGGATCTGGGTACGACATACAGCTGCGTCGGTGTGATGCAAAAGGGCAAGGTCGAGATTCTCGTCAACGATCAGGGCAACCGAATCACTCCCTCCTACGTCGCCTTCACCGAGGAGGAACGCCTTGTCGGTGACTCGGCCAAGAACCAGGCTGCGGCTAACCCTACCAACACCATCTTCGATATCAAGTAAGATGGCCCCCTCCTGAATGCCTTGGTTGCAATTTCTGACACCCCCTCAGGCGACTCATCGGCCGCAAGTTCAAGGACGAGCAGCTCCAGGCCGACATCAAGCACCTCCCCTACAAGGTCATCAACAAGGATGGCAAGCCCATCGTTCAGGTCCAGGTCAACGGAGAGAACAAGAAATTCACCCCTGAGGAAATCTCCGCCATGGTTCTCGGCAAGATGAAGGAGGTGGCCGAGTCCTACCTGGGCAAGAAGGTCACCCACGCCGTTGTCACTGTCCCTGCCTACTTCAACGTAAGTTTCTCATGTCAGCGAACCCGGCGACAACACTGGCTAATGTGCTCTACAGGACAACCAACGACAGGCCACCAAGGACGCTGGCATCATTGCCGGCTTGAACGTCCTCCGAATTGTCAACGAGCCCACCGCCGCCGCCATCGCCTACGGTCTGGACAAGACAGGCAGCGAGCGCCAAATCATTGTCTACGATCTCGGCGGTGGTACCTTTGATGTGTCCCTGCTCTCCATTGACCAGGGTGTCTTCGAGGTCCTGGCCACCGCCGGTGACACCCATCTTGGTGGCGAGGACTTTGACCAGAGAATCATCGATCACTTCACCAAGCTCTTCAAGAAGAAGCACAACGTCGATGTCTCCAAGGACCTCAAGGCTACGAGCAAGTTGAAGCGCGAGGCCGAAAAGGCTAAGCGAACCCTGTCGTCGCAGATGAGCACGCGCATTGAGATTGAGGCCTTCATCGATGGCAAGGACTTCTCTGAGACCCTTACCCGCGCCAAGTTTGAGGAACTCAACATGGACCTCTTCAAGAAGACAATCAAGCCTGTTGAGCAGGTTCTCAAGGACGCAAAGGTCGAAAAGAAGGACATTAACGATATCGTCCTCGTTGGTGGTTCCACTCGTATCCCCAAGGTTCAGAAGTTGATTGAGGAACACTTCGGTGGCAAGCAGGCCTCCAAGGGTATCAACCCCGACGAGGCCGTCGCCTTTGGCGCCGCTGTCCAGGCTGGCGTGTTATCTGGCGAGGAGGGCACAGAGGACATTGTCCTCATGGACGTCAACCCATTGACGCTTGGTATCGAGACTACTGGCGGAGTCATGACCAAGCTGATTCCTCGCAACACTCCCATTCCCACTCGCAAGAGTCAGATCTTCTCTACGGCCGCCGACAACCAGCCCGTGGTCCTTATCCAGGTTTTCGAGGGCGAGCGTTCCATGACCAAGGACAACAACATGCTCGGCAAGTTCGAGCTCACCGGCATCCCCCCCGCCCCTCGTGGTGTTCCCCAGATCGAGGTGTCGTTTGAGCTTGACGCCAACGGTATCCTCAAAGTGTCTGCCCACGACAAGGGCACCGGCAAGCAAGAGTCCATCACCATCACCAACGACAAGGGCCGCCTTACCCAGGAGGAGATTGACCGTATGGTTTCCGAGGCCGAGAAGTACGCCGAGGAGGACAAGGCCACCCGTGAGCGCATCGAGGCCCGCAACGGCCTGGAGAACTATGCCTTCAACCTCAAGAACCAGGTCAACGACGAGGAGGGTCTTGGTGGCAAGATTGATGCCGAGGATAAGGAGACGGTAAGCCTCCAAGCTTTTAAGGCGCCGCTGGCCGGATACATGCTGACCCAAATGACTAGATTCTGGACGCTGTCAAGGAGGCTACCGAGTGGCTCGACGAGAACGGCGCCAGCGCCAACGCCGAGGACTTCAACGAGCAGAAGGAGAAGCTGTCCAATGTGGCGTACCCCATCACATCCAAGATGTACCAGGGAGCTGGCGGCGAGGGCGGCGAGGGCGCCAAGGAGGACGAGGGTGGTCTCCATGACGAGTTGTAAATGCATAGACGTTGTTTCCAAAAGCGCAAAGGCCAAAGAGCTTTGTTTCGGGTGTTTTGTGTGCGGATCACTGCGGTTACCTAGGGCATTATAAAATCTGACGGTTGATGTACTGTAAGAGTCGCTGCGCACACACAATATAACTTGTCTGAAGATGGCCTGGCGGCGATGCAAAGTGAGAGAACGGACGGTGAAGCAATGAGTGGAGGAGTCAGCTGAGCTCGGGCAAACAACCTCGATGCCCGACGGCGTTTCACCACCGCCAAGCTCGTGAACATGGGTGCTGCGAGTGAGTGAGTGGCCAGCCAAGGCGGCTCTCCCTCACTGTGAAGCAGATAAATGGCAGCGGTTTGCGTGAAGTGGGTCTGCGTTTATGAATGAGCACATCAATAGATGTAGAAGGAAGGCAAGGCCGTGAATAGGACATTGGCGAGGAAGGAGGCTATTGTTCAATTCTTCCTCGAGTGGTATAAAGCTCGCTCGTCTTGACCAGGGAAACCATCAGCACTTCTCGTTCAGTCACGAAGAGTCTTGCTGTCGCATTGTGTTCAATCATACGGACAGATTACTTACACGACATCTCGTCACTTCAACCGACAATCACCAGGGCACCGCAACGCTCAGACTAGACGCAGAGCCTTGTCACGCAAAGCCCCAGGCAGGGACTTCGTCGAGTCCCTCGAGCGGCTTTTTGAGGAACTCGAGCGCGGGGGCTTCGACAGCGTCGACGACGTCCAGGCCGTGGCCTCGCAAATCACCTGGCTCCTAATAGCCTAGACGAGCATGACGAGTGCGAGGGCGCGGGCGACCTACACCATTGCCTTTCCCGACGGGGGCGTACCGAGCTCGGCGGTTGCGTTGCCGCCGAGCGGCCTTGAGCTGGACTGCGATATCCTGGAGAGGCTCTGCGGCGCCGAGACAGGAGGCGAATATATTTGCGGCCATGGACGAGGCGATGCAGCGGCGGTTCTGCCGGGGATGGGGGAGGGCGACAAGACGGTGGGCGAGGAACAGGAGGAGCGAGCGTACGGCCTCCGAAGCAACCTCAGCAGCCTCCTCGGCAAAAGCCCCAGTCCCAGCAGCAGACGTCGTCGCCAATCACTCCACGAAACGAACGACGACTCCAATCAAGGCCGAAATCAAGAACATTCGACTTCTCACGATATTCGCTTCTTCAAGAGGCCGGCGCCAGGCCAGCAGCGGAGGCGACTACCGGATCTCCAAGCCCGAGCCGGATGCGGAGGAAACATGTCGTGTAGAGGGTTTGGTATGGGGGCAAGCTTGTCATGCCAGCGTCGAAGAGGTGGTAGGCGTGGCAGGAAATCTTGCCCTTTCGTCACTACACCACCACATCCGCAAGTACCACTATTACCCACCACCCTGCCGCCAGGCAAATCACCCACGTTGAACTACCCATCGCAAGAAATGGAGAAATTCGGAAGAAAGTCGGCAAAAATCGCAACAACAAAAAGAGAGGGAGAGAGCGCATACAGCAGCCGGTGTTCGCTGGTCGTCACCAGACCTAACTACTATTCTACGACTTATAAGTTTCAATAACGGAGAGTAGACGGAACCGTTTGTCCGCCCAGGCAGGCTCTAATGGAACAAATGTTGTAGACATTGAACCCTGTGGGTTTCTTCGTGTTTCTGGAACAATGTTTATTGTTTCTGAGCTCTTAACGCGCTGAGTGCTTGCTGAATGAGAGGGGGGACCTGAGTTTCGAATTTGAAATGGTCACCTTTGAGATTCCCAACCACAATTGGAGTAATGCCCTCTGTAGAAAGCCTTTTCTGCATAACCGTGAGCTGCGACTCAAAAACGAGCTCATCCTGGTCGGAACGTGCCAGCATCACGACACTCTTGCCAGGCCACGCGTCCTTGTACTTTCCGTCGAATTTGGCAGGAGATACCTGGTCCCAGAAGCCTCTATCCTTGCCAAAAGCTTGTTCGGTAAAATTGTCATAGAATCTGTCGTTGGCTTCCTCGACCAGCCCGTTGAGATCATGTATCCCCGCGAGGCTAATCATTGCTTCGGGCTTGGGCATGTCCTGGGAGGCATTGACCGCCTGTGCCGTTGGCGGCGGGTCGTCCGAGCAGCTCTGGGCCTGGGACTCCGCCGACTGACGCCCCGTGGCTGGCGGGGCCTTGAGGGCCGCCTCGCCCATGGACATTTGAAAGATCATTGTCCCGCCAGCCGACTGCCCAAGCAGGATATATTTGGTACCGTTCCGGATGTTCTTGTCGAAGAAGTTGAGCCCGGAAATGGCGTCCATGACGTGGTCTGGGTGCTGCGCCGGCGGCTGCCCCCCCGACAACCTGTAGTTTATGGTGACGAACCCGCGAAGATCGCTGAAATCTGAAGACCCAAGCATATTTCTAATGGCCGGCACAAAATCTTGGCCGCTTCCGCTCTGCCAAGCTCCTCCATGTATGAGCCTTGCAGGATTGTCAGTCGGCCGGAAAGTACCAGAGGGTCGAATTTCAAGCATACACTACCCAAAACTGTCCCTTTGGAGAAGTCTCGAGGAAGGCAATGAGCTGCTGGTCTGCTTTTCCAAACGGAACCAACGTGAACTTGCTTCCTAAGTCAGATACACTAGGATCTTGACCTAGGACACCCAGTAGGGCCATGCAATATATCATGAAGTGCAATTTCGTCGGCAGATTCATTGGGCTGGCGGTAGAGGCGAGTTTCGGAAGTAACACGGACTAGAGGGTCTTTATTTCCTCACAGATTCTGCGTGAGATTGTTTGCGGTTCATGTTGAAAAAGAGCAATTAGACAGGGTGGAAGAGGGAAGAGGGAAGCAGTCTTAGGCTCTTAGCTCTCCTACGTACCTAGACTCTCGGCATCCAGAATTATGCATGACAAGGCATGAGGATCAGACAAGCATGGGGGGGTGAATGAGGCAGTAATATGGAGAAGCTTTTAAAGCCATAATGGCTTGCAGGGGGCTTGCCGGGGGCTAACAAGTCACGACTTTTGAAGTGCTCCTCCGTAAGTCTTTCAAGTTTCATATATGCCTGCCTGAAACCTGGCAAAGCAGTACGATAAAGGCAGCCTTGGTAGTGGGGAGCCCCTCAAATAGGTGGGTTTCGTCTGATTTCCCCAGCTGTATCGACACCGACCTCGACGAATGAACCGAGTAATAAGCGAATCCATGCACAATAACGTGCTTAATAGGATGGAAGCAACCGATCAGACTGCCGAAGAAGAAACCCACATTACCTATTAGGCTGTTCCTCAACGCGTTGACGGGACCTGCAAGAGGTCCCAGGCCTGGCAACTAGAGATGCAGAGCAAGCTGCGTGTCGGCAGTGCTGCAGCCGGCTCCTGCTCGGACTAGTTTGCATAAATCTCCGCAAGGCTCAACCAAACCCCTTAATCGATGGCTGCTGCTTTCTTCGAGAAAGATGGCTTAGATGGCTGATTTGATCCCGACTTCTTCTTGCAATACCTCATCAGCTGCTATGCAGATACCAACACAAAGCAGCGGGCTCTTACGAGGCTTGAGACAATGAGGTAGGGTCTAGAGAAAAGCTTCGCCTCCTTTTCGCCGAATTTTGAAAGGGAATTCGCAGAAAGCGGAGGCGTCACTGGGGCAGACTTGGTGCAGATCAACACTCCAAAGCGAGTCATCAATCAAGAGCTCTGTGCCACTGCCCACCTTGCCGGGCAACTGAATCTGCCAAGAGAATACCCTGTTTTTGTCATTGCTTTGCAGAATCTCGCTTTGCAGAACCTGGGTGCCGACCTTGAGGACCTGCGGTTCTACAATCGGCAGACGGGGAGTAAGAGCCCGGGGCGACAAGCCGTTCCATGGGGATCCGGTGTATTTTTGTAGAATCTGGCCGCCTGTTCTAGTGACACAACAAGCTTAGCTCATCAACCCATGCAGATTACTTTGTCTACCGACACATCACGTGACAGCGCGGCGAGCTATGGCGTGCTGGACGACGCGCCCGTCGCGAGACAGGGGGCCATGACGCAACCACTACGAGTTTCATTTCGATACTCTTCTTGGAAGCTTCATGCCCAGGCCACTGGATTTGTAAATACTGCTCAACGGCTATCCACGACACCCAAAGAAAGCCAAGGGGAGAAGAAGATGCCAGCTCGCAAACGCTCACCCGTCGCCGCCCGCCGCCGATCCGGACGTCTCTCCAGCACGCCCAAGAAGAGCGCATACTTCCAGGACGACGAGGAAGAGGCCGCAGTCTCCGAGGACGAGCAGCAGCTGCCGCCTGCCAAGAAGCGCCGCGGCCGTCCGCGCAAGACGCAGCCGCCTCCTCCCGCCAGCGAGGACGAGGATGAGCAGTACAAGGAGGACGAGGACGAGGGGGCGAGGGACGGCGAGGATGATGGAGACGAAGATGAAGACGACGAGGATGCGCCGCCTAGGGTCGAGATTATTCCGCTGGAAAAGATGAGAGACACGGGCGGCGTTGCGTATGAGGACGACCGGCTGCACCGCAATACGCTGCTGTTCCTCAAGGACCTAAAGGCCAACAACAAGCGGCCGTGGCTGAAGTGTGAGTTTTGAGATTTCCAAGGCATTGCGTACAAGGAAGCGTGGCCGCTAAGCGGGAAGGTGGCAAAGCGCATGATGGCGAGTATCGTCGAGCCCTGAAGGACTGGCAGTCCTTTGTTGAAACCACGACGCAGCGCATCATCGAGATTGACGAGACGGTGCCCGAGCTGCCCATCAAGGACGTCATATTCCGCATCCACAGGGACATACGCTTCAGCAAAGACCCAACCCCCTACAAGGCATGCTCCCTCCAGGCATGCTCCCTCCAGGCATCGTTGAGCGGCAGCACTGACTCCCCGTCCCAGCCGCATTTCTCCGCCGCCTGGTCCCGCACAGGCCGCAAGGGCCCCTACGCATGCTACTACGTGCACTGCGAGCCCGGCTCGTCCTTTGTCGGCGGCGGCCTGTGGCATCCGGAGGCGCAGCTGGTGACCAAGCTGCGCCGGAATATCGACCGGCACCCCGGCCGCTGGCGCCGCGCCCTCGGCGACCCGCTCCTTAAGAAGGCGTTTTTCCCCGCGCTCAAGGCCGGCGCGGGGCCCGAGGAGGCGGTCAAGGCCTTTGTGGGCAAGAACCAGGACAATGCGCTGAAGAAGCGGCCCATGGTGAGAGCCCCTCTTTGGCCTGCTTATCCGCTGATGGGGTACTTGACCGCCAGCGGTACCCTCCTTGACTGACTGACTGACTGACTGACTGATGCCTGGTGTGGACAGGGGTGGGAAGTCACGCACAAGGACATTGAGCTTCTGAAGCTGAGAAACTACACAATTGGCACAAAAATCGACGCCGAGATGCTATGCGGCGACGACGCGCAGCAGCGGGTCGAAGAGCTCGTGCGGGCCATGTCGGGATTCGTACGTGCCACACCAGAAAAAAAGAACCGACAACGTGCTGAAGCTCACCTCTGCCGCCGCAGATTTCTTTCCTCAACAGCATCGTCATGCCAGACCCCCCCAACCTTGACGAGGACGACGAGAGCAGTACTACTGACGGCGACGAGGATGAGACTTGAGGCCTTGGAGGATTCAAAGAAGAAGCGTTGGAGCGCTGACGTCTTGTGGACTGACTTTGTCGCAGGTACAATGTTGATGGGGAACTTTGGTATGGCTTGGAGAGCCTGTGGAAGGTCGGGGGGGCTGTGGAGGCACATGGGGCCTGGCATTGGATATTGTACGCATGGCGAATGGCAGGTGTGCAGAACTGGCATTTTTCTTCCCGTGAGTGGAACTTGGGCGTCGCGCGGGGGGGGCATCATACGTCACGGCATGACGGATGGACAGCTCGCTTAGTGTACGTGATGAACAGGAAGCCTGCCATGCAGATTGAGCAGTTGCTCGAGGGCAAGACCACCCCAGCCCATATATGGCGTCGCTTCTGCTGTCAAAGGGACAAAACAAGGCGGCCCTTGCAGCTGTGTACGCAAACCGAGACGTCATAGCGCAGGTATAAAATCAGCATGCATTTCTAAATAGTAGACCATACCAGGTGCAGTCGAGCCACGGCCGGCTAGATAAACCCGCGAGCCACAAGGCCGAATGCCGGATGGGGGTATATCAACAAGACAGGTACAGCTAATGGAAACTAATGTCGATGCGCCCCATATCCTGAGCATCTCCCGTGTCGTAATCATATTTGCTCGGTGTTGAAGACTATCTAGATTGATGATTCCCGTCCCAGCCGTCAGGCGAGCGCCACCCAGCACTAGTACCCAGGCCTATGCTGCGCTTCAACGTCGTATCCAAATGGGGGAATACGAGCACCCGGGCCCGTCGGAGCCGTCATGTTCCGCTGGGGAGGATACTGGGGCGCGCGCTGAGGAACCGGTCCCGTCATGCTCCTCAAGGGTTGATGCTGGTGCGCGGCTTGCGGCGCCGGGGAAGCCCAGGGAGAAGGATAGCCCGTCCGGTACGAAGTCACCGATGGCGCTGGACTAGAGCGACCTTCTGAGCTGTAGGCATCGAACGGTCTGCCGAGAGGCGGCGCACGACCGAAGCCGGACCGCGAGCCGAAACTTGCCTGGGAGTTTGAGGTGTCGGGTCGTTGAGGGGGAAAGGCGGCGAAGTCGGTCTTGGGGTAGCCGTTCGCGTCCGAGGGGGCATTGTAACCCATGTGAGCGGCAGCCCCGATGAGGGGTGCTTTCGCAGAAAAGATGGAGCCCGAGCCCGAGCCCGATGTGCCGGACCGGGAATGGAGCGGTCGCTGCTGACGGAGGGCGCCGAGCTCGAAGCTGCTGGGCGTGCCCGGGCGTGAGGAATACAGGGGGAGGGTGCTGTTGCTCCCGATCCGCGACAGCTCTGGCATCTCCGGAAGGCCGTCCTCCTTACTCCCCATGCCAAGATAGGGGATGGTCGGGAGAGCGGCAGACCGTTCAAACGGCATCTCCCCAAACTTGTCGGCCTTTTCTCTCTTTGCCTGACCCTTGGCGAGAGCCTTGTTGACCTTTGTCGTGACAATCTTGGTGAGTCGCTTGTTGACCTTACGCACGCAGTATCCGGTGAGACCGCCGTCGGCGCGCGGGAGCCAGTGGAAGAGGAAGAAGACGTAGAAGAGGACTGCGATGAGCAGGAACAATGCCGAAAAGATCCAGACGACAAGGGTGAAGCACATGCCCGACAGGATGACTGCTTGCTGGTAGTCCTCTGTCGCGAGAGCTTTGATCTTGTCGAAGAAGCCAACAATGGAGCCCCCGACACTGTCGGCGGTGGGGTTGAGCTTGGCTTCGTAGACAGACCTGAGAGTGAGGGCATTGACGACCTGGCGGGGACCCGAGCAGAGAATGACGCGAATCCAGGCTGGTGGTGGGCGTCAGTGACGGGCCGGCGGATGCTAGAGCATGACACGGCCAACTTACATTGAAAGCTAAAGTAGGTGAAGAAGGCAACGTTCTCGGCGCCCTTCTTACTCTTGGTGAGTTCGGTAAAGACGAGAAACCTTTTCCAGCCCTGGCCAGACCCGAACCGCGTCGACTCCCACCGCGCGGCCAGGCTGTCCATGTAGCACTCGGCCACGTTGCCGCGCTTCATGACCCGCATGGCTCGGACGCCCTCGAAGGCAATGTTAACAAAGGATGCGATGATGCAGCCGGAGAAGATCCATTTGGACACGTCGAAGGGGATGGTTGGCTCGATCTTGGAGGACCACTTGTTGAAGGCAAGCAGGTTGACGGCGGTGAAGCTATCGACGGCATAGACGGCAATGGACAGCAGCAGGGAGAACCACAGGTAGCTGTAGAAGAAGCCGGGGCCGCAGCCTTTGGCCTTGAAGTCGGCAAGATTGATCAAGTCCCAGTTCAGGTCTTTAAACTCGACGGCCTGCTTCTTGCGATGGCTGAGGCACCCCATATTGAGGCGAATGAGGCGTCCGAAGACGGCCGGCCAAGATGGAGCGCTCGAGGGCGAGAAGGCGGAAGGGGGCGATGGTTGCGGACCTGCCGAGAGCGCACACCGATCCTCGCCTGCGAAGTGTCGGTTGTGCCCCTATCGCGACCGAATGTTGACTAGAAATCGATGTCGATGTTTGTAGCGGCCGTGTCGTGAAGAGAAAAGACGGGCGTCGTACCAAGGCTGAGATATGGCGGCCGAGGGGCGCGAGTCAGCCGTTGCAGGCGGCCGACTTGTGGGCTCGCCGGAATTCAGTCGCGGAAAGTGCACCAGGGCATAAGTCGTCGTGTCACTGAGCAATTGTCATGTCGCCAGAAACCATCCGGGCTGGCGGCCGCTTGCGCTTCTCGCTTGACAGGGCACGCCGACACCGGATGGACGAGAATGTCCAGATCGGGGGAAACGGTGACGCTTGGCACTCGTCTCTATTCCAAATGGCCAGGCCAGGAAAGAAAGAGTGTGTGGAAGGAATTCCAGGGCCCGTATGATCGCCTCCTGGGAGGGGGAGACTGCGGCAATGAAAGACGACTCCGTGTTGGATCGACGAAGCCGAAGCGTCGCTGAAGGGGAAACGCGCTCGGAAGTGGCAGGGCAAGACCTGTGAAGGGAAGCGAAAACGGAAAAGAGTGTAGAGGAAGAGAGATGAAAAGGAGGCTGTTGTCTGACTGGAATGAGAACAGATGGTTGCGGTCCAGCCAGCGGAAGACGAGAAGAGGTGGTGGGGGGGAGGGCGGGCGAAGAGGGGGCAATCAAGGGATGGGCAAGTATGGAAAGGAGGGAGGGCGAGGGCGAGAGCGGGCAGCCGCGAGGTACTTTCGGTATGTACTCCGTACCCCGCCTACAATTGCGGCTCTTCTTCAGCGTGCACATGGCCTCCTTGTGATGACCTGCACTCTCCATTTACGGTAGGCACAGTTGGCAGCAGAGGCCTCTCGCAGTTCCGACATGTTAGCGCCTGGAGGGCGTGCAGGTACCTGCATCTGCAGGGCACGCGCGCGCGTGGTCAAAGTACATGCGGCATTGGCGTCACCGAGTCTGGGGGCGGGCCTCTGATTGGTGCCCTGTCTGCAGGGGCCCAGCGTTTCGGCTACGGGCCGCCGTGCCTGATTGGTCGTCGAGGGCGCCGTTTGAGACGCCCGGGTCCACTAGGGCGAAAGAGAAAGCAGTTACTGTGCTACCTACTACCTTCAGTGGCGGTCGCCAGTTAATTACAGTGGTAAGTTAATTAATAATAGTGGCCAGCCAGTGGTGATGGAACTCGTCCACGCCGCCCTGGCTCTCGGTTGCATTCCAGCAGAGGGCCGGAGACGGAGGGCAGCCATCGTCATCACCAACAGGTCCAAGCGTTCATTGTCCATGCCCTGGCTCTCGCGCCCGTCGACCTCCACGAAACGACACCGGATGACACGACTGAAACGCGCAACGCCAATCTCTTGTATTAATGGGCTCCCTCATTGATTTGATTCGCCCACTGGCTGCGTGCTACTGCAGTCGCCGAGACCCGTCGTCGTGAAACTTTTCATGACATCTTTGACCTCGAGTCTGGACAACCCTAACAGACTCATTTGACGACGTCGCATTGCCCAACCGACTCGTACATGTCTATGCAAGATTGTATTCGGTTGCTTTTGAGTGCGTGCCCTTTCCTCTTCGTTGCTGCCTGCTGTCCTACAGTGCTTGCCACGCCTTATCCCCACGCCTTATCCCCACGACTCTCCCCACGACTCTCCCCAACGACGTTGACCAGCCACTTCCCCCAGCTAATGCTGGAAATGAGACTGTGAGCAGACTCTTAGGGGCTTTGCGCGTCATTGTTTCAGAGCCTCGTCTCATCCAAAAATCTTCCTCTCTGTACTTCATACACGGGCTCAGCCATGGCGACGTCGGCTCTTGTCCCTCCTCGTTCCGGACGATCACGATCACCTCTGGCTGACGTTTGGCCTTTGTGGGCACGCCCTCTAGTACCTACACGACGTGTCCACGCATATACGTACGAGACGGCTAGGGCGGGATTGACGACGGCGTTGACATCTACTGCTCCGAGTCGGGCGCAACCGTCTTCACGTGCCCTGACTTAAGCAGCCATCTCCGCGGGCCCGTCGCCTTTGGGACCTGTACCTTGTGGATTCGTATGGTTTCGTGGCGCTTCGATTCACTTGACCGCCTGTGCAGTTTCCTGGGGAGAAGAGAAAAGACTTGAATCCCGAGTAAAAGCTGGAGCAAGTCTCGTCGCCATGCAATGCAGTGTCAGGTCAACGAGGACCTCGTAGACTCGTCAGCGGTCGCTCTTTCAAGGGTCCTCTCCGGCTAGAATCGGGCGGGGCTGTGGAAAATATCCCGGCGGCGTTTGGATCGCCATAATGCCTTAAAACTCCCGGACTGGGCAAAAATGCCCTTGCCGGGTGGTCTTTCAAATGCGTGTTCGGGATATGGCTGGACGTCTCAAACACCGAACCCACTGCACGACAAGGCCGTACCTGGCAAGACCCTCTGCACTACTCCGACGGGCATCGAGATGTAGACTCGGCTCGCCGGCAGCAGGGATGTGAGGTTGTCGACTGGCCAGATGTCTATATTCCCGTCGACATCGGGCGCCCGTTCGGACTTGGGCAATGGATCGGGGCCCGTCACAATCGCAGGGCAGAGCGATTGTCCTTGACCGCTGCCACGTTGAGCTTCCAGGAGTCCTGTGTCCTGCACACTGTGTGGTGTTTTGAGGCTCCGGGGCGAATCTGCATGCATAGAGTCGTGTGCACTTGACGGTGCTTCGGTCGAAATGGGGGGTGTTCTCAAGACAGCACGAAAAGACGCCTTTTCCGCGCCTTTTCGGTGGATTAGTAAGATGAGTAACCGCCGAGCATGCATGCATGCCTGCCAGCATCCCCAGCTTCAGCCATCACAACCCCACAAAGTGTGCCCGATTACTAAGTCGCCCAGACCTTCTTGACCTTGTTAGGTCCGGAAGCTCACCCGAGCGACTCCTGCAAATTCCATCCTTGGCCAGCTTCAGCACCGCAAAGACGCTCCCGGGCTAGCTCGCGCGTCATCACCAGCTTCGCCAGCCAGCGCCCGACCCGTCCGACCAAGCCAGACGCATAAGCCCTCGCACTCGTTTCCTCGCGGGTACAAACGCCTCATCCCGCGCATCGTCGTCATAGCTACCTCTTCCGCACAGCTCGGCGCCGGCCTCGGCGGCGCGGCCACTTCCTCGGCCTCTTCTTTCCTCTCACTCGACTCCTCTCTCTTCAAAGGCGCCGGAAACTGCTCCCACGTCCCGTCCAATGTCCCAGCCAAGCCCGAACCCGCCGACGCCCCCCCTCCTCCTGACCAAACGCCTCAACGCCTTTCTCCACGCCAACCAGAGCCCGCAGCTGCCGACTCTGCTGCTCACCACCTCGCACGGAAAGCTCCTTGCCCACGTGAGCCCCCACGCCGTCGCCCTGCTGCGCACCCACGCCACCGTCGCCGCCTCCCTCCTCGCCATTCACGCCTCGTCCTCGGTCGACGTCCCCTCGGCCCTCCCCGGCGCTTGCACCCCGGACCCAATCGCCAGCTCCCCCATCGCCGATACGGATGATGACAGCGAGGAGAGCGCAGACGACGACGACGACGACGACGAGGAGGAGGAGCAGCATCACCTCGGTCCTGACGAGCACGGGCGTGACGATATCGACGGCCGCGCGCAGGCGAGGCGCAGGGGCGCTGTCAAACCCGTCAAGCCCGCCGCCGTCACGTTGCAGCTCAGCGGCGGCACTATCGTCATTCGACGCCTCAAGTGCGGCCTCCTCTTTGTCACCATTGGTCCTTCGGCGCAGGACTATCAGCCAGAGCAGCACGCCCACCACCACCACCATCACGAAAACGGCGATCCCGGCGGCAGCCCCAGCGAGGTCGAAAGTATGACCAGCGCCGGCGGCCAAACGATGAGCAGCCTCGACAGCGCCGGCGCCGCCTCCGTCGTGGCCATGAGGAGACACGCGGGCGAGCTTGCGCGCTGGCTAGACGACAAGCTAGGGACGCTCCGGGTCCCCGAAGAAGACGGCTCCATGGTCTCGGACTGAACACGCTGGTTTTTGAATATCCATCCTGTCATCCTCACGGCTTGTGGAGCGGGGGAACAATACATACGGTCCATTTCATTATACGTACTCATGTTGTGGCATTTTCAGGCCTGGCTTGTGCCAGCGGGCGTTTCGGGTAGATACCAACAGGAAAGCAGGCATTCAAGTTTAAATGACTGCCACTGAGATGGCTTGGTTGCTCCTGAGCCGTGGCACCGAGCACCCATGAGTTGAAGAAAATATTCCAGTTACAAGTTAAGGCTCTAGGCAATGGTATCTTATCATGGTCTCCTAAGTATGACGCAATGCAAATCGCCTGGACGCCGCTTCAAGAAGAATCAAAGGACTAGAGCATCGTCCCTTGTGCCTGTAAAACGCCATACCGCAACACCTCCATGTCGCCAGTTCCGAGGCCACGCAGCAGTACAGCCCCCGACGTCTGGTCCCGAGACGATTGCTGGCCGCGATCCATCACTCAATGCTCATCCGCATAATACCATCGTTAGTATCAATCATGCCTTGAAATCCCACCCGCCCTTTGCCATTCAAGCGCCCGCCGGCTCCGACCGAAGGATTCGCCGGCGTGCTGGTCATGCTGCCCGTCTCGCTCGGCGCACTGCTGCCGCCCTTGTCGCCGCCCGTGCTGCCCGGTCGAGATCCCCACGGCCCCGAGTCGCGCTGCATCGGACTCTGCAGGATCGGCGAGTTGTGGACGCTCATCCCAGGACTGACGGCCCGGCGCTTGAAGCTGATGGGATCGAGGTCATCGTCGCGTCGTCGCTTGTTATTGATTCGGCGCGTAATCTCGGCGGCGGTCGGGCCCGGAGTGCCGCCTCTTTGAGAGCCCTGTGAACTGTCAGACTAACGTGTGCGTCTGGCGCACGAGTGCACAAACTGTACCCATACCGAGTAGCCACTGGGGCCGGCAAGCGACGGAGAGTCCATGGTAGTATCCTCGCTTATCCCCGAGGACGAGCCTCTGGGGAGGAATGCGGCTGGAGGCGGAGTCGTCCGAGCGCCGCCCATGCTACTGGACTCTGAGAACGTGTCCCAGAAGGTTTTGCCTCTCGAGTTCTTTATTGCATGCTGTTTGAAGCTGCTCGACAGGCCTGAAGCCAGGTCCCCCATCATGTCGTCTTCGGGCATATCGTCGGCCGACTCCTGGTTTGTCAGATTGGGCGACGAGAGTGCGCTGGCAGGAACAAGAGGTTCGGGGGCCGGAGGTGGGAAGCGAGGCTCTGGGCCCACGTCACTTTCGCGGACTTGCTTGACGACTTCTGCTTCGCGCCGTGTCTCTGTGTCTGCCGGGGCGCCTTCTTCGGCCAAGGCGGCTCGAATACGAGCAAACGTCTTGGTTTTGGGCTGCGCGAGTGTCAGAGTCAGCTTCACCAATCTTGGTGGTTTGCGCGGCGTCCTTACCAGCAGGTTCCCGCGACGAGTGACTGGGCGCCGCGTCACGTTTCTTTGTCCGTCACCGCTTCCCCCGTCAGCGTCGCTCTGAGACTTGGCTCCCTCTTCCGTCTCGACGCCAGATATGTGCAGTTGGTTCGCCTGCCAGCTTATGCTCTCCCTCCTTGCCCGAGCGGAGCTATTGGGTGGGGACTTGGAGAGGGAAGCGGCAGAAAGGTTGAAGCCCAGGCCCAGAGGCCCGCGAACTTTCTTCTTGGGATGCTTACGGGGGCGCTGTCTTTGCTGGAAGCTCATGAGGCTGCTCATTGCCGGTGAGCCAAAGGGGCCGCCGGGTGCGGCGTGAGACATGGATGCACTGGCCTTTGCCATGGGCGTCGTGACGTAGGCCTCGTCCATGTCTTCGTCCATGATGTCTTCATCGTCAGAGGAGGTCGAGGTATCAGAGCCGACGGCGGGAGTGCTGCCGAGCGAGCTGCTCGCATTCACCTTGTCGTGGCTCCCCATGATTGACCACAGCGACGTCGATGACTGCTCTGTTCCTCCATGATGGTTGCGCCGGCCCGGAATGGCCATGGCGCGGTCGCCTATTGTAGGTGACGAGTCGGGAGACGACTGCTCGGCAAGAGTCGAATGGTGCAGGCTCGTGGCGGCACGGGAAAAGTCGAGACCGCGCGAGCGGCGGGGCAGAATGTTTGTGGGCGAGGCGTAGATGTGGGAGTGGTCGAGCTGGGGCGAGAGTGGCGGGGGTTTGACGTAAGGATTCGAAGCAGCTGGCGGCGGGGTGAACTGTCGAGTCGGCACCTGAATGGACAGGGCTTTGAAGTCAGAGCTCCGCGGGGTAACCGGGGGCTGGACGTCGTGGAGATTGCTATCGTCCTTGGACGTCCTCCGCGAGGCTTCGACAACGTGCGGTGACGCGGATAGCTTGGAGGGGGTTCCGCCGCCGTCAGAAAAGGATCGCGTCTTGGTCATGGGCGACCTGGCCCGGGGTCTGAGGGAAGAGGCATGGGCGTCTGCGTCTGGTTGCTCGGCCTGGTCTCTGCTGGCCAGGTCACCGTCCGTGACGGCCGAGTCGTCGTCTGGGTAGTCGACGAGGCTTCCGCGCTTGCCCTCCATGCCGGCCTCAACAAATCTCGAGGGGCCGGCCTTGTGCAAACGAGGGCCAGTGGGCTCGGGCGGTCAGGCGGTCGCTAGTTGTCGGTCTCGGAAGCTTGGTTTACTCCTCGATGACGATGAGCTCGGTCCCGGACGGCATGACGACAGCGGGGAGCTCGAACATACCGGACATTCTTGTGTCGATGGCGTCGCAGCGCAAGGACGTCGTGTCTCGTCTGGCGCGGACCTTGTCGACGCCAGTGCGAGGCAGGACGGGGTGATTGCGATCATTATTGCGGGGCCCGGCTCCGTCGATAAATTACATAACCGCGATTCGACTTGACACAATGGCCCCACAGGGCGCAAAGCACCGCTTTTCCATTCTCCCACAGGGCGCTAGCTACTAGGGGAGGCTACCTACGGCTAGCATTTGGGGGGCTCGGTCATCTTCCACGGACCTATGTAATAATACCGATAGACCTTTTTGTGCTCCACTGCTGGCATTGCTTGTGTTCCAGGTCGTCTCTTAGTCCCAGGCAATTCAAGAGTGGGCGATGATGCTTCGTGTGCGGGCGACTCGCTCCCCACTCTCGCTACTTACCCTAGAGAGGGAGAGGCCGTTTAGTCGAGGATTTGCTAAGCTCACGTCTTGTTCTTTGACGTCACATTTTTACCCGAACGTAGCCGCGACTGCCTCTCTTATCAGGCGGGGCATCGCCTCGGACTTTGCCACCGGAGCCAGGTTTCTTTATCATCCTACTCCTACAACTAAACAGACACTCAAGACTTTTGCCATGGCCAACGCAACAGACCCGCGCACTTACAAGTTCAACCACTCCATGTAAGCCTCTTCGCAACCTCACTCCGGCCCTTTGCCCCGGCTGACCTGGACTCAGGATTCGGGTCAAGGACCCAAAGGAGTCTGGTAGGCTCAAGGTTGAAGCCACTCATGGCATCCGACGCTGACCTCTTCTTCCCTTGTCGCCTTGCAGTCAAGTTTTACGAGTTCCTGGGCATGAAGGTGCTCAAGAAGCTTGAGTTCCCCGACAACAAGTTTGATCTGTACTTTCTCGGCTACGACAGTCCCAAGGCGCTCTCGCACGGCAACGACGCCATAGACCGTGAAGGCTTGATCGAACTGACCCACAACTACGGCACCGAGAACGACGCGTCCTTCAAGATCAACAACGGCAACGCCGAGCCGCACCGTGGCTTTGGCCACACCTGCATTAGCGTGGACAACATCCAGGCCGCCTGTCAGCGGATCGAGGATGCCGGTTACCGGTTCCAGAAGAAGTTATCAGACGGGCGAATGAACCACATTGCCTTTGCGTTGGATCCCGATGGGTACTGGGTCGAGATTATCGGCCAGAAGCCTCTCGAGGAGACGGCCAACATCAAGGAGACAGACGTCTCAACATATCGCATGGTAGGCCCTGCCAGCCACCCACTACTGTTGCTGCAGAGGCGTCGGGGTTGGCTAACAGACGTGTAGAACCACACCATGATTCGTGTCAAGGATGCTGAAAAGTCTCTCAAGTTCTACCAAGACGTCCTCGGCATGTCTCGCATGAGGACGCACGAAGCACAGAATGCCGGATTCAACCTGTACTTCCTCGGCTATCCGGGAAAGCAGGGAACGCCCGAGGACGGCAAGACGAGCGACCGCGAGGGGCTGCTGGAGCTGACCTGGAACTACGGCACCGAGAAAGACGCCGGTTTCAAGTATCACAGCGGAAACGAGGAGCCCCAGGGCTTCGGCCATATTTGTAAGTTGCCCGAGGGTTCCGGAAGCCGAGAAGACGCAGTGCGCTGATTGCTCGTGGCCCCAGGTGTCTCGGTGGATAATCTCGATGGCGCCTGTCAGCGATTCGAGGACCTCAAATGCAGCTGGAAGAAGAGGTTGACCGACGGTCGGATGCGCAACGTTGCGTTCTTGTTGGACCCGGATGGCTACTGGGTCGAGATTGTGCAGAACCCGAGGTATAGCAACGAGCACAAGGTGTGAAAGGGGGACGGGACAGTTTTTGCCTCAAGGATGTGAAGAATTACGAAATGGTTCAGATGAAAAATTGAAAAGCATTTATGAAGGCTTGTTGTTTGGAACCCTGGTGGTTATTAAAAGATTCTCACTTACTGTACGCATTGCAACCAACAAAGAAGGAATTTGACCCCTTTTGCACGGCGCTGTCAGCCCGTCATCCGAGGTGCCGCCCCTCCATGCGCTTGTCATGCAGTGCAAGATGGCAGGAAAGCCACGACTGGGCACCAGCGCAGCCGTTGTGCGCGCATTCATCAAGGTGCATCGTCTGGACAGGCACGCCCTGGGCAGCAGTGCATTCCCCAACGGGCAGAGAGTCTCGCGCGCACTCTGTGCTCGGTGAGAACAAAGGTATCGGGTTTGCCGATGGCTGGGCTGAGGCCGTGCGATGGACGAACCAAGGCCAAGTCACTTATCGCGATGACTCTTTGCTTTGCCTCGAGACAAGATGGCTCCGTTCTAGCATCGCGGGGTAACGCCTGCAGGGTGGAAGCCCTATCTGGAATCGTGACCCCTATCCGTTGTCACTTTCTCCAGCAACGTCGTGCAAGCAGTGCTGCATGGATGACAACACCCCCCACCTGTCCCCCACGGCCACCCTCCATCATGTCTCTCGGGACTCGACATCCACAAGAGCGTCTGCGTCTGATTGGCGGATGCCACCCAACGCTGCTCCTGTGCGATGCAGGGCTCCAGGATAGGGGAGAAAGCAGAGTTGAGGATCTGCATGCAACCGTGGGGAGTCCAGGTCGCCCGGCATCGCTAGCTGGGCCCCCGCCGAGCTGAGACCACGGGAAGCCTCCGTCGGTCTCTCAAGGTGATGGACTGAAGCCAGCCCTTGCTCGCTGCGTGTGCGCAGACAGATCGCTGGTGCGGACGCTGTCCAACATTCATAGCGTGTGTCACCTTGGCTCTGCGCCTGCACAGAGCCCTTTTCAGAGCTGAGCCCAGCTTAGCTTTGGCTGCGTGCCACCACCTCGCCCTCATTTTGTCACTCGCCGAGACGTCATGTCTTCCCTCCAGCAGCTACATAAAGCCCCGCTGGCGCCCTTGGTCGACATACCTCGTCTTGCCTCGCCTCGCCTCACCTCACCCACTTTCCTCGACCTTTTCTGCCCCCAACGACTTGGAAGCCCGCCCAATCCCGCCTCGCTGCATCTTCTTGTCGAGTGCACAGGGGCCAGTTACCTTGCACGCCCACACAATGACTCCGTCGGCCGTTAGCCCCATCTCTGCCGGCGCGGCTTCCGCCCGCTGTCGCATCCTCGTCCCCGAAAAGGTCTCGCAGGACGGCCTCGCCCTGCTGACCCCCCACTTCGACGTCCATCTCAAGCCGGGCCTCACGCCCGACGAGCTCAAGACCATCATTCCGGGCTACCACGGCCTCATTGTCCGATCCGAGACCACCGTCACGGCCGACGTGCTAAAGGCCGGCAGGAAGCTCAAGGTCGTTGCCCGTGCCGGCGTCGGCGTCGACAACATTGACGTGCCCGCCGCCACCGGCCAGGGCATCATCGTCGTCAACTCGCCCTCGGGCAACATCCTCAGCGCCGCCGAGCACACGATAGCCCTCCTCCTCGCCACGGCCCGCAATGTCGGTCGCGCAGACGCCTCCGTCAAAGACGGCAGGTGGGAACGCAGCAAGCTCGTCGGCGTCGAGGTGGGACGAAAGACTCTTGGCATTGTAGGCCTGGGCAAGGTCGGCCTCAACGTGGCCCGAATGGCAAAGGGATTGGGTATGCAGGTCAAGGCCGTCGATCCCTATGCCAATGCAGACATGGCTCAGCAGGCTGGCGTCGAGCTGGTGCCTGAGCTCAGGGACCTACTTGTCGATGTCGACTTCCTCACGATTCACACGCCCCTCATGGCCACGACCATGGATCTGATTGGCGAGTCCGAGTTGCGCACCATGAAGAAGACGGCCCGCGTCCTCAATGTTGCGCGGGGCGGCGTGTACAACGAAGCAGCTCTGCTCAAGGCCCTCGACGAGGGCTGGATCGCCGGGGCCGGGCTGGATGTCTTCACGTCGGAGCCGCCAACAGCCGACTCGGCGACGGAGCGGCTTGCCAGGCATCTCAGGGTCGTGTCGACGCCGCATCTGGGAGCGTCGACGGTGGAGGCGCAAGAGAATGTGTCCATGGACGTGTGCACGCAGGTGCTCGAGATTCTCCGAGGAGGACCGCCCACGAGCGCCGTCAACGCTCCCATCATTTTGCCCGAGGAGTATCGTAAACTGCAGCCGTCTGTCCAGCTGGTCGAGAAGATGGGCCGCCTGTACACGCAGCACTTTGTGAAAAGCAAGAGGGGCACGGTTGGCGGCCGCAGGTTCGAGCTGATCTACCACGGCGACCTCAGCTGCATGCCCAACACCAAGCCGCTTTACGCCGCTCTGGTCAAGGGGCTGGTGGCTTCCATCAGCGACTCCAACATCAACATTGTCAACGCGGCGCTCATCGCGCGGGAAAAGGGCATCGTCATCAACGAGACGTACGCACGGCAGGCGCATGATTCGACGTATTCGAACCGGGTGACTCTCAGGTCCGTGGCCGAGGGCGACGAATCGAGCGGCGAGCAGTTGATAGAGGGCTATACGTCGGACAAGCACTTCTATATCTCGAGGCTCGATCGCTTCAACGCCGCCTTCATCCCCCAGGGCACGCTCATCATCCTGCACAACTACGACGAGCCGGGCAAGATTGGAGGGGTTGGCATGGCGCTGGGGTCGCACGGCATCAATATCCGGTTCATGCAGGTGGCGAGCCTGGGAGTCGAGTCGACCAAGCCGCAGATGGAAAACGAGGCGCTGATGATTCTGGGCGTCGACGGCGAGGTGGACGATGACTTGCTGGACGAGCTGAGGAAGGCGGACGGCGTGCTCAATGTCAGTCTGGTGAGACTCTGAGCGGGTACGGAGACGCCTTGGTTCGCGGAGAAATGGAAATTTGACGCCACAGGCGCATGCTCACCCGTGTCCACTGTCCCTTGTCCACTGTCCCTTGTCCACTGTCCCTTGTTGCCCGGCTGCGATCCACAACAGCCCACACCGTGTGCATGGCCGTGCTCACCATTGGCCCACTGGGAGACGGCTCTTTGTAGGTAGAAAGCTTACATGGCCAGCCGTGACGCCAATAGACGCCTTGATGGTGATTTTTGCGTACATGGTCGCGGCATGCTGTTTGTGTCTTGCCCGCCTTGGTGCACATGTTCGGGAACCTGGGACGATGGGACTCGGCCAATCAGGAGACCCTGTGGTCTACGTCAGCTGTCGTCATGACCGCTTGCAGCTGTGGCTTGACCCACCGTTAACCGCCTGTTGCAAATGCCCGTGGCGCTCAGTACACGAACCCTTATCTACTGTGTGCTCCGTAAGCGTACAGGTACACGGCCCATCTCACGCTCGCCACGCTATTCCCCGAGGGACTCTTGTACCTCTACCCCGCTGTGGCTGCGATCTGCATATGCGTGTCCCCATAATTCGTACCTCGCTCCGTACTCGGTACCCCTTATACTGACCTGCTGATTCAATTCCGCGAGGCGACCTGATTTGTTGCTTCAACCTCTTCCCTCCCACTTCGCCCGCAGGTCGCACCCGGTTGCGCACCAGAGGCTTCCGACGCCATCGAATCTCGATCTGCACTTGCACGACTGTTGGAGCCGGTGACTGGTGGAGGCTTTGAAGGTCATTCAGCGTTGCTTTCTACGCCAATTGCCAGAAACTCTGTCCTTGCCCAACTGCCCGAGTTCCCCCAACGCGTCTTATCCCATCTTTTCGACGGACAATTACGCGCTATTGGGGGAAGTATTCCGCCCTAACGCGAGTGGACCAAGGTGAAGGAGGGCAAAGAAATACCAGGGGGGGGACGCTCACAAAGAGATACCATCGAAGAAGAAAAAAGTCGAAATGAGGAGAAATGGTGCGTCATCAAGGTTTACCAGCGTGCGGCCAGCCGTGCTTGGTGTCGGACGTCTACTCGGCATGAGCATCTCGGCCGTGGCTGCGGCGCCGTTGGCGGCTCGCGAGAGCGGTGGCGATGAGGAGGGCTCTCCAACTTGGGTCCTCGCTGTCGCCTCCATCGTTCTCGTGCTGCTGGGAGGAGCATTTGCCGGCCTGACCATCGCGTACGTTGACCACAGGCTGGGGGACGCTTGGCTTCAAATGCGTGCTGACAGGTAACATCAGGTTCATGGGGCAAGACAGCATCTACCTTCAGGTGGTCTCGAATGATCCCACGGAGCCACAGCACAAGAATGCCGGGCGGGTTCTCAACTTGCTCAAGAAGGGGAAGCACTGGTTGCTCGTCACGCTCCTCCTAGCCAACGTCATTGTCAACGAGTCATTGCCCGTCGTCCTCGACCGCACCCTAGGTGGAGGCGTTGCTGCTGTCGTCGGCAGTACCATCCTCATCGGTGAGACCCTTCCCTCGTGGCAAATCTTGCCTGTCGACTCTTTGGCGCTGACATGTCGCAGTCATCTTTGGTGAAATCGTCCCACAGTCCATATGTGTCCGATACGGCTTGCCCATCGGCGGCTACATGTCCAAGCCCGTCCTCGTCCTCATGTACCTCCTGGGCCCCGTGGCCTGGCCGACGGCGAAGCTCCTCGACTGGATCCTCGGCGAAGACCACGGCACCGTGTACAAAAAGAGTGGGCTCAAGACCCTCGTGACCCTCCATAAGTCGCTGGGAGATTTATCGGAACGACTTAATCAAGATGAGGTCACCATCATTACGGCGGTCCTGGATCTCAAGGACAAGCCCGTGTCCGAAGTGATGACGCCGATGGATGACGTCTTCACCCTTGCCGAAGATCACATCTTGGACGAGAAGACCATGGACAAGATTCTGTCTTCTGGTTATTCGAGAATACCCATCTACCGCGCCGGCAGCCCGAAGGACTTTGTCGGCATGCTTCTGGTCAAGACGCTCATCACATACGACCCCGAAGACAGAATTCCGGTACACGACGTGCAGCTTGGAGCCATTGTCGAGACCCGACCGGAAACCAGCTGCCTTGACATCATCAACTTCTTTCAGGAGGGCAAGTCCCACTTGGTGCTCGTGTCCGAGTTTCCGGGCTCGGACCACGGCGCGATGGGAGTGGTGACCCTGGAAGATGTGATTGAAGAGCTCATTGGAGAGTAAGTCTTTTCCTGCACTCACGGGCTGCGCCGGCGGAGCTGTGCTGACTCTGCGGCAGAGAAATTGTGGATGAATCGGATGTATACGTGGACGTGCACAAGGCCATCAGACGCCTCACACCAGCCCCCCGAGCGAAACGGCTTCACAACGAGGCCGCCACAGCTGCCACGGCCGCCGCACTCGCGGCCAAGAAGCCCAGCGGAGACGGATCGCTCCTGGTGGACATTGCCGAGCACCCGGATGGACGGGCCGTTACTGTCGGCTCCCTCGGGGCGCAGAGCGATACGGGCGTCGCCGAGGAGCATCATCCCAAGACAGCCATCTTCATGAAGCGCCGCAGCTCGGCGGGTCCAGACGGGAAGCCCGAGAGCGGCACCGTCCCCGTCAAGGCGTCTTTGGACGAGATGAGGCAGCAGCTCCGACTCGGACCGGCCAACCGGGCGGCGAAGCCGCGCAACACCCGAACCAATGTCTTCAAGATCAAGCAGGGTCTGGGCGTTACGACTTTGGTCGGCACCAGCGGGAACGGGAAGCTGGCCGAGGTGCCTACGGCGGTGAAATCGGCCGACACTACGGAGGAGACGCCGCTCCTGATCCGGGACCCGATGGCGAATGGAGGTCGATTGGAGGTTAGGTATGGCTCAGACGCGGCAAAAAAGATGGCGGCGGCTTGCGATGACGAGGACGAACATTGAGTGAGGGGAACGGGAGGTGGCTTTGAGCGCACGCACGCACATTGCATTCTCGCACAGAGTCGTCGGTGAACAAGGGAGAGCTGCAGAGGGCGACTGTCACCAAGCGGAAGAGTTTTATGTTCTGTCGAGCAAACTCGCAGAGATGGCTGTTGATACATAGTTGCTAATGCATTTAACCAAACAACAGGCGGTGTCGACGGTGTGGTCGCCCGATGATGATGGCCAGAGAGGCAATCTCTACTGCAACAAGGGTTTTTTCCATGTGACTGCAGAGTGCATGGCAAAGTAAAGTCGAGACGGGGCCTTCCAAGGTGGACGCGGTCAATTGTACCAGATGGCGTTCATGCCGAAACCAGGCTCGGACACTTGGACACGGGCGACACGCTCAAGGGTGTGGTTGTGCCAGCGGTGGATGTCGAGAAAGCCGCACTGATCCTCGACAACAGCGAGCCACTCGTCGGTCCAGTCGCTAGGTGAGACGGCGTTGCTGTGGCCGCCGCTGGTGGTGGTGGGCTGGAGGAGGAGGCGACGCTCCAGGCGGCCCTCGGGGCTCAGCTCAAAGGCGGCGAGGTAGCCGGGGCGGTCAGGGTCGGAGGCGCGGGTGGAGGCAAAGAGGTGCGAGGCCGAGTGCGAGAGGGCGCAAACGTCGCCGCGGTAGCGGGCGAAGGCATGGTGGGCCTCGTCGGGGGGCACGAGGGAGAAGTGGCGGCCGGTGAAGACGGGGAGAGGCGACGATGAGGCGATGGCGTACTCGCAGACGCGGTTGCCGGCTTCCATGAGGACGTAGAGGGCGGTTCCCGCGGGATGGACGACGACCCAGCGCGGATGGTCGCGCGGATGGGGAGCGTCGACGGCGCCGACGAGGTCGAGCTCTGGAGAGGGCTCGGCTCGACGGCGGTGGACCCAGATCTTGTTGGCGGAGAGGTCGGCCGAGTACAGATGGCGGCCGTCCGGGTGGAAGACGGTGCCGTGGACGCCCGAGCCGGGCTGGTAGGCAAAGTTCTGGACGCAGGCGGCGAGGGCGCCCGAGGGCTCACGGACGGAGAAGACGGAGCCGGCGCCGGCGTGGGAGTAAAAGGGGTTGCAGTAGACGGCGTAGGGGGGGGTGTCGGCAGCGAGGAGGAAGATGGCGCGGGTGTCGGCGCCAGGGGAGAGAGCTTGGGCTAGCATGTGTCTGTGAGAGAGGCTTTTTATGAGAGAGCGAGGAGGCGTACGGTCATGGGGCATGGGAAAGGAAGCCTGGTGCACGATGGAGGTGGGCGACTCGACGGCGTAGCTGGACCAGGCCTTGGCGGCGGCGCCGTAGATGGCTTTCTTGTCGTGCTGCACAGGACGGACACGGATGTCGAGGAGAGCATGAGCGAGCGATACATGGCCCACGGCGCAGTCCAAGCGCAAGCAGACTCACACTGAACGTCATCCACGAGATGGGCTCGTCGACAGGGATGGCGGTGCGGCTGACCAGGCGCAGCGTCAAGGCGGCATCGTCAAAGGCGAAGGCGAAGATGGCGCCGGGCGGCGTCCAGGTGCCGACCATGAGGTGGTGGACGGGCATGGTGGCAGCATGGGGGCGGGATGGAAGATGGAGGGAGGAAGGGGGGGGGAGGAGGAGGAGGAGTAGAGGGTGAGGCCCGAGGCATCCGGCCGGCTATGTAGGGCCGCCTGAAGAGGATGTCTGCGGTTGGATCATGGAGTCATGCAGGTTTGTTGCCCATCAGGTGCAAGAAATGCCGAATGCCGGCGTGTTTCGACAGGGGCACTGGAAACTAAGACGGAGGCCGCGGCCGAGGCGGGGCCGCAGCCGGGCTTGGCGGGTCGGCAGCCCGGCTTTGGCCATTTACCCCAGGCCAACGGTGCTGCAACCCGGGGCGGGAAGCGTGGCTCCACCACACCCCGCCCGCCCTATCGGAAGCCAGATGGCCGGCAGCAGGGGTGAGTGGAGGGGGAGTGTTTCCTCGAGCGGCGGGCGACGACGACGTGCCATGCCCAAGGCGTGGACATGCTGGTTTTCATCGAACACATGGTCCAGCATGTGTGTGTGTATGCATGCCGGTTATTAATATTGCGCAGGCTGGCGTCGCGGCCGAGGGCGCTGTGACGAGATACTGGCTCGGGGGTGGGCGTCTGTCTGGCCTCCCTCCCCCCCCCTCCCCTCCTTTGCGGCTTGTGAGCTCGGCAAGGCGTGATACAGCACAAGTCAGGTCCATGAAGCCGTGCACGGGATGGGCCGGTGCCTATTCGTATCTGCATGGCTACCAAGCCCGTTGCCGAGGCCGGTGGGCGTGAGCACGTATGTCGACGGCTGTGTATAAAGAAGACGACGACCACCACCACCACCACCACGTCCACCGATTCACTACTTGTCTCGACGGCTGTGTATAAAGAGCACCAACGCCGCCGATTCACTGCCTCTCTCGACGGCTAAGTGAATAAAGAGCATCACCACCACCGATCCACTGCCTCTCTCGACGGCTGAGTATAAAGAGCACCACCACCACCGATCCACTGCTTCTCCCGGCCCCATCTCTCCTGCGTACGAGCCCGCCTAGAGCAGGTGAAGAAAAGCGGCTTCACGTAAAGCAAGGTCCAGAACCAGAAACAGGAGAGACGCAAGCAAGACATGGAGGCTCTTCCCGCCATGGCCGACAACGACCTCGCGCAGCTCGTCGTCGACACCATGGGCCCGGGGGTGGCGCCGCGCACCCGGCACGTCATGACGGGCCTGGTGCGGCACCTGCACGCGTTTGCGCGCGAGGTGCAGCTGACGCACGACGAGTGGATGGCGGGCGTCGAGTTTGTCAACTCGATTGGGCGCATCTGGTCGCCGGTGCGTAACGAGGCCCATCGCATCTCGGATGTGCTGGGGCTCGAGTCGTGAGTTTCTCTCTCTTCTCTCTCTCTGGCTCTCTTTTCTCTCTCTCTCTCTCTCTCTCTCTCTCTCTCTCTTCTCCCTCTCTCTCTCTCCGTGTGTGTGTCTGATATTACCCTCTCTCTACTTTCCCTCAACTCTCCTCCCTTCCCCCCTCCCAAAAAGAAAAAAGCTCACATGCGGGCATGCCAGGCTGGTCGACGACATGGCCAACACCATCATCGCCGCCGAGGGCGACGTGGACCCGACGTCGTCGTCGATCCTCGGCCCCTTCTGGTCCCCGCACGCGCCGTGGCGGCCCAACGGCAGCAGCATCGTGCAGGACCCGGCGCCGGGGGCCCGGGTGTGCCGGATGCACGGGACCGTGACCGACGCCGTGGCCGGCAAGCCCGTGGCCGGCGCCGTCGTCGACATCTGGCAGGCCAGCGTCAACGGCAAGTACGACTTCCAGGACCCGGAGCGCCAGACGCCCAACAACCTGCGCGGCAAGTTCCGCACCGACGCCGACGGCCGCTACCGCCTGTACTGCTACCGGCCGACGGCGTATTCGCTGCCGACCGACGGGCCGAGCTATGAGCTGCTGCGGCTGATGGACCGGCATCCGATGCGGCCGGCGCACATTCACATGATGGTGTGTCTCTTTCTTTCTTTCTTTCTTCCTTCCTTCCTTTCTTTCTGTCTATTTCTCTTTCTCTTTCTCTCTCTCCTTCAATATATATATATATATATATATATATATACTTGGCATAGCCTAGGCCTTGGTATTGTATTCCACTCATCGCAACGCCACAGGTCACGCACCCCGACTTCAAGGGCTGCACCACGCAGCTCTACCCGCGCGACGACCCCTGGCTCGCCACCGACACCGTCTTCGCCGTCAAGCCGGACCTCGTCGTCGACTTCCGGCCGCTCGCTGGCGACCCCGAGGCCGAGCTCGAGCTCGAGTACCACTTCGTCCTGTCGCCCAAGGACTACAAGGGCCGGCAGCCGCCGCCTCCGCGGCCGTCGCTCTAGACTCGCATGCATGTGCGCAGGCCGACGGGCTGGCTGCCTTGTAGGGGGAAGTTCGACGACGGCAGCTACACGGCTGCTGTGGATGTATGATACGATGAGAAGGGGAGGGGCAAGGGAAATGAGACTGGGAAAGGGGGGGGGGGCGCCTCCTATCTTCTCTTGCAATGGGCAGCTCGCGAGGCGGCGCCACGGGCTTTGCGCGGTGCCTCTGGCGGAGACATGGGATGTTGCATGTGCCAGGACAGCGCGCCATGTTGGTTCATTCCAGCTCGACGCGAGAGTGAATTCGTGCAGAGTAGAGCGAGCGAGGGGACGTTGCACCGACCAACCGTGCGGTGGATTCAGGTGAGCGGAAATGAAGGCGATGAAGACGATGAAGATGCCCAGCATGTGCACGTCCCAGTCTCCGTCTCCACAACTCTCTCCGTGGTATCCGTACATGGACGCTTGACCCATCTTGCAGCTGCAGTGGCATTCCGTGTTTGACGTCGGCCTCTAATGCACCGGCACTCGCCCGTTTGCTTCCGCGGCTGCAACGCCAAACAACGCAAGCACTTGATAACGCGAAAGGGAAAAAGCAACAACCCCCCTCCCCCCAAGCCGGCACCTGTCAGGCGCCCTGCCGCAGTCGCTTCACGGAACTGTAGTCACTGTACAGTACCTACAGCGTCACACGGACAAAGAAGCCCATTAAAAACCCACCCGTGTCTCAGTAAAAAAGAAAAAGAGCCGCCAAAAGAAACAGGAGAAGGACTGGAAAAGGAAATACACGATGCCGTAACCCAACCAGATTTATTTCCACGCAGACGATCCTGGTCCAGCCCGAGAGTCGTTTGCTCCCCCCTTCCCCTCCCCCCCGCGCTGGAGGCTGCGTCATCATCAGCCCCCTAATTAACCCCCTGAAAAAAAAGGACACAGAGGGGCACCCTCGTCGCCACGGCAACCGCAGCTCCTCCATAAACATTCATCCCCCATTCCACGGCCAAACCCTTTCCTCTTCCTCTCCGTCCCCATCCATCCATCCATCCCCACAGATAGCCCTCTCCGCAACGGCTCTCTCTGCTGCTGCCATCTACACATGGGCGTCATGGGCATGACCTGGCATCGTCCCCGCCTGCATTGATCCAACTGTTGCTTTTCCAGCCCTTGTCTCGCCGGAAAAAGACGTGGTGGCTTTTTTTCTTGCATGCATTCTTCGCATCATCATCATCGTCGCACCCGTCGCACCAGCCTAGCCCAGTCTAGCCCAGCCCTGTGTTGCTCGCTGGCACGCGGCGCCCGGCAATGGCATCAGACGGCCATGTTTACGCCCCCGACTCGCCCGCCCTCCACCAGGACCACAAGCCCTCGTCGGGCCTGATCTCCTTCCTGCACCGCCGTCGAGCCTCGAGCGGGAGGTTTCTGCCCTCGTCGCCCCTCCCGAGCCTGCAGGACGGCGCCATGGCCGTCGGCCACTTTGCTAAGAACAATCCGGGCGCCCTCGGCGAGCTCCAGCACAACCGCCAGGAGTCGGCCCCGAGGTCGCCTCCGAAATCGCTGCGTCACAGCCGCGAAGCTGCCACGACAACCTACACATGGGGCAACGTCTCCCTCAAGCCCGTCGCCGACAGGAACTCGCCCACCACGTCGCCCTCGAAGCCGAAGAAGAAAAAGTCGGGCACCAACCTCGTCGGCCTGCTCTCGCGCCCCAAGTCGCTCAAGAACCTCTACAAGCTCTCCACCGACGACGAGCTCCGGGCGTCGAGAGACAAAGAAAACAGGCAGCCCGACGAGCCCGTCAGCGCACCGGCCGCCCCGCCCCCCATCTTTGCCCAGTACACGTGCGACCCGGAAGCTCGCCGGCAGAGAGAGCGGTGCTCGGTCGACAGCGCGAACCCGCCCCCCGCCAAGGACAGGCCCAAGTCGCTGCACGCCGCCAGGGTATACTCGGACCCCAAGGCTGCCGCCGGCTCCCGCAAGGCCTCGAGCACGGAGAAGCCCATGGGCCGCATGCAGAGGGGCCGTGTCTTCGATGCCTTCAGCGCCCTTACCCACGCCGGCCGGTCCAAGTCTGCCGCGTCGAGCCCGACGGTGGAATACCCCGAGCACATCCTCCGTCCGCACGACATCGAGCAGCAACTCGAAGACCTGCTGGACCGCCGAAACATACCCGAGAACCAGCGCTACAAGATGCGGAACCTCAACGACACCATCAAGATGGAGTTTATCCGCCAGGACTGGGCCGAGATGCAGGCGGCTCGGATGGACCGATCCGTCACGGCCGAGAGCAGCCGCAGCCCCGAACACGTCGCCTCCACGACGCCCGCCGGCTCCGACTGTGACGACGATAAGCCCAAGCGGACCCGAGGTCGCAGCTTCACCTTTTCGCGCGGCAAGAAGGAATCCAGGTCGCCCTCCAAGAAGCCCAAGGGGGAGGGCTCCGTGGGCCGCCACCTCAGGAGCAAGTCCATTGACAGCGTGGCCCCCGAGCGGCCCTCGTCGTCGGGCCACTCGACCGGCTCCACCCTGCTGTCCAAGATCAAGCTCCAGCAAGGCCCCGGCGACTATGTCGCGTACCTCCGCAAGGTGCAGAAGCCCGAGCTCGTCGAGGTGGGCAAGCTGCACAAGCTGCGCCTGCTGCTCCGCAACGAGACGGTCACCTGGATCGAGGACTTTATCCAGCAGGGCGGCATGAAGGAGATTGTCGGGCTGCTGAACCGCATCATGGAAGTTGAGTGGAGGTGATTGCCCCCCGAATCTTTTCTTCTCCCGAGACACGGGTGCTAACACACGGCTCTCAGGGAGGAACACGAAGATGCCCTGCTCCACGAGAATCTGCTGTGCCTCAAGGCGCTCTCCACCACGGCCCGCGCCATGGAATACCTCCACTCGGTCCAGGCGGACCTCTTCCGCAGGCTGCTGCACCTGCTCTTCGACCCCGACAAGAAGGGCCCGAGCGAGTTTACCACGCGAAACATCATCACGTCGGTGCTGCTCACCTACATCGAGTCGGCCGCGCCGGCAGACCGCGTGGCCCGGGCAAAGATTGTCCTGGCCCATCTCCGTGACCAGGAGCCCAAAGAAGAAGAGCGTCCGCTGCCCTTTGTCCTCGAGATGAGACAGCAGCGTCCGTACCGCGTTTGGTGCAAGGAGGTCGTCAGTGTGACTAAGGAGGTTTTCTGGATCTTCCTCCACAACCTCAACGTCGTGGCTCTCCCGTCCGACAAGGATGCCAAGACGGCCGCAGCCGGTGCCACATCCGACGACGTGGCGTCCCAGGCTCCCTACGCCTACATGCTCCGGCATTTCCCGCCCGAGCGGCCGCCGGTGCCCGCTGCCCCCTATGTCGGCGGCGTGGAGTGGGACGCGACCAACTACTTGGCGTCTCACCTCGATGTCATGAACGCCATCCTTGCATGCACGCCGACGCCCGACGAGCGCAACGCCCTGCGGTCCGAGTTCCGCATCTCGGGCTGGGAGCGCTGTCTCGGGGGCAGCCTACGCCTCTGCAAGGAGAAGTTTTACGGCTCCGTGCACACGGCGCTGCGGACGTGGGTCGCCGCTGCCGCCGAGGACGGGTGGGATGTCAGGGATGTCCGGTTCGGCCCGTCGCCCGAGACGCGCAAGTCGCCCTGCAAGGCCGGCGGCGGTGGCGATGCCAAGGTCAAGATGGACGAAGCCCCCAAGCTCGACATGCCCAAGCTCGACTTTGAGCCGGGCCGGCCACGAGTGGCCGACGACGCCTGGCTGTGATGGCAGAAACACGTTGTCGGGGATGAAGATGCGCGATTGGGATTGACCAGGTGCACGGATACGCTGGGCTCGAGTGACGAGAATTCGGTAGCAGAGGTGGAGGCTGCTTGGATTCATCAGCAGTTTGTTATTTGCGTCTCCCCAGAGCAGTTGCCCCCGGTTCCGGTCCGTTGGGTAGGGTCAGGAGCTGTCAAGTAGGGTTGGCATTGTCTATAGTTGTGGGTTTATTCGCCTGTATGATTGCATGAAATGAATTAACGACCTCATGAAGTATCAAGTCACCTTGCGCACCCGTCGGCCTCGACCTGAAGTCCCTACTGCTCCATTGGAGCACAAGCGCTGCCTGGACAGCAAGGGATTAGCGCCATGCATGCGGCCAGACGTTAGCCTTGTGAGGTTGAGCTGGCCTGACACGTGTTTTCTCACGGGGGGGGACGTGGACTATAAGTCCGGGGCTGAGGCCTATCGACCCCCTATGCACCGCGGTGTAGCTTAAAGGCCTCGTGAACGGACATGCCGCCGAGGACGTCCGTCTTGACCTTGTCGTCGGCGGCGGTTAGCTTGGGTAGCAACTCGAGAACCTTGGTCACCTGGTCCCGGGGGATGATGACGAGGCCGCTTGCCGGGTCGTGGAAGGCAATATCGCCAGGGTTGACAAACGTGCCCTTGATTTCCAAGGGGACCTGCAATGCCCAGGGAACGCTGCCGCCACCAGCGCCGACTGTCGAGGTGCCGTATGCCAATATCTTGACAAGTCTTGCATCAGAAGTGTGAATTGCCAGTTGCAAGCATGACTCACGGGAAGGTTTGTGCCCCTCAGCTCAGGCAAATCCCTCACGCGACCGGCGACGGCAATGCCCTTTGCGCCGCGGACTTTGATGCGGAGGGCCATGATGCCGCCGCAGACGGCATTGGTCTGGCCGGGCGGCTGCTTCATCACGATGAAGGAGTCGGGCTCGATGGCGTCGGACCAATGAAGGCCATCGGGGAGGTTCGGCGTGGGCTCGGCAGGGGTCTCGCCCTTGGCGACCCAGAGCACGGTCGAGACGAGGGCGATGGTCGGAACCGCGTCTTGACTGGCGTGGGGGCTGTAGAGGTTCAGATCGGCGATGAAGCCGGCGCCAGGCACCTTGAGCTTGAGCAGCGCATCCGAGATGTCGCAGGCCGTGTACGCCTGGAGCTGGGCAACGAGGTGCGTGGGAACGGGAGCCATGGCTGGTGACGTCAGATGACGACGGCGGATGCGCAAAACAAGGTGAGAGGAGCGGATTGGCTGCTGTGGTCGGTGAGCAGCAAAGGCTGTCAAGACACGAGCTGGAGATTGGAACATGACAGACCAGGCGCGGTCAATGGCGGGAGTCGATGTCGGTCCGAGCGGAGGCACGGAGAGCTGGCCCGGCTTCTGGATTTAATGTGGGGAGCGGGAGCTGCCGGTAACTCGGATCCGCGCCAATCAGCCTCGGCATTCCTGTTGGTGCATTCACCGCGGACTCACTCTGCTGCCGCCCGCCCGTGGCTTCGACAAGGGAAGAAAGGGCACCCTCCACGGGGCGTCTGTCCAATCAATGCCGGGGCTCGACTGCAGATAGCTTGGTGGAGAAGTTTGACGGTCTAAAGTCCAAACCCAACACTGCGAGGAGAGATAAGAGACTAGCATGCTCAGGCGACGAGGCTGTCCGTTATCGACGAGACCGATCTATGCGCAGACTGTGTCATCATGATGCAGCCTGGCCGGTTCGGATGAAGAGGCGTGGTTGGAAGAAGAGGCCGTCCATCCGATCAGATGGCGAGGCGAGAGAGAGCCACAAACTGAGACATGAGAGCCACACCGCAGGCTGATGCACAGAAGGACCAAGGTAGCGCGTCCAGAAGCCAGTGAGGTAACAAGCAGTGGCTTGCAGGCTCTTGGCAACCATAAACCGGATCCTGGGGACCGCCGGAACGTTGCGGAGGGAGAGGTGGAGGGGAGTGAGAGGGAAAGAGAAAATTTGGACGGCACGTGAGTTTTCAAGTTTAGAGTACCCGTAACTATTACGAGTTACTTCCTTGGGCGTGTCCATCGTCGTGCCTGCCTACCAGCTTGGGCGCTCCGCACCTGCCTACCCAACTCGGGGAGAGCATCAGCAGAGGAAAGTGCAAGCTACCATTCTACAGCAGTTGCAGTGTGTATGTTATGTTTTGCACTGCTCTGCCCGACTGACTTGAGAATGTACATGGATAGGTCGGAGTTCACGTTGCAGAGAGCCCTTTGTCTTGCCTCTCATGCCTCATGGTATGGTATCCGAAAACAGGGGCTCCTTTTTCCCTCAAAGAATACTACCACGGTACCAGGTAACATACACGCCTACATACAACACATGCGTTTTCGATCGGTGCAGAATCCAATCCTTCTGGAAGGGTCCACCAGAAACAAAGTCCCGCGGCAGTGTGACGAAGCATTGCCGGGGAGGTTTCGATGGGCTTCCCAAAAGACGATGACCACCTCGCCCTCCGGTGTCGCACGGCGGATTCCGACAGAGGAAGGCACCGCCAAGCCGACTCGTCGCATCTTGCAGCACCCAGGAAAAAATGCCATGGCGAGGTGGTGCTGCTTCTGATTTCGGGGGCCCTCCCGAGTCGCCGACGCCCATCATCTGCAGACGCCTCCGAGAGCAACCTGACAACCTTATCTGGCCGTGAAATTTTTTCGGTCTCGTGTCATTGTCTTACGCCATACTGCAATGCTGCTGAGCTCGCGACACATGGTAGATGGCGTCACCGCCGCCTGCCGTGAGGCCAAGGATCCAGTTCAGCGTGCTCGAGTGACACATGCATATGCATCTCCGTCCTGGACGTAGACGACATACGTACATGGGCTACGACCAAGAAAAGAAAGATCATTCGCGGACAACCAAGATGAGCTCCCCGCTACACCCGGCATCAAATGCTCTGTTACCCCTGCCGCATGCCGGATGAGGCGAGTTCCGGGTACTGTACATACTTTTGAAGGCTGCCGGACCTCGTTGCAGATGCAGCCCCGGCAACAGCCAAAATGATTAAACTACCTACATACAGTACATAGCAGCACGGTTGGTAGGAGAGCTGCAGCCGCACCGGTGGACAGCAGCGGCCACAATGGGCTTCTGCGGACGGACGAGGCACGGGAGGGACGGGAGGGCAGGGCAGGGGCAATCAAAGTACATACGTAGGTGGGCAGAGCAAGGAGACGGGCAAGACATGTGAAAGGGACAGATTGTTGCGCTTGAATAGCAGATCGATGTGGATTGACCGATGATGATGCCCGATTTGCACAGCATCAGGGGTTCCATGGCGACTGGTAACCCAGGCCACGCGTGCGGTGCTTGTCGGGACTAGCACAGCTGCACAAGTAATGTATGCCTGCCTTACCGTGATGATGTATGGACCAAGTAGGTAGGGAGTATTCGTAGATGGTCAAAGGCAGAGCATTGGGTACCCACATGGTGTATGCGTGGTCGACGATGGCCGGTATGAAATTGGCAGGGCGAGCCGTGCAAGCCCGTTTTCCGATTTGAGCTATTGCGCTTGTAGGACGCAGCGAGGCCAAGGATCTACGGATACATTCGCATACGATGCTCCCGTTGATGGCTTGCATCTCCCCAAGGGTGATGGGACTGGCGATTCCAATTGCCACGATCAAGGCCAGTACCAGTACTGCATGCACGTACAGACCGAGCTTCAGAACCGTCGGTACAAAGTAGCCCGACATGCGGTTGGATAATAAGCTTTCCAATATTGCCTCGCGGGTTTTTTTAGTCGACACGCCACACACCGGGGAGAGAAGGAGGCTCCTCCATTGTGCGTGCTTGACAAAGACAAGGCGCAGGCACCGTAGGTAGGTAGGTTCCTGGGTAGGTACCTGTACCCAAGGTAGGTAAGGTACCTCCCCAAGTACCCCTCTGGACGTACCCAGGTATCTAGGTAGGTACTTGTACCACTCCTCCTGCTGCCGCTGCTGCCACTTCACTCACTGCCCTCTGCGTCTACCGCCGCCGCCCGCTGCGGATAGGTACGACCTAAGGTAGACACTACAGAAGGTAGGTGCTAGGTACCGCTTGGTAAGGCCGCGCAACGCGCCAGGGAAAAAAAAGAGCCAGGTCACCACCACGCACCATCCGCATCGGATCGTCGACGGAAACCTCCCACCTACATACTCTCTCGACTCTGTTCTCTCTCTCCACAGACGGCCCAGCCCGGGTACCTTGACTCCAAGCCCCCCTCCCCACTACCACCGTTGGGCTTTGCACCACCAACTGGCTCTCGTCGCCGGAGCCTCCGCCCTGCCGCGTACAGCCAGCCCGTAACCGTATCGTCTTGATTGTTTTTTCTACCTACCCGCCGGCTCGCAATCTTGCCTGCCTCGTCCCAGGCCCGGGCTCCCAATCGACACCCGGCTTCGAGCCCGACGACGCCCCACCGACTGGAGCCGTTCGAGTTGGCTGCAAGGTCCGACGCGAGGTCACCGTCGTCACCCAGCGATCCGGATAGGACTGACTGCTTCACCGAACCCTGTCCGTCGCGCGACAATGTCCATAAAGTAAGCCTTTCACCACAAACGACTCGTCTCCTCAACTCACTCCCTTGCCACACGCCCCCCCTTCTGCCCTACCTACTCGCCAGAGTCATTCTCCATCTACATACACAATTTCTTCTTTGCTCTCCCCAGCCCCCCTTCCCTTTTCTCTCCTCTCCTCTACCCATGTAGCAGCAACAAACATACATATCCTTTCCCCCCCACACTCCCTTCTCGACCTCATGGAACCACATGGGTCTTAGTTGGTCAAGATGGACAATCCCCAGGACTACCTCTTCACCGGCCGAGCCCCCCTTCGCCGTCCAGCTGATCCTGACAATCCCGACAGCTGGGTTATGCTCAACCAGAGCGGCTTTGTCAAGCTCGGCAACGAGCGCATCCTGCAGAAGCTCGAGTCGAGGATATCCTGCGATCTCTCCGTTCCCCAGGAGCTGAGAGCCCGCTGCACTCCCTTTCACCGCAAAAGCGACAAGGGAACCCTGTTCCTCACCAACAAGAGGGTGAGTTCTGCCGCACATGACTGAGGTCTTGTTGCTCATGTCCCTCTCCAGATTGTCTACCTGCCGGCCAAGCCAACGCAGGAGCCCAGGTTTGAGTCCTTCAGTGCTCCAATCCTCAAGTTTCAGGACTCGAGCACCTCTTCCTCCATGCTATGGGGCTGGGTCTGGAAATCAGACTGCATACCCGTCTCGGGCGGCGGCATTCCTCCGGATCTGCCTCGTATCGAAGTCAAGTTTACCTTTTCCGATGGCGGCATGACGGATTTCAATGAGATTTATATCCGCCTGCGCGAACGTCTGTTCCAATACCAGGAAATGCGCCGGGAAATGGGGCCCGGTGCTGATATTCCCGACGAGCCGCTGCCGGCCTACGAGCCCCAGCGAGGCCAGCCGTCGGAGCCCTTGGCGACGCCCGAGGTACCGCGCAATAACAGGTCCGACAGCTCCGCCAGCCGCAGGGCCCCGGACGAACCGCCTCCAGATTACGACGAGGCTCAGGCCCAGCAGCTCAGCATGCGGCTGGAGGACCATATCCGCGAAGGCGCGGACAGGGGCAGCCGAGAGGAGTAGCGCCGCTGACGAGCCAGGCATCTTCTCCTTTCAGCCTACTGAGCACACACGGCCCCGGATCGTGCCCCGGGGGTTGAAGTTTCAGCCTATCCAATAGAGGCCCCGACACTTTCTAATCCCTGTTCCAGAGCCACCCCTTCAAAGGGCGTTGAGATATTTCTTGACGTGGGAGCGAGTCGCCTCTGGCCCAGAGATGTTGTCCTGTCAGGGCACCTTTCGCCTTGATTGAACGGACAGGGGGGGCATTGGCACCGCATGCTTGGCACAATACAACCATGATGACGGGGGCTTGTGTAACGACTGTGCAGGGCATCTGTGACAGTAGGCTGGGCAAAACGCGGGACGGCGTTTTCAAACATGGGTTGTGGAAAATTATTCAGCTGGATGGGAAAAAAGGTCTCGCTTACTCGGTATACCGTACGAAGTATAATTCCACGAAGGACGGGATAGAGCCCCGGTAGCTTCATTGATTGAACTAGGGGTACGTACCTACAGCTGAGCATCCGAAGCGTGACACATCACGTGCCTAACTATGGCGGCCACCTGGCCAATCAAAGCTCGCCAATTCCGGATCAATTCCGGATCAGTTTTCGCTCCGTCACTTTGGACCGAGAGCTTCCGACCTCTCACGCTCTGGCCAGACACAGCAAGTCACAACCATCATCGCACCACCTCGTCGCTATGGGTCTCCTGGACGCTTTTTCCGAGATTGTCGGGGTCGTGACGCCATGGAGCGTCGTCGAGGCCGAAGCCCCATCCGAGGAGCCCAAGGTGCGAACTGCCCCTGACGCCAATCAGTTTTGATCCCTCGACGACCTTTGGCCCTGTGCTGCGGCAACCCGGGGCGGACTGGTCGAAGAAGCTTCTCGGGAACATTTTGATTGACCAACGCTATAGGAGGATCCGGCTGCCGAGACGAAGAGCGAAGACGATGGCCCCCCCGCAGAGGACAAGGCCGAGTCTGAGGACGCCAAGGAGGAGGAGGAGGAGGAGGAGGAAGAAGAGGAGGAGGAGGATGAAGAAGAGATTATCGACCCCAAAGAAACTCTCGAAGAAGGTTCGTCGCGTCGCAGGCCCTCTTGCACATCGAGCCTGGATGCCCTGGCGACTCGAGGCAGTTGTTTGCACCGTGACATGGCGAGCGCTTGGAAGGCCTGATTGTCCCTTTGCTGCATGCGTACTGACCGATTCCACCTCCAGAGTGCAAGAAGTCCGCGCAATGCGCCCCCGCCAAGCATCACTTTGACGATTGTGTGGAGCGCGTCCAGCAACAGGAGAGCGAGGGCGAGGCCAAGGAGGATTGCGTGGAAGAATGTACGCAGCCCCCAATATTTCCCATCTGCCAGACGTGGCATGTGGAAGACGGTTTTCTCTGCGGACCAACGCCGCTGACGTTTTTGCAGTTTTCCACCTCGCGCACTGCGCCACGGCATGTGCAGCCCCCAAGCTCTGGTCGAAGCTCAAGTAATGCATCGGCAAGCTTAGAACTCAACCGCGTCTTTGGCCTCGGGGCGTCTGAACAAGGAGAGGCCTGGAAATCGGTGCTCTTCAACAAGCTCTTGTCACTTTTTTTGGGGCGAGCCGGCAACTGCTCCGCCGGGAGAGCTGCGTCCTTGTACGATCTACGTGAAACTGGAAGTCATGGGCCCTGATGGAGAGACGTCGCCTTTCCGGCTCGGCGGTCCCGCCTGTATCATAATGCTGCAGCGCCCTTGAATAGAAATTTCCCTCTACTAACCTTGCGCTGTGGGTTGCCTCTGCGGTGACTTTTTCCAGCACTTGGGTCTCGAATGGGATGGTCCAGTCGTATGGGCACGGTAGGCTTGGATGTTTGGAAATGCCGGTTTGCACTGCTGCTGCAGAACGGGACGACAGTCGTGCTGAACTTGGGGTGCTCGTCGGGCCTCGACGCACGCAGGCCGACGAAACTTGCGGCCGAGTGGGTTCAGCAGACTTCAGACAAGACCGTTCACCGTCCACGGTGGCCACAACGATAAACTTGGACATTGATCATGTCGAGGGCTGAAACGACGCAGCGAAAGGCTTTTACCAACCGACAAAACGGCATCTGCTAAGTTCAAAAGAAACCTGGTGAGAGTTGCCGTCCCTCCCCCTTCACTCCCGTCTCACGCGTTACATTTGTCTCCGAGAGTTTGCTAGCGGCTCAACCAGCGTCAAGACCAAGGTGTGCTTCTATGTCTGTCACTTGGGGGCGGCAGGACCCGCTGCACGAGAACCTCGAAGGGGGGTTCCTGTCGATGACGGCCCGACGAGATCGGACGAGTTGCCCGAAGCGGCAGGAGGCCATCGCAGGTCCCCAAATTGAAGGGCGGGGGAAGCTGCTGTGTGTGAACCGCGACATGGGGATGGGTATTTGGGAGGCCTTGGGGCCCTGCAGGACACGGGCGGCGTGGTCGTGGTGCTGCCGCGGGGACTGTGCGGTTGGATGCCGCGTCTACCAACCTACCTACTGCTACCTAACATTGTTTGGTCTGTGCCGTCACACGGACTTTGGAGAAGATGTGAGGCGAAGAGGTGTCGAGCGATATGGAAATTGATTTGGGGAGGGGGTGTTTCCTTGGTTTGTTGTGTTCTTTTGGAAACACCCTCCCCCTCCCCTCACCCGTCTTTCTCTCTTACATCATTCATATTATTTTACAAGGAGTATGTCAGTCGGAGTGCATTACAGTACAAGCAACTTCTTCTCCATTCCCGGACGGGAGGGCGGAGCAGGGGAGCCGCTCTCCTGTGTGCCAAGAACAAGCACACACAAGCTCATTGGTGTAGTAGGGAAAGGCCCGGCAAGCCGGAGAAGGCGATGGCCGGCTCCGTGGGCAAGGGGGAGGAGTGGAGTCGGCGGCGGACCGGGAGGGTGCTGATCTCCCGCGCTGTCGGGATCAAATATGGCTGGACAAGGAGAAGATGATGGTCGGTGCTTTGCGGCTTTACATGGTTCCAGAGTCTGCTCCACGGACGGCGGCAGTCTGTCGACGACATGCGACAAAATATGGAGATGCTTTTCTTGTCCAGGCGTGAGGAGGGCACAGGTGCAGTGACGACAGATGGGCTGGTCTCAAGGTGAACGGGGACAAGGGATGGACGAATGCGTGGCAGGAATGTCGTCGAGGCCGTGAACCGAGGCAGCTGCGGATGAAGGGATGATGGAAGAAAAACCATTTACTGGGTGCCGTGGTCAACACGCTCCGAGGCCGGAGGTGTCCCCGGAACCTCTTTTCCTTCCTACCCTGTAGCTGGAAACGGCTGGCGTGTACAGAGGCAGACGTCATGCATTCCTGCTGGAGCATGACCACATCAAGACCCAAAAAAAAAGGGTGCAGATGGAGAGGGCGAGACAGTACCAAAGTAGTCGGGCCAGTGAGCGGGCCAGTGAGAGGGCCAGAAGGGGTGGGAACTTTTGAAGCAAGTCGCGCTACATTGAGCCCTGGCTCACATGTGATTCGAAAGCCATGTCTTGCGTTCCTGTGTGGCCGAGCCGAGAACCAAGACGCCGTCCAAGTAGGGCGCGCGCTATTAAGGTAGCGGCGGTGGGCGACCACGGCTTACGGCCGATGTAACCAGCCTTGCAGGCTGTGGTGGCTTTTTGACGATGAAGGGAACATTGTGAGGAGGGCATGTGCGGAAGCGTCGGTTGGCCCAGCAGAGAAGCAAGAGACTTGTTCATACCACCCGGTTCGTCCGCGGGCCTGGCATGGGGTGGGAAAAGCAAGCTGCCATGGATCTCGCCTCGTGTGTATCCGTATCCACGCAGCAGCTGGCCGGCCCCATTTCCTCGGATGCGGCCCGCAGGCCTCTCGCGCGCGCGCACACACACACACACAGGGACGGCTGGTTCTAGACGACGAAAGCTGTGGCCTCCATCCCGCTGACACGGTAGATATGGATAGGCAGTGACAGCGACGCCCCCCCCCTCGGCCGGTTGAGCTCGCCGATGGAAAAGAGGCGTCTTGACGGCCCATGTGCCCGCAACAGCAGCAGCAGCAGCAGGCACGCAGAGCGGGTGCTCGACGAGCGACACTGTCGGAGAAGCCGATGCCGCGGGAGCCGGGGCGAGGAGCGGGCATACGTCGGTGAGCTCGGGGGGTCTTGTCCGTGTGTGCGCGGCCTGTGGGAAGAGGCAGCGGGGCAAAAAGGAGACAGCTGGAACGTGTCTGGTGGAAAAAGCAAGGTCTCTCTCTGTGACAGTGAGATAAGGTTGGCCCACTAGCACTGGCCCCCGCCTTGGCAGCGCTGCAGGCTCCATACCTTCTATAACGGTTGGCCCTATTTTCCACCCACGTTGATGTATAGAAGAAGTAAGTTACTTATGTACGTATTGGGAATGGCGGTCCCCGCAGTGAACTACCCTGCCACGGGCACCCTCGCCCCGCAGTGGTGGCGCGTTGGCTCCCCGTCGTCGCCCCCGGATCGACCAACAAGTGCACTGTAGAGAGCCCCAGGCATGGCGTTTCCTGTGCTCTGAAGTACAGCTGACCGTGTTGACGAGGCCTGTCCTGAAGTGTCCGGGAGTTGAGGCGACACAGGCTCCACGTTTCCCCACTGAAGGTGGAGCTAATCCCTACTCAGGCGACATATGGTCAAGAGCATTTCATTGGCTGGAAATGTTATAAGTAGAGAGCATGGGTTAGATTAACTGAATTCATGCATTATTTAGCTATTATAGATACCTTTACAATGGGTGCTTTCCTTGTTACTATCTTAAAAATACGACAACATATTCTATAGCTAGCTTTGAGCTTTAGTACCATCTTTATCCTGAATTAGCTCTACTAATCCCAACTAGCCGTGGCTAACTAATAAGAGCAGGATTAGGAGGAATGAAATGCATTTTGATACCTTACGTAGATTAATGATTTACTAAGTATAGGTCGCCCGAATAGGGATTGGCCCCACGTTTCAGTGGCGAGACGTGGAGCATGGGTTGCCTCAACTCCCTGACCATAGATCGTCTTGTGTATACCCTCGACCCTCTCTGCTGTGCTGGTCTCGAGGTACTAATACAAGCCTCGACCTCGTCCTCCCTCCCCCTCCCTCGTCCTCGTCCTCGTCCTCCTCGCATCTCCAGGCTCCTGGTTCAGAATCCTCCTCCTCCTCCTCCTCTGTCTCTCTCTCCATTCCTCGCTCTTTTTCCAGCGCCAAAAGTCGTTTCAACATGCCAGTCGTACGTCACCGGCCGTCCGCCACGAGCTGATGCATGACCCCATCTGTGCGCCATCACTCGCAACCCAAAACGACGCCGAGCCTCCATCTCTCGTGCTTCCGGTCCTCAACTCTTCTGCTACCGAGTCTATGCGAGGCCTTGGCCTGCCAAGCCAAATCCCTTGTTCCTGCTAATTAGTTCGTCTTTTCCTGGCGGCACTTACTCTTGCGGCCGGCCACCCAAGCCCGGTCCCCCCTACCACTCTCGCCCGCCCTCCTCCTCAGCCGCTGCTCTTCGTCATGGCCAAGGACAGCAGCAGCAGCAGCCGCTCTCCTGGCACCAAGTTCGACTTGCAAGAGTACGACCTCGTCGAGCGCCAGCCCAGCGCCTACCACATCGATGAGCCCGACGGCAGTCTTGCCAATGGCCATCCCAAAGAGTATCGCACCTACAAGAGGCGCTGGTTCGGCCTCGTCCAGCTGTCTCTCATGAACATTGTCGTGTCCTGGGATGTAAGTCTCGCCTCGACGACCGTAATAACCCCTGAACCGCTCTCTGACAGTCCCCAGTGGCTCACGTACGCCCCCGTGGCCGACGCCTCGGCAGAGTACTACGGCGTCAGCCTGGAAGCCATCAACTGGCTCAGCATCGCCTTCTTCCTCGCCTTTGTCGTCGTCTTCCCCTTCGCCATCGCCATCATCCACCGCGGGCCCAAGCCCGCCTTTCTCGTCGCCGCCTTTCTCATGCTCATCGGCAACTGGATTCGCTATGCCGGCTCCACCAACCCCAACGGCGGCCACATCGCCCATGCCATGGCGGGCGAGATCCTCATCGGCTTCTCCCAGCCCTTCATCCTCGCCGCCCCCACGCGCTACTCGGACCTTTGGTTCACCGACCGCGGCCGTGTCGCTGCCACGGCCGTCACTAGTCTGGCCAACCCCCTGGGCGGTGCCCTCGGTCAGCTCATCAACCCTCTTCTGGTCAAGAAGGCCAGCGACATTTCCAACCTGGTCCTTTATGTCTCCATCATTGTATGTCCCCTTCCCCCTTCCCCCATGCCGCTTTCCTTTCCTCACCAACATGGCCGCTCGACCGCTCGCCTGTTGCAACCCAGCAGCGTGCAGTGCAAACCTCATGCTGACACTCCCACAGTCCACCGTCTGCTGCGTCCCCGCAATCTTCGTCCCAGCCAGTCCCCCCATTCCCGCCGGTCCGTCATCCCAAACCCCCAAGCTCAGCCTCGGCAAATCCCTCCGTGTAGTCGCCGGCTCCCTCGAGATCTGGCTCATCCTCATCCCCTTCTTCGTCTTCGTCGGCTTCTTCAACTCCCTCTCGTCTCTCCTGAACCAGTTCCTGGTGCCCTACGGCTTCACCCCCGACGAGGCCGGCATTGCCGGCGCCATCCTCATCTTCGTCGGCCTCGTCTTCGCCGCCATCAGCTCCCCCATCCTCGACCGTACCAAGGCTTTCCTGCCCGCTCAAAAGTCCATGATCCCCATCATCGCCGTCTGCTATCTTGCCTTTATCTGGATGCCCGAGACCCGCACCGTCACCGGGCCTTACATCGTCCTCGCCGTCCTCGGCGCCGCCAGCTTCGCAAACGTCCCCATCGCCCTCGAGTTGCTCATCGAGCTCAGCCACCCCCTCAGCCCGGAGGTCACATCCACCATTGCCTGGGCCGGCGGACAGCTCTTTGGCGCCATCTTCGTCATCATCAGCACCCCCCTCACCGCCGGGCCCGACGGCGACCCGCCCATGAACATGAAGAAGAACCTCATCTTCCAGGGTGCCCTGGCAATGGTCGTTTGCCCGCTGCCGCTGTTCCTCGGCGCCTTTGGGCGCAAGGACAAGGTGCTGTTGAGGCGCATCGAGATGGGCGACCGGAGCGGGAATACTCTCGCGGCATAGCCAAGGAGACGGAAGTTGTCCGAGTGATGGGCATTTTACTTGGTTTTGCGGCACAAGCGTCATGTAGTGGCTGGCCAACATACGCTCGCAGCACGGCGCTTTGGAGGCGGGTTCAAAGTATTTGACGGATGACCATGTTAATGTCGCAAATGTGAATGAATTAAGTTATACCCTTAGCCGAGTCGGTCGCGTCGCTCCACGGCGACTGACCTCACGCTCTTTGGATCTAGTTCCAACGAAAGAAAACTTGTTTGAGAGACGTACCATTTTCCTCGCCATGGGACTAATTAAATACCACCTATGTGCACAGTCCTGGCGAAGAAGCGTCACGATGGATGCCACATTAGACATCCTTGGCCAACTCTTCTTTGTCCAGAATGGCTTCCCACGTGGCCCTCATCTCCTCCACCTCCCTCCAACAAGTGGCGCCAAGCTCCTCAAAGCGCACAATGTCCTCGGCAGTGGCGTCGACGACGCCGTGCTTGCGGCCAATCGACTTGCGGAGGACTTGGTAGGGCGAAGCGGCGGCGTCGTCGTCGTCGTGGGCGCCGACGACCTGGACGCGGCCCTCCCAGCCCCAGCCCTCGACCTCGGTCTTCTTGACGTGGACGCGGCGGTGGCGGTCCGAGGAGCTGCCCCACTTGACGCGGTGGGCGCGGGCGTCGTCGAGGGCGTCCTGGGGCTCGAGGGCGAGCCACACGGCGGCCTTTGCGCCGCTGTAGCCGTCGACGGTGTGCCAGGGGGAGCCGAGCCAGCGCGAGAGGATGAGGGAGAGCTCGTAGGCCCAGAAGAGGAACCAGGGGACGGGGAAGAGGGTGCTGGCGACGATGCCCGGGTGTGTTAGGTAGACTTTGGGTGGCTGGACAACAGGAGGTTGCTGCGTCTTCTTCTCGTCGTCGTCGTTGTCGTCGTGATCCATGGTCAGCCAGCGGGAGGAATAGGGCCGCGCGGCGGGGAGCGAGTGCGTCAGGGCGAGCACGTCGGTGAGGCGCTTGGCCGACTCGTAGGCGGCGGGGCCGTTGAGGCACTGGAAGTCGTCGGGGGAGAAGACGCGGCTGACGGCCTCGAGGCTCGACGACCACACGATGCGGCCGGGGGCGAGTGCTGGCGTAGACGACGACAAGGGGGGGCGCCGGCTGAGAAGGGGGAGGAGCTCGTGGGCGAGCATGTAGTGGCCGAAGACGCAGGCGGTAAAGACTTCGCCGAGGAGAGGAGAGGCGGGCTGTACCGACATCAACAGCACATTCTTCAGCGGGAGTCGGACGGCACCGCACAGAGGAAAGAGAGACGAGGGCCTTTCGTGGGAAGGGAGAAACTCACGTAGTAGCCGTAGCTCTGCCGCTGCTCGTTGAGAATGGCGGTGGGCAGGGCGGTTTTGAAGTCGGGCCAGGTGACGGACTGGATGAGGCCCTTTGTGAGGATGGACCAGACGGCCAGCAGGTAGTTGCAGCCCTCCCAGCCGCCGTACGCCGCGTTGAAGACGACGCAGTCGAGCCGCGGCACCCTCACGTCGCGCAGATACTCGTCATCGTCGTGGCCCGGCTCCGGCTCCGGGTTACTCACCCGCCCACGCACAAGCCGCCTCGCAAACGCCCTGACGCCCGCCAAGTCGCACAAGTCGAGCGTCAAGCCAAGGACATGAATCCTCGCCACGGCATCCCGGCACGCACACCTCCCCCCCGCGCCGTACAGCCGCGCCGCGACGCGCCGCGCGTGCGCGCGCACCTCGCGAATCGCCTCCCGCGCCTTGGCCGCCGACCGCGTCGTCGCCAGCAGCACCAGGTGCGCCGCCGGGCCGCGCGTCGCCAGGAACTCGTCGACGAGCCGCTGCGCCGTGCCGAGCCCGACGCCGCTGTTGGCCCCCGTGATGAGCACGAAGAGCTGCTCGTGCGCCGGCGCCGACTCCCACGGCGCTGACGGCGCGGCCTTGTCCGCCGTTGTAGATGCGCTGCTGGCTACCATGACTTGTTTTCCGTGACCTTCAACCTCGCCGTGTTTGTCGTCGTCGGCCGTCGTCGTTGATTCGCCAGGCAAGGATGGGGGCGTGCGCCCTCGAGCTTTTCCGATGTGGTGATCCTGGCCGGTCGGAGGAAGGGGAGAAACTGCGGTGTAGAAACAGCAGCACAATCAAACGCCAATGGCTTTGAGGGTGAGAGAGTGTGTCGTCGTCCGAGCATGTGAGACAGTATTTGCCGTCAAGGTTACGGGTACGAAGAGCCAAAGCTCATAGCAGGGTCCTAGCAGGGTGCGGGTGCGGGTCCAGCGTCACCGCATTTTGTCACCAGCAGCCCACCATCATGACACGAGTCTTCGAGCATCAATCTGCAGCACTTGTAGACAGACTGTTTCCTAGCTAGCTTTTCTGCTTATGACCCCCAGAACCCCCAAGGCCCTTCCTCCGCCACATCGCGCCGAGGTTGTGCAGTCGCGATGCAATACTCCTCACTAGCTTCGTAGCTTGCCTTGTATATATAGATATAGTGCCCCGTTGCCTCACTTTTTCGCCCCAGCACGAGCATTGCCTCGGAAGCCAAAGCCCCAGCCTTTCTGGGGGTTTTTTTTGAACCGGCACCGAAACCTCGAAATCGGCCTTTAGCCTACTCCTTGGCCCTGTCAAGCGCCTCCCGGACTGCCGCCAGAACCAGATCCTTGGCCTTCTCGACGCCGTCCTCGCTGCCCACAATTTCAATTGCCTCGTCCTTGGCTTGATCCCGCGGCACCTGGATCTTGCAGCCGCTCTGCTGCCGGATAGAGTTGACCTTGGAGCCGTTGGGCCCAATGACGTGGCGATACGTCTTTGGATCCGGAAGCACAAGATAGCCCGTCGAGTCATTCTGCTGCGCCTGCTCCAGCGCCTTCTGGATCGTTTCCTTGGCCTTGGCCACGTTCTCGGGCGTGCCCCTCAAGACCCAGGCAATGTCGCCCTGCTCCCCTGACGCCGTCTTCACCACCTTCCACGAGTGCACATCCGCTGTCGCGTCGGCGTCGTCTGTGATCAACGGCAGCGCTCCGTCGTTGGCCCTGGTCGATGAGTCGGACTTGGCCGGCACCTTCTGGCCCGCATGATCCACCGTCACCTGGTAGTTGTTTCGAAGCTGACGGAAGATCTGGCCGTTGTTGGACACGGCGTGGTGGACACAGCGGGGGATCTGCATTGTCTCACCCTGCTGCTGCTTGACAATGTCCAAGATGTGCTCCTTAGCCTTGGCCACGTTCTCTGGTCGGCCCGTCACCTTGACGCCGGTGTTGCCGTCGCCCTGCCGGGGCACGTCGATGGACACAGTCAACTTGGACTCCATCTGGCGCTTGACGTCTCCGCCGCGGCCAATCAGAGACCGGTGGTTGTCAATGGGCACGTCCACCACCTCCGTCACCTGGCTCCCTCGCTCGGCCACAATCTCTTGGATGCGCTTGATAATCTTTTGCACGACTTCGGTCCGCCCCTCAACTTTGATCGTATTGCCGTCCGCATCCTGTTTGGGAAATTGGATGGTACGAGCAAGACTGCGTCGATCGTCGGAGCCGCCGGCCTCCACCACAATGTTCCGGAGGATGGAGCCTGGAGGCTGGTCAGTCACTGGGCCTCAAGGGCGCACCTCGGAAGCGAGCTCTTACCGCCAGGGCCAATCAAGGCCTTGTGAAGCTTCTTGTCCACGTCAATCGTCTGGACAACGGTGTCGTCAAAGACGGCACGCTTCTCCTCGAGCACCTTGCGCGCCTTGGCGACCTGGGACGCAGTACCCTTGATCAAGATGTCCACAATGTCCGTGTCACGATCCGCGGGTACGTCGATTCTGGCACCCGTAGCCTGCCGCAGCTCGTCCAATGCAGCGCCGCCCTGGCCGATCAGGGATCCGACCTGCTTCTGCTGCACCGGGACTGCCGCAGTGACAGAGTGCTCCTCGAGGTACTTGTGGAGGGAAAAGATCTCGTCCCTGGCCTCGTCGGCACCCTTCTTGGGCCCGCGGATCATCACCTCGTCCGGCGCCTGCTGCCGGCGGGGCTTGCCAGTCTCGCTTGCCGCGTCGGCATTGGACTGATCGTCGGCCGCATTCTTCGCAGATCGCGGGAAGAAGATGAGAACCTTGTAGCGATTCTGCAAGCGGTTGATCTGGCCGCCTTGCGCCCCAATCAGCTCCCTATGATACTTGGGGTCAATCTTGAGCACATGCGTCGTCTCATCCGCCAGGGCGCGGCCGAGGCTGAGGATGTGAGACCGCGCAGCTTCAGCCTTGGCCTTGGGGCCCTTCAACTCAACCTTCCCGTCTTGGACCTGGATCTCGACGTCGAAGCGGTCGCGGAGCTCCCTGATGTTGCTGCCTCCCTTGCCGATGAGGTGGTTAGCGTACTTCTGGGGGAAGTCAAAGGTCAGGGTGAATCCGCGTTCCTTTTCATCCTCCTTTTCCTGCTCGACAAAGGCCGCGGCCTTGCTAGCCAGCGACTGGACCGCAGATTCGGGGCCGCGGAGCGTGATAGTCGTGCCGACCTTTGTTACCCTGATAGGGATCTGATCCGACGATCTCTTCTCCTGTTCCTTCTTGATGAACCTTCGAAGTCTTTCGTGGAACTTGGGGGGCACGTCCAGAGATGCACTGGTGATGGCTTCCTGCTTGTTGATGAGGTCGAGGATGTGCTTCTGCGCATCTTCGAGGCTCCTTTGAAACGCCTGGATCTCCGAATCCGACGGGCGGGTGCGAGGAAGTTGGTAGAGCCCTTCAGTCGGTTCTGGGCCCTCGTAGACCAACAAGACTGGGGCGTTGGCTTCCGAGGTATCGGGAACAACCACCTGAACACCATAGTCCTGTTTGACTTTTGGCGTGATGTCGTTACGCAGGTGTTGGTGGAAGAATGGGTCAATTGGAATTGCCTGCATTCGTGACGGGGGGTGGCCATTGATGATGCCGGTGATTTCAGATTGCGCCCGGATGGCGTTCTTGCCCTCTCGGGAATACAGCTCCCAAGGCAGAGCGCCGTCCGGCGAGAACGGAGTGTTGATGTGCGCGTTGTACAGCTTCTCGAGACGGTCAATCTCCCTGCGATGCCGCAGGTAGCGAGTGACATAGCCGGCATGGGCAGCAGCTCCGCCCGGAGCGTTGCGGTGGAATCTTGCAACATCAATGTTGGACATTTGCATCCCCATGGCCAGATCCATGGCCTTGTCCAGAGCGGCCGGTACTCGGTCAGCCGGCCCGACCACGGTCACCGTGTCGTCCTCGCCATCAGAAGGCAACAAGATGGCACAGCCGGTCTCGGCAAAGAAGTCTTCGGCCGGGAGACCTCGGCTGCCGACGATGAACTGATGCCGGCCTCTCTGGATGGACAGCTGCTCTGTCTCGAGCTGCTTGTGGAGTTCGGCTGCCTGACGCTCAATCTCGGCACGAACCTTTTGAACGGCGGCTCGGTCTCCAGCAAGTTGAATGTGGTCATCGTCAGCCCCGGCGGGAGAAAAGACGGGTCTTTGACCGGGACCGGGAGCCACCGGCGGCGCAGCGCGCACAAAGGCCTGGTGAGCAGGGACGCGGATCTGCACGCCGTTGTTGTCCTCCAAGGTCTGCACGAAGGAGTTGCTCGGCCCAGCGATGAAGGGATAGAAAGCTGCGGGAATGCCGCGGACCTTTGTCTGCACGTTGGCCGCCCGCTCTCCCGCGATTTTGAGAATCTCGTTCCGAGCCGAGGCGGCGGAGAGAGCATTGCCCTCGACGATGACGTCAATTGTAGTGTCGTCGTCCTCGTCTAGAGCGGGATTGTCCTCGACCTTGGGCAGCTGGATCTTGGCCCCAGTCTTCTCTTGGAGAGCCCTGATGGTTGAACCACCCTTGCCGATGATGTGGGCTCGTGCGCTGTGAGGAATGGGGACTTTGACAGAAGTCTGGTACATGTCAGCCACGGAGTCAATTTCATGGGCAAAGAGGTTCAATGCGCAGTTCGTACTCTTGTCCCGATTTGCTGAACCAGGTCCTTGAGCGCCTGTTGAGCGACATCCTGGGGCCCGGTAGCATCGAATCGGAGACGACCGTTGGAAGCCGTGGCCATGGTGACGTTGGCCCGGGACTTGCGGTTGATGTCCTTCATAATGTCCGGAATCGGGCGCTTCAGTTGGCCACGTGGCAGGATGAATTGCGGTTCCAGGGTGACAGACTCGACGTTGCGGCCAGGGATGAACATGGACGGAGTGGCGGCCGGGGCTGGGGTAGCAGCGCCCGAAGCCGGTGTCGAGGATCGCGAAACACCATTGGAGGCAGCACCGTTGGATGGGCCATTGGCATTGCTCTTGGCGCCCCAGACGGGAGCAACATTGACACTCTTACCCTTGGGGGCTCCGAGCTCGGGGAAGAGTTCATGCGACTGGGTGTCGAGGCGTGCTTTTGGACCCTGGCTGTCTTTCTGCTTGCCCGCGGCCTTTGCGCTCATGGACGGGGCTTGCGAGCCGGCGGAATCGGCGGCGGGCTTGACGGGCTCGTCCTCGTCCGGGGCATCCTCCACAGTGACGTGGTGGGGAGTCTCGGCGTGCTTCTGGAGAAGCTTCTGAGCGGCAGATTCCTCGCCGCCATTGACGAGGCCAGCAGCGGATGCAGTGTTTCCAGAAGACATGTTTCGAGCGATGCAGGCGACCGAGAGGAGGGACAATTGTTCTATTCAGATGGGTAGTCGTTGGGAGTTACAACTATTGCATAGGTATGGTGAGCAAGCCATTGCCATGGACAAATGGGGTCGGGGTAAGTGTGCGCTGGAGCGAGTCCCGGCGCACCTGCTCGACGTACCAGCGCTGGTTACTGGGCGTAGCAAAGTCGTCTCTCGCACGAGCAGAGAGACGGTGGAGGATGGCTTTGGGCGGGGGCTTTCCGAGAGAGTACAAGACACGCTGAGAAGAGTCGATGGTGCCTAGAGCATGATGCTGACACCAAAGACAACGGTTACCGGTTACCAGAAGAACAGACCAGAAGAGGCGGCGGAGACCAGAGAGGCTGAGGACGATTCGGATGGACAGCAGCGATGCGAGACGAGAGATGACGGCGAGGTGGAAGTTTCTCCAGCCTTCCTCGCCAAGTTCACGTTGGCTTTTCTGGCCAGTCAGGGATCTGGCCGACGGCGGTGAAACGGTCCCCACAGAAAAGACGGAGCGGGAGTGGCCCTGAAAAAGGACAGGCCATTAGGTCACGGGACTGATCAGGTGACTTGGCGACTTTGTGCGTGCTGAACGGTGGGCAAAGACCACTGCTTACTGTACCTAATGTACTGCCTTACCTAAGGTACCTTGAGGCAGGTACCTACTTACCTTAGTGGGCTCGATGTTCAAGGAAGAATCGGGCGGTTGGGTACCTAATTCACTCGGTGTCTTTCGGGCATGTACTCCGTGCAACGTATAATTTCATGACACGTTCCCTTCAGATGAGGTGAGTGGTCGACCCCTCAAATGCCCCAGGGTGATGTGGCGGAAAATCTGTTGATAGGTACCAGAGGGGGTGTGGGAGGGGCAGCTGCGCCTGTTCCATTATTAGGTAGGTAGGCTGCAGTGGTTGACGAGCTCGAGAAGACGTCGACTTGCCTGTTTTTTTATCTTCACGGGAGGCTAAACTAAAAATGCACACTAATCGATTGCTCGCCGAGGATGCATGCCAAGCAAGCCTGGAGTCTGGGGAACGAGCGATTTGCGTCTCCGTGAATGACCTCGCCGAACCCTCCGCATCGTCAGAAGTTTATTAGCCGAGGATCATGGGTCAGGGGCTAATACTGCTGCAGCTTAATCCCACGAGGGATCTGAAAGACAAGGCAGATGATCCGACGACCGAGAGCAAAGATCGGCGACAGTCGCACACACTGTACGGCGGTCCATGGACTTGAACGAGGCAGAACAAGTAATTTAACTTATCTGGGGGAGCCTCCGGCCCAGACGGATGACCTTGGGGCTTGCCTTTGCTTGCTTGGGACTCTGAGTAAGGTCCAGGTTTCATTGTTGTCTGATTTCCCGTGATTAAGAGAGGAAAGGTGCCCGCCCGGTGAGCTGCAGATATCTCGCTTCCCGGATGAGATGACTTTGGACGGGGCCGGAAGACAGATATCCAATCCAGCGGCGACATTGCCGATGGTCAGGATGCAAAGGTGACACCGGACGACGCTTGAAGAATCGTCATCTGTACTGTACAGCTACCTGGCTTGATGCCAAGGCCATAGGCTTCCTAGCCCGTGCTCTGCATCGCCGATGCGCTTTCCCTTGAGCATGCGAGTGCTATTAACTAAGTTACTCCGTAGTCTATTTCGGTGCCAGGATTGCCCTCGTCCTCGAGGCAGACTGCTGGGATGGAAGCGCTGGAGAGGCGGGGAACTTGTCTCAAACGCCTGCCAACAAGATGATTTGTTGACTTGCTTATTGGGGTGCGGTACCTGCGCCTCCATGTCTCGAGGCCGTTCTTTGGGCTTCTTCCAGGGGAAGCAGAGAGGCTGGAGCCCGGGCTCGCTGTCTGTTGGCGGCACTGGAATTGTCCGTTCACTGACGTTGAGGCTTGCTCGCATTACTGTACGGTACATGTCTGAGCCGGCCGTGCCCTCGACAAGCAAGGCTTGGATGAGACGAGAGCAATCAATCAAGGGGCCATGGCAAGGATAACCCGGCTACACGAGGGCCAAACGCCGGCTTCGCGCCCGCATCCCCGACCTCCATGCGTCAGGTAAGAGGCCGATGCCTTGGTCAACAAGGCGCGACGCGTCGGCTGTCCCCTGGGCTCTTGGAGCAGTTCCCTTGTCGGTCTGTTGGTGGCGCTGCGGCCGCCCAAAGATGCAGCGGCCGTGACGCCCGCGCTCGCTCGCCCACCTACCCTAAAGCGTGGTTCCTGAGCCGCCGGAAGCAGCAGCGGCCCGAGGCATGTGCGGAGCCTGCGCCATGGAAGCCGACAGACGCTCATTTCGATTTGATTCTGGAGATGGGTCAGGGAGGTATGTACAGTCCGTATGGAACACATCATCTCGAGTAGCCGTGCAGCATGCCGCGTGTACCGCATGTGTGTGCCTCAGTAATGAGACCTCTGTCGCTGTCATGGTTGCAGGTCTGCCTGTAAGTACATAACTGTACTCGGGCAGCGAACCCTTGCAACGTCTTCATTGTTCTCGCCTTGGGGGGCGAGCATCGGACCAAGGACCAACAGCCAACGGACCAGAGGTCGTCGCCCGCCCGCAATGACGGTGGTGCCTGGGATCATGTCGTGGATGCGCTTTTTGTTGCGCCCACGACGAGATGCTGAGCGTTTCAGATTAGGAATGCAAGCTGGGTTGGGCCCCTGGCAATGAGCTTGGCCAAGCCAAGCCAACTTGCATTAGTAAGGCCTCCAAAGTGATATCATGTTGTGTATTGTGTATTCTGCCTGAATCGCAGCCTCGATGAAGCTCCCAGCGGTCTTGCTTGAAGCTTGTGTTCCAAGTAAGGTAGGTAGGTAGGTAGGTAGGTAGGTAGGTACTGTATTGGTACTGTACACTGTACAGTACATGTGGGTGTTGATCGGATGAGGTGGAAAAGTCAAGTGCGCCTACAAAGTACCCTCAGGGCTTTCCCATCCAAGTGCACGAGTGGATCTGGTTGGGTGCCATGCAGCCATCCAACCACTGAAGCTCTCTGCCTCGTGTGTGTTGTAACCCCAGAGCCAACTGCACCTCACAAGGCCACGAGGGGCTGCCACGCCGTGACAGAGGGCACGGGAGCTGTGATGCACGTCTAGCCGCGGGGGATGTTTTGAAAGAGTTGCAAGCGAGTTGTAGGGTCATCCACTCATCAACAAAACAAAGCCCTGCCTCAAGCGTCGTTCGAGGTACCCAGGCAGGTGCCCGCAAGACCCACCCGGGCACCAGGGACAGTGCCGGCACTGTACAGGCATTCACACAGACGGGACCTGCACTGCACTCGTTATGAGCGAGAGAACACCAGCGCCTTTGAGCGATACTTGCTGCCCCGCGCCAGGTACATCGTCTTGGCTCTGGTCGGTACAGTACTTGGCAGGACTCCACAGGGGGTCGGTCACCACAGGCCGGCATCGCAGGCGGGAGACGTGCTTTTTGTTTGTTGCTGCCCTCGCCGAAATAACCGACTGCTCTCGGTGCTGAACCTAGCGTGCCCAAGCGGTGCGCACTGTACAGTACATGTCCATGCCCACATGCCTACTAAGGCAGGAACATGCCTCGTACTTATGCCTCTGTAGTGCTGCACTGGCGGGGGCGCTTTTGGTTTGGGTTGCCCTTGGAGCTAAAAGTACCCGTATCGACGTGCCCAATCTGCAACATGGCCTCGAACGGCATTGACAACAGCAAGCAGACGCATTCTCATCAAGTCCGGGCTGCCACTCCCTCCGATTCATTTCCAGCCCTTTCTCTCTTTTCATCCGCTCGTTTTCTTCTCCTTCGCTCGCGCGTTTCACGAGCGCTATTCTCTGTTCCGCCTCTCCCACCGCCGCCGCCGCCCCCTCCTTCCTTGCAGCAGAAAACACATTGGGGCGAGCAAACAAATCGGTACCTCTCGTCCCAACTCCTCCCAACCCGTAGGTACGGGCACGGCCTTCTTTCTTACCTGTACGGATACCCGTCAACAAAGCTCACCCCTCCCCCCCGCCCATCAGACGTACACTCCCCTCCCCCCTTCCCTCGCTTTCCGTCCGTCCTCGACCACTCCTCTCGACACCAGACTGACAGTGACAGCGATAGTCGAGCCCGGGCCCGTCACCTGAACGCGCCCACTGCCACCACACTCGAGGTGCCCGGCGGGCTCCGTCGACGCATGCACAAAGGCACCACGCACACGCATGCACGTGCGCGCATGTACTGTACTGCTGTACAGGCACAGCACAGTACCCCAAACACGTCCTTCTCTCGCAACCACGGCTCGACGGGTACCGGCCATTGTTTATTGCCAGTGCGCAGCGCCCAGAGGTACCTGGCGCCGCTCCACTGGGACATCTGCATCCCACGCCATCGCGCGCTCTCTTTTGGCACGCCCGCCCACTCCCGCTCTCCTCTGCCTGCGCCGAAATTGGCCTTTGGTGGTAATAAACGGAGCCCGCAGGACCGCTCTGCACACCCTCTGCCCCGGGCCGCTCTCTGAGACCTTTTTTAGGTAAGGGTGGCCAACATCATGGACGGCCAGGGCTTGCCTTCCAACGGCCTTTCTCAACGTCGCAAACTCGTCAAGAAACACCCCGCCTCCCCATCATCCGCCTTCGACTGCGGCTTCGACGCCCGCTCCGTCGACAGCAGACTCAGCTCCCAGAGCCTTTGGCCTCCCCCCCGCGGCCGTTCTTCCTACTCCAACGCCTCCAACAACAGTTCGTCTCCTCCCTACGCACAGTGGTCGTCGAATGCATCTCCCGTCTCGCCCCAGGCAGGAGATTACGCCGCCTTCAGCGTCGGCACCACCAACCACCCCAGCGCCTACTCCGCGCTCGCCAATCCCCCGAACCACCTTGCCGATCTCCACCCGCGCCGCCTGAGCCTCAAGGTATCCGACGACCTCCTCGGCGCGCCCTTTGACGGCGCCGCCATCCTCAGCCAGATTGAGGCCAGCGGCCTTGCTAGTCCTCGAGCCTCGCTGCAGCGCCCAGACGCTCCCCCGCCCCCCAAGCCCGCGACCGACTCCCAGCTTGCCAGTCCGGCTCCCCGATCCGCGGCAACCTTTAGCAGCATGGACACCTCCGACTCGGAAAAGGTGCAGATCGCGAGGATGCCCGAGAGCCAAGTCACGAGTCCCAAGCGCTTCTCCGACGAGGCCAAAGAGCCAAAGCCGGGCATCTTGCGCAAGAAGTCAGGCCTCTCTGCCATCGTCAACAGCTTGGTCGGCTCCCAGAAGAAGCCTGTCATATCTGCCCCGGAGAATCCTGTCCACGTCACACACGTAGGATACGACAGCTCGACCGGGCAATTCACTGTTCGTCGATTCTCCCGCCCCCCACCCAACCTCTGTTGGTCCTAGCGGCCATGGCAGGACGGTGCTAACTCGCGTTTGTGCAGGGTCTTCCCAAAGAATGGCAGCGGCTCATCAACGAGAGCGGAATCCCCGAAAAGGAACGAAGGGAAAACCCGCAGACAATGGTGGACATTCTGCAATTCTACAAGGAAACCACAGAACGGCCTCCCGAAGACCAGAGTCTGGAAAAATTCCACCACGCGGCATCTCCAGACATGCGTCACTACGGCACACCCCCGTTGAATCCGACGTCGCCGGCTATGTACCCTACCAACTACATGGGTAAGTCTCCAGATCACGGCTCTTGCCCGCTGCTCGCGAACTCCCTTTAACCAGTTTTCAATTTCCAGGAAGCTTTGAGAATCCTCGACCTCCCCCCCCCGTCCCGACAGCTCGTAGCCAGAAACCCTCGCCCGGCAAAGACATGATTCCCAGCCGACCTGCACCGAAGCCTCCGGTCAGCATGAACAACAAGTCTGTGCCGCCGAGCTCGTACTCGACCAAGGACTCGGGCATCGGCATGTCCCAACCAGTGGAGGATCCTGCGTCTAGCTTCTATGGCCAGGGCAAGGCCGGCGTGCCCATGCTGCCGGAAGAACATCGTTCACGGTCCAACTCTCGTGCCAACGGACAGTCACGCTACAGCCCGCCGACCCCTCAACCGAATCACGCCGCCCAAGCGACCGCTTATCAGCAGGCGCTCATGCAGCAGCAGCAGGAGCAGGCCTTGGCTCAGGCCCAAGCGGCCATGTCAGGCCATGTCGGCCGGGCGCCGAGCAAGAGACAAGCGCCTCAACAAGCCGTGATCCCCGGTCCGCATCACGTTCCCGGCTACGGCCGGCCGATTGAAGCAAACGGCCAACTCGCACACCGCCAGCAGCCCGGCCACGCCGGCGTTCCGGCGGCGAGACCACGACAGCGTAACCGGCAGAGCAATGGGGTCGACGTGATAGCCTCTCTGAAGCGTATTTGCAACGAGGGCGACCCTCGGGATGTTTTCCGAGGTTTCACCAAGATTGGGCAAGGCGCATCTGGCGGCGTGTTCACGGGCTACGAACGAGGGACCAACCGCCTCGTCGCCATCAAGCAGATGAATCTGGAGCAACAACCCAAGAAGGACTTGATCATCAATGAGATTCTGGTCATGAAGGACAGCTCGCACCCAAACATTGTCAACTTCATTGACAGCTACCTCTGCGGTGGAGAGCTCTGGGTAGTGATGGAGTTTATGGAAGGCGGCAGCCTCACGGACGTGGTCACCTTTAACATCATGACCGAGGGCCAGATCGCCTCAGTTTGCCGCGAGACGCTGAAAGGGCTGCAGCATTTGCATTCCAAGGGCGTCATTCACCGCGACATCAAGTCGGACAACATTTTGCTCTCCAATGAGGGCAGCATCAAGCTCAGTAAGTTGAGCGCAAGCGCACACATTGCCGAGGTCCTTCACTGACCCAACACAGCCGACTTCGGCTTTTGTGCCACGATCAACGAGGCGCAGAACAAGCGCACGACCATGGTGGGCACACCATACTGGATGGCGCCAGAGGTCGTCACTAGAAAGGAATACGGCCGCAAGGTTGACATCTGGTCTCTTGGAATCATGGCCATTGAGATGATTGAAGGGGAACCCCCATACCTGACGGAATCGCCGCTGCGGGCCCTCTGGTTGATTGCCACCAACGGCACGCCGCAGATTAAGAACGAGCACGAGCTCTCTCCCGTTTTCCGAGACTTTCTCTATTTTGCGCTCAAGGTGGACCCGGAGAAGCGAGCCAGCGCTCACGATCTGCTCAGGGTAAGAGCATTCCTTTTCCTTTCCCGTCTCCCCCATAACATCTCGAGTCGCTACCGGCTTCCGTCTTCCGTACTAACGCGCGAATCAGCACGATTTCATGAAACAGTGCGTTGACCTGGCGCAACTATCGCCTCTCGTGCGAGCCGCGCGGGAGCAGCGGGCTCAGGAGAAGGCCCGGAAGCATTAATCGGCCACGATGTCTCGTCCCAATTCTCAGAAAATGACGTGGCAGCTGTCGACTGACCCCGGATGCCGGTGCCTGGACGAAGTGGTGACAGCCATACATTTTTGGACCAGCAACTGCAGTCGATCATGCCGTGTCACAAACCCACAGGGTCACGCGAGCCCCACCTTCCAGATGGAAGGGAGCAACGCTAGCATCGTGAGAATTCGGGAGCAAATGGCGAGATATTTCCTTCTTTGCATGCGCCAACCTTCGCCACCGCGACGCGGGCGACGTCGACCTGGTGGTCGGATAGCGCAACCACGACGAACTGGCTTTCTTCCTTTCCCCCCTCGTGGAAGGCACTGCGAGGACAGCCGAGCCTGTCCCTCTTGAGCGAACAACTTGACTGCCTGGTTGTCCCTATCTCGAGCACGGAGACACGATTCCAGCGATTTGGTTTTGAAACAAAAGTTGCCCTGCTTTTGGGGAGCATGAATCTCCCCTCTTTCGCGGACAGTTCTTTTCTGCTGCATAGACATTGCGTTGCCGCCCCGTCTCTTGTCTATGCCGGGCCAAGCTGGTTAATGTACTTCGGACAACCGGCGGCTGGTCATGGATGGCATTGGATAGTGGAGCAATTCCGTCGGCATTTACCTCCGGTTGCTGCATTCTCCTTTTTTTCCCCCGCATGGCGGGATGATGATCCTTCTGACGATGTGGAATGCGCGAGGTGGCCATTGATGCCGGCCGGCACGATGAAGCAGAAATGGAGAGGAAACTTGGCGATTCTGCAAGGAGCCGAGGCAGGGGAAAGGGTACTAAAGGGTACTAGAAGCGATGAGCCCTGTGTGCAGTGAGCATGGGCAAGGGTCCTTAGCCGATGATGGCCCCTGGGAGTGGATGGCTGGCTTGCTTGTGCGATCGCAAAGCGATTCGATAGCAACAGTTGAATGCCAAAGCTGGGCCCATGGATTGCGTGCGTGTCCGTCGGAATCGTGGCCGAGCGTGTCCGCTCGGGGTAAACACAGTGGGACTGGAGTCAATGCGAGGTTTCATGGAGATGGTCAAGTCGGCACACTGAATGAAACGAGGGCCCAAACGCCACCAAGAATAGGGGGACTCGAAGCAGTCGCAGAAGCTGGCCAGGATATATGATGGCAAATCATTAAGCACTTTCGCTAATGTATTCATCTAGACCAGTAGTGCCCCGCGATGCCGCCCTCTATTCCGAATCTGTATGGAAGCATGCCTATGCGGCCATTGTCCTCTCTATGATCCTCTATATCCGATGCTTTTCCCCTCGCACCCGTCTTCTCTCTCGACAGCCAAAAGTAGCTCACACAAGGTCGGAGACGACAGCTAAACCTCCGCGCACACATGCGAGTATGACAAAGAAAAATAGGGAGAAATCCTGAACTCCAAACATGAAATGTCAAGATGCAGGGTGACAAGGTGAGTGGCAAAGACGGCCACTACGATGATGGTGGATGTGAGTGCAGAGAGCCGTCTAGCGGTCTCGCGAGATGGTGACGGGGGGGGCGACCTAGTAGCACGAGTAGCCGCCGTCGATGAGGACGTTTGCGCCCGTCATGAAGCTGGAGGAGTCGGAGGCGAGGAAGACGCAGAGGCCGTTGAGCTCGTCGACGTCGCCGAGGCGGTCCTGCGGGGTGAGAGACCTCCAGATCTTCTTCTGGGCCTCGAGGGCGGGGACGCGGTTGAGAGCCGTGTCCATGTAGCCGGGGGAGATGCAGTTGACGCGGATCTTGTACTTGGCCCACTCGGAGGCAATTGACTTTGCAAACTGGATGACGCCGGCCTTCGAGGCGTTGTAGCAACTCTGCTCCTGCGGATAGTTGACGACGGAGCCGGACATGGAGGCGACGAGGACGATGCTGCCAGGCTTCTTGGCGTCCATCATGGCGCGGCCGACGGCCTTGGACATGAGGAAGGTTCCGGTGAGGTTGATGTCGATAAGGCGGCGGAACATTTGCTCGTCGTAGTCCTCGGCCTTGATGTTGGAGTCTGCGATGCCGGCGGCGTTGACGAGAACGTCGGGGGCGCCAAATTGCTCGGTGACGGACTCGACGGCGGCGTTGATGGCGTTGCCGTCACGCACGTCGACGCGGTAGAAGGTGACGGGCAGACCCGACTTGTCATGAAGCTCGGCGGCGGCCTTGTCACCGAGTTCCTGGTTGACGTCGAAGAGGATAATGTTCTTTGCGCCAGCCTCGGCACAGGCACGAGCCATGTGGTTGCCGAGGCCACGAGCACCGCCGGTGACGAGGATGGTCTTGCCAAAGACGGTCATGTTGCGCATCGTGTGTGGCATGGAGGCGTAGACCTTGCTGCTCAGGGGCTCGACGGGGGCATCGGGGCTATCGGCGGGGAGCCGGGGCGCGGCCTCGGGGACCTGGAGGGTATGCCTGTCGCTCTGGCCGCTGGCGCCGAAGACGGTGAACTTGACCTCGCGCTTGTTGGTATGCGTGTCGGAGACGCGCAGGGCGGACGTGGCGGAGAGGAAGCGGGACGGGGTGGTGGCCTTGATGGCGCGACGGGGGGCGGCGGCGCGGGAGAGCCGCAGGGCGTTTCGTGCCGACGAGGCCATTATTGTGTAAGTTGTGATGGGGAGAGGAGGAAAGGTGTGGTCTGTCGAGGAGAGGAGGGGAAAAAGGGGCGAGAGGAGAAGATCTCTCCCTCTGTGTCTCTCTGGTCGAGGGACAACTTGTAGGGGTGAAGTAAGGGATTAAGAGGTTAACGAAAGGACACAGCAGGGAAGAAGAAGAGGAAGAAGAAGAAGAAGTGATGAGAGTGAGGGTGAGAGTGAGGAAGTGGAGAGTGAGAAAGAGTTGAGTGAAGGAGAAGAGGTGAGAGGGGAGGGAGGGGGAAAGGAGAGCGCGCGAGAGCGAGCTGATAAGTGAATCGAGGGCTGGTCTTTGCTCTCCTTGACCGCAACAGTGGAACCTCTGGTCCGTCCTGGCGACGACGACGGAAAAGCTCTGCAGGTTGGACCCCGAGTGGGGAGGGGGGAGGGGCCCAAATCTGGCGGCGTTGCCAGGAGTCGGGAGGAGGCTAGCAGGGGGCGTGGGATGAGGGCCTGGCGTGTTGGTCGGGGGCTTTTTGCGCTCTACTTTTTTCTCGCGTCTGTTTCAGCGACCGTTGGACCGTCGGAGGGAAAACAGAGAGAGAGAGAGTGAGAGAGAGAGAGTGTGTGTGTGGTGTGTCCTCGTCCTGTAACAGAAACGGGTGGCGAGGTGAACCGGGAAGGAAGGTAAGGGTCAAGGCCTGACAGCGGATGTTCGGGATCGACGAAAAAGAGAGTTGAAGCTGGCGCAAGTGAATCTCTTGGCGCCAGGCGGCAGCGAAAGAAGAGTCAAGCAGGGCCCGCAGTGCCGAAGAAGTGGGTAGCTGGGATGGATGGGATGGGAGCGAGAGTCGGCCCTCCTTTTTTTGGGCTTGTCGTCGATGAATGACTCTTGAAACTGTGCGGTGTCCGTTTCAAGAATGGTCCGAAATCCGTCGACGGTTGTCCGCTCTTCTGCCTCCTTTCTCTTTGTTAGTTGGATGAGTAGCCGGGGAGGCAGTTGGTGAGAGGGCGTGAATGGCGGGCCGAGGAAAAACGGGTGCAGGTCAACGGGGCGCGCGCGCACACACACACAACCAATATCCAAGAGGGTGTGAGGCACGGGGGGACCGAAAATAAAGGAGTCGAGGTGGAAAATAAAAACTGGGGGGAAGACAATTGGCGAAAATGAAAATGAAATACTTCATAAATACAAGGAAAAGGGGGGAGGGCTCCGTGGTTATGAGCGAGCTGAATAATGGATGAATGGGTGCGATATCGGTCTGCAACCATATAGACAGCTGTTGAGACAAACGGTTGCATAAGCTGTAGGAAGAGAGCGAGCCCCACGGGGTGTTTCTTGGGCTTTCTCTTTCCGGGGGGGGGGACTGGAATGTGAGGGTGTCTCGGATTAGATGGCGGCTGGAGAGCACGACGAGAATGATGGCCAGGCATTGCCGAGTCGATGCTCGAGCAAGTCGGTCCACGAGCTGATGATGGTCTACAAGTCGGTCCATGAAGGTGTTTAACGCATTCTACTTTCCTGTCATCGGTCGTCTTACACATGAAGACTAGGTAGGGGGACAGACAAGGCAGGGTCGGCTCAGCGTTGGAGAGAGAGAGAGAGAGAAACGCACGCACACGATGATGAATGATGCAACATGAGGCAGTCCACGATCGGCCAACCAGTCCGTCGGCGGCTCTGCCAAGGATGAGGAGAAGATGCATGGACACATCGAGGGCGGGAAAAGGGGGCTCGGCGCTCTCCGCCAGCCAACGCTCTGTGGGGGGGAGCAGCGGGTAGGTCCCGCGGCGCCTCGCACGGTACCTGAATCACGGATAGTTAGTTCCCTGTATCCGAGAGACGCATTCGCTTGTATACAAAAAAAAGGTCGTTCGTCCTCTCTCTCGCGCCGCATGCATCCTGGCTGGTACTGCACGGCATGTTGGCGGCTTGGTAAAGTGTACATGCGAAATGCAGCAGCGTCGCATACGGGAGCATGTATCCTTGAGTCTCCCTTAGCGTACGGGTTAAAGAATGCTCGCGTCGTTTGCAGACAGCCGCCGCCCGCTCGCGTCTATTTGGGCCAATCCTCGCGTCACCTTTCCTTTGCTACCCAAGGTACTTGGGCACGACGGCGGGTACCTGAGCTTTTGCCACTGTAGGAAAACATTTGCTGCTCTCGTGAATCATTATCAATCAGCAAGTCACTCGTCGTCTCCCTCCTCCCCCCTCATCCTCATATCCCTCCTCCCCCTCATATCCCTCCTCCCCCTCATCCTCATACCTCCCCCTCCCCTCTGTTTGTCACGACCAACAGCCACTTCCCCCAGTACAATCCTCGTTTCTTTTTCCCTTTTTATTTTATTTTACCCAGAGATCCCCGCCAAGTCTGGGTCTCGGCCCGGCCTGGGTCTGGACAAGTGCCCGTGGGGGCCAAGCCCTCGCCCCCATCCGACTGCCCACGCATGGCAATCTCGCGACCGGTCACGCGCCCAGCCGACATTTCCATGCCCTTACCGTCTCCCCGGGATCCCCAGCAGTCCAGACATGGGAGCCCTGTCGGCCAATCTCGGTCCTTGCAAGTCATGTGCCCGGCCCATCATCATGATGCCAGAACCGACCCGTTGGGCCTCGATGTCCCATCACGAGCCCGCCACTGCACAGACATGAGCAACAACAAGACTCTTCCATACCCCGTGCCCCAACAATCCCTTCTTCCCCCGCATCAACCAGCCGGCCAACAGGCAACCAAGGAAAAGCCTTCTTTTCTTCTTCTCCCCCCCTCTCCTCGGGCTCTGTCAGCACCTCAACCCCCGCCCCGTGCGGACCTTGTTTGCCATTACTGAGCCATTTAGCTCCCTTGACCGCGAATGTGTTGGCAGAACCTCACCGTCATGGCCACTTGGCTCTATGCAATGGATGGCAGAGAGTGAATTGAGAGTTCAGGTACACTACGCTGTTAGAGGCCACCAGGGCCAAGAAAGCCACCGTCGTGCCATGCTCCTGCGCAGTCGTGACGCTCTGTCTTGGGATATTACAATTAGAAAAATTTCCTCTCCCCCGGCGGATGCCCGTCTGTTGACCCCTGTGAAGCAAAGACGAGGCAGACGCATGGGAGAGGCCGGGTGCCCCCGCCGCCAGACCGGCACCGGCACCGGCATTCCCCTCGCGCCCGGCAGCCGTTGACGTGTCCGCCGCGAATGTCCCGCGCGCCCTTGACAATCTGCATCGGGTTGCCGGAGAGGATGCCCAGGGCCGCCGGCTGTACGCGTGATTCCGAGTCAGGCGCCTGCAGAGACAAACCCCGGGTAGGCAGGTCTATATCAAAGGGCGCGTCAACAGTAGCTTACCTCTGTCTGGCCTTGACGTCGGCGGGTGCCGAGGCGACGAGCGAGGCCGCTGTGGCAAGGAGCAAGAGGCAGTGTCGATTATCAAGGTACAATGTCAAAAGTCGGTAAGATGCTGCGCCGAAACGGATGCGGACTGAATACCGAGATTGTCGTCGGCCAAGGCCATCGCGATATCCCTCCTGGCTCTGCGAGGTAGACACGAGCGCCGCAAAGAAAGACAACAACTTTGCAGAGAAGTAAGCCGCTAGACTCGGAAGCCTGGCGATTGGCCGACGGCGAAAACATGAAGTTCTGGACCAGGAACTCGACTAGGCAAAGAGGAACATGGATAAAGGCTGATTGCTGCATGCAGCTCCAAACAGCCACCCGGGCCTCGCTGCAACACGGCTGAAGGAACAGAGCTTCTCTCATGTTGTGACGGGCCAGGATAATCAGGCTTCTGACGAGAGAGTGGGCTTGACATGCCGTGCACGCGTGGCCCTCAGGCAAGCCCGGGTTTCTTGGCGCCCTTGGGAAGGTGGCAGGACGACGCCGAGTTGGATTCTCGCGAGCCGAGGGATGCATCGGACATCATCCAGGCTTACAGAGGGGGGCTTTGGGGGAAAGGCCTGGAAGTGCGTCAGAAAGGGCCCCAGCTGAACAAGGATGGCCTGGGTGACTGATGAAGCGACGAGCATGTCCCCATATTGCCTCGAAAAGCCCCTGAGTCTGCCTCGGGACGTAAAACAGACTGCCAGATAATTACTCTCGGTGGAGCATATACAGGACGCTGATCAAAGAGGTAGCCAGTCACCCCCTCGCCTGAAGAGGAGGGGAAAGGTGGGAAACAAAAAAAGGATCCAAAAGATCCGCAGCCAGCATCCACGCCTTGGATCACACAACACGTGCAAATAAATAGACTCGGACAGGGCCAGGGCCACAGGCGATAGCCTCACTTCAAGGTCTAGAGGCGGGCGCTAAACTCGTAGTGCAGTGCAGCCCCCGGAGTGCAGCCCCCGTAACTATAGTGCGACCCCCACTAGAACTAGATTGGTGGCCAGCCGGGCCCCCGGACCCCCCTGCCCGGGTCCACACGGGCGCTAAGGGCGTTCGGGTCGATCCTCGGCTACCAAGATCCGGCCGGTGTCGCGTGCTCTTAGCGCTGCGGCATCTCACCGGACCCGGCGGACTCGACATCAACAGCAGACCTTGGGTACACAAGGCAACAGACCTACCTTGGCTTCACAAAACAACCTTTTCCGTCTCGCTCCGTCGATGCTAGAGTATACCTTGTAAAACGTACTCGGTAAGACTATTCCAAAACGCCGTCGCAAGGGGTATGACTGCACTCATCACACTCGACTCGAAACCCCATCCCAATCCTCCCTATTCCTGCCTCTCCCTTCCGTGAGCACCCAGCCCTCTCCCTGCCTCCTCACCCAAGCCGCCACGTCCGCTCAAGCCTCGTCGTCCTGCTCATCTTCGGCCTCGGTCCGCACCAGGTCCAGCAACGACGCAATGTACGGGCTCTGTCACACGTTAGCTGCCTTTCCCTCTTGTCCACATCCGCCAATCAACACTTACCAGTGCCTTGTTCTCCGTCAAAATCTCAAACAGCCGTGCCAGCGCCGGCCGGAACAGCCTCTCGTTCCACCCGCCGCCTTCCGTACCCCCCATCTGCTGCTGCTTGACCAGCTCCTCCTCGGCCTCCGTCTTGACCACGTTGCGCGCAATGTTGCGTAGCACCAGCACCGCGCTCAGCGGGATCCCTGCCGCCTGTGGGGGTGCGTTGGGGTTCCTCTCGTCTCGCGTCGTCATCGTCTCCTCCACCGTCACTGTCATCGTCTTGGCCGGAACCACCCACGCCTTGGCCGACCGCTTGCTCGCTGCATCGTGGCTCGGCAGCAGCGCCAGGATGTGCGTGTTGATGTGCCGCGCAAAGTCCCGCAACCGCATCTTGGTCGCCTTCTCGTACTTGAAGCACTCGCCCCATGTGCACCGAAACTCCCTCTCCTCGTTGCCAAACTGTCCTCCTTCGCCCCGTTCCTCGTTAAGATGAGCCGTCAGGATGTGCTCCCCCATCTGCTCTGGCTTCAGGTAAAACTGCCCGCACTTCTCATTCTTCTTCTCCGGGTTCGTCGCCCACAAACACCTCCCGTATTCGGTCCCATCGAAGCTGAGCGGCCGAGCCCTGGCCCGGATGCCGTGGATGATGAACTTCTGCTGCGCCTCGCCGGGCTCGCGGAGCACCTGAGCGTTGGAGTTTTTGTACACCGACGTGCTGCTGCGGATGAAGTCGGCCGGCGTAATCATGGCCTTGTTCGCCGTCTTTAACGGCCCGGCAAAGGCTGACTGGTATGCCTGCCAGGCCGCAAGCTGCGTGACAAATGAGTTGTGGTCCTCGTCAAAGAAGCACTTGACCCAGCGGTGGACGCGATCCGGCTCCTCCAACTTCATCATCTCCTGCAAGAGATCCTCGGGCACCGGCGCAATCTCGTCCCGCGCCGGCAGCCTCTGCTCCGGGTACAAGACAAACTCCCTTTGCGATTTCCGGGCCCCGTGAGACAGCAGGCGAACAAGGTGATCGACGAGGTTCTCTGGTGTCGTCGATCGAACGAGAAGGTCGAGGTTCGGGACCACGGCCGTGTACTGGTACAGAAAGTCCAGACAGGCGTCAATCAGCTCGTCATCGTTGAGCAGCAGCCAGTTTACCATGCGTCGCAGGGCTTCTGGTGTTACGTCCGCGAGGTTGTTGGTGGCATCCAGATTCATCGAAATGCGGGCTAGGGCGCGCAGTGCCGTCAGGATCGTCCCCCGGTCTTCCGAGGCAAGTTGGGAAAGCAGCGTCTTGTAGAGAGCGTCGTCGGCATCCAGAGCCATAAAAGGGGTCAGCTGTTCCGCAATGTCCAGCGCCATGTGCTTGAGCTCGATGAGCGAGTCCTTGGCTGGCAAGTGCATGATGATGCACACCAAGTCCTTTAGAGGATAAAAGTCGGACATGTTGTGAGCGTTTTCGGGCAGCGTCACCATGTTGCGTATCGTCAAGACGGCCTCTGTGATGAGGACGAGCTCGTCGGCGTACGCCTCGGTCTGCAGCGCTTCGGGGACATCTCTTTCCACCAAGCTCTGGATGCGGTCCAGTATGTCGGGGGTCCCATTGTTGCCATCCAAGCACCCAATGTCGCCGTCGTCGACGTACGGGTCCCACGAAACAGTCCATTGGACATGGTAGAAGAGGCTCCCGACATGAAGCGCCTTGTCGACGAGCCCTTCGGCAAGCCCGGGAAAGGCATCAAACCTGTATTTGTCCCCGCGTTCATACGATATCTTGACCAGGTGGTTGAGCGCAAACGCCTGCTCGGCAGGGACGCCTGACCGCAGGGCGTTTAGGCAGCGAGTGTAAATGTTGGGCCCGTCAAAGCCAGCTAAGTGAATCACGAGGTCAGCATGGAGCACGCAGGCCCAGTCTTGAACGGAGTCCACTCACTTCCAGGGAGCATGGGCTGTCGGTTGGCGGGATCCACGGGAGCCGGGCGATGCGGCAGGCGACTCCTTTGGAACTCGTGGGGAGCACTGGCGGGTGTCGCCACGGCCCGAAGCGGCAGAGGCTTCAGGTGCTTCGGCTGGTACGACAGGACCATTTGAGAAACGTTGTCGCCATTTGGCGGATGATGCATGATGGACGGGCCGCGCCCCGTGGGGTGATGGCCGGCCCCGTGAGGCATGGGCTGCATGTTTGAATGGTTCGGCGGAGGCTGCTGCTGACTTGAAACAGCGGGTGAAGCTGCGTGCGTCGACTGCTGGTTGCTGGAGTGTCTTGTCGCTCGATTCGACCCCGTGTCGGGCTGGAAGATGACTCGCTGGGGAGGGGCCTCGCGCAGGCCTCGTGAGGCTCGGGCGCTGGAAGTCGGGATCTCGGCGGCAGGGCGCTCACGCGTGGGGGTTCCGTCGTCGCCCGAGGCAGCAGAGTCGGTGGCATTAACGTTGCCGTCTCGCTTGCCTCGAAAGTTTTCGCGCGTGCGCGTCAGCAGGCTGGCACCTTTTGCAGTGACGTCCTCGAGAATGTCCTTTGGCGGAGGCTCTTTTCCGTGGACGGTGCTGATTTCAAAGGCGGCCAGATTCTTGTAGAATTTTTCCTTGAGGGAAAAGGCGGTCGAGGCCTCGTTGTTGGAGAAGAGACCCAGCTCGGCAGCCATTCGTCGCCAGGCCAACTTCTCTTCTGATACCTTATCATAGCCCCCGTTTGCGACGATGTGATTAAAGACCTTGAACAGGTCCAGGTGAATCATGCCAACCTTGGGCTCGGGGTCCAGCGTCGTCCCCCGTTTCGCATGGTATTCGCGGAGCCTGGCCATGAATTCCTCATATTCGGGCGTGCGCTCGATGCTGTGCATCTGCACCTCTGCCGGCGAGGCCGTCATCCTAGCAGCCGCCAATTGAGGCGTCCCCGGCACCCGCTCAAGACGGACTGTATATGCGACTGCCTTCTCCAAGCTGTACTTGAGGAGCCTCTCGGTCGAGACTGGGAATCGGCTTGTTTCGCGTCGCAAGCTGGGCCGTGGTTCTGGTCGCGTCGCGCGGCGCCGAGTCCGGCCGGCAAAGCAGCATCCAAGAGCGGGACGTTGACAAGGCAAGAGACGTGCAGGTCCAGAAGCTTTCAGAGGTCGTCAGTCGCTGGCGAATTATAGGAATCGGATTCGAGGCTCAGCTGTAGGCCATGAACGCCTCGTTGGCGCGATGAGGACGAAAATGCAGGGCCCACCTTATCTCCACGTGACCATCTCAACACCAATCGGCTTCGTTCCACGGCATTCATGCAAACCACCACGACAGCAGCATCGAGAACTCACGATCCTCTCTTCAGCCCCATATACAGCCATCCTCGCAGCCGTCGGCCATGTCGCGGCCGCGTACCCCAGTCTCTGCGTGTCCCCTGACGCGACTCGAGGTTCGAGATGGCATGCAGACGAGCGTCTATGAAGCTGGGCAGTTTGTGGGCGGCATGACGTTGACGCTGGATTGTCAGCGGTCCAGGGACACGGGTCGGGATAGCCTCGTGCTCCTCGTTCATTGCGCCTTGCGAGAGATGGTACTCTTGCCCCTTCTTCGAGGTGCGGTTGAATTGGGCAAGCTGATTCGCGCCGCAGCTGTCCATCAGAATCTCTGATCTTCTGCGCGATCCCCGCCGTGTGACAGATGCGGTTACTGCCGACAGGGCCGCTCTGCGATTGGCTGTCAGCGTCCCTGCGCAGCATCATGAGATTCTGGCCACGTTCCAAGACGCCAGAGACTTTAGCCTCTCGGCGTGCATGCTCAGCAAGTCTGGTTTCGCCATCAAGGACGAGGCAGCTCAGCGAGAACCGAGGCATTTTTCAACCCCCCCCCACGAGCAGTTGCCGCATCATCAACCGGGAGTCAACCTGGGCCCCCGCCTCTCTTCCGTCACGCCGATACCGGGTTTGAGCATGGACCATGGCCCCGAAGCTCACGGCGGGTGGGCCTTCGCGTCTCTACTCAACTCCAACACTTTGCCCTCATTCCCGTTGCAAACCCCCCTCTCGGCTGGGCCGACTCGTAGAGCTACTCCAGAGCAAGATGGATTCACCAGTCCCCTCGTGAACAATTCACCAGACGCTTTCCAGCGGCGTGTGACCTCGGACGAGGCTTCACAGCTTCTCAACCCTTACAACTTGTTCCTCGGCAAACACAGTGGCGACCTGCATCGGCCTCGAGTGAGCTCTCCGTTAAGAAACTCCTTTTCCCCTGAGGGACCTGTCACGCCTGAGTGGGGACCTCGTACGTATCCAGCGGAAGTGAATCGCAATGAGCCTTCCGCCAGGCATCCGCTTATTCTCCGATCCAAATCCTCGTCTGAATGGAGAGCACACGGAGACCACCGTAAGCTAGGAACGCCGCCCAGCCCACAAAGTCGTGATAGCCCTACGGACCCCATGCGAGGTGGCACGCCGCCGACCATGTTTGAAAAAGAACAGGGTCAGGCATCGCAGGCGGCTTCGAGCTTTCGGGATCATATGCCGCAACGCCGTGATCTTCCGTTTGCCCAAGACAAGGCTCGAGTGCCTAGACGAAGCTCGAGCGCAGGGTCAGGCAATTCAAGGGATGAAAACTACCAGCAGCCCTTCTCGCCGCAAGGCCTCGAAGACGACCAAATAGAACTTGGCAAGGCGCACCAGGATCGCCAAGACAAGTCTCGCAGAACGACGAGCTTGCCGTGTGTGGACGACAAACCACCCCCTGAGTCTGCAAACAGCGCAGACCAGAGCAGCCCGAACCTTGGTGAAGCGGAATCAACTTATCAATCACTCGGCAATCCTAAACAAGCCGTTTCATCACAGCCCTCATACTTTGTGCAGCCTGCCGTGGTGGTCGCGGACCCCTTGGTGATCCGTCAACTGAACAGCATGACCTTGTGGCTTCTCGAGCAGTACCAAGCAGACGTGTCTCGGGGGTGTGATGAAGGCGTCTGCGCGCAATTCTACGTGGAGCGGATGCAGAGCTGTCGGCGAGAATTCTGGCTCTCTCAGCTCATGGGCGTCATGCGGCAAGGGATGACATGACTACTCGCTCTCCCGCTTGAATTTGAGAGGCAAAGACGAGGATGGAGCCTTGTTCCAGAAAGCGCAAGGGAGCGCTGACTTGATGTCTGGAGGTTGGCATCGTGTCACGGTTCTGCAAGTTCGCGAGCGGGCTATGCGGGGCTGACGCGCGAGAGAGCCGCCGCAGTCAGGCGCGATGGACACTCACGGCAGCTTGTCTGTCATGATCTGTGTTGGGTCGGCTGTCGCGGTGTTGGGCAACTAGGCAGGCTCGTCAAGTAAACCAGTTGCGAAAGCTCTCAGGGGACGATGACCTGATCGGTGCGGTTGTTGGTCTTTCAGTTTCAGACGCAAAGCTGTTGAGGATGTCTCAGCCAAAAGGCTTTTGGAAGTCTCGTTTCGCAGACGCGCCAGCTTTTGACAAGGCAAGGAAAGTTAGCGCCACCCGTTCCTCATCTTGGTTCCCCTGGTAATCGTCGATAGGTATCAAGGCAAGTATGTGAGCGATGCCCCTTGTTGAAGTCTTGCGTTTTCATTGTTACCATGGACCCGATGGCTATACCAGCCCGTGAACCTGTTCTCTCTGGGGACGACGTGGTTTCCAGGTCTTCCAGACAGGGGTTGGGTGTCCACGTCTGGCCGCCAGCGCCCCTTGGATGATTCTTTTTGATTTTCTTCACGCACAGGTCGAAGAAGGACGTGTCGGCGTGCAGCTTTCAAAGGACGGTGGCAAGCCATGGAATCGTGACGACGGAAAGAGGCTCAGATGAGGAGGGATCTAAACTGCTGCGTCCTGGCAGGGAGGTGGGCGAGCAGGACGGAGTTGTCGAGGAAGTCGGCGTTGGCATCGGGGCTCGCTCGAGATTTGGTGCTACCAGGCTCGAGGGTTTCTGTCCAGCTGTGTCAGTCTGGTCCGAGGCTCAGCCACAGGACGCGCTGCCAGCCTTCATGTTGGTCGGGGCCGGAGGGCGAGGAGGGCTTACGCGTTATTTTGGCCACGATGGGCTGTCCCTGTTCGTGGTCGGTCAACGTCTCGTCCACCTACATAGGTATGCACCTGCATAGGTATGCACCTGCAATAATACTATCCACAGTGCCCAAGGGAGGAACATTTTGCGAGCACGAGAAGCAACCACGGGAAGACTGGACGCGGTGGTGCCCCTGGATCCACGGGATGGCTCTGCGGTCTAGAATGGCAGGAGATGCCAGATATTATGTATCTACCTCGTCACACATTCGTAGATGAGCAGAATACCCATGTCGTATACATGTAAGCTCGAGGTATAATAGTCATGCCCCCGGTAGGTACAGTACAGTATGAACCACGACGAGGGCTCAGGATTTTCCCCATCGGATTTTTCGCCTTGGTTTTCTATTCCCTCGTCTTGCTTGCTGCTTGCTGCTTGCTTCTTGGCTTCCGCGTCACGCATACACAACATAGCAATGCATTGTCCAATGGGATCATGGACGCGCGGCCCCAGAGCGGGATGCTTACTTGATTACTGCTCAGCGTCAGCTCGCCCATCCCGGCACGTTATCAATCTACGTAGCTGCTGCAAGAGCGGAGCAATTTTGTGCGAATGAATTTCGTGGCGAGTAAGGCGGGTGATATCTAGACTCGACTTGACCCATGATTCATTCTCCATCGGCTCCAACGCCCCACAGCGGAAGGACCGAGACTATCCGGTCATGGTGATGTACCACACAGAGACCTCTTTTGGCTAGGATGGATGGAGGCAGAAGCAGACTGTGAGGTGAAGGAGTACTGGACGAGGGGCAGTGTTCCTATGCATGTCCAAGTTCATGCAGTTGCCTCCCAACACGATGAATGGAAAAATCCAAGTGCGGCTCCACGGCCCCAAGCATCTCGGAACTTACCCTGAGGAAGCCGGGCGCTAGCAAAGCATCCGGCCTATACAACTCCTATTGGCCCAAGCCGGCCCCGGCTTTGATTTCCGGCGACCCGCGGGCTCCTAGAACCCGTTGCAGCCGCCGCCGCATTACATACTATTTTTCCCACCTGCCTCTGCTCTTCGACTGCATGACGATCGCGTGCCCGGTCTGTCTGTACTAGCCAACATGAGCTTGGCCACGGGCACACAGTTGACACAGTAGCTGCGTGTCAAAAGAGCGCACGGGCGAAAGCTAAACGCAGAGCCGCCAGAGTGGCACAGTATGAATCGGCAGCTTCTCGGAGGGACTCGCCTCTTGGTGCACGGTGCTCGGGCGAAGACGGCTACCTAATAAGAGCGGCCAGGAGGGCGGTGGATAGGGGGTGAAACTGGAAAAGGGCCCAACGACTCTGAGACGCGACGGCATGCCTGCAGACGCCATTTGGATAACTTTTTTGTTCGTCCATTGACGAGAAATGAGCAAAGGATCGAAGGGCCTTGACTGTCGCTGGGTTTCGCCCAAAAGGGGTGGACAAACGGAATTGCGAAACTGTATAGTCAGTCATTCGCGGCTGCGAAATGAGCCCCCGTCATGCAAAGCCGCAGTTGACGGGCTTATGCCGTGCTAGGAAAAGAACGGCCAAGACACCAGACCACGTCGCGACGCGCAATGCAAGAGACTTAATCTCATCTCGCCCCCGAGAGACGCCAGGCAGCAGGATATCAGCACCAGATTCCTCGCGCGTGGGCGCCAAGATGACGCCTGTTGAGTCTCATGGTGCTCCACACTGCCATGGCCGTTGCTGTCAATCCAATCTCCAAGAGATCAGCCGTTAATGGAGTGCTGGCCGTGCACCCTACGGTTTCAAAGCTTTACATTCTTGGTCTTATGCCTTGGTTTGGTCTAGCCTCTGGAGCTTCAACTTTCTTACTACGCCCTTGCACGACGTCACCCAGCCAGGTCCAGGGACCCGGACACTCTCCGTCGAGCCGGTGCATGTGGTCACGTATCTGTATTGCCGTATGTATCCTAACGTCCATGTGCATCATTGTTCGAAAAAAAGCGTCCCATCCATGCAAGACTCGAGACTGACTGGCCCTCACCTCTCGCTCAGGATCTGCTTCAGCAAGTGCACCACGTCCTGTTCCGTCTTGCCCTTGACCCCCAGCAGCTCATTGTCCGTCTGGTGGTAGGCGCCGCCGTAAGCCGGGTCCAAGATGGCGCGGAAGAGGTAGGGCGCAAACGTCTCCATGTCGTACAGGCCCTGGGCCAGCCTCTGGTCGGCGCGCTGGGTGGCGGCGTCGAGGCTGGCCGGCTGGGCCTCCCAGGGCTTGTCGGGGGCCGCCTCCTTGGCCAGGGCCAGGAGCCGGTTCTGCGTCAGCTTGAGGTCCTCGACGTAGACGGTGCGGTTGCGCGTCTCGTCGGGGTGTGACAGGACGCCGACGACGGCGTCGGCCACCGAGGCCAGCGTCGTGGTGCTAAAGACGGCATCGCCGCCGTCCCAGATGGCGGGCTTGTAGCTTGAGCTGTCCAGGATGAAGTTGTGGCGCAGGCCCCAGTCGAGGAAGGGCCCGTTGCTGACGAGGGTGTAGGTCAGGAGCGTGGTGCTCGCCTTGGCCTCGAGGTAGTCGCTTGTCCTGGCCTTGTCGGCAAAGACGGGCAGCTTGCGCGTCAGCGGGTTGGCCAGGTCGGAGCCGAACTCGGAGGGCAGGAAGCGGCGGACGCCGGCGGCGACTGCGGCGTCGACGAGGGTGGGCTGCAGGCCGAGGCCCGGGGCGCCGAGGGCGGCGACGACGGCATCCTGGCCGGCGAGGGCGGCGCTGAGGGAGTCGACGGAGCCGAAGTCGACGTCGACGACGTCGGTGCCGGGGGCAAAGGTGGAGCCGGAGCCCTGGCGGCGCAGCACGCGCACCTTGAAGCGGCCCGAGGCGACGAGACGCGCGACGAGGACGGAGCCGAGGCTGCCGGCGGCTCCGGCGACGGCGACTGTCTGGATGGGGGCCGACATGTCTGCGTACACGGAGTATTCAGGTGATGAGTCTGCGACCGAGGCTTGCGTTGTGGTGGCTGCGTGTTGCTGGATGCTGGCTGCTCCTGCTGGTCGCCATGCCCGACGCCGGTGCACTATTTATATTCCCGCTCTACGCTAGTTTTTCTCTCTCCGCCTCTCCATCCGTCTCCCGCCCGAGCCGTACACTCTGCAATGTCGTGATGCTAAAGCACGGTTGCGAATAATAAGCAAGCAGGTGTGGGAATTACTCATCGAGATCGCCTGCCTCTGGCCGATGACATATGGACATATGCAGCCGACACGTGCTTTGTGGGCGGTCCCAGAGAGGGCTAGCTTGGCAGTTGGCGGATAGTATGGAAGTTATAGCTCGGGCAGGTGCGAGTACGTACAGGCAAGACGCAAGAGCCGGAACAAAGGCGGCGAGTCAGAACCAGCCAGGCAACAGGAAAGAAGGCACGACGGTTGAGCTAGAAGACGAGGTGGAAGATGACTAGCGGCATGTCCCAGTGCGTATTGGGAAAAAGCCACCTAGTCAGAGACGTCAAGTGGAAACCCTAGGCCGCGACAAGGTATCCCAAGTATAGGCATGAATCCATAGAATCCATAGAATCCATAGAATCCATAGAAATAGCATTTTTGTCACTCCGTACATGATACGTTGTTCGACTATACAGCAAGTAGCCTCGAGTCGGTTCGCAGGCATCCTGGACTATCCATCCAGCCCGCCCGGGGGGGATGCATGGGCGCTCTGCGTGCGCTGGGTAATTAGGAGCCGCCGAAGGAAGACATGTCTGTTTGGGTTTTGCAGTGGCCAGCCAGACTCGAGGTGCTCGGTTTGATCTCGTCTTGTCTGGTCGATCCGTCCAGCTCTCGGCAGTCGGGCTGACGTTTCGTCCCAGGGTATGTATGTACTGTATGCACTGAGCCGACGCTTCTCGCTGCTTTCTTGGTCCGGCACTTGTCCGACCTGGTGGGGCCCGGCTCCTATTCCATGTCCTTCTTTCGTTCTTCTAGGCCGTCGCTCGCATATGCCCAAAGATACACCCGCTGGAGGGCGCAAAAGGCCTTGATGCCAGGCAACTTCCCGTCTCGGCTTAGACCTGCGCCCCACCGCTGTGGAACTCCTAAATATGGGCGCCCCCCCCCCCTCGAGGCCCAGGACAGGGATTGGCCCGGTGGGATGGCCGAGACACAGGTTGAAAAGACAAGTGGGATGGCCGACCGACGACGCATGGGATGGCCCGAGATGCCTGCCCTGCCTGTTTCAACACCGCGATAATATCCAACTCGCACCCATTAATTAGTCAATGGAGCATTTTTTTTAATCCAAACAAGACAGAAGAGAGAGCACAACTTAAACGGTCGTCGATCCCACGTCTTGCGCCGACAGTCCAGGTATATGCCGTACTTGTCCGTACAAGGCCATGAAAAAGCCCCAGATCCTGCCGTCCTGTCCTCGTCCGCGGCAATTGGTCTTTTGCGTGGCGTACAGACAGACAGACTGCCTTGCCTGTGCGTGCGCTTAACCGCTGACACCACGCCCTCCCCTCCCACTTCATCATACTTCCTCTTCCTCCCTCCCTCTCCCTCTCCGTCTCCGACCTTTTCTCTCTCTCGGAATCGGGGGGGGCCACAATCGTCCTTTTGCCGCCCGCTCCCGCATGCAGCCGGCCTCTCGTCTCCCTCCCTTTTATTTTCCCTTTTTGTTTTTTTCTTACATGCATTCCATCCCGCCGCCCCCCGTCCCATCTGTGCGTCCACCACTACCGCAAGCCACCGACATCAACAGCCGCCCGTCACATCTCGGACCCCGAGACTTGGAACAAAGCGGACAATGTACGTATGGAATCTCTGCAACTGCCACGCGGCTCGTGCTCGTTTTCGTTTGTGAGACATGTGAGAGAGAGAGAGAGAGAGAGAGAGAAGAGACTATGCCGCAAGAGCACAAGGATATCGGCATCCAGCCTCGCCTCATCCCACAGCTGCCCGTTCTTTATTGATTTTTGTTTTTTTTCTCATCCCGCATCCTTCCCTCATCCCGCATCCTCTTTCCTCATCCCGCATCGTCTCTTGACAGAATATACCCCTACCCCCCACCCTCTCATTCCTTCTCGTCCGAAGACCTCTATCGGATAATTCTGGCAGTGTAAAAGAGGGCCGGGGGAAGGGAAAGGGGGGGAGGGGGGGCGTGGGCTTTGACTTTTCTTTTTCCTTGTTTCCCTTCCGCTCTCCATATCTCGGCTCGCTTATTTTTTTTCTTCTTCGTCCTGTCATCTTCATCCCACATTGCTGCCCTTGCTTGCCGCTTGCTGGCCCTGCACCGTGTCCCGTCATCCGCCCTGTCTCAGCCCGGAATAGGAAACAAGAATGGGAAAAAGGCGTGTCACACTTTCTTGACTTCCGGACACACAGCGAAGAGAGAGAGACATGGAGAGACACTCGGCTAACGGCTGTTGCCTGTCGACGACAGACCAAGATACGCCACCACGACTAGCAGATGCATGCAAGGGGAAGCCAAACCCCAGCCCGTGACGACATCCAGCCCAAACGCCCGGTAGCACGACATGGCCTCGCAGACGCCCGACCGCCACGCCTGCCACTGCGGCAAGAGCTTCCTCCGCAAGGAGCATCTCCGTCGCCACCAAGCCACCCACGGCGGGCCGACCTTTAGCTGCCAAGTATGCGGCCGCTCCTTTAGCCGCAGGTGAGACTTGTTCCATCCTCCTTTCTGTCCCGTCGTCCTTTCCATCCTTGTTCCGTCTATCCCATGCCCTTTCGATACCCTCGCGAACGCCTGCTAGCCCGCGTTCCCGCATTATGCCCACCTCCTAACCACACACCACCTCCCGATATCCCATCCGTCATCCAAACACGGACAACCGGAGAGTATTTGAAAAAAGAAAAGAAGAGAGGAGACGGGATGGATGAAAATGCACATTCACACACTTGCTTCGGTCCATGCACACACATGCCCCGTTTCTAACGCTGCTGCAGCGACCTCCTCCGCCGCCATGCGGGCATCCACGGCGGAGCGGCCGCCGTGCCGGACTCGCGCCGCGGCAAGGCGTGCGACACGTGCCACGCAAACAAGACCAAGTGCGACGGTGGCCCGCAGTGCTCGCTGTGCGCCAAGCGCGGCGTCGCCTGCACCTACGGCCGCCGAGACGCCGCCGCTGCCGGCGCAACCGGCTCCTCGCCGCCGACGAAGCGGGTCCGCATCTCCCCCACCGGCCCCGACGACGTCTCCGGCCCGGGCCCCGTCTCTGCCTCGGCGCCCGTCTCTCCGCCCTTTACCGAGAGCTCCGGCACCACCCCGAGCCTCGCCGCCATCAGCATCTTTGCCGGCTTGCCCCCGTGCGCCTCCCCCGCCGCCTCCACCACGTCGTCCTCGGCCGGCCAGCAGCAGCAGCAGCAGCAGCACAACAACAACTCGGCCACCTGGGCCGCCTTGCAGTCCATCCACCGCGCCGTCGTCTCCCGCTCCGACGCCGGCCCCAACGGCCCCCCGCCGTCGCCGTCTCCCGTGCCCAAGCTGTGGCTGTCGGCCTGCGTCGACTCGTACTTCTCCACCGTCCATCAGCGCTGGCCTGTGCTGCATGGGCCCGGCACCGACGAGACGACCGACGAGGTGGCCATTGTGGCTTCCATTGTCATGATGACCTCGTGGCTTCACTGCGACCGCAGCTTCAAGCCGCTGCTGATGGAGATTCACAACGTCCTCGTCGAGCAGGCCTTCAAGCAACTGGTATGTCAGCCCCCCCCCCTTGGCCGAGCACCGGCCTGCTAACAAGACTCGGAAAAGGCAAACGACACCTTCGACCCCAGCCGCCCGTGGCCCGCCGAGATATATCAAGTCGCCCTGCTCAACATCATCTTTGCCTTTGAGAGCGGGGTTCGTCTTCCCCCCCTGCTTCCCGGCGCTGGCCGTGGTGCAAGCTAACGTCGAGACAATGCAGAGGGCCGCCTGCATCAAGCGAAGCCGCCACCTCCTCAGCCTCCTCATCGCCGTGCTGCGGCAAAACGGCTGCTTCAGCGCAGAGGCCGTCGAGCGCGAGCGCAACACGCACTACCCGGGCGACTTCGTGCCGTGGGTCTTCGCCTCGGTCGAGCGGTGGAAGCGCCTCGCCTTCTGCACCTTCCAGGTCGACACATACCTGTCGCTGCTGTGCAACCAGCCGCCGCTGCTGCGGCGCGAGGAGCTCGACCTCGGCCTGCCCTCGACGTTTGCCATGTGGAACGCCTTTGGCCTGCACATCTTCTTCCCGCGCCACCGCAGCGAGCCGTGGCGCCGCGGCGCCCTCAAGATGTCGTGCCTCGACATGACCAACCCGCAGCTGCTGCCGTCGGGCATCCTCGTCGAGGACGTCCACGCGTGCCTGCTCGGGGCCTGGAACGACATCTGGATCCTGCAGCAGCTCCGCCGCAACCGCCACGACGCCGCCGCCGCCCGCGCCGACGCCATCGCGCGCCAGCTCAAGGTCTGCAAGATCCAGCTCGACGCCATTGTCGAGGCCACCGACAGGCCCGACCTCCACGGCCAGTACACCGACTTCCTCATCCGCGCCTACTCGGCCAAGGAGCTGCCCACCGAGCCCAAGTGGCGCGAGCGCGTCCAGGCTCGCATCCACTCGTACGCCTTCAGCGTCCGCATGCTCTACCACCTGCTCAACCTGCACCTGCGCGCCGACGTCCAGGCCATGCGCGACGTCAGCCACACGGCCTCGTCCATGCCCGGCCCGGAGTCGGGCGGCGGCGCCACCTCGCCGTCGTGGCAGCGCAAGGTCATGCAGATCCAGGAATGGGCCATGTCCTCGGACAGCAGGGCCGCCCTCTTCCACGCCATGTTTGTCTGGAGGACCTACCAGGAGTCGGCCCCGGCCCTCGACCTGCACCAGAATCCGCCCGACCCCATCGTCTACATGGCCCTCTCGGCCGCCGCCATGGTGCTGTGGACCTGGACCATGAACGCCGTGCCCGCCTGCATCTGCGGCCCCGACGTGCCCAAGATCGACGTCAGCGCCGGCCCCCTCAGCGCCGAGTCGAGCGCCGACATCGACGACTGGGTCCTTCGAGGCGGCAGCGGCATCATGCTCCACGGCGCCACCGTCTGCAACTGCAACGCTGCCACCTGGCTCACCCGCTTCGCCGAGGCCCTGGCGCGGGGAGGCGAGCGGTGGGAGCTGGGCAGCATTGCCGCAAACAACTGTCTCTCCAGACTGAATTTTCCTTAGGTCAATGAAGCCCAGTTTAGCATAGCACGTTGCGGCGTTTGGTGTCGGCTATTAAAAGAACCGGATGGGTAGACGTCTCGACGCAATGTCAATATCCTGTATCTTGGAAGCTTGTTGCTCTTATTTCAGCCCTTTCCACGGCTCCTCATTGTGCGCGGTGTTAATGATCAACGGTCGTAACGACGCAGCGCTTCGCCTGCACGGTTTTGAAAGTACAAGGAGCCTCGGAGCAAAAATAGCACAGCCCTTGAAAGACATATCCCCGTAATATTGATCTCTCATGATTCATCAGTGCCCATTATCCCGCCCAGCGAGGGTATCGTAAGGGAAACGGAAGGGAAAAGCGTCGCTGCCACCCTTCTCCATGAATCAAACCTGTTGCCGCAATCCAGAGTCGAAAATCCTGTACGGCTCTCCCCAGCTTACAGATGCTTAATGAATAATGACATGAGAAACTCAAAAAGAACACTACCCAAGGCAGTTCGTCACATCACCAGAATTCGTGTACGCAATGGCCTCCAAGTTGGCGTAGAAAAGAGATACCGGGAGTATATCGGAGCGTGCCAGTCGGCCAGGGTGACTGCTCACCCACTGCATCATTCCTTCATCTTGACGTAGTTGCTCGGGAATATCCCATGCCGGGTGCCGATCATTCCGGTCCTGTAATGGCACACATAGTCCACGTTAGAGCGTCTCCCGGTGAGGGTTCTGAGCTCGGCAACATACCACCAGTCATTATCGCTGTCCGTCTTCTTCAGCACCGTAATGACCTCGCCCTTCTTGAAGCCCAAGTCGCCAGGCTGATCGGCATCAAAGTTGAACAGGGCCACCGCCTCGTTCTTATTGGCCGTCGCCTGCTTGGCTACAAAGTTGGGCTTCGGTGCGGCTGGCCGTCCCGGGCCCGTCTTCTTGTCGGGTGCCGGGCTGTCCCGGTAGACGTAGTTGTCGCCGTCGCCTTTTGTGTTGAAGGTGCTGGAGCGCGAGGGGGCGCCGACGCTAGGCCGGTCATAGATGTCGTCTTGCCACGTGCTTGACCGCTGGGGACGGCCAAACTCGCCAGCGCCTGGCCTGGGCGACCCTTCGCCCATGGCGCCTCCTCGACGTCCCTCCCAGACGACATCGTCGTGCTCGCTGGCGTAGACGGGGGTGTGGTTGTACATGGCATCGCCGGTCACGGCCCCGTCCCTCATGCCGCTAAAGGCCCTTGAGTTGAGTATGGCCATGAGGGCGTGGGCCTCGGGCGGCGGGTCCACGGATCCCGTCAGGATTTGCTGGGCCGTGTAGCGCGTACCATACAGCTGTTCGTTTGCGTCGCGCCGCTCGATGATGGCGGAGCCCTCGAGGGAGACGCCGGCGAACAGGCCGCGCGTCTTGGAGTAGCTGAAGATGCCTGCGACGCTCTTGAGCGAGGCGGCACCGGCAGCCTCGGCGTTGCGGCCAACGGGGCCGGCGGCCAGGGATACGTTACCGCCCAGGGTCAGAGAGCCGGCCTGGGCAAACGTCTTGACGGCGTTTGTATCGTTAAGGACAAAGACAAAGTCGGCGAGTTCGAAGCCAATCTGGCCGCCAAAGCCGGCACCGCCGAGGGCGATGGCGCTCGGGGCGCTCCAGGAGCCGTCGGCGCGCCTGGCAACGACGACGCCGCTGCCAATGCGGCCGGAGCCGAGGAAGCCCGCCTTGAGGATGGTGATGACGGCGAGGCCCTTTGCGTTGGACAGGATCGAGGGCGGGATGACCTTGTCGGGGCCAAAGGCCTGGCCGGGGCTAACAAACGAGGAGAGGATCTTGCCGCATTTCTTGCATTCCGCTGCGAAGGGCTGGTCAGCGCGAAGCTCTCTGAGCCGGGCGCGAGGCCACGCGGCTCCTGGCGCAAGAGGGAGACAAACACTTGACGGAGGAGGGGAGAGGGTTGTTGAGGTTGAAACCCATCTCGGCGCGGGCAGCTTGGGCTCGATAACAGGGTTCGCAAAGCGGTCGTCGAGGGCGTGTTCGCGAGGAAGAGAGGATGGAGTGGCGACGGCCGTTGGGGAAGGGAGAAGCGCACCTTTTTCTTTGGGCAGAGTAGTGGTGCTTTGTACCTGGTCTCTCGCGTGCCGAAGCTTGAGCTGCTTGCTCCCTAGTGCCGTGGGCGCGGCGGGGTGACGGGGAACCCTTTCCCACCTGACCCTTCTAATATAGCCCTGTTGCTTTAGGCATTGATCCCTCGGACAGCGCCTCATCCTTTGCCCTGGAACAAGCTCTAATGATGCCCTGAATTATCTCGAGGATGCAACTTAGTAGTACATATTTACCTTAGGTACTCCCTAACTTAGGTAGGTACCTAGTTCGAGCAGCCCTCTACGCGTACAAGAAAAGGTCTCGAGGAATCGAGATATTGGGCTCTGCTCACCCAACAAACGACCTCGACTGCTTGACATGGCAATGCGGCCTGCCGCCCAACGGCCGCAGCGCACGTACATACAGCACTCAATGATCCAGTGAAGTTACACAAAGCCCGTCGCCCGCATGCCGAGGCTTCCTGGCTGCCTCGTTGTGCGCCGCGAGTACAAGTAGCTGAGAGTACCTACGCGGTGACGTGCATCGTCGCCTTTCGCTCATCCGCCCCGCTCTGTGGCGCAGCGTGCCTCGACGCGTGGCGCGGTTGAACACCACAGCAACTGTGGCGGTGCAACTGGCGCTAGTGCTCCAAACAGGCGGCGTCGCTGCTTCGCCCCCCCTGGATTCCCCGGACTTCCGGCTTTCACCCTCCAAAATCCCCGGAGTCGCGTCCACCACCTCGTCCTCTGGCATGGAGTAGCCTTTCCGCTCCCAGTCTCAACCTGCGCAACCCAGATTACTTGCCGCTACAGGCGCTCCCCCATCTCCGACGACGCAGAACCAACTCTCGAGCCGCCGCCTCCATTGCAGTCGAGCAACAGCAGCAGCGCCTCCCCTTCGCTTCCCCGGACGGGGGCTGGCAACTACTCCTCTGCCCCCAAAACTGCCCTGCTACCGAGGCCCGTCCTCAACAATCCGACAAAAGTTGCTCGACCTTCGCGCTTCCGCTTCCGCTCTTCTACCGTCCCCCTCGCCGGCCACACTCGCCATGTCGGAAGCCTACGAGCGCGAGCGCCAAAACAACGCCCGTCTAGATGAGCTCTCGGCCAAGGTATCCGCCCTCCGCGGCGTCACCATCGATATCTACGACAACGCCCGTGCCCAAGATGTCATCGATAACACCGTCCGTCTTCCTTCCCCTCCCGGTGAACTTTGTGATGCCGTCATCGGCCGGCTCCCTTGCTGACACTTGCTTCTGCCCAGTCCGAGACCTTTTCCTCCATGGCAACCCAGATGAAGGGCTCGGCCACCCGACTCACCCGCATGGCCGCGTCGGGCAACAAGATTGCCATCATGAAGCTCTCGGGCATCATCATCGGCCTATTCCTCGTCCTCTACTACGGCCTGAGGATGTTCCTTTAAGCACGGCGCACAGCATGCGATGCTGCCAGGACTTGCCAAAGTCGGAATCAAGGGCAACAGGTCGGATAAGGGAGTGGACTGATCATCGACGATGGAAGGCCCATATCAAGTCTACATCGGCTCCATTCGAGACGGGCCGGAAGCAGGAAGGGATTCGGTTTCTCATGGGTTGGAATGGGACAATACCCTCGGTACATATTTGGCGTTGCACGATATAATTCAATGTTACTTTGATTCGGGTTCTGACTCGTTTTAGTCGTCAACGTTGGCCACCGTCAAAACCAGAGTGGGAGGACCCTACAGTTCTAGTCATCGTTTGCAATCTATCAAGAATCCGAACATGCAAAACGCCCGCGACATGCCCTGCCAAGCCCCCGCCTTCATATTCGTTCGTCGTTTTTACTGCCAGACATTGGAGAAGAGATCATCGTCTCCCCCTAGGCCTCCGCTTGGCTTGGGCGCCGCCACGCCGCCCGCGCCTGACGGCCCTGCGCTACTTGCCCAACCGCCAAACTCCTCGTCTGCCGTCACCTTCGGCGCCGGGTTGAAACCCCCGCCGGTTCCAGGCACAATCGGCGTGCTGGCAAAAGCGCCGCCTCCGCCCCAGCTCATGTTGCTCGCAGGGGATTTGACCGACTCCGGGCTCTTCAGCGCTGGTGGCGCAGCGCTAGTCGTATCAGGGGTGCTCCATTCGTTGCCGCCCCAGACGTCGGCTCCAAACGCCCCAGCCCCTCCCATGGCCGTCGAGGTCGTCGTGGCTGTCGCTGGGGGAGACGAGACGAGCTTGTTCTGGGTGGCGGAGAGGTTGAATACCGAGGTCGTCGACGCAGGAGGAGCAGCGTTGGTCGGCGGCGGGGGAGACTTGGCCTGGGTGACTGGCGAGGAAAGGTCGAAGAGATCGTCCATGGCAGACGAGGATGGCTGGGCAGGCTTGGGCGCCACCGCAGGCTGCGTGGGCGGAGGCGACGAGAAAGGAGTCGAGAAGGAGCTGGACATGCCAAATCCAGAGTTGGATGGCTTCTGCTGGTGCGACACAGCCGGGGGCTGCGTTGGTTTTGCGTCGAAGAAGCTTCCTCCACTCAGCCCGCCAAATGTGCTGCCGCTTGGTGGTTGTGATGTCGCCCGGTTACTCGAAGAAACACCCCCGAGGCCGGCAAAGGGGTCGGGAGCAGGCGCGTTGTTGGAGATGTTAAGGCTGCCGAACGCGTCGCTGAACCCGCCGGAAGAGCCCTGGTGTTGGTGGCCCATGGTCGGCGAAACCATGCCGCCAAACGACCCTTGGCGCTGCGCGGCTTGTGGCGGCGGGGGCTGGGGCTTCGGGGCCGAGGCGTAGAGCGAGAGGATGGACTGTTTTAGGTCGGGCCGCGATGGTCCGCCAGGCGAGATGAGCCCGGGGGTGCTGGACGGCCGTGGCGGCGCGCTGGCCTCACCCAGGAAATCCAATCCTAGCAAGGAATCCTTGGTATTTGTCGTCTTGGGTGCCGCGGGTTCCGCCTTTGACGGCACCTTGGCAGCCGCAGGGCCAGCGGTGCTCGCTCGAGAGGGGATGGGGTCGTCTCCGCCGATGAGGTCGCCCTGAGGCGCTTGCGACTGCCCGACGGACGCCTTCCTGATGGACTCCTTCTTCTCAATCGCCTGTTTCTCCTTAACCAGGCTGAGTGGCACGTCGTCGTCGCCGTCGGCGTCCAGCGAGGCCGGGTCAGGCATGGGCCCATCCATGACCCAGCGCTTCAGCTCGTACTTTGTGCGAATGAAGTTCTCAATCTTGGCCTCGGACGGGGCATGGCCGGCGGCCAGCTTGGCCTCCCAGTACTTGTTTGCGCGGGCATTTCCCCAGCTCAGGATGCTCTGGAGCTGCTCGTCAGTCCAGGAGTCGAGGTCGACCGACTTGACTCTGGATATGTGGGTGCCCATGCCGCGATGGATGCCCGAGCATCGAATGCAGACGAAGATACCGAGATTCCAGCTGGCCCACCGCGGATCTAGACGTCGTCGCAATGGCGGGGTCAGCAAGGGGCGGGCGGTGTGCAGAGGGGGACGCGATGCACTCACGCTTGTTTCTCTTGCAGTCGGCGCAGACCTTGTTGGGCTCGAGCTTGAGGAGGCTCTTGATGGTCGTCTGGTTCTGCGCCGCCCGCTCGGCGGCCGGGTTTGGGGCACGTCTCGACATGGTGGATGCGGGCAAGGCCTGTGACAGATGGCGAGGCCCGGGGGAGATGGGAGAGGGGTCGGGCGGCAGTTGGTGCGTGGGAGAATGAGCTGCGATTTGAAGCGAGCACGGAATTATGGCGATGGCTGATTGTGCCAAATGGCAACGTGCAGGGAGCGTGTGTCTGCCGGTGGCGGTGATGAAGCAGTCAAAGAACTTGCCGCCCCTTGGGTTCGACCGGGGGTAAAGTTACACGAAGTCAACCACGGCATTACCGCATCAGCCATCAGCCACCTGTAGCGCCTAGCCCCCTGTAGCCTTGGTTGCCTTGGGCAGTGGTGGGCAGTGGGAGAGTGGGTACCTGAGGCACAAGCGCCTGAAAGCTGGAATCTTCCTATCCGTAGGTGTATTGCAGCCCCTCTTTGTCTCCAGTGCCTATATATATTGCCATTCATCTTGCCATGCTTGCCGTCTCCGGGAGGAGAGGCAGCCCTCTTCTCGTCTTTGTTGCTGAGGCAATACGACATTGTACATTGTGCTGCCGGCAGTGGCCAAGCTGCTGCCGGCCTGGACTTTTTAAGAGGGGGAGGGAGCCCGATAGGCCATTTCTATCCGCTGTGGCGACCATCGAGCCGCTAATCCAATCATAGCGGAGGATGATGCAAGTGATTCCAGAGCACTCAGCCTGCGATTTGTCAAGGTCCTCGGAGCCCTGGTCAATCATCATCGACAGTTGCTGTAGATTACATGTCCCCAATCCAGCCGTTACTATTAAAGCCTCGTCGTCTCCGCTGCATGCCAACGTTGCCATCCATGCGCTTCTCTCCTCTCTTCTCAACCAGCTTCTCCATCCTCTCCCACCTCGTACGAAACAGACTGCCGCTTCAAGCCCATTTCGCCCGTCCCCGATCTGTGCCTCTGCGATCCATGTCGGGCATTCCCTTCCTGGGCGCACTGTTTGGCTCGTCTTCCTCCAAGATGTCGTATCCCGACCCGCGCTCAAACGACGAGTGGCGCGCTGTCCTCAATAAAGGCATGGCAAAGGCCCTTTCGCTTCGCAGGATCCAGCTGACCCTCGCCCTCAGAGCAATTCCGCATCCTCCGAGAGAAGGGTACCGAACCCCCCGGGTCGGGCAAGTTCGACAAGCACTACCCCGAAGAGGGCGTATACACGTGTGCCGGGTGTCACACGCCGCTGTACAAGGCCAGTCACAAGTTTAAGTCGGGCTGCGGGTGGCCGGCATACTTCGACAGCATCCCCGGCGCCGTCAGCCGGCACGCGGATAAGACGTTTGGCATGACGAGGACCGAGATTGTATGCTCCAACTGTGGCGGCCACCTGGGACACGTTTTCAAAGGCGAGGGCCTGCCCACGCCCACGGATGAACGGCATTGTGTCAACAGCGTCAGTTTGAACTTCTCGGCCGACGACAAAGTAGAGAAGGGCGGCGGCGCCAGCAGCAAGGCTTAGTTCTACATGATATGCTGATATTGCGGTCTTTTGCAGTTTGGCGCATGGGTGGGAGGATGCCAGGGGTCAACCGCTGTCTTTACCTTGTACATGGGACGGAAACACGAACAAGAAAGAAATCAACGAGTAAAGAGATTTGGCAGCATTTAGGTCTTTCATCCAGCTAGCCCCCCATCCCCCAGAAGTCACCCGCAGTCGATGAAACGTGCGCCGGCTAAAAGCCGACCAAGCTCACGTGGGAAACGATCCTCGTGCCCGAGGCGCATAGACATACCCCATATCCGTAAAGCCTGTATTAATTAATATGATTTACAGCTGCAGCCGCACCTCCATCGAGCCGCAGCCAGCGTCCTCCGTTTCCCACTGTCCAGGAGCTCGAACCTCTACCCCACGGGGCGCCGCCGCGGCATGTGAAAGGCGCTAAAAACCGCCAAGCCCCGCCTGCAAGATGCCTCGGTCAAGCGGTGCCAGCTGATTCAAGCTCCCCCCCGCCGGCCGCGGGGGCTCCGGAGTCTTTCTCACTGTCCGCATTCTCCCTCGCGCCGAGGTCTGCCCAGGGGAGCCTGAGAGTAAAGGGATGCGCTTATAAAGCCAAGCTTCCCCAGAGCGTCCGCACGCCTCGGCTTTGGTTCGAGCATCTCTTCAACCTTGTCCTCATTGTTTCTTCAACCTCTCTCGCCCTCTCAACTTACAAGGCCGGTATCCTCGAAAAAAACCAATCATGGGTGGTATGTCATCGTCGTTGCCTCCCCATTGCCCATGCTGACGTATTTCCGTCTCAACACAGCCCTCGATAGAATTTCTCAAATCGGAGGCCAGCTCTCCGGCAACCAGACCGCTGGCGGTCGCGACAAGATTCTCGAGAAGCGCCCCGACGATGTACGTCCAGAGCCCTGCCCCCCCATCAGCACAACACTAACCCCCCCAGGTCGTCGTCACTGCCTGCTGCCGAAGCGCCTTCACCCGGGGCGGCAAGGGCGGCTTCAAGGACACGCAGGCCGCCGACATCATGGCCGGCGTCCTCAAGGCCATCATCGACCGCTCCCGCATCAACCCGGCCCTTGTCGAGGACATCTGCGTCGGCTCCGTCCTGCCCCCGGGCGGCGGCGCCACCGAGATGCGCGGCGCCAGCCTCGTCGCCGGCTTCCCCGAGTCCACAGCCGTCCGCACCCTCAACCGCCAGTGTTCCTCCGGCCTCCAGGCCTGCGTCGACGTCGCCAATCAGATCAAGACGGGCATGATTGACGTCGGCATCGGTGCTGGTGTCGAGAGCATGTCCCTGCAGTATGGGTGCGTTGCTCTCCTTCGCCCTTCTTCCATTCTCGAAGAGCCCCGAGCCGTACAGACTAGCTAGCTGACTTCTCTTTCCTCCCCTCCAGTCCTGCCGCCGTCACCGAGTTCTCCGAGCTCCTCGAGTCCCACCCCGAAGCCGCCAACTGCAAGGTGCCCATGGGCGTCCTGTCCGAGGACATGGCCAAGGACCTCAAAATCAGCCGCACCGACCAGGACGCCTTTGCCGCCTCGTCGTACCAAAAGGCCGTCAAGGCGCAAAAGGAGGGCCTCTTCGACGACGAAATTGTGCCCCTCAAGGCCAAGTTCGAGGACCCCAAGTCGGGCGAGACCAAGGAAATCACCGTCGCCAAGGACGACGGTATCCGCGACGGCATCACCGCCGAGTCGCTCGCCAAGATCCGCCCGGCCTTTGCCGCCGACGGCAGCATTCACGCCGGCAACGCCAGCCAAATATCCGACGGCGCCGCCGCCGTGCTCTTCATGCGCCGCTCCACCGCCGAGAAGCTCGGCCAGAAGATCATTGGCAAGTTTGTCTGCGCCTCCATTGTCGGCGTCAAGCCCCTCCTTATGGGCCAGGGCCCGTGGAAGGCAATCCCCAAGGCCCTTGACCTCGCCGGCATCTCCAAGGACGACGTCGACATCTACGAGATCAACGAGGCCTTTGCCAGCCAGTGCCTGTGGTGCGCCAATGAGCTGGGCATCCCCCACGAAAAGATTAACCCCAAGGGTGGCGCCATTGCTTTTGGCCACCCGCTGGGCTGCACCGGCGCCCGCCAGGTGTCGACTCTGCTGTACGAGCTCAAGCGGACGGGCAAGAAGGTAGGCAACACGTCCATGTGTATCGGCACGGGAATGGGCATGAGCGCTGTCTGGGTCGCAGAGTAGAGAAAAATGGTTTGGGGCATGTAAAGTTGAATATCCGCTGTATGAATAGAATGTCTATGGAGTTAAGGCAATCGAACTGTCCAGACGGTTCGTTGCAAGTCAAATCATACAATAAAAAGACCGTCGAGACGAGCCGCCTTGGATGATATCCGTATTTCGGAGCCACTTATGAAAATGCTGGTCAGCTTGCCCCAGGTATGATACCCGTACATAGAGTCAAGGACCTGGATCTATCAGCTCACAAATGGAGCATAAAGCGGCATCCGTCTCCCTCCACACTCATGTTAAAAACCTTCGATTTGCGTGCCAATTTGTTTCGCATTCGCAAGCTTGACCAGATGCATCCCCACCACCAGATCCATGAGGCCCAACCCAACGCTCTTGTACACAACCGTGCCGTCCCGAAGCCAACGAGACAGCGAATCCTCCTTTTTCTTCTCCGGTTCGATGGAGCTGCTGGAGCTCTTTCGAAACGGCAGCGGGAAGCTGGGTTTGCGGACGTGGCCAGATGACATGGGGCTCGAGGGTCTGCTTGGCCGTCGCGGCTGGTCGCTGTAGACTGTGGACATGGACGACGCCTTTTCACTGAGATCCAGGCTTTCCGAATCCATCGACGGGGGCGTCTGCGAGCCGGTCGTATCTGTTTCTGACTCTTCAATGGCCAGGCGGTGGAGCATGACTAGCTCACCCAGTCTTGGCATCGCGTCAGTTCAGTGAGCATGTGAACTGAAGGGACGAGGAGTACTTACTCGACCAATTGGTTGGGGTTTATCTTGGCGGAGATGATCTCACCCGCCTCCTTGAGCACGCCTTCCAGGGTATCGACGATGACGACGCCTGCCTCTTCGGCGTGCTTGTGGAAATGCCTGTGATGCTTGTCGTGAACCTTGGTAGCCTGCAGAAGTAGGCCTTCTGGCAGTTCTCTCATCTCGGGGCTGTAGCTGCCCACGGCGACGATGAGTCTGCCCTTTTTCCTGCCCTCGTGAGACGTGAGGATGGAGGCGTCGAAGAGATCCTCCCGGGACGGCGTGCAGCAGTAAATGACGTCGGAGTTGCGGATCTGCTCCTTGAGCAGGCGTTCGTACTCGTGAAAGGTGGGCGTCAAGATGCCAAATTTAGCCTGCGCCCAGCCCTCGCGATCCTTTATGGCCTGGGGTATGATGGTAAACTTCTTAAGAATACCACTGGCGTTGGCGGAGAAGCGGCGGTTGATGACGTTGACGTGCTTGATGGTGCTGCCTCGCATCATGAGGGCGAGACGGACGTGCCAGTAGGCCTGCAGGCCGCTGCCGAAGACGGTAATGGTCTTGACGTGGTTGCGTCGGTTGAGAAGGCACGCAGATCCGAGGGCGGTGCGAAAGGCAGTCAGCGTGCTCGCCTGGATGAGGCCTAGGGGCTTGCCGTCGGGCGTGAGCAGGTTGACGACGCCAGTCGGGCTAATGGGCTTGATGGAAGGGTCCTCGGTGGCCTCGGACGAAGTCAAGGAGACGACTGCCTGAGGCGTTAGTAACCGTTGCCGTGGGATGCTGCCGACACCGCACCTTTGCATCCCATGCCTTGGGGACCGCATGATGGCATGTACAGCGTCGTGGCCCGAGATGCTGGGTGGAGCGTCGTGGTTCGGTGCGGCTGCTGATAGAAGCCGCTCTCGTCGGCTTCGGCGTTTGTCGAGAATTCGTGAAGCGCCGAGGCTAGGACGTGTCGAAACTCTTCCAGCTCGTCGAGGCTCAGGCCCTCGAGAAGGACCCTGACCTGTTCGTCTGACAGGACAGTCAAGGCCATGCTGGCGACGTCGGGTTGATGATGGGATGAGCTGCGGGGACGATGGAGCGTCTGAATGACACTGGATGGAATCGCCGGCAAAGGGGGGGAACTGAAAGGAATGTGGGCGGCCGGTTGGCGAGTTTCAGCTCAACAGCGTGCACGGCGTATGGCGCGAGACGAGAGGAAGCCAGCTGTTTGTGGCCCTCGGAGCCTTGTGGTCGCGGCGGCGTTGAGGCATTACATCAGTGGCAATCGTGGCCGTTATCGGGGTTTTAGTGAGGGTCGGCGGCCATCGGCCCCGATAAGCCCGTGGCGGCCGGGCCACGCATCGGCCAGCCGGCGGCTTGCACGACTGTTTGCCAGGCTGCATTTTCCAGGGGCATGTGACGACGCAAACGAAGCACATGGCACGGCGTGTGCAGCAACCGCGGTTCATGGAACCGTCGACGACCCGAGAGTCTCTCTCGCTTGAAGACTGCCCCCTAATTATCTGATACTTAAATTTATGCGGGCTTGACTGCTACGAAAAGCGGGTCGCCGGTCGGGTTCCTTGGGGGGGGATGGTCAGCTTGCCCATACGTATGTACTCGCCGCCAGGTGCATGAGGACATTCAGTGGTCGACGCGTCTGCGCGTTACGCCGCAGAGTGTGCGATGTTTTTGCAGCGCTTACTACTGGTTGGGCTCCAAGCACTCTGACTCAAAAAGTGGGGCTCCGCAGCTGCTGACAAGTCAGCAGCCTTGACGCCGCAACTTCGGCGTGCCAGGGCCATGGCGACTTTGTCGAACTGTTTTCTCCGATTATAAAGCGCCACTTCAACATGACCAGATATCAACCCGTCGAGCATGGTTCTTGCTGAACATTCGCAAACAGGTCTATGCACGTCTGGTCTGCGCAAACGCCACGCGCCTTCGGCTTGGCGTGAAACGGAACACGACGAAGACGGCTATTCGCACAAGAAGCAGAAGCTCAACCACCCGGCATTTCCGCCACCGAGATTCTGGGACCGATTGTCAGTTATCCCGCTCACGCGGAGGGCGCTGCAAGAGTCACAACGGAGAATCTCACGATCCGCCTGCGGCCAAGAAGAGACACGAAACTGTTACGGCCGTGCACCGCGACATCACATCCATATAATCAACGCGGATTGTTTCGTCGAGCAGTTGTCTCCAGCTTGCCTGAGGCGGCTCAAACGATCTGCAAGGCAAGGCGGCCCGGACCTGTGGGATACACGAGGGGTAAGCTGAGCAGTCTCTTTTCCGTTCACTCACCCAGTCGTTGACAGGGAAGCAGTATCGGATACCTGCCGAGGCCCATGTCGAGATGAGCTCAAGCCAGTTCAGTTCGCGACGTCGAAAGAGAGGATCACAGTCTCCGACAAGGAGGAGCTCGAATTCACCGTCAAAAAGCAGCGCTACTCCGAATACGACAAGCACGAAGAGCACTGGTCCGTACGACCGTGCTTTCCAACAACACCTGATCGATCACGACGTTTTACCCCACGGGTACGAATATCCGGATGGCCGCTTGCCGCCAGAGCCCGAAAACATAGCTGAGATCCGCCAGATTCTGGCCGAGCCTAGGAGGTCACTCTCTCCGTCCCAGTTTACAGGCGACGATTTCCGCAAGTTTGAGCGTGCAGATACCCATGCAGCCAAAGAAAGAGACGTCATAGCAACTGTAATTCCAGTCCTAGAGGGCAATACAGGAGATAGGAAGTGTGTTGCCGGCCAGGTCCCATTCACCAACTTTGACCATTTGACGGATGGTTCGCTAGTACCCGGTAACCCCGACCTATATTACGGCGCGGGTCCCGAGCAGCTCGAGCGAACCATTCGCCGAGAACTAAGCAACTTAATCATACCTTCTACGCAGCACGATCTTCCGATCGTGCCTAATTTTTGCCTAGAGGTAAAGGGCCCGGACGGAACATTATCAGTCGCATCTCGACAAGCTTCCTACCATGGGGCTCTCAGCGCAAGATCGATAGACAGGCTCCGGTCATATGGCCATGTAGAGCCAAGGTTCGATAACAGGGCTTATGCTATCACATCAATTTACTATGGGGGGACGTTGAAAATGTACACAGCTCATCCAATCCCACCCTCTGCTCCAGACGGACGCCCCGGTTTTGTCATGACACAGATCAAAACGTGGGGCCTGACTGGGGATGCCGATATCTTCCGGCAAGGGGCTGCCGCGTATCGGAATCTCCGGGACTGGGCAAAGGAACAGCGAGATAATGCCATTAAAGAGGCCAACGAAAGATTGTTCCGATATACTCGCGCCTCACCGTTGCAGGATACGGAAGGCTTGGCATCGAGCTTCACAAGCGAGACGTCAGCCGCCGACACTGTAGTCACCAGCCAAACAACGGTGCTTCATCCAGATTCGAACGTGCAAACCACATACGAGTCCGACAGTTCGGATGACCCACTGTCGCTGGATTTTCAGCCTCTTGAGCCTCCTGCCAAGCGCACGAAATCGCAGTCCCCGCAAAAAAAGGCATAAGCAACGCGACCATGACCAACCCTCTCCCCCCCCCTGATGGTCGCCCGACCCAATAGCGCACAGTTACGAATACAGACGAGACACCCAGATAGCACACGTGGCTGCCGGCCTGTCGGAAAGGCCACGACCACGAGTTTCGTGCCAGCGTAGGGCTGCAGTGAAATGAGCCCAGATGATGCCGACTCGTCCGCGAACATCACGTCATGGCCGCCAGCCACGATTTGCATTCATCGAGCTACTCGGAGAACCATTCTATCGACGCATAAAGCCACGGGCGGGGGGTAGCGCTGGGGGACATGCTTGTGGAAAAGATATCACTTCACGAAAACCACCCCTTGCATGCAATCTTCTCTCCTCTCAACGTGACCCAGTCCAATTCAACATGAGCGGACGGAGCGCCGATTGCCGCCGATCATGGCAGGGGTCTGTCACAACTCACGACATCAAAGTCGTTGCGACCTTTATTTCGATGCACCATCGCGCCGTATATCTTAAAGACCCGGTCAAGGTCCGGTGAAGGACGTTGCACCATTCAACGATGCCCAAGACTTATCCTACGTTCGCCGACCGCAGAGCCGTGACTACACGGTTCGGTCAAATGTCAGAGAGAAGGAACTCTATTTGATACTGTGAGAGATCCTGGATGCAGTTGTAGATATCTTCAAGCTTCGGAGCTGGCTCCTAGGACCGGTGACCGTCCTCGCAAGGGCACCCTGAGGGCACACGAAAACACTACAATTGGCGTACTCGATATTTCAGGGTATTGAGGGATAGTGGATTAGCCGCGAACAGTCCACATACACTCTAGCCCCTATTTCTTCCACTGTGCTCTCAAGCCCCTGCTTGAGAGCCACTACCATCTGCCACTGGACATTTCTCGTTTCCCTGAACGCCACTGTAGCGTCAATTTCAGCTTGTGCCCTAACACACGATTCCATCGCACTACCAGTGGAGGCTACGCAGTATTCTTCAAGCGTTCAGAGTCCCATCTCCGGCTGGTGAACTTTGCCTGCTGTTCATGGCACGAGGTGCGTGATGTGGGTTCGGCTAGGGCAGGAGAGTAAGCGTGGGTTTGCAATCCGCTTCAACGTTGCGTGTTGTCGTCGGCTGATGGTGACTTTCTTTGAGTCCCGAGTACAGAGGGGTTTCCTCGTTGTGTCTTGGTACACCGCAACATATCGGCTTGGCAGGCTGTCGCAACGAAACCGGAACCGCCCGTCCGTCTCTTACGGAGTCTCAAGCCAATAGGATCGCATAATTGAGGCAATTCGACCCCGAGCGCTTCCATCGCAAGTCCACATTCCTCAGTGAGAGGAGCTACACGACCACACTGGATACATGCCTAGGGCTTCGTTGGCCTGGACAGGCTAATTATCGCAGCCACGTCACAAGAAATCCGGCCTGGGGCTGTGGGGGAAAGCCAGCGAGTGAAATGCATGCTGAATATGCAGTTGGTAGGTGCAGAGCCTTTGTGCGTAGGGGCTGCAGTTCGGCGACGTTGTTGGTTCTGCTCCGGTTCTGTTGGTCTGCTCATAGCATGGCGACGCGTTACCTGACATGCTCGACCTTCCGTGTTCCGTCCCTTGTACCAGAACCTCGTAGGGCATTGGTGACAGACGAGGGAAAACTGGTGACGTTGGGCGCTCCTCAAAGAAGGCGGTGGTTAGGCAAACAAATCAAGGTCCACGACCCTCCGCACTCAATCCGTTTTTGAACCGCAGGATCCTTGGGCATTTCGTCTCCTTCTTTCCATGATCGCTTAGCAGGAATCTCTTAGCATAGGACGAGGAGAGCTAAAGGAGCTTTATAGAGGCCCGAAATAGCTTTAAGTATACTATTAAGGCTATTAAAAAGTAATACTAAGAGAGTTTCTTAATAAAAGTAGTAAGAAAGGATATCTTTATAGCCTTTTCCTATACTAAGGCTAGAGCTAACCCTACCTTCTTAGTATCTTATATATAAAAGAAGGGATAAAAGTAAAAGCTAATACCTTTATAGAAAAATATAAGGCCTTCTTAATAACCCTTTTCTTAACCCTAGACCCTAGCCCTAGCCCCCCCCTTAGCCCCCTTTAAAGCCTAGAAAAAGAAGAGCTTCTAGGCTATATAGGTAGTAAGGGTATAGATAAGTAGACTAGCTAGAGCTAAAGGACCCTAAGATTAAGAGGGCTATTTTTAGCTCTTTTAATAAGAAAGCCCTTAGCCTAAACTCTCTTAGCTTCCTCCCTATTTAATATATATATAAGGCTATCCCTATAGTCTTTAATAGGGCTTATAAAGCTCTATTTAACTAAGGATACTACCTTAAGGTATAAAAAGAAGCGGGAGTCTAATAAGAAGGCTATTACTAGTACCCTCTTATTAGATATAAAGGGCGCCTTCGATTTCGTATTAAAGGAATAGCTTATAAGGGTCTTAAGGGACTTAAACCTCCTTAAGGCCCTTATAAGCTAGGTAAACTACTTCCTTACTAAAAGGAAGATCTAGCTAGCCTTTAAAGGGTAAGTCTAGCCCCTTATAGACCTAGTAATAAAGGTGCCTTAAGGGTCTCTTATTAGCCCTATTTTATTCCTCTTATACGTAAGGGGGATACTAGCGGCTAAGGGATACTAGCTATCTTATATAGATAACTTTAGTATCTTTATAACGTTAATCTCGGCTAAGAAGAACGTTTAATAGCTAGAAGTAATAGCTACTAACTTATTTAAATAAGCTAAAGACTAAGGGGTCTACTTTAACCCCTTAAAGATAGAACTTATCTACTTTAGTAGGTAACGGCAGCTTATTTTAAAGGGTATAATAGTAGGAGGCTTATTTTTTAAGGTAAAGCTCTTAGTATAGTAGCTAGGGGTCTTCTTTAATTCTAGGCTCTTATTTAAATAATATATTAAGAAGAAAGTAGCCTCTATATAAGCTACCTTTAAAGGACTATCCCGCCTAACCTTTATATAAAAAGGCCTATTATTTAAAGCCTTTAGATAGCTTTACTAAGCCTATATAACCTCTATAGTAGACTATAGGGCCTAGCTTTAATATAGGGGGCCTAAGACCCTTAAGAGCCTAATAAAGCCTTTTTAAAGGCTTTAAAACTAAGCTCTTTTAAAAGTCTTAAGGGCCTTTAAAGGATCCTTTATTAGGGCTTTATAAGGAACGGTGTTCCTACTATAAATAAAGCAGCTATAATATACTCTCCCGATTATATAAGCTAATAAGTAGTATATTAATTATAGACAAAACCTCATCCTATAGAGCAAGAATCGCTCGTTATTTTGCATGTCATTATGCATTAAACGGGTTGCCGGTTATCGTATAATCGGGAATCGAAGGAACAGAGCTAGCTTAGAATGCTAGCTAAGACCTCTTAAGAACACCGGCACGACCAACCTCCTTTAAACACGAATATCAGAGGAACCAAGACACTTCCAGATTCACTCGAGGTATCACGGAATTCCCTAGTCTTAGGGCTATACGGCAGCCTAAATCTGGTCCCGAAAGGTTCTTCCGTTTAGCTACAATTGTCTATATAAGACAGCATGTCCGCTGGTAGATAGAGAGAGAATCATTAACTTTAACACCTCTTCCACACACTAATACACTACCAATAAATTCCGTTGAAAATCCTACCTTATACTCCTTCTTCCCCTCTATCACGTAGTCTTACGTGATTCCTTAATTTCCCAAAATTCCGCTTTTGCTTATATACCTTAAGAGGCTTTAAAAGCTAAAGTAGCCCTACTACTACTAAAGGTATAATTTAAAAAAGTATGCCTCTCGTATACTTTCTAGACCTTATACTTCTTACTTAGTTACCTTATAAAATAAGCTTATAACCTAGCTATATAAAACGACCTCGCTAACTTAAGCTTTAACCTAAGGGCCTTAAGCTATATTAGGCTATATATATAGCTCTTTTACCTCCTTAAGGGCCTAGTAGCTCTTATAGGATCTAATTATAACTTAGAAAGAAAGAAAGCTAGCTAGGAGCCTTTATAGGCCCTAAAGACTAAGGCTTTTATTATAATAATAGAGGCCCTTAAGCCCTTAGCTAAGAAGTAGTACTAACGCCTCTTAGCTAGCTTAGCTAGCCTAAAAGACTTTAAGTTACGGCCCCTAGCCTTTTATACTAATAGCTTTAAGGGGTGCCTTAAAGAATCCCTTATAAAGACTAATACTTACTCTTTCTATAAAATAAGCTTAGAAATAGGCCTATTAAAGTATACTATAAGAACCTAGGGCCCTTAATCGAAGTAGTTAATATAAAGCTATTTACGATACTAAGGGTTTTAAAGGATATAGCTAAGAAGCCTCGGCCCTTAAGGCTTAGCCCCCTTAACCCCCTTATAGATACCTATATCTTTATAAATAGCTAAGCTACTATAAGGAAGGTTATAAGTTTCTTAGACCTAGCTATATATATTAAAAGGCTCTTATCTAGCTTAGAAGCCTTTTATAACGTATAGCTATACTAGTACCTTAGCTACCTAAGGATCGTTAGTAATAAGCTTACTAACTAGCTAGCTAAAAGAGGCTTAGTATAATAACTAGTATTATATAAGAATATACCCTTATATTCCTATTTTACTATTATAAAGAAATAATAGGCATATAGAGGCTTTATAGAATAAGCTAGTAAAAAGAGGCTCTATAATATAGTCTAAGGGAATAACCCTTAAAGACAAAGACCTCTACTAGATATTAATACCTTCCTTTAGGAAAAGGGTCAGATAAGCCTATCCTTACAAACAAAAATATGCATAAAATGCATAAGTCAATTACGAGCAGAACGGATACCCTATTGCCTATTTTGGCCTAGCGGTTCCGAAGATATCCGCGATACGAGAATAGGGAGGGCATAGAACATTCTAGTTAAATCCACTACTTATACCAGAACCTATAGTCTTACGTTAACTATCACGCCATAATTAGACCACCTACTAAGTTAGGAAGATATACTATAGATAGAGCTTTTCAAGCACTATAGAATGTGCTAGAAAGCTAACTAATTAGTCTACTAGTAGGCGAGCAATAGTCTATAAAAGACGAAGGATTTCCCTAGGAGTAGTAGATAGAATAAGCAAGTTTACAAGCATCCTTTGCAACGCTATTCTTTTAATATATTATTCAGCCCCTTATATACTCGTTATAAATTCCGGACGAAATCCTACCCTATACTCCTTCGACCGATCTTTCCGCTTACGTTATCGATTACCCGATTCTACGCTTATTGCTTATACCTTCTTATATATTATTCCTAAGGGATAAACCTATCGAGGGGTTTATATTAATAGATATAATAGGGCGTGGTCTAAGTAATAATAAGTATATTACGTTAGTAATAAGTTAAAGGTTATAGACTATAGACTATAACTAGGTAATTAAGTAATTAAAATTAAAGATAAGATTATAATAAGGATCGTAATAATTATAATATTAAAAGCTATCGAGCTATCTATTTAAAGGAGTGTTTTATTCCTTCCTTATATATCTCGAGAGCTTCCTTAGATCGCTAAGAGTACTAGGTAATCCTATCGCTTAAGAGTACTAGAGCGCTAAAGCGATCCTATAATCCTAGCTATAAAGCGTTAGAGCGCTAAAGTAACCTATTGCTTTAAACTTAATTAGCCCGTCGGTCCGTTTAATATTCCTTATTCCCTATATTATATATTCTCGTAATATATACTAGTCTCCGCGGTTTACTAGACCGTAGTTATAATAAGATACTTCCCTTCCTTTTAGTCTTACCCTTAGGACCTACTACCTTAGCCGCTATATATAAATATACCCTTATCGCGTTATACGTAAGTATATTATTCCTTATTTCTTTATCCTTTTAGGATATATTACTAATAGTATATCTAGTTATATTTAAAAATCCCGTTCTTAGAATTCTAATAAATCGCGTTAATAATTAAAGCTAGTATCTTAGACCGAGATCTATAGTATTAAAATTATACCTTACTCTTATTATTTTTAGCTAGGCTTAACTTATAAGGTTAGTAAGCGGTTTAATTAGTATTTTAAATATACCTTTATAGGCTATTCTTATAATAGTTATAATATAGCGTTTACTTATTTATTTTATCCCTTTCCTTCCTTATTATTCTTTTCGTTAATATTCTTTTTTTTTAGTTCGCTATATTATAAATTAATAGTAAAAGATTAATTTAAACGAACGGAAAGTAAAAGAAGCGTTAAAGGAAGCGATAGCTCGCCTAGCTTAGATTAAGAAATAAAAGCGTTTCTTAAAGGACTAAGGTAGTAAGTTATTTTAGTAAGGTATATAAGCTAGTAATAAAGAAGATAGTATAACGCGTTCTTCTTAAGATAAATTAGTTTATTTATCGAATAAGGAAACTTATTTTCTTATATCTAGTATTTATTCTACTTTATATTCTTAAACGTTATTAACTTTAAATATTTCCTATAGTTTAGAGTTTTATAGCATTAGTTTTAATAATAAGATATAAAATATTAGGTATATCTATATTATTATTAGTAGTAAAAGTTTATAGTTAACTTTTAAAATAGTTTTCTTAACCTTAAATAGTCTAAGTTTCTTAAAATCTAATTTATTACTTAGTCGTTTTATTTTAATATTTCGTTATATAAGGTAGACTATATCTCTTTCTTAAAAGATTAGTCCCTATAATCTTTTCCGATTATAATAAGTAGATATTTATTCTCTAATAAATTAAAGTTCCTATTATATTTCTTTATATAATTTTTATAGTTAATCTACTTATAGTATTACTCGTTCTACTTATAGTCTTTATTAAGTAACCTTAAATACTTCTAGGTTATATCTATAATTAGCGTATACTAGTAAGAGCTTAGTTATCTCTATAACTAAGCTATTATAAGCTAGTTATACTATTAGTAGCTATTTAACTTAATTATTTTATTCGTAGCTAATATAGTATTATAAGTATTATTTAAGCGTTTAGTTAAGTCGTTCTATTTATCTATTTATTTATAGGTAATAAGCTATACTAAGCTTATATTTCGTCTTTAATTATACTATAAGAGCCTACTAATTTTATTATGTATTACCTATAGTAAGTAGTAATTTTCCTACTAGCTTATTAAGCTATTAATATACTACTTATAGCTAATATATTTAGCTTAGGTATCTACTTTCCTAGAGATTTAATTAGCGCTTCCCCTTTTTATAGGTAGTTATAACTTCTTTCTATAGGTATATTCTTATTTAAAGTTAGCGATTAAGTTCTTTAAGGGAAGTTAGTCTTTACTATACTTTTTATTATAGAGGTTAAGAGCCCTTATTATTATAGACTAATATAGTTCTTACTTATCTACCGCTATAAGAAAATCCTATCTAATTCTTATATTATTAAGTATATCGACCTTAAGGTCTTATAAATCTATAATAATTAGTCGAGCTATTCTACCTATACTTTCTAGTCTTATATACCTCTTTTATTAATAATGGTTATATATCTCTTATAAATTAGCTTTTTCTCCTTTACCTTTAAGGGTAGGGCTTACTTCTTTAATTCCCTAATTTTCTCTCTTAAGCTATTATATATTAAGGTTGCCCCTTAAAGCCCTTTACTAATCGTTTTCTTAATTAATTCTTTAAGTACGATTAGAGCTTTCTACTAGACCTTATAGCAATCGAATTATAGCTAGAACCTTTTCTTAAGGTTATAAAAGGAGTCCTTTATATCCTAGTATTATTCGTTATAGCCTATTCGCCTTATAAGGAATATAGCCTCGATTTTATCTTCTTATTATTAGGAAGGTCTCCCTTTAAGGTTAATAATAAATTACTCCTAGTCCGGCTATTAGGGCTATTTAAGCTCCTTTATACTCTCTAGGTTAGTATATTCCTAAATTTTATAAGTCTAAGCTTACGATTTAATCCCCTTAATCTATAAGGTCTAATTAAGGCTTTCCTTTAGTCGTATAATATAATTATCCCCTCTTACTTCCTTTAACGTTATATTAGGAAAATTAAGGGTTTTAGCTTTATAAGTAATATCCTTTTTTAAGGGATACGTAATTCGTATATTTCTAGTAGTGCCCCTTAGTATAGCTAGGTTCCTTGCCTTAATACTACGGTTTAAGCGTTATAATAGAGTTAATAGCTCGTAAATAGCTTTAAAGGTAATATCGGCGGGTAAAGATAATCTAGTCGTATAGACCGGGCTTATAACTCTTAAGTAAGGGCTAAAGAGCATAGTAAAAGAAATAGGGGCATAGAAAGGTAAATTTAGTAATATATATCTTAGTCTATCTATTAGGATAAGGGAGGGGCTTATATAGGTATAGTAACTATATATAGCTAGCTAAAAGAGGGCATTAAGATATTCCTATACCTAAGTTAGGCCTATATAATATCCTTAGGCTAGGGGAGTTATACTAGTTAGGCAAGCTTCCTTATGCATAATTATTAGGTCTACTAGGCATGACTATAGCCTCTTATGCCCACTCTCTTTAACAGTGCCCCTATTTTGCTGGTAGTTAAGAGGTATTTGCTATGTTTGATAGTAATATATAATCGCTCACGAGGATTCATTGAACCAACTAGCTTACCATAGGAGGCATCATCATAGAGAAGTGATTAGCGTCGGCGCGAATGACACTCACGCTGTCCAGAATCTCCACTCATCCGAGGGATCCATCGCGGGTCCTATCATTCAGAAACCACTCAACGATCCTCTGCTCCTCGAGAAGAACCTTTAGTTTGGGCACCCTATCCTGCTTATCACGCCATCCCTCGCCGAGACCAGCACAGCCTACGGCATCTTCCTACACGGCAGCTTGCTAACTTTGTACCTCAGCAACTGCTGCCTCGCTAGCGTAAAGTGGTCACTCGTTATTAGCCGGCCTATATTCTTCTCTCGGATTTCGTCGTCAACTATGCCGACGTGGTCTATAGAATCCAGAACGTCGACCAGGACGCCCGGCAGAGAGCTCGCGAAAATAGGGCACGCCATGTCGATCAGGAATAGCTTCTTGACCTCATTGCCGTCCTCGAGAAGTTGTCGCGCCACCACAAAGGCTACCACGCCGCCGACCGAGTGCCCACCGACCAGGTACCGGCCCTCGGGCTGCCTACGCCTAATCTCGGCCACGTAGATGGCGGCGAGCTCCTCGATGGTAGGCAGCTGGTCCGGATAAGGCTTGTTCTTGATGAAGGGGCTATTAAGCGCGTAGACAGACACGTCCCGGGCAGCACCTAGCAACGGCTAAAGGGCCCTAAACACGGCTCCGGAGCCAAAATCCACCAGGGGCCAGGAATAGATTGCGGTTGCCTGGAGCTGAAATACCGCGGTGCAAGAGCATCGATGTCGTAGGACTCGGCCTCTCTAGTTTAGACGCCATGCCGCAAATCACCCGGACGCCCCTGGACTCGCGACTCGCGCTCTCGGGCCAGTCGACGTACACGAACCCAGCATCCCGCATGGCCCGCTCCTAGGCCTACGGGCTCTGCAGCGCGTACCCGCGGCCGTCGTCGAATAGCCACCAGCCGTCTAGCAGGCCCAGACCAGGTCGTACCGGGCCAACTTTGCGTGAATTCGGCCAACGACACGCAACCGTCGGGCCGCACCAGCTTGTGGATGGTTGCCTAGGCTGCGCCGCAGGTCGCGAGTCGCGTGCACACAGTTGCTCGATATCACGACGTGGCAGCGTCCTAGTAGCTCGCTAGGAAGATCCTCCTTAATGTATAGTTTTAGGAACTCTATGCCTATGGCGCCCTTAAATAATGTTTTCTTAGCGCGCGCAAGTAGTGATACCGAGAGCTCGGTGAAGGTGTTCGTAAAAGGGAGCCCGATGGCTTTTTTTTTATTACTCGCATGCAGCCTCTAGGGCCATGGCGAGGCTAATAGGGGCCTAGGCCCTTATTAATAGTCCTAGCTAGCTATAAAGCCCGGAGGAGCCCGATGGCCTAGAGGAGCGGCACGAGGTGTTTGGTGGTGCCGCCTATACCTGCGCCGATCTCGAGGACACGGAAGGGCTCGCCGTTAGAAGTCTAAGAGCGGACGGCTGCTGTGATGAAGGCATAGAGTGCCTTCGTGGCGGTGTCGAGGCTGGGAACGTTGGCATAGAAGTCCTCGAGGAGGTTGCGGCCCTTCTCGCTGCCGAATAGGAGGGAGACAGGGTCGGCTTTGCCGCTGAGAAACTCGGCCAGGTGCGCTTCGAGGAGATCGAATAGGCCGTGCGTTGATGCGTACTGGGGAAAGTCCGAGATAAGCTCGGTGCTTAGCTCCTCGGCAGACTTGTTATTTATATTAATGTCTAGAGGCACTGGGCCGCGTAGAATATTATCCCTTGTTTTCTCGACGACGCCGGCCTCTTCTAGGATCTCCGAGAGCCATATGACTTATCTGCTATACTTGGTCAACTTCCCCTATAGAGCAGGGAGCTTGTCCCCGTTTCTGAACTTCCTAATAGGACAGCCGACGCTTCTCGAAGGATTCGATAATAAATGCCGCGACGGTGCTTAGCTGCTGCGGGTATACTTGATCCTAGTAGCCTATGAACTTGGTGTCCTTGGCATAAGCATCGAAGCCGCGACGTACCTGCTGAAAAGTTATATGCATCGACACTGTGTTGCCTTTTGTCGGGGTTGGCTTCTCCCTCTCTACCAGAGTGGTTGCGCTAGTGTAGGGAGTCACTGGGAAGCCGGCCCTTAAAGTTAAGAGTGCGTGCGAAGCGCCGATGAAGTGGCCGTAGGAGCTTGCACTAAATCAACTCTGTAAGCGCCCTCAATAAGATTATAGAGGGATACCACGGTGACTATTGAAGCGAACTCGGCTAATGATATAGCGAGACTAAACGCTTCGTTTGGGCTACTAATGATCTCCGCCGCTACGAGAGAGTCGGCACCGAGATCCTCGAGTTTCGAATATATCTAGATCTCTGCGACCGGTAGGTCGAGGGATTGACCGAGTATCTAGAAAAGACTTATCTGCCATTCTAAGTTCGTATTATCGGCTGTCTTAAAAATAGAATCTGGCCCCTTAGTCTTCGTTATCGTTACCGCTAGCATTAACTGCGTCGCGACTAATCCGGGGAGAGATCAAATTACATAAAGACGTGACGTCTATAGCCATTGCGAAATCATCGGTCGAAATGTCGATTTTGAATTTGTCGGAGATATTAGCTAGAATTTCCCAGCGGACCAATGAGTCTGTACTAAGCTCCTCGAGCGAAGCCTGCTTAGTAACTTCCTCGACTGGGACGTCCAGGGACTTGCTAAGGACTTCTTAGACCCAACCAAGAACGTCGGCTGAGTGTTTATCACCTCTGCTGAACTTCTTTGGAAGAGCAGCAGGAGTAGCTTGGTATTGGCTCTTGGGCGCCAGTGACTGAGCAGCAGGCTTTGATGGGCCAGCTGACAGCTTTTTGAACTCCATGCCCGGATTAGCTCCGGCCAGCATCTTAGCCAGCAGCTTGCGGGGGACCCTCGAGAACTTGAGTCCTTTAGCAGACTAAATTATCTTCCCGATCTGCTTGTTAAACACGAATACGTCTAGCACCGCCTCCTTGTTATCTTCCCGGACTATCTTCGTATACGCTCCGTACTTGCCGCCACCCTAGCGCCTATTCAGGGGTCGTACGGAACCTATACCTATGTAGATGTAAGAAATGCCGCCGTCCTCTTCCTCCTCGTCGATGGTGCGCAGCGAGTGCACAAACACGCCCGGCACTTGCAAGAAGTTTTCCATAACCAGGGGGTCGGCAATGCTGTTGTTCGGTGTCCTGGCTATAACATCTAGATCCTCCGCGCGCATCACGATGTCGCCTACGCCATTAGAGCCCTTGCCGACTAAGTACCGCAGGCCCCGGTACGCGGACATTAACTGGCCATTTTCCTAAACACCTTGTATACCATTGTGCCGCGCAGAGCCTCCGTGTCCATGCTCTTTTCCAGCAGGCTAGAGGTGCGGGCCCCTTGCCCTTCTCGTCCTGTTCGTTGTTGATACTGCCGCTGCCGGTGTCGCGCAGAGTGACGATGCCCGTGGCGTGCGAGGTTGACTTGTCCTTATTCTTAGTAGAGGACAACTCGAAACCCCACGCGCTCTCTGTAGTCTTTATTAGGGTTAGCTGGACGGAACGTTGCGTGTCAAAGCCTAGAGGGGCCTTGATCTCCGAGGCCTCGAGCTTGAATACGGACTTGCGCAAGCTCTGGCTCTGGGGCTTGTCCCGCGCTATGTAGGAGAAAACATTGATATTCTTGAAGCAGTGAGGACATGATCTAGACCGTGCTGTCGCCTGATCATCTGTCTTGTTTCCCCTGTCGCGCGAGAGACCAATATACTCCAGCCAGTGCCTTATTATTCTCGAACAGGTACGGCAGCAAAGCCACGGACACGTAGCTCGCCCGTTGGATCCGGCGGAACGGCCAGAAATGCACCTTCGGCTACCCGCTCCTCCACAGCGTGACCGTGGCGCCTACGAGGGACCGCATCGAGTCTTTGCCATTGATGGCCACGAAAGGTGTGCTGGGCCGAGCTTGGGCTTGCGGCAGCGCGTTCCGCACCATGGTGATGATGGGCCGCCGACGCCGGCTTCTAAAAAGGTACACAGGCCTAGACCATTGACGATGCGCGAGATGGCTTGCGCCAAGTACACGGGCCCGGTGGTGTTGCGGGCGATTACGTTGGAGCCGGGGCCGGTCCAGGGGTCGTAGTGGCAGGATTCGAAGGGGAGGGTTGGGTCCTGTTTCGAGGGAGAGGCTTCGTCTTAGTTAGACCGGGAGGGAGAATCAGCAGACGGAAGCTCTTGAAGCTTCACTAGCTATGTTTCAACACTGACCTGAAATAGGATCGAAGCCGATAACTTAGCGCTCTCGTCGACGATCGAGTCAGCCATGACGGAGTGGTACGCGTGGATGCTTCTTAGTAGACTTAAAAATACCCATAGGTATTTGCTTATAGGCTACCTATACCTACCCACGGGCTATTTTAGGGCCACTATAAATACTTAGTAGGTAGGTAAATTTAAAATAGGTACCTAAAATATATATATAGGTATATTCGGGCTACCTATAGGCATTACCTATTTAGTTTTATTATACTAATCGTTTATACTTATCCTAATACGAGGCACCTATAAAATATACATAGGCCGTATAGCTAAAAGTAGTATTAAATTAAAGGATAAGATCCTATAGATATTATTTATTCTTTACCTTAACTATCCTTTTAATATTTAAAGTCCTATCGTCGCGGTCGAATATTCTCCCTATATCTAGTTCTCTTTATAGAGGAGGCGACTATTACCTCTATTACTATACGGCCTTTTCGCTTTTTCTTATAGCTTTAAACTTATTCTTCCTAATAAGAGTTACTTTCCTCTATCTCCTTTACTTCCTTTAACTCCTCTACTTCCTTTAACTCCTTATTACTTAGTAAAGTAATATTAATTATATCGCGATACTTATCTCTCCTTTACTAGCTTTACGTTTATATTTAGAGAGAGTCTATAAAAAGCTTTTATTAGATAATACCTATAGGCTATAAGGAAGTATAAAATCTCTTATTTTAATCTTAATCTTCTTTATATAGTATTATAGCCTCTTTATTAAAACGAATTCTACTAAAAGGATTCTTATTTCTAGGAGTATAAGATATCTTTAGAGCTATATTAAGCTTATATAGCCGATCTTTATACTCCTTTATAGGGTTAATACTATTATTAATCTTTATATCTTAAAGAAGGATACTATCCTATACGTTAAATAGAGACTATAGGATCGATAGCGTAAATCTTACCTCTAAGTTTAAGAGTTTTATCTTAGATCGCTAGTATATATTAATCTATTAGTAAATACTCTAAGCGCGCTTAAGCGGCACGCTACTTAGTTATATTACTAGAAATTCTTATACTATAATATAAATATTCTTATATATTTTATACTAAGATATATAGCGCTAAAAGCTATATATATCCTTAGATAGTAACTTCCTTAGCTAAGATTAGTATATTACTTATATATTAATATAAATAAATAAAACTTACTTTTTTAAAAAAAGCCCTATAAACTAAAATACCTTTATTACCTTATAAAGTCCCTTAATATATAATTAGTATAAATAATTAGTTTAAATTATTATATTATTTACCTTTATTAAACTAAGAAACTAAGTAAGCTAGTCTTTATAGGAGTTAAGAGTAATATTAGTATTAAAGGATTATACTAATAGCTATAAGAATTGTTATTAGTAATAGGAAATAAATATATCTTTATAAGTCCTATATACTTACTTAGAACTAAGTAGATTAGCTTCGGTCTCCTTTTTTAGTAAAATAGGTAATCTTACTTAATAAATATTAAGCTTACTAATACTTAATAGGGGCGTAAGTAAGGTAGTAATTATATATACTTCCTTTTCCTTTTAAAGGTAGTTAATATACTTAGTAAGCTTTTTCTTTATATTATTAATTACTATTATTAGTATACTTTATTAGTTATTACTAGTATTATAAATATTAGTAATTTTAGTATAAGAGTAAAAGAGATACTTATAAATTATCTTTAGTAAGTTCTAAGATTCTAAGAGTATTATATCTTTCCCCTAGCTAACGTTATTTATAAGCTATAGGAATATCTTCTTAATATTAATAAAGTAGTTAATTTACTTTTAATTTTTAATAGATAAAGGCGGGCTAAGCTAGGTATTACTAGTAAGAAGTATATTAATTGCCTATTATAGCTCCTTAGCTCTCTTAAGTATTATAATAGTAGAGTTTTAACGTATAATAATATAACCGGGAATATTTAATAGTTATTTATCTAGTTAGACCTCTTATTAAATATTAAAGAAAACTTTTATTTACTTCGCGCTTTAATAAAGTATTAATACTAGTATATAGATCTAAGAAGGTTAATATAAAGATTAGTATATAAGTTATAGTATTTTAATTAATATTAACTTACCTTTATTATTATTCTTAAGATAATATTACTTATACTTATAAGTAAGATACTTAGTATATCCTTATCGGTACTTACTTCTTCCTTATTATAGTTATCTTATAAAGTTCTTATTATATAAGAATAACTCTATATAATTAGTTTCTACTTTACTTTAATCTTAATAAGCTTTTTATAATCTAGTATCTTAGATATAAGAAGGTTAAGAATATATACGATATATTATATATAGTAAATTATACTTAGTATATTAATCCCTAGATATAAGTTAAGTTTCCCTTATAAGTCTCTTAAATAAAGATATATACTATTATTAGTAGTAATACTTTTAAATTAATCTAAAATATAATGCCTTTATAGATATTATATAATAGTATTATTCTATAATTCTTTAGAATAGCTAGCTAATATATTTATTAAGCTAAGTAAAAGAAGCTATAAGTACTAGTTATAATTAATATAGTAACTAATAATTCTAAGGACTACTTCGATATTTTTAGTTTAAGTCTAGCTATTAATAGTTAGCGAGAGATACTATTTAAAAGGTATATAGTTAATTAATACTTCTTAAAGATTATTAGCGATTATCTCTATTAAATTTATTAGTATAGGGGCGGAGGGAATATAGAATTCTAGATAATAGAAATAAACTAAGTCTTAAAAAGACTTATAGTTTATAATATTAACGGCTAAGTATATCCTACGAAATAAAATTAATAAGATAACGTTAATATTATAGCTTTTATTTTTAGGTGCCCGATAATAAGATTAGTATAATAGATTACTATATTTTTATATAATAAATATAAATATACTAGGGTATATTTATTTTATACTTAGGTAAATTAAAATATATTCTTAGGCTACTATTTTTTAATATAAAACTTACCTTACCTATAGCGTATAAGAGCGCTTATACTAAAACCTTTAATATAAAGATAGATTAGTATAGACTAATAAGATATATAAATTACTTAAGGTTCCCTTATCTTATAGTTTACGCTTTCCTTAAATAGCCGCTATATATCTAAACGATATAAAGTATTAAAGATTAAAAGAGTATTCTTCTTATAAGGAGATATATCTATATTAGTAGTATTAAAGCTTAAGATACTTACTTAAGAGTATATTATCCTAGGAGATTAAATATTATTTAATAAGTTAGCTTTAAATCTCGTTTTATACTAGCTAGTAAATATCTACTAATTAAGGAAATCTTAATAATCTTAATACTAAAGGTATAGCGGCTTTCTAAGAGAGACTAGCCTATAAGTAGGAATTATACTAGTATTTATAGTACTACCTTCTTTACTTTCTTAATTAAAAGATTAAAAAGGAGATAGTAGGTTTTTATCTCTATTTAATAAAGAATTAAGATAATTATACTAACTAACTTAAGTTAACGGTAAAGGGGTAAAAAGCGAATCTTAGTTTATATTACTATAAGGTAAGAAGCTTAGAGCTTAGAGTAAGATATTTAACTTCTAAGCGTTTTATCTTTAAAGAAATAAATTATTAAAGTATAAAATCTATAGAGTATCTACTATAAAGAAGAGGATAAAGATCTATATAAATAGTTATTATAAGTAAATAAGTGCTTTTAATAAAGTAAAGTAAATAATATATATAAATAATTAGTATAATTAATATATATAGGGTACTTTATATTATATAGTACTAAGGTACTAAGTATATATTTAATAATAAGAAAAAGTAAGAAAAGCTATATACTACTTTAATATAAAGTTATATCTTAGTATATATACTATATATAAAACGTAAAAGAGTTTTACTAAGCCCTTATATATTATCTATTAACTAAAATTTCCTACTATATTACTATAAAAAGCATTCCCTCCTTTTTTTTTATTTCTAAAGGTATACTCTTAGTATACTATATACCTTACCTTAAGAAAGGTATATCTAAAATAATATAAACTCTTACTATTCGCTAGTAAAAGTAAAGCTTATAGCTAGATAGCTAAAATTAAGCTTTAATAGCTTCTTTACTAGCTTAGCGATTATATTAGTTCTTAGTAAAAGTAAGACTAAGTAAGTAATTAATCGACCGATTTAGCTTATAAGATACTAGCGCCCCTTTTATTAAGCTCGCTATATTTATAAAGCTCGCTATCTTTAAGAAGTTCGCTGCCTTTATAACTAACTTTACTACCTCTATAATTATCGCGAAGCGTAGCCTAATTTCGTAGTTCTCGGAGATATCTATTAGTAAGAGGGACTAAGGAAGCTAAAAACACCCGGTATAGAAGAAGGAAGAAGGAGCTAAAAAGAGGTATAGGAAGGAGGGTAGGAGTATAAAGGGAAGTATAAGTAGCGAGAGATAAGAAGGATAAGCCGGTAACGGCTAAAAAGGAAGGAAAAACCGGTAAAAAGCTTAGTAGTTAAAAGGATATTAGTAACTTCTTTAAGTAGGATCTTCTTTATTGATTAAGGTGCTAGATAGGTATAAAAGGGGGCGTTAGATAAAGGAAAGAAGGATAATTAAGGCAATATAATAAATACTCCCCTACCGTAATTACTGCCCCTATAAGATTTAAATATCTCTGCCCTACCTATCCGACCCTTTACTTCTACTTTTACCTTTATATATTTTATATATACTTCTTATATTTCTCTTTACGAGAGTTATAAGCCCGGGAGGAATAGTATTCCTATACCTTCCGGCTACTATAAAAGGCACCTTTCTTATATCCCTCGTAGCTTCCTTTTACCCCTCTTATTAGAAAAGCCGATTTTTACTTAACTTTTCTACCCCTCCCTATAATAATAATAAAAGCCGACTCCTCTACTATCCCTATAATCTATAGGACGATTCTAATAGAGCCCTAAGATTAAGATAAGTAGGTAAAGGAGCTACGGGCTCGTATAAATAGGACTATCTATAATCTAGTCTTCTCTAATAAGTAGGACCCTCTCGAGCCCCCTCTTTATCCTAGGGTAACGGACTTTATAGAGGGAGCTACCCTCTTCTCCGAGCTAACCTCTATATAGTAGAGAGCTTTTTCTACTGCCTTAGGTAACTACGAAAGTTATCGAAAGGAATACCTCTATAAAACAAAGCTACTAACTACTGCTCGTACGGTAATAACGGAATCCGTTAGTGCCGTAAAGCTAATCTCTCTTTAAGAGGAAGAGACCCCTAGGTAGTAGCTCTTAAAGCTCGAGACCTTAATAGCTCCCTCGAGGGGCTATATAACTAACTATATTAGGAAGACCTATACGATATACCTAGGAGCCTTTTCTACTAGGAACCTACTAGCTTCTTCGTAGCTAGCTAAGTAGGAAGAGATCCTCGAGGAGGCTAACTAATACTTCTTAATAAAAGCTCTTTCCGGCTAGTAGCTATAGGATATTGTCGCGAAGCGTGGCCTGATTTCGTAGTTCTCGGAGATATCCCTTAGCACGAGGGACCTAGGAAGCTAAAAAACAGGTTTTAAGGAAGGAGCTAAAAGGAGGTGCAGAGAGGAGGGTGGGGGCATAAGGGGAAGCAGAAGTGGCGATAGCTTCCTATAGAGGTGGCGAGAGATAAGACGGATATGCCGGCAACAGCTAGAAAGGAGGAGAAAAACCGGCAAAAAGCTCGGTAGTTAAAGGGACATTAGTAGCTTCTTTAAGCAGGATCTTCTTTGTTAATTAAGATGCTAGACGGGTATAAAGAGGGGCGTTAGATAGAGGAAAAAAGGCAATATAATAATCACTCCCCTACTATAATTGCTGCCCCCGTAAGATTTAAATATCTCTGCCCTGCCTATCTAACCCCTTACTTCTACTTTTACCTTTATGCATTTTATATACACTTCTCGTATCTCTCTTCGCGAGAGTTATAAGCCCGGGAGGAATAGTATTCCTATACCTTCCGGCTGCTATAAAAGGCACCTTTCTTGCATCCCTTATAGCTTCCTTTTACCCCTCTTACTAGAAAAGCCGATTTTTAACCGACTTTTCTACCCTTCCCCGTAACGATAACGAAAACCGACTCCTCTGCCGTCCCTACGGTCTATAGGACGATTCTTATAGAGCCCTAAGATTAGGATAAGTAGGTAAAGGAGCTACGGGCTCGTATAGATAGAACTATCTATAATTTGGTCTTCTCTAATAAGCAGGACCCTCTCGAGCCCCCTCTTCGTCCTAGAGCAACGGACTTTATAGAGGGAGCTTCTCTCTTCTCCGAGCTAACCTCTGCATAATAGAGAACTTTTTCTACTGCCTTAGGCGACTACGAGAGTCACCGAAAGGAATACCTTTACGAGACGAAGCTACTAACGGCTGCTCGTACGGCGATAACGGAATCCGTTAGTGCCGTAAAGCTAATTACTCTTTAAGAGGAAGAGACTCCTAGGCAGTAGCTTTTAAAGCTCGAGACCTCGACAGCTCCCTCGAGGGGCTATATAACTAACCGGATTAGGAAGACCTATACGGCCTACCTAGGAGCCTTTTCTGCTAGGAACCTACTAGCTTCTTCGTGGCTAGCTAAGTAGGAAGAAATCCTCGAGGAAGCTAACTAATACTTCCTTATAGAAGCTCTTTCCGGCTAGTAGCTACGGGATATATCTCTACTAATAAAGCCTATTAGTGACGGTTACTCGACTATCTTTCGAGAAGCTAGCCGGGAACTAGACGAAGAGGCTGCTAGAGTATAATAGTAAGTAGTCTTATTCCTTCGTAGCTAGCTCTCGACCTAGACGGCTCGACCTACTGCCCCTATAGCTGCTGCAGCCCCTATTGCTGCGGTTCCCGCTACTGCTGCTGCGGCTGTTGCCCCTCCGGCTCCTCCTCCCTCGAGAGCCTTAACGCCGTCGTCAACTGCAGCTACGGCCCTAGGCCCGGCCCCGGCTCCGTATCTTGCTCCGGGCGCGGCCCCGGTCCCGTTAGTTAGACCGGCCCGACTAGTCCCCTAATAGACCTTTTAGTCCGTTAGTCGAAAAATTAGGGAACTAGTCGAAATCGAACCTCTTCGTTAAAATCAGCAATAAGGTAAAAGGGGTTTTAAGCAGACCTTCTAGACCGGGACGAGGATTCCTCGAAGAAACAACGTACGAGGAGGAATCGACCTACCTACTAAGCGTGTAAAAAGCCCTATCGGCTAGAAGACTACTAGCAGGTCTTTAAGGAAAACCGACCTAAAGGAATTAACCCTTTAAAGAGGCTACGAGAAATAGTATAATAGTCTCTTAAGGAGGACCCCTCGTTATAGAAGAAAATAGACGAGATTCGGGTTGCTAAGAAATAGCAACTAACGCCGCTGCCCTTATTTAAGCCGTAAATTCGAGGAAAAATCGTTAGTATAGTAAATCCGGCATTTATCTTCCCTACGGATTAGCAAGACCAACCGTTAGGACCCTCCGACTATCCCCTACGAAAATCAGCTATCCTTAACTCTAGTGCTTCCCTCGATATCTATAATATACTCTTACGATTCCGGTCCTTTAAGAAGGCACGAAGGGAATATCTTATTGCCGGGGAATTAACCGTACGGATAGAAGGATATAGAAGGGTGAATTTCACGATAAAATTACCTAACGGATCTATGCGAATTCTTCGAAGAAAAAGGGTAGCTTTTTGCCCTCGATTTTCAACGAGCCTAATTTCCTTCCGCCTTCTTTAAGAGGAAGGAATCTTCTAGGATACGACGTCTAAGCCTACGAGGCTAGTCTAGAAGAATTAGACTATTAGGCTTATCGAGGAGAAATTCGGTTAATTCGTTCTCGAATTCTAACCTATTTATAGGAAGGAAACACTCGAGAAGTTAGCTTTCCCTGCTAGGAGGAATAGGTCTACTATAAAAGACCCTCTTCTAGCAGCCTAAGGAGACGGCATTCTTTAGCACGCACGACTTAGTCACCCGGGCCCCCTAGCTTTGCATAAGCTAGGCCAATAACAGGGCGTACGAATAAGGGGCCTAAAGACCGTCGAATGCGAACACTGCGGCTAAGGAAAGACTAGGAGACGAATTTCTAAACGAACGCCTTTACGGCCGGACTAGCCGTGTAAGGAAATTTAGGTCGACTAGACCGACGTCTCTAGGGATTAGGAAAGCTTCGTTAGGGTGATGTTTTTTATAGACGCTTTTTTAGGGATGGTTTTCCCCTATTTCTTACGGACCTACCTAAGTAAGTATAACTGGTCTGCCCTCCGGGACTTCGTTAACTAGATAAAATCCTACTTCGGCTACGAGGTAAAGAAGATATGGTCTAACGGAGAGCTATTTACGAAGGATATCTTAAATTAGCTTCGAAAAAGGGGCATTTTACCCTCCGTTAGCACCGAATACCTAGGCCTAGAACGGAGGCAGAAAGATTAAGGGTGCTATAATAGAAAGGGCCCGTACGATAAGACTTACTGCGAGGCTTCCTACGACCTTTAGAGGGAAGTCGTTAAGACCGCCTATTACCTTCGGAACCGGACCCTAAGGACCTAAGGAATAGACTAGATATCCCCCCTTAAGCTCTTTACGAAGAAGAGGGCCTCGCTAGCCTACCTTTATACCTACGGCTATAAGGCATACGCTATAACTGCCGATGTATAGCTAAAAAGGAAGAAGAAAAGAAAGCTTAATCCTAGAGCCTTTGTTAGTTACCTCGTTAGTTATAATTCTACGAATATCTTCTAGATCTAGATTCCTCTTCTACGGAAGGTTATTTCGACTAGGGATATAATTTTCGACGAATCTAGCTTCTTTAACGGAAAGAGGGATTAATAGCCCCTCTTACTCTCTTAACGTTAGCTAATTTAGAAGATTTAAATCCCCCCTTCCTAATAGTCTTAAGAAGAGGTCCTAGACGAGGAAATAAAAGAAGAAACCGATGTCGAAGTAGTCGAGGATAACGCCGACTTCGAAGAGGAAGCTACTAGATTAAATAATCTAGACGAAGAAGGAGACTATAGGAAAGCGGTAGAGCTAGAATACGCTTACCTCCCTACGCCTCCTCTTATAGAATAAGAAGAAGATCTAAAAGTAGCTTTTTTAGTTAGTCTTCCTGTCTCGAACCCTAAGGGGGTAGGAAAGGCACCTCTCTCGAAGGATTACCCGGCTGCCTTTTTATCCCTGCTTCGAGAAGCAAAGGAAGGTATAGGGCCCGATACGAAAGAAGACTAGTTTCTCCCCTATTTCGATCGTTTTTCCGACTTCTACCTAAAGCTAATAGAAGATGGTTCCCACGGAGCGTTTATAGTAGGCCGGCTCTTTAAGCTATAGCTATTAGCAAGGAAGGTATATAAAAGAGACCTCCCGGACCTACTAGTAAACTAGAAGCAGCTAGAAAAACACCCCTTTAGAGACTAGTTTTTCTAGGCCTAGAAAGACTACCTAGCCTTATACGAAGAGATAGGGTCTTTCGAAGAGGTCCTTAAGGAAAAGGCAAGAGGAAAATAGGTCCTTAGCTATAAGTAGGTCTTTATCTATAAGACTAATAAACACGGCTCCCTTTAAAAGTGCAAAGCCCGGCTAGTTATTTATAGGAATTAATAGGAAAAAGGGGATCTTCCTACTAGGGCAACTACCCTAGCAGGGATATCTTTTCGGACCCTTATAGCTATAGCAGCAGAATTCGACCTCGAGCTCGAATAGATAGATACAGTTAACGCCTTTATTAACTGTCTACTTAAGGAAGAAGAAGAAGTTGTCTATATACGCCTTCTACTAGGCTTCTAATAGCTAGGAAAGGTTCTACGGCTTAGGAAAGCTCTATACGGACTACGAAGATCACCCCTTCTTTAGCAACAGCATTTAATAGGTTCCCTCGAAGCCCTAGGCTTTAAGAAAGTCCCTTAGGAACCGTGTATAATATAGAAGGGTAAAATCACGGTCTTTTTCTACGTCGACGACATTATCTAGGCCTACCCGAAAGAGGAAGAAGCAACTGCTAGGGAGGCTATAAAAGGCCTATAATAAAGGTATAAGATAACTAGGCTAGGGGAGCTAAAGTGGTTCCTAGGGATACGAATCCTTAGGAATAGGTCCTAACGGACTATCTAGCTTACCTAGGACGCCTATATTAATAAGGTCGCTTATAAATTCCTCCCTAATTCCCTCGATAAGAAGCTTCCCTCTACGCCTATATTAGACGAAGAGCTTTTGCCTGATCCGTCCTTTTAAGCTAGGGAGCAAGAGAAACACTAATACTAATAGAAGGTGGGCTCCCTGCTTTTTTTAGCTATTTCTACTAGACCGGATATCTCTTTTACGGTCTCCCGGCTAGCTAGGCATAACTAGAATCCTAGCCCTAGGCATTAAGAAGCAGTAGATAGAGCTATCCTTTATCTCTATTTAACGAGATTATATAGTCTACGCCTAGGAGGGCAGGGAAGGAAATTAGCTGCCGAAATCTTCCTCTATTTAAGCGATTCGTCCTTTACGGACAATTTATTAGATAGAAAGAGCTTATAGGGGTATATTATATCCCTTTTTAAAGGAACTATTGCTTAGAGAGCTTCGAAGTAAGCTACCGTTACTATATTAAGCACGGAGGTAGAGCTACTAGCTCTTTTAGAAGCGTTAAAAGAAGCGATTTTCCTTAGCCGGCTACTAATATCGTTACGACTATAAATTCCGTCCCCGTTAGCTATAGAATGCGATAACATATAGACTATACGAATTCTTACGGAGGAAAACAGCAAGCTATCGACCCGGCTATAGTATATCGATATCTACTAGCATTAGTTACGCTAAGAGGTCTAAAGGGGACTTATTTCCGTCCGTTAGGTTCTAACGGCATCGATAAAAGCCGACGGTCTTACGAAGCCCCTACTAAAGCAGAAGCTAGCTGTCTTTTTATAGTAAATAGGGCTAGAAGACGTTCGAGAAAAGCTATCCTTAGAGGCCCGCCTTAAGAGTCTACGAGAGGAGCTAATAGCACGTACGAGAAGGTAACGTCTATAGCCGAAGAAAAAGAAGAGGTCTTTCTTTTAAAGGGCCCCTTATTTTAATTAGGTTTCTTCCTTTTAAGAAGGCCCTTTTCTTATAGGACTTTCCCTCTTGGCCCTTTTCCTTAAGTAGGTCTAAAGAGCCTAGGGACCCGAAAGGGCCCCTGCTTTCCTCGAGTAAAGGGAGAAGTATAGAGCTAAGAACCTCCTCTATACGCTTACTAGCCCGAAGCCGTATTAGCTATGCCATTAAGGGGCAGGCTATAGCTAAGGGGGTATGTCGCGAAGCGTGGCCTGATTTCGTAGTTCTCGGAGATATCCCTTAGCACGAGGGACCTAGGAAGCTAAAAAACAGGTTTTAAGGAAGGAGCTGAAAGGAGGTGTAGAGAGGAGGGTAGGGGCATAAGGGGAAGCAGAAGTGGCGATAGCTTCCTATAGAGGTAGCGAGAGATAAGACGGATATGCCGGCAACGGCTAGAAAGGAGGAGAAAAACCGGCAAAAAGCTCGGTAGTTAAAGGGACATTAGTAGCTTCTTTAAGCAGGATCTTCTTTGTTAATTAAGATGCTAGACGGGTATAAAGAGGGGCGTTAGATAGAGGAAAAAAGGCAATATAACAATTACTCCCCTACTGCAATTGCTGCCCCCGTAAGATTTAAATATCTCTGCCCTGCCTATTAGACCCCTTACTTCTACTTTTACCTTCGTGCATTTTATATGCACTTCTCGCATCTCTCTTCGCAAGAGATATATCTCTATTAATTAAGCCTATTAGTAACGGTTACTTAACTATCTTTCGAGAAGCTAGCCGAGAACTAAATAAAGAGGCTATTAGAGTATAATAGTAAGTAGTCTTATTCCTTTATAGCTAGCACTTAACCTAGATAGTTTAACCTATAGCTGCTATAGCCCCTATTACTACGGCCCCCGCTGCTTTAGCTATTGCTCCTTTAGCTCCTCCTTCCTCGAGAGCCTTAACCCTGTCTTTAATAGCTGCCCTAGTCCCGGCCCTAGCTCCGCCTTCTACTCCGGGCCCGGTCCCGTCTATTAGACCGGCCCGACTAGTCCCCTAATAGACCTTTTAGTCCGTTAGTCGAAAAATTAAGGAACTAGTCGAAATCGAACCTCTTTATTAAAATTAGTAATAAGGGGTAAAAAGGGAGGGTTTTTAAGCAGACCTTCTAAAAAGAAATAAGGATTCCTCGAAGAGATAATATATAAGGAGGAATCGACCTACCTACTAAGTATATAAAAAGCCCTATCGGCTAGAAGACTACTAGTAGGTCTTTAAAGAAAACCGACTTAAAGGAGTTAACCCTTTAAAGAGGCTATAAGAAATAGTATAATAGTCTCTTAAGGAGGACCCCTTATTATAGAAGAAGATAGACGAGATTTAGGTTACTAAAAATAGTAACTAATAACGCCGCTACCCCTATTCGAGCCGTAAATTCAAGGAAAAATCGTTAGTATAGTAAATCCGGTATTTATCTTCCCTACGGATTAGTAAGACCACCTATTAAGACCCTCCGACTATCCCCTATAAAAACTAGCTATCCTTAACTCTAGTACTTCCCTTAATATTATAATAACTAGTATTATTTCTAAGGGATAAACCTATTAAGGGGTTTATATTAATAGATATAATAGGGCGTAGTCTAAGTAATAATAAGTATATTATATTAGTAATAAGTTAGAGGTTATAGACTATAGACTATAACTAGGTAATTAAGTAATTAAAATTAAAGATAAGATCGTAATAGAGATTATAATAATTATAATATATTAAAAGCTATCGAGCTATTTATTTAAAGGAGTGTTCTATTCTTTCCTTATATATCTTAAGAGCTTCCTTAGATCGCTAAGAGCACTAGGTAATCCTATTACTTAGGAGCGCTAGAGCGCTAGAGCGATCTTACGATCTTAGCTATAGAGCGTTAAAGCGCTAAAGTAACCTATCGCTTTAAACTTAATTAGCTTATCGGTCTGTTTAATATTCCTTACTCCCTACGTTATATATCCTCGTAATATATACTAGTCCCTATAGTTCGCTAGACTATAGTCGTAATAAGATGCCTCCCCTCCTTTTAGTCTTACCCTTAAGACCTACTACTTTAGCCGCTATATATAAATATACCCTTATTACGTCGTACGTAAGTATATTGTTTCTTATTCCTTTATCCTTTTAGGATATACTACTAATAGTATATTTAGTTATATTTAAAAATCCCGTTCTCGTAATTCTAATAAATCGCGATAACGATTAGAGCTAGTATCCTAGACCGAGATCTACGGTATTAAAATTATACCTTACTCCTATTATTTTTAGTTAAGCCTAACTTATAAGGTCGGCGAGCGTTTTAATTAGTATTTTAAATATACCTCTATAGGTCGTTCTTATAATAGTTATAATATAGCGTCCGCCTATTTATTTTATCCCTTTCCTTCTATAATAACTAGTATTATTCTTAAGGGATAAACCTATTAAGGGGTTTATATTAGTAGATATAATAGGGCGTGGTCTAAGTAATAATATATATATTACGTTAGTAATAAGTCGAAGGTCGTAGACTATAAACTATAACTAAGTAATTAAAATTAAAGATAGAATTATAATAAAGATCTATATTAAAAGCTAGAGAGCTATCTATCTAAAAGAGTAAAAGTAGGTAGCTATATATACCTATAGAGACTGTCCTTAAGTTACGGTCCTAGCTATAATCCCTTTTATAGCTTACTATAGCTTACTTATAAGCTATACTCCTAAGTAGTAATCTATTTATATAAAGCTTACTTAGCTTATATATGCTTTAAGTAAGCTAAGCCTAAGTAACTTCTTATCCTAACTATTATTCTAAGCTGCTTTATTATATAAACGTAGCTAGCTCTCCTATAGCCCGCTAACTATAGTCGTAATACCTTCCTTATTATTCTTTTTGCTAATATTCCTTTTTTTCTAGTTCGTCGTATTATAAATTAATAGTAAAAGATTAATTCGGACGAACGGAAAGTAAAAGAAGTATTAAAGGAAGCGATAGCTCGCTTAGCTCGGATTAGGAAATAGAAGCGTTTCCTAAAGGACCGAGGTAGTAAGTTATTTTAGCGGGGTATATAAGCTATTAATAAAGAAGATAGTATAACGCGTTCTTCTTAAGATAAATCGGTTCGTTTATCGAATAAGGAAACTATTACTATTAGCGAGGTTTAATCGTTTAGTGCCTTAGATATATTAGACTAGGATACTATTCTTAGTAACCTTATATTTCTAAGTAAGGGTTTACTTAGTAGAACTATCGGAGTAAGGAACTATAGTAGGTTAAGTACTTAAGTAGTTCCTAGGTATTTTCTTTTAGTCTATATCCCTTCTACTTAATAAGGTATTCCTATTACTAACCTTATTTTCTTATATTTAGTATTTATTCGGCTTAATATTCTTAATTATTATTAACTTCGATTTTTATCTTATAGTTTAGCGTTTTATAGTACTAGTTTTAATAATAAGATATAAAATATTAGGTATATCTATATTATCGTTAATAGCGAAAGTTCGTAGTTAACTTTTAAAATAGTTTTCTTAACCTTAAACGGTCTAAGTTTCTTAAAATCTAATTTATTACTTAGTTATTTTATTTTAATATTTTATTATATAAGGTAGACTATATCTCCTTCTTAAAAGATTAGTCCTTATAATCTTTTTTAATTATAGTAAGTAGATATTCGTTCTTTAATAAATTAAAGTTCTTATTATTTTTCTTTATATAATATTTATAGCTAATTTACTTATAGTATCGCTTATTCCGCTTATAGTCCTTATTAAGTAACCTTAAATACTTCTAGGTTATATTTATAATTAGCGTATACTAGTAAGAGCTTAGTTATTTCTATAACTAAGCTATTATAAGCTAGTTACGCTATTAGTAGCTATTTAACTTAATCGTTTTATTTATAGCTAATATAGTATTATAAATATTATTTAAGCGTTTAGTTAAGTCGTTCTATTTATCTATTTATTTATAGGTAATAAGCTATACTAAGCTTATATTTCGTTCCTAATTATACTATAAGAGCTTACTAAAACTTAGCTATAAATATACTTCCTCTATTAAAGATAATCTTATTTAGTAGTCTATAATTACTAATAATTATTTATAGGAATATATATACTAGCTCTTTTATATTACTTACTTCTTTATATAGTAAGAAGTATCTATACTTCGTTAGTCTTATTAGTAATAATAAATATACTATTATACTTAACGTTAGTTATAAGTTCTTTTAATAGTAATAGCTTTATAATATAGTTAAAAGCTATTAAATCCTATAGCTTCTTTAATACTAGTAGCGGTTATAATTCTTTATATAGCTTATATCGTTTAGCTTTACTTTATATATAAAGTTTATATTTTTTAATAACTTATTATATTACTTCTTTAAGCTATAGAAAGTTATATTATCGTTTAATCTATTTTATTATTCTTTAGATTCCTTAGTATCTATATATTAAATATTTATATATATCTTATATAACTTTATCTTATAATTCTAATAGTATCTAGATTTTATTTTTATATATTAAAACTTCTAAATATTCTATATTATATCTATTTAGTACTTTATATTCTTTTATTTATTTTAGGATCTTTTAGTATATCGAGTTATTAGGTTATACTTTAAATATTATATTTAGCTATCGTTACTAGTAGTTCCCGTTTTCGTTAATTTCTAAGAGCTATCCTTTTACTATAAGTGCCCTTATATCGTAGTTACTTCGTTAACTAAGAGTATTAGCTTAACCGTTTTCTATTCCTTTTCTATAGATTATTTTATAGTTAAATTCTAATAAGTATTTAGCCTATTAGATCTATTATCCGTTTAACTATTATATTATTATAAAGTATAAGAGATTTTTATAATCTATATAAACCTTAACTTTATACTTACTTTTAAAAAGGTAGTATTAAAATTCCTTAAAAGCTTAAATAATTATAAGGAATTCTTTATTATAAATAAGGTAATTAAGTTCTATACTATATAGCTTTTTCGAATAAAATATAATCGGTTATAGTCTTCCTTTATTATCTTTTTATTTAATTTATACTCTTAAAGTAAAGTCTAATATATTAGTTTTAAGTTCGATTATAACCTCTCCTTTATTTCGATTGTTTTTCCGACTTTTATTTAACGCTAATAAAAGACGGTTCCTATAAAGCGTTTATAGTAGGCCGGCTCTTTAAGCTATAGCTATTAGTAAGGAAGGTATATAAAAGAGACCTCCTAGACCTACTAGTAAACTAAAAGTAGCTAGAAAAACACCCCTTTAAAGACTAGTTTTTCTAGGCCTAGAAAGACTACTTAGCTTTATATAAAGAGATAAGGTCTTTTAAAGAGGTCCTTAAGGAAAAAGTAAGAGGAAAATAAGTCCTTAGCTATAAATAGGTCTTTATCTATAAGACTATTAAATATAGCTTCCTTTAAAAATATAAAGCCTAGCTAGCTATCTATAGGAATTAATAGGAAAAAGGGGATCTTCCTACTAAGGCAACTACCTTAGTAAGGATATCTTTTTAGACCCTTATAGCTATAGTAGTAGAATTCGACCTTAAGCTCGATTAGATAGATATAGTTAACGCCTTCGTTAACTGCCCTCTTAAGGAAGAAGAAGTTATCTATATATAACTTCCTCTTAGTTTCTAATAACTAGGAAAGGTTCTACGGCTTAGGAAAGCTCTATACGGACTACGAAGATTACCCTTTCTTTAGCAATAGCATTTAATAGGTTCCCTCGAAGCCCTAGGCTTTACGAAAGTCCCTTAGGAACCGTATATAATATAGAAGGGTAAAATCACGGTCTTCTTCTACGTCGACGATATTATCTAGGCCTACCCGAAAGAGGAAGAAACTACTACTAGGGAGGCTATATAAGGCCTATAATAAAGGTATAAGATAACTAGGCTAGGGGAGCTAAAGTAGTTCCTAGGGATACGAATTATTCGGAATAGGTCCTAACGGACTATCTAGCTTACCTAAGACGCCTATATTAATAAGGTTGCTTATAAATTCCTCCCTAATTCCCTCGATAAGAAGCTTCCCTCTACGCCTATATTAAATAAAGAGCCTTTACCTAATCTATCCTTTTAAGCTAGGGAGTAAGAGAAACACTAATATTAATAGAAGGTAGGCTCCTTACTTTTTTTTAGCTATTTCTACTAGACTAGATATCTCTTTTATAGTCTCCTAGCTAGCTAGGTATAACTAGAATCCTAGCCCTAGGTATTAAGAAGTAATAGATAGAGCTATCCTTTATCTCTATTTAACGAGATTATATAGTCTACGCCTAGGAGGGTAGGGAAGGAAATAAGCTACCGAAATCTTTCTTTATTTAAGCGATTTATCCTTTACGGATAATTCCTTAGATAGAAAGAGCTTATAAGGGTATATTATATCCCTTTTTAGAGGAACTATTACTTAGAGAGCTTCGAAGCAAGCTACCGTTACGACTTTTAGTATAGAGGTAGAGCTACTAGCTCTTTTAAAAGCGTTAAAAGAAGCGATTTTCCTTAGCTAGCTACTAATATCTCTATAACTATAAATCCTAACCCCGTTAGCTATAGAATATAATAATATATAGACTATATAGATTCTTATAGAGGAAAATAGTAAACTATCGACCCGGCTATAGTATATTAATATCTATTAGTATTAGTTACGCTAAGAGGTTTAAAGGGGACGTATTTCCGTCCGTTAGGTTTTAACGGTATTAATATATAAGAAGGTATAAGCAATAAGCGTAGAATCGGGTATTAGATAACGTAAGCGGAAAGATCGGTCGAAGGAGTATAGGGTAGGATTTTGTCCGGAATTTATAACGAGCATATATGGGGCTAAATAATATATTAAAAGAATAGCGTTGCAAAAGATATATACGAACTTACTTATTCTATCTACTACTCCTAGGGAAATCCCTTGTCTTTTATAGACTATTGCTCGCCTACTAGTAGACTAATTAGTTAGCTTTCTAGCATATTCTATAGTGCTTAAAAAGCTCTATCTATAGTATATCTTCCGAACTTAGTAGGTGGTCTAATTATAGCGTGATAGTTAACGTAAGACTATGGGTTCTAGTATAAGTAGTGGATTTAACTAGAATATTCTATGCCCTACCTATTCTCGTATCGCGGATATCTTCGGAACCGCTAGGCCAAAATAGGCAATAGGGTATCCGTTCTACTCGTAATTAACTTATGCAATTTATATATATTTCTATTTATAAGGATAGGCTTATCCTAACCCGCTTTTCCTAGAGGAAGGTATAGATGTCTAGTAGAGGTCTTTGTCTTTTAAGGGTTATTCCCTTAGACTATATTATAGAGCCTCTTTTTACTAGCTTATTCTATAAAGCCTCCCTATGCCTATTATTTCTTTATAATAGTAAAATAGGAATATAAGGGTATATTCTTATATAATAAAAGCTAATAGTCTTACGAAGCCCTTACTAAAGTAGAAGCTAGCTATCTTTTTATAGTAAATTAGGCTAGAAGACGTTTAAGAGAAGCTATTCTTAAAAGCCCGCCTTAAGAGTTTATAAGAAGAGCTAATAGTATATAGGAGGAAGGAGACGTTTATAGCTAAAGAGAGGAATTAGGACTTATCCTAAAAGAGGGCCCCTAGCTTAATTAGGACTTATTCTTTTTAAAGGCCCCCTTTTTAGGGACTTATCCTTAGAGAAGCCCCCCTTTCTTATAGGACTTAATTTACTCCTTAGGCCCCTTTTTCTTAAAGTAGGTCTAAAAGAGCCTAGGGCTAAAACCCGGATTTCTTAAGTAGGGGATAAATATAGACTAAGACCTCCTCTATACGCTTACTAGCCTAAAGCCGTATTAGCTATGCCCTTAAGGGGCAGGCTATAGCTAAGGGGGTATATTATAAAGCGTGGCCTAATTTCGTAGTTCTCGGAGATATCCCTTAGTAAGAGGGACTAAGGAAGCTAAAAACACCTAGTATAAAAGAAGGAAGAAGGAGCTAAAAAGAGGTATAGAAAGGAGGGTAAGGGTATAAGGGGAAGTAAAAGTAGCGATAGCTTCCTATAGAGGTAGCGAGAGATAAGACGGATATACCGGCAACGGCTAGAAAGGAGGGGAAAAACTAGTAAAAAGCTCGGTAGTTAAAAGGATATTAATAGCTTCTTTAAGTAAGATCTTCTTTATTAATTAAGATACTAGATAGGTATAAAGAGAGGCGTTAGATAAAGGAAAGAAGGATAATTAAGGTAATATAATAATTACTCCCCTACCTATATTACTGCCCCTATAAGAATTAAATCTCTTTACCCTGCCTGTCTAACCCCTTACTTCTAATTTTACCTTTATATATTTTTATATACTTCTTATATCTCTCTTCGCGAGAAATCTAAGATTAATAAGATTAGTAAACTTTATACTATTTAATATTAAGGATTATAGCTAGGCTTATAATTTAAGAATAGTCTTAATAAGTATATATAGCTACCTACTTTTACTTCTTTAAATAAATAGCTCTCTAGCTTTTAATATAGATCTTTATTATAATTCTATCTTTAATTCTAATTACTTAGTTATAGTTTATAGTCTATAACCTTTAACTTATTACTAATATAATATACTTATTATTACTTAGACTACGCCCTATTATATCTATTAATATAAACCCCTTAATAGGTTTATCCCTTAAAAATAATACCGGTCGTTATATAAGAAAGTTAGCTTAAGCCTCCTTATAAGGTTATTTTTTAGGCTAAGGGCTAAGCGGGGGGTCTTTTAAATAAATATATAGTACCTACCTAGGCCCTTAGCCTTAAGGTCTTTAGCTACCTTAGTAGCTTAAAGTTCCTTTTAATAGTCCTTAATAGCTTACTAGACCTTTCTTTATAAGTAGCTAATAAAAACTAAGGGGGTCCCTTAGGTAAGGGCCCTTAAGCCTCTTTTAAATAGCTAGTTAGCTAGCTTATTATTAAAGATCCTTAGGTAGCTAAGGTACTAGTATAGCTATATATTATAAAAGGCTTTTAAGCTAGATAGGAGCCTTTTAATATATATAGCTAGGTCTAAGAAACCTATAACCTTCCTTATAATAGCTTAGCTATTTATAAAGATATTAGTATTTATAAGGGGGTTAAAGGAGCTAAGCTTTAAGGGCTAAGGCCTCTTAGCTAGGTCTTTTAAGACCTTTAGTATCGCGAATAGCTCTATATTAGGTACTTTAATTAAGGGCCCTAGGTTCTTATAGTATACTTTAATAATCCTATTTTCTAAGCTTATTTTATAAAAAGAGTAAGCGTTAGTTTTTATAAAAGACCCCTTAAGGTACCTTTTAAAGCTATTAATATAAAAGGCTAAGGGCTATAACCTAAAGTCTTTTAAGCTAGCTAAGCTAGCTAAGAGGCATTAGTATTACTTTTTAGCTAAGGGCTTAAGAGCCTTTATTACTATAATAAAAGCCTTAGGCTTTATAGCCTATAAGGACTCTTAGCTAGCTTTCCTTTTTTTTAAGTTATAATTAAGTCCTATAAAAGCTATAAGGCCTTTAAGGAGGTAAAAGAGCTATATATATAGCTTAATATAGCTTAAAGCCCTTAAGTTAAAGCCTAAGTTAGCGAGGTTATCCTATATAGCTAGGTTATAAGCTTACTTTATAAAGTAACTAAGTAAGAAGTATAAGGTTTAAAGGGCGTAAGAAAGGTATACCTTTTTAAATTATACCTTTAATAGTAGTAGGGCCGCTTTAGCTTTTAAAGCCTTAATAAAGGATCTTATAAAGGCCTTTAAGACCTTTAAAAGAGCTTAGTTTTAAAGCTTTTAAAAAAGCTTTATAAGGCTCTTAAAGGTCTTAGGCCCCCTATACTAAAGCTAGGCCCTATAGTTTATTATAAAGGTTATATAAGCTTAGTAAAGCTATTTAAAGGCTTTAAATAATAAGCTTTTTTATATAAAGGTTAAGTAAGATAGTCCTTTAAAGGTAGCTTATATAAAGGCTACCTTCTTTTTAATATATTATTTAAATAGGAGCTTAAAATTAAAGAAGACCCTTAGCTATTATACTAAGGGCTTTACCTTAAAAAATAAGCCTCTTACTATTATACCCTTTAAAATAAGCTACTATTACCTATTAAATTAAATAAGTTTTATTTTTAAAGGATTAAAGTAAACCCTTTAGTCTTTAGCTTATTTAAATAAGTTAGTAGCTATTACTTTTAGCTACTAAACGTTCTTCTTAGCTAAGGTTAATATTATAAAGATACTAAAGTTATTTATATAAGATAGCTAGTATCCCTTAGCCGCTAGTATCCCCTTTATATATAAGAGGAATAAAATAAAGCTAATAAAGGACCTTTAAAGTACCTTTATTACTAGGTCTATAAAGGGCTAGACTTACTCTTTAAAGGCTAGCTAGATCTTCCTTTTAATAAGGAAGTAGTTTACTAAGCTTATAAGGGCCTTAAAAAGGTTTAAGTCCCTTAGGACCCTTATAAGCTATTCCTTTAATATAAAATTAAAGGCGCCCTTTATATATAATAAGAAGGTACTAATAATAGCCTTCTTATTAAACTCCTACTTCTTTTAAATATAGTATAAAAGAAGGAAGGCTATATTTATAGCTAACTATTATTTTTATCCCCTTAGCTATATAAGGTTTAAAAGCCTAGCTATATTAACTAAATAGCTTAGCTAGGTAGTATAGAGCTTTTTAAGGACCTTTCCTAAGTAGTTAAGTAAACTTATAACCTTATATACCTTAAGGATAATATAGTCTAGCTTATTTTACTTAGGAAGTATAATTCCTATAGCTTTTTTTTATACCTTAAGGTAGTATCTTTAGTTAAATAAAGCTTTATAGGCCTTATTAAAGACTATAAAGATAGTATTATATACTTATTAAATAAGAAGGAAGCTAAGGGAGTCTAAGCTAAAGGCTTTCTTATTAAAAGAGCTAAAAATAGCCCTCTTAATCTTAGAGATTTTTTAGCTTTAACTAGTCTTACTTAACTATACCCTTACTACTTATATAGCTTAAAAGCTCTTCTTTTTCTAGGCTTTAAAGGGGGCTAAGGGGGAGCTAAGGCTAGGGTCTAAGGTTAAAAAAAGGGTTATTAAGAAAGCCTTATATTTTTCTATAAAGGTATTAGCTTTTACTTCTATCTTTTTATTTATATATAAGATACTAAGAAAGGTAAGGTTAGCTCTAGCCTTAGTATAGGAAAAGGCTATAAAAACGTCTTTTCTTATTACTTTTATTAAGAAACTCTCTTAATATTACTTTTTAATAGCTTTAATAGTATACTTAAAGCTATTTTAGGCCTTTATAAAGCTCTTTTAGCTCTTTTTATCTTAGGCTAGCTTATAAGCTTATTAAGCTAAGCTTAAGGGTTTCTAAAAGTAAGTTAGCGTATTAGTTTACTAGGGCTTAGATCTTTTATAAGGCTTCCTTTTTAGTATTACTATATTTAAGGCCTTTATAAAGGTTCTTATTAAAAGGAAAGCTATTACTTTTAAGTTATCTCTTTTTATAGCCCTCTTTATAGCTATAAAAAGGTCTTATTCCTTCTTAGCTAAGTATTTTAAAAATACCTTTTAGTTTACTTTTATATAATTATAAGTAGTAGGCCTAGGTAGTAAGGGCTTATTAAAGCCCCTTAAGCTAGCTTTAAAAGCTATAAGCTTATAATTTAAGCTTATAGCCTTTAAGAAGTAAAGGTTAGCTTAGGTTAACTATTTAAATAAGCTATAGAAAGTAAGGTTTATAACTAAGGCCCTTTTTAAGCTTTTCCTTTAATAAGTACTTTCTATAGCTACCTTAAGGTTTATTAGTAAGGAAGCCTTATAATAGTTAAGCTAGCTAATAAAGGCTTTTACCTTATAAGCCTTAAAGGGTTTTATAAAAAGGTTTTAATAAAGGTAGTATAAGTTAAAGTCCCTTACTAATATAAAGGGCTATTATAGGAGTTAGGCTATTAATAGTAGCCTTTTTATTATAAGGGGCCCTTATTAGCCTTAGATAGCTAAGGCCCTTTTAACTTCTTTTTTATTATATAAGTTAATAAGGGTAAATAGTTTAATACCTTTTACCCTTATAACTTATATATTTAAATTATAAAAGAGGTTAAAGCTAAGGCTAGATTTTATTTAGGCTTCCTTTCTTTTATAAGCTATAACCCTAGGCCTTTTAATAATCTTAAGAAAGTTAGTAAAAAGGATAAAAGTTATAATATTATAAGCTAGATACTATATAAGGATATAGCTATTATCGATCTTATAAAAGTAAAGCTCTTATAATAAAATAAGATCTATTTTTATTTTTAAGGCTTACTTTAAGATTAATAGGTTAGCTATTTTCTACTTATTAATATTATACTATATAATATTAATAAGGTTATAGTTAAGCTTAAGGGGCCTAAAAGGCTTTAAGGGCTTTATAAGTATAAAGGGGCTAAGGCTATTAAGTATTAGTTATTTCTTTATAAACTTTATATTATACCTTATTAGTTATAAGGTACTTATTAGTTATAAGGTACTCTCCCTTATAATTATAGTATTAAACCTTAAAGCAAGAGTAGCTTTAGCTAGCGTTATAGCTAAGGTAGTTATAGTTTTTAGTTAAGTACTTTTCTAAGTAAAAGGTATACTTAATAAGCTACTTTAATAAGGATAAGGGTATATACTTAAAGTATATATAGTATATAGCTAAGGATTAATAAAGTAATTAATAATATATTTATTTTATTATCGGTCTTATATATAGCTCTAAGGGTCTTAGGTTATTAATATAAGTCTTAGAGATTTCTTTACTTTATACTTTTTTATCTTTACTAAAGTCGCGTAACTAGCGGCCTTTACTTTAAAAGGGAAAAAAAAATTAAATTAACTATAATTAAAGAAGATACTTAATTAAATAATTAAGGTCTTTATAAAGCCTTTAAGTATACTTAGAAGGAAGTTAAATAAGGAGTACTAAGGGTCTTATCCTTTTAATAGGCTAATATTTATAAGGGTATATAAGTAAGTAAATAAACTATTAATAGAACTTTTCTCCTTTACTATAATCCCCTTCCTTTTACGTTATTTATTCCTCCCTTTACTTATAAGCTATTTATTTAGCTCTTTCCTATCTTTACTTATATACTTCCTTCTTTAAATAATTATTTACTACCCTTTATATACGCTCCTAAGTATTTACGCTTATTATTCTTAAGGGCGTTAAGGAAATAAAGTAGTTAGCGTCTTTACTAGTCTATAGCTTTAAGTATAGCTAGATTAAATAAGCTATAAAGTCTTATAAACTAATTATTATTATATTACTAGTAGTTCTATATAAATATATAGAATTATAGTTATTAGTATCCTAGTAGTAGTTTTAATATATTCCTAGGTTTTTAACTTCTTTAACCTAAGAGGGTTTAAAGCTTAGTATAAACCTTATAGGGACTATACTTAAAAAGGCTATTACTATACTTTATCTTTAAGAAGTAACGGGGTATACTATAAGCGTTACTAAAGTCTTTAGCTATAGGGTAATTAACTAAGCGCCTAGTAATTTTAGAGTCTTAGGGTAAGTTAGTAACCGCGCTATCTACCTTTCTTCTTTACTAGCTTCTTATTAGGTTATTAATAGGGGTATAGTTATAAGTCTTTCGCTCCTTTATATATTTAAAGGAGTTATTAATAGTAAGTAAAAAGTAAGCTTAATTAGCTATATATTTAAAAGGGAAAATAAAAGTATTATTTTTATATAAATAAAAGGACTAGTAAGGGCGCTTAGCTCTCTCTTTTATAGACTTTAGGGTAGGGATCCTATCTTAAGGTTACTTAGGGAAAAGCTACTTAGTTTAAATAAAGACCTTAATTTAGTTAATGCTTAAGGTAATAAAGGTCTAAGCTTATTCTCGATTCTTATTAGCGTAATTAAATAGTTAAGGGTCTTTTTAAGGAGGAGTTTTATAAAGAAACCGCGTATAGCTTAAGCAATTAAGTTAGGTTACTTTATAAGGGTAGCTAGTATAGTTAGCTCTTTTCTCGCTCTCCTTACTATATAAGCTAGTTTTATATTTCTTTAAAGTAGTAGTTTTTATTTACTAAGGCTATCTTAAAGGTTAACTACCTTTAAGACTTCTTAAAGGTCTTATTCTTCTTAACCTCCTAGGATAATATAGTTATATTAGTAAATCTATTTATACCTAAGAATCCTTATAAGAAAGACTCTACTAAAAGTTATTAAACCTTAATTAAATAGTATCTTTTATAGTCGTTTAACCCCGCTATTAAACTACTAAGAAACTCCGCTACCTTATAATATCGCTTATATATAATTAAGTTCGTTTACTATAATAGCTTAGATTCTATATATTAGCTTATTAATATAGCCTTTTATACTTATCCTCTTATTTAGCTTAAAGAAATACTAATCTTAGTATAAGATTTTATCTATTTATAGGGCTTCTTATATTGCCTTATACCTTTACTTTAAAATTACTTTAACCTTTAAGTATTACTACTTAATTATCTTAAGGTATAGCTTAACTATACTTTTAACCTAGTATTATATTATTATTAAAGCTAAGTAGCTATATTTCTACCTTTATTATTAAGCGGTATAAGGGACTAGTATATAAGTAAAGTTATAAGGAACTTAGAAAATATAAAGAAACTACTACTATACTTATAGGAATATATAGAGTTTAGTATACTATCCCTTTTTCTAAGTATTAAAAATAACTAAGTTTCCTTCTTTATAGTTTTAAAAGAACGCTCCTTAGTAAAGTCCTCTTTTATTTAGTCTTATTAAAAAGTTAATAACTTTAGTTATATACCTTTATTTATATATAAAGCGACTAAGGTTAAAGGTAAGAGCGGTAAACTTAATTAAATACTTTTTATCGTTTAAGTATTTATATTACTTTATATATTTATCTTCTATATCTTTAATAGGTTCCCTTTAATAGTTAGTATAAACTAATAGTAAGTAAGGTAAGGGGTATACTATATTCTTAATACCTTTTATTAGGATCTTAATTATTACGCTAAGGCTAAAGCTTATAGCCTATTATTTATTAATAGCTTTATAAAGAAAGTAATATATATCGATAATATACTTTTCTTAGTAAGCCTTATTCCTAGTAAATCTATTTATCTTTTTAACGCCCTTATATATTATCTAAGTATCTTTAAAGGTAATATCCTATTATTTAATAAGGCCTATTAATATTAAGTACTAATAATCTTTATAGATATATTAAAGAGGTTAATTTTACTTATAAACGTCTTATTAGTTTTAGTTTATAAACTTTTCCTTATTATTAGTATAGAAGCGCCCTTTACTACCTTTTACTTTAACTTTACTATAGTAAGTAAGTAAAATAAAGCTCTTACTTTTAAATAATAGTATATTAAAGAAAATAGTAGTATTCTTAGGGAGGTCTATAGCTAAGCCTAAGATACTATTTAAGTTCGCCGCTATATCTTAAGAAAGGGTAAAGTAAGTAAAAGAAAAAGAAAAGTTAAGATTAAATAGTTAAAGTAAGTAGTTTTAAGTTATAATGCTAAGAAGCTAAGAAGGTTATATATATATATATAAGAGTTATATTAATAAAGGGGATCGTTATAAGTAGGGAAGTATATAGAGTATATATATATATATATATAAAAGGAAGAAGAAAGAAAAAAAAAAGAAGGTATAGTAAGAAGAATAAATAGTTATTAAAGCGCGCGGTTATTAGTTACTTTAGCTAGCCTTTATAGTAGTAAGGTCTTAAGCGTATTTAAGGGTTACTCTTAAATAGCTTCTTTTACTAATTATTAATTAGGGAGTTATTTAATCTTTACCCTTTTCTTCCCCTCTTTACGTTTTTTATTCCTCTTTTTTTTCTTTTCTTCTTTATCTTCTTTATTTCTTTAAACCGCTACCTCTTATCTTCTCTTTTTATAACTACTTTTTCTTTCTTATTATATCTTATAAAACCGTTAAACTTAAAACTAAAGAGCTATTAAATATTATTAACCTCTCTTTAACTACTCTTTTATAACCTTCTTTTATTACTACTACTTTTCTTACTTAGAATTATTATATTAAGGTCTTTCCTCTTTATATAAAGTACTTTTAAGTAAAGATTATCTAACTTATTTAATCTCGCTTAGCTTATTTTAACTATCTTACTTTATAGATCTATAGTTACTTTAAGACTTAGGTTTATAGTAGAAATAATATCGGTTGCTAAGGGTTTTTAATTTATATAGAAATTATATTTTAGTTATAGGTTTTATTAAACGCTCTTAATATTATTAGGATTAAAGTACGTAGTCGCTCTCCTCTCTTTTACTATCTTAAAAGTACGCTAGGTTAGTATAAATAAATTATCTTTTATACCCTTTATTATAAACGTTAGCTAGTAACTTATATCCCTATAAAAATTACTTATTTATATAGATACTTTTTTTCTTAGCTTAGTTTAAGGCGGTAAGAATACTCTTAAGTAGTCTTAATTACTTTATATAGAACTTATAACCCTTACCTTTATTAAGGGTATATTTAAGCTTATTAAACGACTATAACATTTACTTATAAGTATATTATACTTCCTTTTTATAAGTATATCTCTCTTTTAAGTACTATTAATAGCTCTTATACTAACTATATCTAAGATTTAACTAAAGCGCTTATTTATAAATAGCCTTACTTCCTTAGATATTATAGGGCTACTTTTAACCTTAATAGATTCGCTAACTATATATATAGTTATAATTTCTATACTAACCTTAAGACTAATAAATTTTATAATAAGTATATTAATAATAAGACCGCTCCTTATCTTTTTTATAATATCCTTAATCCCTTTAGCCTTACTAAGGATTTAAAGGAAGGGGAGGAAATTAACTTTATACTTATTTTACTTAAAAAGAGATTATATAGGTTTAATAAGCTCTCTCTTAAGTAATAATTAAATAGTCTTTAAGTTTGCTTTATAATAGTCTATAATAAGTTTACTAAGAGTAAGTAGCCTTATTTAGTTACTATTTTTAGTAGTAAAAGTTTTTCTTTTAAGGTTATATACGTTTAATTTAATAAGTTAAAAATATATTAAAATTTATTTTATAAGCGCGTTTATTTTTACTATAATAGGTCTCCCCCTTTATAATAAAAAATAAACGTCCTTATTTATAAAGTAAAAAGTCTTATTCTTAAAAAAGGTAGGTAATAAAAATATTTATTTTCTTACTTTATTATTTAATTATATCTTTATTTATTTTCTTTAAGGTAGTAGAGGGTAAGTTATTATTAAAGAAGGGTAGGAAATATTATCTTTATTTACTTAAGGAGCTTTAAGTAGAAAATTTAAAAAGATATAGTAATAGGTAAAGCGCTTATAAATATCTTAGCTACTATAGTTATCCTTTAATTAAATAGTTAAACGGTGCCTTAGTTACTAGTTAGGTTCTAGCTTACTTCTTATAATAGTTATAGATTTTTATCTTTACTACCTTTTCCTCCCTAGCTTCTTTTTACCTCCTCCTTTTCTTATTAAATTAGTATTTTTAAGGCTCTTATATAGAGATTTATTTTTACTTTACTAAGTTATAATAGCTAAACCTTAATTATATACCTTAAGCTTTTCTTAGGTATTTATAATCGCTCTTTTTTCTCTTCTTAGCTTTAATCCTTTTAAGGTTTATTAAGGAGTTATTATAACTATAGTATTATTTAATCTAAGGCTTCTTTACTTAATAAGAGTAGTAAATTATTTACTTTATTTATTATTTCTTCCTTCCTCCTTTTATTAAAGGTAATCTTATCCTAGAGTAACTAGTCGTCCTTATTAAAGTACTATAACCTTCTTTATCTTTTTTAAACTTCTTTAAATACTTTCTTAGGATTATTATAAGGGAATATATATTACGGTACGATTAGTTAGGTAGTAGAGATAGCTAGAGGTACTACGCTATATATATTATATTTTCCTCGTTATAAGACTAAAGCTTATAGGAAGAGGGATTTTTCCTCTTTAGTTAAAGTAGCGAGAGGTCTATAATATATAAGCGGGTTAAGCACGATTCCCTACTAATACCCTACTAATATATTAGTACTACGTACCTAAGTACTTTATTAGCCTATACCTCCTAGTAGCGCTCTTATAATTATCTCCCCTCCTATATAGACGTCTTAGCTATATCTTTAATATATATTACTTTCGCTATACTATATATATTTAGTTAGAAAGAGAGGTAGTTTCGGTTATATATCGCGCGTATACGCTTATATAAGTATACGTTAGTCTATACTTTATAACGTTAATAGTTATTATACTAGCGGTTGCCGCTAAGTAACTATTATAGTATTACTTATATATTAGCCGCGTAACTATAATATAAAGAGCGTGCGTATATATCTCCTACTTCTTCTATTTTCTTTTCTTCTTTAACTTTTTTACTTATAACTACTATAGAGTTTTACGCTTTTTTTTATTAATCCCTTATACCTTTTTATATTACTTTTTATTAACGATTTATTAATAATAATACCTTTTACGCTAAAGAAGATAAAAAACTATAACGCCGATTTCTTACGCTATATATAAGAGTAGGTAGCGGTAGGTTCGCCCTTAAAGTATAAGCGATCGGCCTAAAAGTCTTATAATAACGCTAGTTCCCCCTTAGTAAAGAAAGCTAAGAAAGGTATAAGGGAATCCTAGTCTTAGAAGACTTCTAGTCTAAGACCTAACGTTAGCGAGGGTTATACCTATATTACCCCGCTAAATACCCTAACTCCGACTACTAATAAGCCTACTTTTATAGGCTAGGAAACTTATAAGTTTATTACCCTTATTAGCGATATTAATACTAGTAAGGAGATCGTATTTAGGCGCTCCTAGGTAAGTACCGATAACCTAGCTACTCTATCTTAATAAGGCGGCTCTAGCTAATAGGAGGTCGTCGCCTAGGCCGCTCCTTAAAATAAGTAGGCCGATATTAACGATAAGGCCTAGCTAAATAAGGGCTAAAACGATCTTAATACCTAGCTAAATAAGGGCTAAGATAATAATAATAGTAATAATAGAGATAGCCGCGATCTAACTCCTCCTACTAACGAACCTAAGAACGGCGGTGCTAGAGATAAAGGTACCTAAGCGGCGGTATAAGGCGGTCGCGCTCTTATAAAGAAGCGTACCTAATCTAAGGCTAAAGCCCGCTTAGTTAGGGCCTATAGGGTTATCCCTTATAAGCTCTAGTATATATATTATTTTAAGATAGTTATTAAAGAGTATAGTACGACTAAGCCTAAGCCTATTAAGGTGCTCTTAATTAGCTATATTTTCTTAGGGGTTTCCTTAACGCGCTATAAGTAGTACTATAAATATACCGCGACTTATAACTAAGTAAGTTTCCCCTTAACTTTAAATATTATAATTAATAAGCTAATCTTTCTTAAGGCCGCTACTCTTATATCTAGTAACTAGGCCGATATAGTCGCTATCGTTAAGTACCTACGCGAGCTTAATAAGCTAAAGACCGGTAATAAGGATACTAAGGACGATAGCTTAGACGCGGGCGTGCTTATTTTTAAGGAGGCTAATCGGCGCCGTCTTACTATTATAGTATAGTATTTAGCCGAGGCTTTCGACGCCGCTAAGATAGCCTATTATAAGTCCTTTAAGACTATAAGTATATAGAAGTCTACTATTATAAGTTTTATCCGACCTTTTTATTAGCGACCGCTTAACGATATACTAGGTTAAGCGTACTAACTACTATATGCTAATTAATAAGCGCTACGAGCTTATTATTTACCTTAACCCCGCGCCCTTATTCGATATCGCCTATATAAGCCTAGAGTACTAAGCCTAGGAATCCCGGTTAAAACTTTACTTTATCGACGGTAATATAAGCTATACTTTATAGTAATACGCCTTACTATTTACTAAGGCTAAGGTAAATACTATACTAATAGAGATAGGTCTTAACGTAGAGGATAAGGAAAGAGCGGAGGATAGGGTAGTTCTAGTATTTCTAAAGGTATTTAGTATAGCGGAGGGGGCGCTTTAATTAGTTCCCGCTATACTAATAAAGAAGAAGGGTAGTTAGAAGTAATAAATAGGTCTTATCTTTCTTTTATTTAGCTATAACTATCCTTCTCTTATTTATTATTAGGGCCTTAGTAGAGTTATAGTTTAGTTTTATTTTCCTTAATAATATTTAATAAGTAGTATAAATAGTTTTCTTTTATTCTCTTATTTTACTATTTTATATATAGTTATAGGACGTTTAGGCGTACTAATACGTTAATAAGTTAGTAGCGATTTAGTAGGGATTTATTACCGATTTAATAGCGTCTCCCTACGCTAATAGGTTTCCCTACCTTACTTAGTCTTATACCTCTTTTTCTTAGTTAAGCGAGTAGTATATTCTTTAATAAGGTCTTAGCTATTCGCTATATCTTTAGTATCGACCTATTAGTTATACTTAGCTAGCTATCCTTTTTATTTAATAAGGAAAAAGGTATCGCCCTTAGATATCTTTTAGTCTTTAATTTCTTAGACTTCTTATTCGCCTTCGTCGTCTTCTAAGTCTAGTATTAGTAGGGTTTCGCTATCTTTATAGGTGCCTTTTTACTCCTTTTATAGCTCTAAGAGACTAATATAGAAAACGTTATAAAAGCGTAAGTACTTCTTAGGGAGTATAAGATAATATACTTACTTTCTAATAGCTTATAGGACCTAAAACGGTTTAATATACTTAGGTAAGAGTTTTCTTTTTTTATCCTTAAAGCGTAAATTCTTTATCGATAATACTATAAGGTCTCCTACTTTTAGTATAAGCGGTTAGTGCTTTAAATTATAGTATTTCGCTTACGATTTAATAGCCTTTTTCTAGTATTTCTTAAGCCTCTTTCATAGCTCTTATAGCCTAGTAACTCTTACTCTTACTTTAGGTACCCCCCTCTAAGTAATATCGTCCTTAATATTAATATAGAAGTTTAGTTAGTAACTTATTAACGCTTTATTAGGTAATAACCTAGTTATCGCGTTCTTTATATTATTATATATAAATTAAGTAATATATAGGAGTAACGCTTAGTTAGTTTATTCTAAGTTAGTAAAGTATCTTAAGTAGTACTATATAGCTTAGTTTATTCGTTTTATTTACCTATTAGTTTATAGGTAAAATACTATCGATAGCTTATATTTTACTTATAAGATAAAATAGAGATCTAACTAAAACTTACTTATAAATAGGGACCCTTTATCTAAGATAATGCCTTTTAAAGGTCTATATACTAGTTTAACTTAGTAATAGAATAATTCTACTAGCTCTAAAGCTATTATTATCTTAGAGATAGGAAAGAAGAGGCAATACTTAGTATATCGGTTTATAATTACTAAGATCGTATTAACGTCTTATCTATTATACTATACTTTAGGTAGACCTATAGTAAAGTTTATTAATAATTCTTCCTATAGTTATATAGGATATAGTAACGATTATATAGTACTATAAAGGCGATACCTCTTAGATACTATACCTTAATATACTAGGTATAACTAAACGTAATTATTTATATCTTTCGTTATTCTATCTTAGTAAAAGTTCCTTACTAGTAGTTCGCTAGTACGTTAAGAGCTAAAGTATCTTACTAATAGATCGTTATAAAAGAGCTATATTAGCTCTTACTATAAGGCTACCTTTAAAGGCACTATAATATAACCCTTTTATAGTAGTAGTCTATCTAGGCGTACTAACTAAAAACCCTTCCCTTTTAAAAAGTCTTTAGTCTCTTTTAGCTTATTAATTACTACGTTAACTAACTAAGTACGTTTTAGTAACTCTAGTAACGGTTCTAGAACTTCTACTATATAAACCTTTATATAGTAGGCCGCTTTTTTAGCGGTCTTCCTTAAGAGTAACTATTTATAACTAGCTCTCTCTTTAGCTTAATCGGCTAATCGTTTAGGTCTTACGCCCGAATTATTATAGTTTCGCTATAGATAAGCTTATATATTTTCCTTATATAAAAGCACTTTACTATACTTATATTAACTTAAGGTTAAGCGTCTCTTTACCTATAAAAACGCCTTATTATTTCTTTATATAAATATAGTACTAATAGTAGCTAGTTTCGCTTATAGCTCTAGTAATAGTTCTATAGATAGGGGCTTCTCGCCCTTATATCTAGGTATTCTCGATAACGCGTCCGCTAGGTTAGATTTACCTATACGATACTTAATTATAAAGTCGAATAGTACTAAATATATATACTATCTTACTTACCTCCTATTTAAGGAGGTCTAGCGTATAAACGTCTAAAGGTTATAGTAGTCTAATAATACCTTTACTTTATACGCTGCCCCTTCGATATAATATTACTAGTATTTAAATAACTTAACGATAGCGAAGAGTTCTTAGTTTAAAATACGATAATTAAGTTCGGCTCTAGTAAACTTCCTTAACTAGAATGCGATCGGATAGTAACGCCCTTCTTTATTAGGTTAAGAGATAATCCCTACTATCGCGAATTACGATATATCTATTTTAATATAAATATATCTTTCTAGACTATAATATCGGAGGAGTAAGGCTCCTTAAAAAGCATCCTTAAGAGCTTAAAACGCTACCCTTTTAGTAAGGTTTAGCTTTATACTCCTTAGCTTCTTTTTATTCTTACTCCCCTTTAGTAATATAGTTAGTAGCGCTATAACTCCTAAGTACCTATATATAAATCGTTAGTAAAAATTATAGAACTTAAGGAAAACCTAAATATTATAGTAGGTTATAGGTTTAGGCTATTAAGCTATTACCTCTACCTATCGAGGGTCTATTAATACCCTATCGATAGATAATATAAACCTAAGGAACTCGACTAACTATTAATAAAAGATATACTTTAATAGTTTTATATAGAGCTCTATAGCCCTTAGCCTTTCTATTACTTATCCTAAGTATTTAGTATATTCTTCTCTTATCTTAAAGTATATAAGGATATCGTTAAGGTAGACTATATAGATTATATCTATAAGCCCCTTAAGCGTTTAATAGATATAGCTCTAAAACGTAGCTAGTACGTTAGTAAGTTTAAAGGGTATTACTAGGTATTCGAAATATCTATAACGCGTTTAAAAAGCGGTCTTTTATTTATCTCCTTCTTAAATTTAAATACGTTAATATATATTCTATATATTAATCTTAGAAAAATACTTAGCTCCTTAATAACGGTTAATAATCTCTAAAATAAGAGGTAAAGGGTACTAATTCTTTTACGTAACCTAGTTAAGTCCTTAGTAGTCTATATATAGCTATAAGGTACTATTTATTTTTAGAACGAAAAGGATAGGCGCTTTAGCTAGGCTCTTTAACTCTTAGATTATTTTCCTTTTTATTACGTCTTAGATCTAGTCGCGTAATACTTAGAGTTCCCTTTATAATAAAGGGTAAATTAGTCTATAAGGAGGTTCTATATTAAGGATTAAATTAATTAAGTAATCCGTTCCCTTTTTAGCTAGTAATAAATCGGATTTATTAGCTAAGAAAGTATCTTTAAACTAGTAAAGAGTTAGTAGGATTTCGGCTTATTCTTCCTATAAAATCCCTTTATCCTTATCTTTATTTAGTAGCGGGATTAGCTTAAGATTAAGCGCTATTATATATACCCTTGCCTCGTTCCTATATTCTTAAAGGAATTTATAGGGATTCTATAGGGTTTCGCTACTTAGTTAATACTTAAACTACTACTATTAATTCTATAGGATAATATAGATACGTTTATCCTCTAAGGTAGTAACTAATAAAAGGATTAGTACCCGATTATTATAATAACTAGTATTATTCTTAAGGGATAAACCTATTAAGGGGTTTATATTAGTAGATATAATAGGGCGTGGTCTAAGTAATAATAATTATATTACGTTAGTAATAAGTCGGAGGTCGTAGACTATAGACTATAACTAGGTAATTAGAATTAGAGATAGAATTATAATAAAGATTTATATTAAAAGCTAGAGAGCTATCTATCTAAAGGAGTAAAAGTAGGTAGCTATATATACTTATAGAGACTATCCTTAGATTATAGTCCTAGCTATAATCCCTTTTATAGCTTACTATAGCTTACTTATAAGCTATATTCTTAAGTAGTAATCTATTTATATAAGGCTTACTTAGCTTACGTATACTTTAGGTAAGCTAAGCCTAAGTAACTTCTTATCTTAACTATTATTCCGAGCTACCTTATTATATAAATATAGCTAGCTCTCCTATAGCCCGCTAACTATAGTTATAATACGATATCTCCCTTCCTTTTAGTCTTATTTATAAGACCTACTACTACCTTAGCCGCTATATATAAATATACCCTTATCGCGCGTATATATATTCCCTATTTTGTCCTTTCTATCCCTTAGGATATACTACTAATAGTATATTTAGTTACGTATTAAAGGATCGTTCTTATAAGACCCTTAAGCGTATTTATTTAGCTAAGTCTATTAATTATCTTAGTTTCGACGTTATACTATATTCTTTTTATTCGTCGCGCGGCTTCTACTATAAAATACTAGAGAAATCTTCTAAGTATACCGAATATATATAGCGGGGTCGTTCCTATAATACGTTAGGCGTAGCGATTAGCTCCTATAAGTAACTTCGTTATCTTACCTATTATTTTTAGCTAATATATTTCCTAGTATCCTAAATAAATCTAGAGTCCGATCGATTAAATAAAGAAGAAGAAATTACTAAGGAGCGAATATTAAAAGCTTAAGCTAACCTAAACGAAGCTTTAGCTCGTTTAGCGCGGCTTTACCGTTAAAAGCGCTAGCTAAAGATAAAGGGTACCGAGATAGTCCGTTAAGGCCTTTATTCCTTAGATAACCTTAACGAGGCTAAGCGCTAAGAATCTAAAGCGATAGTCGATATTTAGTCTATAAGTAGATTTAATATAATTAATTAGAATACTATTAGTTTATTAAGCGATTTTATAATAGCTAAGGTAGATTTTACTAGTAGAACTATTAATATAAAGAACTATAGTAGGTTAAGTACTTAAGTAGTTCCTAGGTATTTTCCTTTAGTCTATATCCCTTTTACTTAATAAGGTATTCTTATTACTAACCTTATTTTCTTATATTTAGTATTTATTCTACTTTATATTCTTAATCGTCGTTAACTTTAATTTTTTCCTATAGTTTAGCGTTTTATAGCGCTAGTTCTAATAATAAGATATAAAATATTAGGTATATCTATATTATTATTAGTAGCGAAAGTTTATAGTTAACTTTTAAAATAATTTTCTTAATCTTAAACGGTCTAAGTTTCTTAAAATCTAATTTATTACTTAGTCGTTTTATTTTAATATTTTATTATATAAGGTAGACTATATCTCCTTCTTAAAAGATTAGTCCCTATAATCTTTTCCGATTATAGTAAGTAGATATTCGTTCTCTAATAAATTAAAGTTCTTATTATATTTCTTTATATAATTTTTATAGCTAATCTACTTATAGTATCGCTCGTTCCGCTTATAGTCCTTATTAAGTAACCTTAAATACTTCTAGGTTATATCCGTAATTAGTATATACTAATAAGAGCTTAGTTATTTTTATAACTAAGCTATTATAAGCTAGTTACGCTATTAGTAGCTATTTAACCTAATTATTTTATTTATAGCTAATATAGTATTATAAATATTATTTAAGCGTTTAGTTAAGTCGTTTTATTTATCTATCTACTTATAGGTAATAAGCTATACTAAGCTTATATCTCGTCCCTAATTATACTATAAGAGCTTACTAAAACTTAGCTATAAATATACTTCCTTTATTAAAGATAATCTTATTTAATAGTCTATAATTACTAATAATAGTTCGTAGGAATATATATACTAGCTCTTTTATATTACTTACTTCTTTATATAGTAAAAAGTATCTATATTTTATTAGTTTATTAGTAATAATAAATATACTATTATATTTAACGTTAGTTATAGGTTCTTTTAATAGTAGTAGCTTTATAATATAGTCGAAAGCTATTAAATCCTATAGTTTCTCTAGTACTAGTAGCGGTTATAATTCTTAATATAGTTTATATCGTTTAGCTTTACTTTATACGTAAAGTTTATATTCTTTAATAGCTTATTATACTACTTCTTTAAGCTATAAGAAGTTATATTATTATTTAATCCGCTTTATTATTCTTTAGATTCCTTAGTATCTATATATTAAATATTCGTATATATTTTATATACCTTTATCTTATAATTTTAATAGTATTTAGATTTTATTTTTATATATTAAAACTTTTAAATATTCTATATTATATCCGATTAGTACTTTATATTCTTTTATCTATTTTAGGATCTTTTAGTATATTAAGTCGTTAAGTTATACTTTAAATATTATATTTAGCTATCGTTATTAATAGTTCCTATTTTCGTTAATTTCTAAGAGCTATCCTTTTACTATAGGTACTCCTATATTATAGTTACTTCGTCGACTAAGGGTATTAGCTTAACTATTTTCTATTTCTTTTCTATAGATTATTTTATAGTCGAATTCTAATAAATATCTAGCCTATTAGATCTATTATCTATTTAACTATTATATTATTATAAAATATAAGATATTCTTATAATCTATATAGACCTTAACTTTATATTTACTTCTAAGAATATAGTATTAAAATTCCTTAAAAGCTTAAATAATTATAAGGAATTCTTTATCGTAAATAGGGTAATTAAGTTCTATACTATATAGCTTTTTTAAGTAAAATATAATTAGTTATAGTTTTCCTTTATTATCTTTTTATCCGATTTATACTCCTAAAGTAAAGTTAAATATATTAGTTTTAAGTTCGATTTATCGTTTTAGATTAAAGGTAGTTAAGACTAGTTTTTATATAATCATAGTCTTAATATAATCGAAAGCTTTATTAGCTTTATCGTCCTATATAAATTCTTTTTCCTTCTTCGTTAAGTTATATAATAGTACTATAATCTTTCTAAAATCTTTAATAAATCGTTAATAGTAATTTATAAATCCTAGGAAACTTTATATATCCTTAACGTTCTTTAGCGTTAGCTATTCTTTAACTAAGTTAATCTTATCTTATTATATTTATATCTCTTTTAATAAAATCGTATATCTAAGGAAGTCTACTTCTTATATATAAAACTTACTTTTCTTTAGTTTAACTAATAACTTTATATTTTAAAGTATATAGAGTACCTTATAAATATATTCCTTATATTCTTCTAAGGTATCTAAGAAGATTAAGATATTATCTAGGTATACTACTATAAAGATATCTAAGTATTTACGTAGGATATTATTAATTATCTATTAAAAGGTAGCTAGTATATTTATAAGTCTAAATAGTATTACTAGATATTCGAATAGTTTAAATTTCGATTTAAAGGCTATTATCTATTTATATCCCTTTTTTATATATATTAAGTTATAAGCACTTTTAAGATTAAAGGCTATAAACTATTTTTACTATATAGTCGATCTTATAGTTTTAATATAAGCGGTAATAGTATTTAGTCCTTTATTATAATATCGTTTAAGCGTCTATAATCGATAACTAGTTATAGCTTACCGTTTTTCTTTAAAATAAGTATAACTAAGTAGCTTATTTTAGATATTAACGTTTATATATATCCTTTTTATAGATTTTTATTAAGGTAGTCGCGTAGCGTTTATAGTTACTTTTCGTTTAGGTTATAGATCTTATAAAACGTTAGCGTTATTCTATCCTTAAGATAAATTTTATAGTCCTATTAGCTATATTTAAGTAACCCTATCTTAAGTTCTTCCTTAAAGAGTTTATTATATTTCCGGTATTCCTAGGGGATATTCTTTATTCTATCTTATAGGCTTTATTCTTTCTTTTAAGAGCTAGTTTCTCTTAACTTAAGCTCTTTATTAATTTATTTAAGGTCTTTCCTTAAAGTAGTAATAACTCTTTAGATCTTTATATTATATCCTTTATTTTATTTATATCGGATACTAGGTTATATAGCTATATTAGTTAGTATATAGGTCTTATTAGATAATTTTATTATATCTACCGGTTTAGTTACTATTTTCGTTTATATCGCTAAAGCCTAAAATAATTTACTTAAACGGTTATTCCTTTATTTTATTTAGTAGCTAAATTATCGTAAAGTTTTACTTTCTTTTAAATCTACTAGTCCTAAGAACTTATATCTTTATCTTAATATAGCTAGCTAGATTTCTAGTTAATTAATAGGTTACTCTCTTATAGCTATAGAAGTCTTAATATAAGGTTATATTTTTTAATATCTATAATATTAAGGTTAACTTATTTATTATAGCCCTAAATATTAATATCGAGGTAATTAATCTCTATATTAATAATTCCGTTATTATAGTTAAAGGCCTCTCCTTTAATATTCGTAAGTTTATATAGATCTATCTTATATCTCTATATAAGTCGGTAACGATTAACGACTTTAAGTAAAATATAATTACTTATTACGCTATAGTCTAAAAGTATATATATATAATATCCCGCGATTTAAATATCTAATACTATTTAGTCGCTATAGCTTACCGTTACTATATATAAGGTCCTTAGATTTTATTATATCGTGCTAGTCTATAGCCCTTTTATATATAGTATACCTTATTTTTTACTTAGTCTTTATTTATTTTATTTAGGTTTTCTTCTTCGATTTATTATTAATATCGTTTCTTTATATTTTCGTTATATAGTATTATATTAGAGCTTAAGAGACTAATTTCTTATAGCTAATCGAAGATTTCTTATTTCTTAATACTATATCGTTTATATTATACTACTTTATAGTTAATTATATACTATACTTTATAATTTTATTTATTTTCGTACTAAAGGTTAAGTTTTTATTTAGCGTCTTTTTATTTTTTATATAGTATTTCTATATTGATTCTTCCTTAGTCGAATATAGCTTATAGCCTTTATATATATTACTAATAATCTTTTAGTATACTATTATATTATTTATACTATACTTATACTTTTTTATATTTATAAACTCTATAGTTTAAGTATATATATTCGTTATAATCTTCTTTATTATATTTAATTCGTTATATAAGTCTTTAAAAGATTAATAGTTTAAATACCTTAAAGTAAGTAGCGCTATACTATTCCTTTATTTTAGCGTATTTATAGATTTTATATATCTTTAAAAGATATCTTATTAATAAACTATAATTATTACGGTATTTAAGTAGCGTACTATAATTAGGTTCTAATAATATAACTTAGTTATTTAGGTAGCGTTAATCGATTTTCTAGTAGTTTAGTTCTATACTTAGGTAGGGTTTTAAAAGTACTTATCCTTTAAATCTAACTAAGAAAGCGTCGTATTATACCTTTATCTAAAAGTATATTATATAGTCTAAGTAGATATATAAGATCTATAAAATATACTTATACTCTTTATAACTAAGTACTATTCTTAGGTTATCTAAAAATTCTCCTTATAGTTACTATTCTTATTATAGAGCTATAAAAGTATTAACCGCGGCGATAGCTATAATATAGTCTCCTTTATATATTGCTAGTTAATACTAAATTAATATAGCTTATTAGTTTTCTATAAGAATTTAAGGTATTTATTAGGTTCTAATTTTAAGTATTTCTTTAAATTCTTTAAAGTATAAAGTATATTCTTTAATCGTAGTATTTTCCCTTAATAGCGAGGGTAGTAGTATAAGTTCGTTCTCGTCTTCTATTTCTCTAGGTATTTCTTATTCTTTAAAGCTTATATTATCGATACTTTATTATTCCTCCTTAGGTTATTATCTAAGTTTCGTAAGTATAAGGGCTATATTTATATCTTCCTTATTATATTATTTATAGACTACCTATTATTATTATCGATTTTTATTTTATATATCTTCCTAGAATTATTTACTATTTTTCTTAATCTAGTCTTAAGAGACTCCTTTATAATAAGGGTATTCTAGTTCTATAAATTTAACTTATTTTTATATTTTAGGATCCCTTTATTATATTATTATAAGGGTCTTCTTTAATAGCTTTAAGAACTATTTAGTACTATCCTTATCGCTTAAGTATACTATATATTTATCGTTATAGTATATAGTTTAACTAAGGAGTTTATACTTTAGTTCCTATCTATTAATAGCGTTTAAGTATTTCTTACCTTCTAAGGCTAGTACTTAGTAGGTTTACTTCTCCTTATAAGGTTATTTATATTCTTTAAAGTAATATATAAGTTTCTTATAGTTAAAATACTTTCCTTTACTTTTCTATATTATATTTAGATCTATCCTACCTAGGTTAGTTATATAAGTATAGGTAATAAGAGTTTTATACTTCTTTTTATAGTTAGCGCGTTAGTTAAAGTTATTCCTATAAGAAAGGTTCTAGTTTCTTCTTTCTTATTTCTTTTCTTAGCGTTACGTATACTATCTATTATTAATTCGTACTACTATAGTAATATAGTCCGAGAGGTTATTAGGTCGATTTTCCTTATAAAGCTCGTCCTTAACTTCTTCTTTAAGCTTATTATAGAATAGTAATATAAGAGGTTTATCGTCCTAATTAAGCTTTAAGGTAACTTAATAGAACTTTATAGTATAATCTAATACTAAGATCCTTTATTAAAGTTCTTAAAGTTTTTATTTAGCTTCTTATTTCTTATTAGTTATTCTAAATACCTTTATAATAGCTTCTTTAAATCCTTAGAAACTAGTAAAGACTTCGTTTATCTTATTATCTCGTCGCGCTAGTTAGTTATTAAGAAAGTCCCTTATAATAGGTCTAAACTAAGCAAGTGCTATTCTAAATAAATAATTTCCTATATAAAGTACCTTTTTAACTAGGTCTAAGAGTTTAGTAGGGTAAAACTAGTAGTAGGCCTTAAGTTAGGTAAGAAAGTCTTAAAGCGTGCTATAAGTACCGTCGAATAGTCCTAGCTATTTTAGTTTAATTACTTTTCTAAGGTCCCTAACTTATCTATTGCCTCCTCCGTTCCTAAGTAACTATACCTTATATCGAAGGGCGATAATCTTATATATTATATCCTAAGGCGATATAGTAGCTCTAGAGTTAGTTAATCTAGTTTACTATATAGGTATATTAATAGTTATAATATTACTTAGAGTAACGTAATATTATACTAAATAAGAGCTTTTAACGTATAACGACCGATATTATTCCTAAGGGATAAACCTATTAAGGGGTTTATATTAGTAGATATAATAAGGCGTAGTCTAAGTAAAAATAAGTATATTACGTTAGTAATAAGTTAGAGGTTATAGACTATAGACTATAACTAGGTAATTAAAATTAAAGATAGAATCGTAATAAAGATCTATATTAAAAGCTAGAGAGCTATCTATTTAAAGGAGTAAAAGTAGGTAGCTATATATACCTATAAAGACTATCCTTAGATTATAGTCCTAGCTATAATCCCCTTTATAGCTTACTATTATTACGAAAAAGATATAGCCGCTTATTAGATATAAGCGATAGCGTTAATTAACGTATATAGTATACGCGATACACCCCCTTAAGGATATCGGGTTAATTCGTCCTAGGATACCTAGATATCCTAGACTATAGCGGGAATTTTTATATAGGCAGGCCCTATACTAAAACCGCGCTTAATTGCGCTAGCGGGACTCGAACTATAGGCCTTTTAGGTAGTGCGCGCTAGGCTAGCTAGAAGAAGTACGTACGTAGTTACCGGGAAGTTCCCGGAGGGGTAACCCCTCCGCCTAGGCTTATAACTATTACGAAAAAGATATAGCCGCCTATTAAATATAAGCGATAGCGTTAATTAACGTATATAGTATACGCGATAACTATAGCTTACTTATAAGCTATGCTCCTAAGTAGTAATCTATCTATATAAGGCTTACTTAGCTTACGTATACTCTAGGTAAGCTAAGCCTAAGTAACTTTTCGTCCTAACTATTATTCCGAGCCGCCTTATTATATAAACGTAGCTAGCTCTCCTACGGCCTACTAACTATAGTTATAATAATTATTTAGTATTAACTTATTAGTACTAATATAGAAACGAGTAATTATCTTTTCGGTGCCTCTTATATTTATTATTTAAAGTAGTACTAACTATACTCTATACTCCCTTACCTTACTATTACTAAGCCTTAATATCTTAAGGTATAATAGCGCTACTTATAGTAATCCCTACTATTAGGTAAAGTATATATTTATAAGGTTAATAGTACCGTAAGTATCTAAGTATATAAGGACTTTAGTAGGGTTTCGCCTTAATATCGTTATAAGAGTTTTAAGTAACTATCCTATAAGTATTAAGTTTACTAAGGGAGAAGCGTTTACCTTAATATCTTACCTTTTCCCTATTTTATAGTATTAAGTCTAAGAGTTTTTACTAGGGTTTTTACTTTTAGAGAATTAGTATATTCTATAAATAAGTATCCTAGCTTATTATATTAGAAATATATAATTCCTAATTAAGTAAAAGATCCTCTTCTATAATAACGTCCCTTAGTTTAGCCCTTAGTAAGTATATTGCTAGCTTACTAGTTATCGGTTAAATCGGTAGTATTTCCTTAACGATTCGGCCTAGCTTATTAGCCTCTTTAATTCCTTCCCCTATATATACCGCCTTAGGGTATAGTACTACTTCTATTCCTAGTTCCTTTAGGGGTAGAAGTAGTATTAGTACGTCGCTTCTTATTAGTAGTAGTATCTTAATATCGTTAAGCGACTTATATAAGCTCTTCCTATTAATAGGTATAAATAGGTATTAAATAGAAGTTAATTTAGTCTTAAAGTTATAGCTCTAGCTTAGCGAAAAACGTAAGAGTACGCGCCTTTTCCGATAAGCGTTCGAAATACCTCTCTAAGGAGTTAAGGTATAAGCTAAACTCTAAGAGGGACTAGCCTTTTTGTTAGTAAGCCTCCTTTAATTACGTCGCTAATAATATCTCCTTATTTATAGTATCTTTAATTAAGATAATTTAATAGGGACGAGGGCATATACCTAAAGCACGCGCAGCACGTAGCAAAGGATTAGCAGAGCAATTAACTACGCAATTATCTAATCACTTAGTCTATATATAGCTCTATAGGCTTTAGGTTATAAATGCGAGTCTTAGAGATTTCTTTACTCTATACCTCTTCGTTTCTACTAGAGTCGCGCAACTAGCGGCATCTACTTTAAAGGGGAAAAACAAAAATTTAAATTAACTATAATTAAGGATAATGCTTAATTAAATAATCGAGGTCTTTATAACGCCTTTAAGTATACTTAGAAGAAAGTTAGAGGGGGGGGGTGCTAGGGGTCTTATCCCTCTAACGGGCTAATGTCTATAGGGGTATAATCTTACCCGTTAAACTCCTCCCTAGCGACTTTCCGACCTAAGATACTAACGGAAAGGGCGCGATAATAACGGGTAAGGCTCTCTTCCTAAGTACGTAAGCAAGCAAATAAACTATCGATGGAACTTTTCTCCTTTACTATAATCCTTTCCCTTCGCGTCCTTTATTCCTCCCTTTACCTACGAGCTACTTATTTAGCTCTTTCCTATCTTTGCTCGCGTACTTCCTTCTTTAGATAATTATCTACTGCCCCCTATATACGCTCCTAAGTGTTCGCGCTTATTATTCCCGGGGGCGTTAGGGAAACGAAGTAGTTAGCGTCTTTACTAGTCTATAGCTTTAGGTACGGCTAGATTAGATAAGCTATAGAGTCTCGTAGGCTAATCGTTATCGCGTTACTAGTAGTCCTATATAAATATATAGAATTACAGTCGTTAATGTCCTAGCGGTAGTTCTAATATATTCCTAGGTTTTTAACTCCTTCGACCTAAGAGGGTTTAAAGCCCGGTATAAACCTTATAGGGACTATAGCTAGAGAAGCTATTGCTATACTTCGTTTCTAGGGAGTAATGGGGCGTGCCGTAGGCGTTACTAAAGTCTTTAGCCTTAGGGTAATTAACCGAGCGCCTAGTAATTTCGGGGTCCTAGGGCGAGTAGGCAGCCGGGCTATCTACCTTTCTTCCCTACTAGCTCCTTATCGGGTTATCGGCGGGGGAGCGGTTACGAGTCTTTCGCTCCTTCGTACGTTTAGAGGAGCCGTTAGTAGCGGGCGAGGAGTAGGCCTAATTAGCTATATATTAGAGGGGGAGAATAAAGGCGTCGTTTCTACGTAGATAAAGGGACTAGTAAGGGCGCTTAGCTCTCTCCTTTATAGGCTCTAGGGCGGGGATCCTATCTCGAGGTTACTTAGGGAAAGGCTGCTTAGTTTAGATAAGGAGCTCGATTCGGTTAACGCTCGAGGTAACGAAGGACTAGGTCTATTCTCGATTCCCGTCGGCGTAATTAGATAGTTAGGGGTCTTTTTAGGGAGAAGTTTCGTAAAGAAACCGCGCGTAGCTTAAGCAATCGGGTTAGGTTGCTCCGTAAGGGCAGCTAGCGTAGATAGCTCCTTTCTCGCTTTCCTCGCCGTATAAGCTAGTTCTACGTCTTTTTAAAGCGGTAGTTTCTATCCGGTAGGCCTATCTAGGAAGTTAACTACCTCCGGGACTTCCTAGAGGTCTTATTCTTCTTAGTCTCCTAAGATAATACGGTTATATCGGTAAATCCGCTCGCTCTTAGGAATCCTCGTTAGAAAGACTCCGCCGAAAGTCGTTAGACCTTAATTAGATAGTATCCTTTATAGTCGTCTAACCCCGCTATTAAACTACTAAGAAACTCTACCGCCCTATAATATCGCTTACGTATAATTAAGCTCGTTTACCGCGACGGCTTAGATTCTATATATTAGCCTATCGACGTAGCCTTTTATATTTATCCTCTTATCCGGCTTAAAGAAATACTAGTCTCGGTATAAGATCTCGTCTATTTATAGGGCTTCTTACGTTGCTCCGTACCTTTACTCTAGAATTACTTTAACTTTTAGGTATCGCTATTTAATTATCTTAAGGCGTAGCCTAACTATGCCTTTAACCTAGTATTAGATTATTATTAAGGCTAAGTAGCTATATTCCTACCCTTCTTACTAGGCGGTATAAGGGACTAGCGTATAGGTAAAGTTATAAGGAACTTAGAGGATATAAAGAAACTGCCGCTATACTTATAGGAACGTATAGAGTCTAGCGTATTATCCCTCTTTCTAAGCATTAAAAACGACTAGGTTTCCTTCTCTACGGTCCTAAAGGAACGCCCCCTAGTAAAGTCCCCCTTCGTTCGTGCCTACCGAAAAGTTAATAACTCTAGTCGTATACCTTCGTTTATACGCGAAGTAACTAAGGTTAAAGGTAGGAGTAGTAAACTTAATTAAATGCTCCTTATTATTTAGGCATTTATAGTACTTCTTATATCTATCTTCCGTGTCTTCGATAGGTTCCCCCTAGTAGTCGGTGTAAACCGATAGCGGGTAAGGTAAGAGGTATACCGCGTTCTCGATACCTCTTATTAAGATTTTAATTATCGCGCTAAGGCCGAAGCTCGTAGCCTATTATTTATCGATAGCTCTACGGAGAAAGTTATATACGTCGACGATATGCTCTTCTTAGCGGGCCTTATTCCTAGCGAATCCGTTTATCTTTTTAACGCCCTTATATATTATCCGAGCGTCTTCGAGGGTAATATCCCGCCGCCTAATAGGGCCCGTTAGCATCGGGTGCCAACGATCTCTATAGACGTACTAAGGAGGTTGCTTTTGCCTATAAACGTCTCGTCGGTCTTAGTCTACGAACCTTTCCTCGTCTTTAGCGTAGAAGCGCCCTTCGCCGCCTTCTACTTTAACTTCGCCGTAGTAAGTAGGTAAAATAGAGCTCCTACTCCTAAATAGTAGTGCGCTAAAGAAGATAGCGGCATCCTTAGGGAGGTCTATAGCTGGGCCTAGGATACTATTTAGGTTCGCCGCTATATCTTAGGAAAGGGTAGAGTAAGTAAAAGAGAGGGAGAAGCTAAGATTAGATAGTTAGGGTAAGTAGTTTCGAGTTATAACGCTAAGAGGCTAAGAGGGTATTATATATATATATAGGAGTTATATTAGTAGAGGGGATTATTATAAGTAGGGAAGCGTGCGGAGTATATATATATATATATACGTATAGAAGGAAGAAGAAGGAAGGAAGAAAGAGGGTATAGCGAGAGGAATAAATAGTCGTTAGAGCGCGCGGTTATTAGTTACTTTAGCCGGCCTCTATAGCGGTAAAGTCTCGGGCGTGTTTAGCGGTTGCGCCTAAATAGCTTCTTCTACCGGTTATCGATTAAGGAGCTATCTAATCCCTGCCCTTTTCTTTTCCTCTTTACTCTCTCTATTCCTCTTCTCCCTCTTCTCTCTTCTATCTTCTTTATTTCTCCGGACCGCTACCTTTTATCTTCTCTTTTTACGATTGCCTCTTCTTCCTTATTATATCTCGTAAGACCGCTAAACTTAAAACTAAAGAGCTACTAGATATCGTTAACCTCTCTTTAACTGCTCTTCTACGACCTTCCCTTATTACTACTACTCTTCTTACTTAGAATTATCGCACCGAGGTCTTTCCTCTTTATATAGAGTACTTTCGAGTAACGACTATCTAACTTATCTAATCTCGCTTAGCTCGTTCTAACTATCTTCTTCTATAGATCTATAGTTGCTTTAAGACCTAGGTCTATAGTAGAAATAATATCGGTTACTAAGGGTTTCTAATTTACGTAGAAATCGCCTTTTAGTTACGGGTTCCGTTAGAAGCTCCCGACATCGTTAGGGTTAAAGCGCGCGGTCGCTCCCCTCTCTCCTACTTTCTCGAGAGCACGCTAGGTCGGCATAATTAAATCGTCTTCTATACCCTTTATTATAGACGTCGGCTAGTAACCTATATCCCTATAGAAATCGCTTATCCGCGCGGATACTTCTTTTCTTAGCTTAGTTTAAGGCGGTAAGAATACTCTCGAGTAGTCCTAATTACTTTATACGGAACTCGTAATCCTCGCCTTTATTAAGGGTGTATTCGAACTTATTAGATAACTATAACTTCCGCTTACGAGTACGTTATATTTCCTTTTTACGAGTATATCTCTCTTTTAAGTACTACCGGCGGTTCTTACGCTAACTACGTCTAGGATTCGACTAAGGCGCCCGTTTACGAATAGCGGTACTTCCCTAGATACCGTAGGGCTGCTTACGACCCTAATAGATTCGCTAACCGTATATACGGTTATAATTTCCGTACTAACCTCGAGACTAATAAATTTTACGATAAGTATATTAGTAACGAGACCGCCCCTTATCTTCTTCGCAATATCCCTAATCCCTTTAGTCTTACTAAGGATTTAGAGGAAGGGGAGGAAATTAACCTTACGCCCGTCTTACCTAGAAAGAGATTATATAGGTTTAACGAGCTCTCTCTCGAGTAATAATTAGATAGTCTTTAAGTTCGCTTTATAGTAGTCTATAGTAGGTTTACCGGGAGTAGGTAGCCTTATTTAGTCGCTATCTTTAGCGGTAAAAGTTTTTCTTTTAAGGTAATACGCGTTTAATTTAGTAAGTCGAAAATACATTAAAATTTATCTTATAGGCGCGTTTATTTTCGCTACGGCGGGTCTCCCCCTCTATAATAAAGAATAAACGTCCCCGTCTATAAAGTAAAAACTCCTATTCTTAAGGGAGGTAAGTAGTAAGAATATTCGTTTTCTTATTTTATTATTTAATTATATCTCTATTCGCCTTCTTTAAGGCAGTAAAAGGTAGGCTATTATTAGGGAAGGGTAAGAAGTATTATCTTTATTTACTTAAGGAGCCTTAGGTAGAAAATTTAAAACGATAAGGTAGTAGGTAAGGTACTTATAAATATCTCGGCTACTATAGTCGTCCTTCGATTAGATAGTTAGACGGTGTCTTAGTTACTAGTTAGGTTCTAGCGTGCTTCTTACGATAGTTATAGATTTTTATCTTTACCGCCTTTTCCTCCCTAGCTCCTTTTTACCTCCTCCTTTTCTTATTAGATTAGCGTCTTTAGGGCTCTAGTATAGAGATCCTTTTTTGCTTTACTAAGTTACGGTAGCTAAACCTTAATCGTATGCCTTAGGCCTTTCTTAGGTATCTATAGTCGCTCTTCTTCCTCTTCCTAGCTTTAATCCTTCTAAGGTTCGTTAAGGAGTCGTTGCGACTATAGCACTATCTAATCTAAGGCTTCTCTACTTAGTAGGAGTAGTAAATTATCTACTTCGTCCGTTATTTCTTCCTTCCTCCTTTTATCGAGAGTGATCTTATCCTAGAGCAACTAGTCGTCCCTAGTAGAGCACTACTAACCTTCCTTATCCTTTTTAAACTTCTTTAAATGCTCTCCTAGGATTATCTTATCGAGTACGATTCTATTTAAAGTCTTAATCCTATACGCCCTAGACTACTCCGAGCGCGATACTACTCGAAAAGGACTATTCTACCTTATCTAATACTTAGCTTACCTCCCTAGATTATTTAATCGTCTTACGTCGAATAGTAAGATAAGGTCTCTAGGTTATAGGCTTTCTTTCCTTATCGTATACTTATTAGCTTTATCCGTCCTCTCTATTAATCGATTCCGATATCTTATTACTCTTTTCTTAGCTTCTTTTATATCTTTCTCTTTCCTTTCTAAAACTTGTACTTATGCTTTAAATAATTCTTTTTTTATCTTTACTTCGTCCTAGTCGATTAGTCGCTAAGTCGGGTATTTTACCTTAAGAGGTAGTACCGGTTCCTATCTATATAGTAGGTAGAAAGCTAATATTCCGTAAGACTCTTTAACTGCTATTCGGTCTATAAGGATTGCTTAGTTAAGGTATCTAATCTACTTACCCTTTTTCTCCGCTATTTTTATAAGCGCTATTATTAACCTCTAGTACCCTTATTCTACTACCGCGTTCGCCTTTAGATTATATACCGAAGTTTAAATAACTTTAACGCCTATATCCTCTAGGATATACTTAAAGTCTTTCTTTATTTCGGGCCCTCTATCGATTATAGCGTATAGTATTACGCTATACCTATAAATAATAGAGAGTATAAATTTAGTTATAGCTCATGATGATTTCTTTAACTAGGGTTACTTCTACCTATCTAGTAAGGTTGTCTCGTGCTTCTATAAGGTACGAATACCTATAATTAGATAGTATATACTAGCTATCGAAGTAAATCTTACTTATAGGGTGGCTAAGCGCGGTCGCGGTTATAACTTCCTAGGGTCTCTTAGTCGTAAAGTATTAGCATTCTTTATAAGAAGAGATTGCGCCGTAAATATCGTTCTAAAGGCTAGCCTACTAATACCTATCTTTTATAAACGTATATATAACTTATTATCCTTTATGCCCTATTTACGCGTAGTACTTTGCGATAATCCTTTTCCGTTCTTTTAAGTCGTCTACGACTAGTATAGGTCCCCTTTCTTCCTTCCTAGGGAGTCGCTAAAGCTTTTAATCTTTAACGTAGAAACTTAGACTCTTTAGACGTAGCTTCCTATAGTCTTATCTAGAAAGGCCCTCCGGCCGTTTTAACGTTTAAAGGAAGTTCGTAATTATCCTTAATTCCTTTAAGTAGTCCCCTTATAGCTTAGTCCCTTATACTATATTTAAGTAGAAGTCTATAAATTCTTTAATATCGCCTTCTATTTCCCTATCTAATACGTTAGAAGGTCCTTTAGGCTTTCTTAAGAGTCCGTCGGCCACGCTATTCTTCTTGCCTTCGACGTATCGTATAGTAAAGTTAAAGAGGAAAATATAGCTTATCTAGCGAGTTACTATAGCTCTAGGGACGTCTTTAAGGGCACCTTTTAGTTAATTAACTAGGACCTATACGTTAGTTTCTAGGATAAAATATACGCCGTATAGGTATATTCTTAGTCTCCTAAGCGCACTTAATATAGCCCTATACTCCCTCTTTATCGCATCGTATTTAGTTTCTACTAGTAACTACGTTCTACTTTCGAACCTTATAAGGCGCCTCTTTCCGTCGACGATTTATATTAGGACTGCCCCCTAGCCGAGTAGACTAGCATTATATATTAGAATAATATCTCCTCTTCCTAGGCCGACGTCGAGGGATACTAGAAAGACTAGATTAATAATAGCTTCCTTAAGGGCAGCTATCGCTTTTGCTTATTTATCTCCCTATTCCTAATAGACTTCTTTCTTTAGTAGGTCTATAAGGGGTTTTACTAAGATAGCGAACTATTTAATCTAGATTTAATAGTATCCTACGATACTAAGGAAAGCTCTAATATACGTTATATTAAGGCATCTTATCTATTCCTTAATTTTAATAACTTTAGCTTCTACGGGGCACCTTTTATTTATTCTATAGATATAACCGATAACTTCGGTCGCTTACTAGTAAATTTCGATTTAGCCCTATAATCGTATAACTAGAGTTCGACGTTAACTAGGACTTTATCGAGGTTAATAAGGTATTCGAAGATAAATCTCCTTACTCCTAGCGCTACCTCTTTATTATTATACGTTATATCGGGTCCCTTAACACCTATATTATCGAGGAAATTCCTATAGATATTCGGTATAAGGTCTTATAGGATTCTTTGTATTATCCTTATAAATTAGCCGACTAAGTTCGTAGCCCCTTAAGGGAGTATATATATACGTAAGAGGCTAATAGGTATCGCGAATATCGTTAAGTCACGGCTTCTAATATTAAGAGGGATCTAATTATAGCCTAAAAAAAGGTCTAGGAGGGAAAGGATCTTATATATCGAGAAGTAGTCGCTAAACTTATCTATATTCGGCGGTAGGTTCGTATCTCTTATTATAACGGTATTTATACGCGTAGCGGAATTAATTAGGCGTAGTCCTCTGTCTTTCTTTACTACTAGGAAAAAGGGGTTCCTATAGGGCCCGTGCCCTTCTTTAAGGACTCCTATTTCTAGTCTGATTTTAAGGATATCGATAACTTTCTGCTCTATCGCTTTTAGGATCGGGATTAAGGCTGCTTGCTATGCCTTATATTCTATTATCTTAATAACCTATAGTAGGGCTATAGCTAGGTCGACTCTGCCTCTTTCTATAAAGTCCTAGGATAACGCTGCTTCCCTATTAAATAGAATACTATCGAAGATCCGGATTTCTGCCTCTATAAGAAAGCCCTTAAATTATTCGTAGATTACTTTAAGTCTTTCTTATATTAGCCGCTTTCCTTTCTATATACTTAAGAATTTTCCTATTAAGTGTTCTAGGTAGGGTCTAGGCTATATCTTATCTTTAATAGTATTCTATTTAGTCTTCTTTTAGTTAGGGTCCCCTTCTAGCGTCGAGCCGTTTAATAGAGCATCGTTAATAAGGTTAATCTTATCTGCTTTTCTTTTAAAGAGAGTATTAACTCTTAGATTATATAATCTAATAGGTCGTTTCCTCCTTATTTTAACTTTAACTTTCTAGATCTTTCGGAACTTCTTTCTAGCTTTAATAATGTTTTCTTAAATTCTCCTATAGCCTCTATAACTATAACTTTAATAATCTCTTCTACTATCTTAGATCCGATAGCTAGAATCGCCTTATCTCCTTCGTCTATAATTAATTACTATCGTACTAGTGCTATTAAGGGCTCGTTTGCGCTAGCGTAAGCTAGGTTAGGGACTTAGTTAGTACCCCCTCTATAACTAAGGATCTTGCCTCCCGGTAAGAGAATCTCGGCCGTTTAGGTGTCTATAAGGGTTTCTCTCCGTAATTATTAGGTAGCTCCTAGGTTATCTTCTTTAACTTCTATTACCGAAGCCTAAAAAAAATTTCTTAGGAGCTAGGTAGCTGTTTCCTATATAGCCTTCTTAAGCTTTAGTCTTTTGTATACGTCTTTATTAACTATTAAGGTCGTAGTCTAAAAGGATTTTGCTATATCGACCTCGTCCGGAAGCTCCTATTTAATAGCTCCTACCGCTAGCGTAACTACCTAGATAGTGCCGATCTAATATTTAACCTATATATCCCCGTTCCTTAGGGAATAATTAAATAATATACGCGCGGCTCTAATAAATAGTATGCCTAGGATAAAGGGGACTAAGACTCCGTCTAGCGCAATATAAAGACGGATTAGTATCTAGGCCGTTCCTAGATAGAGGTTAGTCTCTACCTCCCTAACTATATCTATAGGGGACCCGGTATACGCCGTTATTAATACTCTTATCGGTAGGATTTTAAGCCCGTATACGTTTACGTATCTTTTAGTAATAAGGTTTCCTTTAGACCCGGTATCGATTAAGGCGCTTAGAACTTTAGCTTTCTAGCTACCGAGCTATACTTAAATGCGGGGTAGGTCTTATATATACTTAAGCGAGCGGAAAGGCATAAGGACCGTATTTATATATATTATAGGAATCGCTATAAGGTCCTCTAGAGTTATCTCCTAGTATCTTATTAAGAGTGCTACTTCTTATATAATAAATTCGTCTTTCTTTAGTCTTATTGCCTCTAGAGTTTATTAATTAGATAGTCCTTAGGCTAGTTACGTTGCGCTAATCGTATTAGTTATAAACCTAACTTCCTTTAGTGCTTATTAGACTTCGAGGCACTTATAATCCGATTCTTTATAAGTAGGGTAAGTAAGCTTAATCGGTTCGACCTAGTATTCTTCGTCCTATTCTTCGACTTATACTAAAGCTACCGCGAGTTTTCCTTATAGATATTCGAGGAGGAGTAAACTACTCTCTATATTATTTTCGGCTGCTTTTATAACCATTATCGTAGCTCTATAGGGTCTTATATTACTCTCTACTTTCTCTAGGGTCTAGAATTTAGTGTTTTCTATACCTTAGGCTATATCTACGCATCTCGTGCTAAGTCTCTCGCTTAGTTAAGGAATAAAGTCGATTAGGTGATTTAAAGGGATCGGGATTCTTTTATATATAATTTCTCTAACGATTTTATCCGTAAGTCTATCGAACTTCTTATCTAGATCTACTCTATATCTATAGTATATAGGGATAATCTTTAGGCTAGTTTTTACTATTCTCGTTATCTCGATTTCCTCTACGTCCTCTTTAACTCTTTATCTTTTCCCCTTATAGGCATTAATCCCTATCGTAGTCGTATAGATTATCTAATTATATATATCGCTTTATTATATATTATCTATAATTATAATAACTAATGTCCTTCCTACTTCTTTTCTTATATCGCTTACTTCTAGATTCCTTAGCTTCTACTTATATAGGCTTCCGTATCTCTAAAACTAGTCTAGGAAACCGGATTCTCTTTTACTAGCAGCCTAATTCGGGTAAGATAGTATAACTATAGCTTTAACCTATTTTATAAGTAGTAATATAAAGGAGTCTAGCTACGTATCTGCCTAGTATACGATAAGCCTTCGAATATATATACCTATTTAAGAAAACCTATTAGTAAGCACTAGGGGAATTGCGCTTCCGTTGTCTTTTCTTCTAAGGTAAAGAGTCCCGTTTACTGCTTCGTATATTATAAATCCGATCTTATGGTCCTAAGAGTATACCTCGTACTTATCGGGGTAGTGTCCTTCTTTACCGTAATAGAAGTATCTCTTAGGCCGGTTAAAAGCATTAACCTAAAGCTATATATATTAATTAGATAGGTAGTAAAATCCGATAGTATTTACGCTACCTTCTTATCTACGACTTAAAGAGTAGCCTCTGCTACTAATATATCTCTATTCCCTATTAAGCTAGTTAAATATCTGCTCTTACTAGCGAGTAAGGTTAATCTTTATATCTTTAAAGGCTTTTATTAGGTCTAAGATCTCCTTTACGGGCTATCTAGGTTTCTTATCTATTTTCTTTAGCTCTTTAGGAAGTTTTTCTTCGCCCTCGTTAGATTCGGCTTCCTCTATTACTTCGTTAATTTCCCCGAAGAGCTAGTCTTTCTTTAGGTTCTTAAGCTTCTAATTATAGACTTTAGATACTATATCTCGTCGCTTAACGTCCTAGCGAGGTGCTAAATAATTATTAATTATATAGACAAGGCTTTTATATAGGAGTTTCGAGATAACTTCGGATATCTTCCTATTTCTCTCTATAACGTTAATAATAAGCTCCTTCGGTATTATACGGTAGATAAAGTATAACTAGACTATAGATTCTTCCTAGCCGTCGGGTTATACCTTACGCTATAGGTATAAGTAGAGACTAAGCTATTCTATAACTTCTATAATAGTCTTAGGCTTTTTAGTATTATAATAGTCTAAGCGGTCGTTAGCAGTTTCTAGTTATTTAATATTATATACGTAGTAGTATTAAAGGAGTCTCTTCTTCGCTTCTTCCTAGGTAAGTCCGTCTATAAGAATTTTAATAGTAGGGGCTTATATAGAGGAGATATAGACTTCGAGCTAGTCTATTTTATCCTCGTCGTAGATACGGTTAACGCGTATCTCCTGTTCGAACTTCTTAAGGAATTTAGTTACGTTTTTACCGTTAAATTTTCCGATAAGTAGGAGTCGTAGTTAGCGGAGTCTTCCTACGAGGTTATCTTAGCTTCTAGTAAGTATATCCCTAAGTTTATTAGCAATCTTATTAATATCTACCTTAATTTTCTTTATATCGCTAGTAGTAGGATTAGATAATCCTTTTTAACGGCTAGTGTTTCTAGACATAGTATACCTATAGATTGCGAGGTTGCGAAATTTAGAGTTAGAGTTTTCGGAGTTAGAGGATATCTTATTATAACTATCTTATTGCTTACTTTCTTATCTATTAGCGGGAGGTAGACGTTCTCTATAAGCTACCGCGTAGAGGAGAGCTAAGGTTAAGGTTATTAGGGTATCCCTCGTTAGTACCTATATTAACATTGTTAGTGCGTGTATAAGTAAGAGGTCTCGGTAGGGTTCTAGAACGGTTTAGATTACGCTATCGTCGTTATTTGTGTCTTTTAAAGCATTATATAAGGATCGTGGTTTCTTAACCGAGTCGCTAGTATTAGGGGTCGTAGGGCTAATAATAGGAGCTCGGGGTTTTTTAGTATTAGCTTATTGCTTTTCCTTTGCTACTAGCGAAGGCATTATCTAATTATTTATTTCCCGGTAAGTCTATCGCCTTATTAGGTCCCTGACTTTAGCTGTTAAGGTAGTTGCTGCTTTAATTGTTAAATCCCTAGATTTTATTTTTTCTAAATAGTACCGTCGTCCTCCGGGTGTTCTCGGCTTCGTAAAGCTACTCGTCGCCGTGTAAATAGAACGGAACAACGAGTTCACGCCCTAGAGACTAGTTTTAACGGGGACGAGGGCATATACCTAAAGCACGCGTAGCACGTAGCAAAGGATTAGCAGAGCAATTAACTGCGCAATTATCTAATCACTTAGTCTATATATAGCTCTATAGGCTTTAGGTTATAAATGCGAGTCTTAGAGATTTCTTTACTCTATGCCTCTTCGTTTCTACTAAAGTCGCGTAACTAGCGGTATCTACTTTAAAGGGGAAAAACAAAAATTTAAATTAACTATAATTAAGGATAATGCCTAATTAGATAATCGAGGTCTTTATAACGCCTTTAAGTATACTTAGAAGAAAGTTAGAGGGGGGTGCTAGGGGTCTTATCCCTCTAACGGGCTAATATCTATAGGGGTATAATCTTACCCGTTAAAATAAGTATCTATTCCTTAAAGTATACCTAATCTATACTATATTTAGTTCGGTCGATCGGTATCTATTCTTTAAGGTATTAGCGCTATCTTACTTTATAGTCGCTATATATATAATCTACCGCGTAGAGGATCTTTATTTCGTTGCGATAAAAGCGTCTAGGCGCTACCTTAAAGGCGTTATTTAGATCGTAAGTTTAGTTTAGACGTTTCTATATATTAATAGGTTAAGATAATTAAGCGATATTTTTAATCTTAACCTTACTACCGCGACTACCGTCCGATTTAAGGGAGTAAGACCGACGACGCTTTCCCGAATAAATAGTAATAGCACTAGCGCGTTTAGTAATTTCCTCTTTTAATTATATAACGCGGTCTTATAGGCGTTTCGTCTCCTCTAGCTCCTTAATACGCGCTTATATAGCCGTAAGCCTTTCTTTATAAGTTAACGGTCTTACGCTTATAGGTAGCGATATCTTTAATATAGTTAGAATATTATCTATAATAAGTATCTATTCTAAGGATATATCTTCTAGTTCTTTATCTCTTAAGTAGATACCTAATATACGTAATAAAAAGGCCTCGACTAGTTAACTACTACGTCGCGCTATAGGAGCGTTATATAGTCTTCTCTAAGTAGCTATCTCTACTAGGTAACTAAAAAGGGAAGCTTTAGAAATTATAAGGGAATACGTATTATAGTACGATTAGTTAGGTAGTAGAGATAGCTAAAGGTACTACGCTATATATATTATATTCTCCTTATAGTAAGACTAAAGCTTATAGGAAGAGGGATTTTTCCTTTTTAGTTAAAGTAGCGAGAGGTCTATAATATATAAGCGGGGTAGGCACGATTCCCTACTAATACCCTACTAATATATTAGTACTATATACCTAAGTACTTTATTAGCTTATACCTCTTAGTAGCGCTCTTATAAGTATCTTATTAAGTATAATTTAATTTAAAGTCTTAATCTTATATACCTTAGACTACTCTAAGCGTAATACTACTTAAAAGGGACCGTTCTACCTTATTTAATACTTAGCTTACCTCTTTAAATTATTTAATCGTCTTATATTAAATAGTAAAATAAAGTCTTAAAGTTATAGGCTTTCTTTCCTTATTATACACTTATTAGCTTTATCTATCTTCTTTATTAATTAATTCTAATATCTTATTACTCTTTTCTTAGCTTCTTTTATATCTTTTTCTTTCCTTTTTAAAACTTATACTTATACTTTAAATAATTCTTCTCTTATCTTTACTTTATCTTAGTCGATTAATCGCTAAGTTAAATATTTTACCTTAAGAGGTAATACCGGTTCCTATCTATATAATAAGTAGAAAGCTAATATTCTATAAGACTCTTTAATTACTATTTAGTTTATAAGGATTACTTAGTTAAGGTATTTAATCTACTTACCCTTTCTCTCTACTATTTTTATAAGTATTATTATTAATATTTAGTACCTTTATCTTACTACTATATTTACCTTTAGATTATATACTAAAGTTTAAATAACTTTAACGCTTATATCCTTTAAGATATACTTAAAGTCTTTCTTTATTTTAAGCTTTTTATCGATTATAGTATATAGTATTACGCTATACCTATAAATAATAAAGAGTATAAATTTAGTTATAGCTCTTATAGTAATTTCTTTAACTAGGGTTACTTTTACCTATTTAGTAAGGTCGTCTTATACGTTTATTAGGTATAAATACCTATAATTAAATAGTATATACTAGCTATTAAAGTAAATTTTACTTATAAAGTAGCTAGGTATAGTCGCGGTTATAACTTCCTAGGGTCTCTTAGTCGTAAAGTATTAGTATTTTTTATAAAAAGAGATTATACTATAAATATCGTTTTAAAGGCTAGCTTACTAATACCTATTCTTTATAAATATATATATAACTTATTATCCTTTATATTCTATTTATATATAGTACTTTATAATAATCCTTTTCTATTCTTTTAGGTTATTTATAACTAGTATAAGTCTTTTTTCTTCTTTCCTAGGAAGCCGTTAAAGCTTTTAATCTTTAATATAGAAATTTAAACTCTTTAAGCGTAGCTTCTTATAGTCTTATTTAAAAAGGCCCTCCGGCCGTTTTAACGTTTAAAGGAAGTTTATAATTATCCTTAATTCCTTTAAGTAGTCCCCTTATAGCTTAGTCCCTTATATTATATTTAAGTAGAAGTCTATAAACTTTTTAATATCGCCTTCTATTTCCCTATTTAATATATTAAAAGCTAACGCTAAAGTTAGTTCGAATCCGGCTAAGGGCACGATTAAATTTCAGTTAAACTAGTAGACTACGCTAACCTACTTATTAATTAGCTAATTAGCGCTTCTAAAAGCGCTTATAGATATACTAGCAGTCTAGCCCCGCTATAAGTAGGCCGGCCCGGACCTCGCCTACCTAGACCTAGCGACGAATTCGTTAGGACCTCCCCTTAACCCCCGTCCGGGCCCCCCGACCGGGAAAATAAAAACCTAGGGCCGATACTAGTAACTTAATAAGTATAGCGCGAAGCTAGTATAATAACCTAACTACTAGCCCGGCTAAAGGCCGGCATTAATAAAAAATAGCCCGCTAAGCTTTACGGCGGAAAAAAATAAGGTAGAGCCTAGGAAGATATTATTATAAGATAAGGTCGGAGATAATTATATAATTAACCGTTTACTAAAAACGCTTATACTACCGATTAACGCTATATACCCCGCGTATATAAAGGAGTTACTTTCTAAGGTTACTTTATAGCGGGGCTAATATAATTCTTACTAACTATAACGATACCTAAGATAGCTAGCGTAAGATTCCTATATATTATAACCGCGACCTAGTATAAGGGCGGACTAGCTATAAAAGAAGGGAGGGTTTTCCTCTAGGCACTTTAGTTTTTCCCTCTTATTTTAACGTCGAAGTTCTAGATACCTTTAAATAGGTTACTAGTATAATCTTAATAATAATAATAATAATATATTAAAAGGTCCTTTAAGCTTTCTTAAGAGTCTATTAGCTATACTATTCTTCTTACCTTTAACGTATTATATAATAAAGTTAAAAAGGAAAATATAGCTTATTTAGTAAGTTACTATAGCTTTAAGGATATCTTTAAAGGTACCTTTTAGTTAATTAACTAAGACCTATATATTAGTTTCTAAGATAAAATATACGCTATATAAGTATATTCTTAGTCTCTTAAGCGTACTTAATATAGCCCTATACTCCCTCTTTATTATATTATATTTAGTTTCTACCAATAACTACGTTTTACTTTTAAACCTTATAAGGCGCCTCTTTCTATTAATAATTTATATTAAGACTACTCCCTAGCTAAGTAAACTAGTATTATATATTAAAATAATATCTCCTTTTCTTAGGCCGATATTAATAGATACTAAAAAGACTAAGTAAGTAATAGCTTCCTTAAGGGCAGCTATTACTTTTACTTATTTATCTCCTTACTCTTAGTAGACTTCTTTCTTTAATAGGTTTATAAGGGGTTTTACTAAGATAGTAAACTATTTAATTTGGATTTAATAGTATCTTATAATACTAAGGAAAGCTTTAATATATATTATATTAAAGCATCTTATTTATTTCTTAATCTTAATAACTTTAGCTTTTATAAGGTACCTTTTATTTATTTTATAAATATAACTAATAGCTCTAGTTACTTACTAATAGAATTTTAATTTAGCCCTTATAATTATATAACTAAAGAGTTTAAAGTTAACTAAGACTTTATTAAGGTTAATAAGGTATTTAAAGATAAATCTCCTTACTTTTAGCACTACTTCTTTATTATTATACGTTATATCGGGCCCTTTAATACCTATATTATCGAGGAAATTCCTATGGATATTTAGTATAAGGTTTTATAGGATTCTTTATATTATCCTTATAAATTAGCTAGCTAAGTTTATAGCCCTTTAAGGGAGTATATATATATATAAGAGGCTAAGAGGTATCGCGAATATCGTTAAATTATAGCTTTTAATATTAAGAGGGATCTAATTATAGCTTAAAAAAGTCTAAGAAGGAAAGGATCTTATATATTAAAAAGTAGTCGCTAAACTTATTTATATTTAGTAGTAGGTTTATATCTCTTATTATAATAGTATTTATATATATAGTAGAATTAATTAGGTATAATCTTTTATATTTCTTTACTATAAGGAAAAAGGGGTTCTTATAAAGCCTATACCTTTCTTTAAGGACTTTTATTTCTAGTTTAATTATAAGGATATTAATAACTTTCTACTTTATTACTTTTAGGATTAAAATTAAGGCTACTTACTACGCCTTATATTTTATTATCTTAATAACCTATAGGGGGGCTATAGCTAGGTCGACTTTACCTCTTTTTACAAAGGCTTAAGATAACGCTACTTCCTTATTAAATAAAATACTATTAAAGATCTAGATTTCTACCTTTATAAGAAAGCCCTTAAATTATTTATAAATTACTTTAAGTTTCTCTTATACTAGCTACGTTCCATTCTATATACTTAAGAATTTTCCTATTAAGTATTTTAAGTAAGGTCTAGGCTATAACTTATCTTTAACGGTATTTTATTTAGTCTTTTTTTAATTAAAGTCCCCTTTTAGCGTTAATCTATTTAATAGAGTATCGTTAATAAGGTTAATCTTATTTACTTTTCTTTTAAAGAGAGTATTAACTCTTAGATTATATAATTTATCTTAAGGTATATAAGTAAAAGCGGAATTTTATTAAATTAAGAAATTACCTAAGACTATATAATAAAGGGGAAGAAGGAGTATAAGGTAGGAGTTTTAATAGAATTTATTAGTAGTATATTAGTATATAGAAGAGGTATTAAAGTTAATTATTCTTTCTCTATTTACTAGCGAATATACTATCTTATATAGATAATTATAGCTAAACGGAAGAACCTTTTAGAACTAGATTTAGGCTACCGTATAGCCTTAAGACTAAGGAATTCCGTAATACCTTAAGTATATCTAAAAGTGTCTTAGTTTTACTAATATTTATGTTTAAAGGGGGTTAGTCGTACTAGTATTCTTAAGAGGTCTTAAGAGGTCTTAGCTAGTATTTTAAGCTAGCTCTATTCCTTCGATTCCTAATAATATAATAACCGGCAACCCGTTTAATATCTAATAATATATAAAATAATAAGCGATTCTTACTCTATATAATAGGATTTTATCTATAATTAATATACTACCTATTAGCTTATATAATTAGGAGAATATAGTATAGCTACTTTTGTCGCGAAGCGTGGCCTGATTTCGCAGTTCTCGGAGATATCCCTTGGCACGAGGGACCTAGGAAGCTAAAAAACAGGTTTTAAGGAAGGAGCTAAAAGGAGGTGCAGAGAGGAGGGTGGGGGCAAGAGGGGAAGCAGAAGTAGCGATGGCTTCCTATAGAGGTGGCGAGAGATAAGACGGATGTGCCGGTAACGGCTAGAAAAGAGGGGAAAAACCGGCAAAAAGCTCGGTAGTCGAAAGGACATTAGTGGCTTCTTTAAGCAGGATCTTCTATGTTAATTGAGATGCTAGACGGGTATAAAGAAGGGCGTTAGATAGAGAAAAGAAGGAGAATTAAGGAAATACAACAATCACTCCCCTACCTTTATTGCTGCTCCTGCAAGAATCAAATCCCTCTGCCCTACCTATCCGACCCCTTACTTCTAATTTCACCTTTATGCATTTTACATGCACTTCTTGCATCTCTCTTCGCGAGAGTTATAAGCCCGGGAGGAATAGAATTCCTATACCTTCCGGCTGCTGCAAAAGGCACCTTTCTTACATCCCTCGTGGCTTCCTTTTACCCCTCTTATTAGAAAAGCCGATTTATACCCGACTTTTCTGCCCCCCCTCTTCCGTAACGATAACGAAAACCGACTCCTCTGCCGTCCCTACGGTCCATAGGACGATTCTTATAGAGCCCTAAGATTAGGATAAGTGGGTAAAGGAGCTACGGGCTCGTGTGGACAGAACCATCTATAATTTAGTCTTCTCTAATAAGCAGGACCCTCTCGAGCCCCCTCTTCGTCCTAGGGCAACGGACTTTGCAAAGGGAGCTACCCTCTTCTCTGAGCTAACCTCTGCATAACAGAGAGCTTTTTCTGCTGCCTTAGGCGACTACGAGAGTCACCGAAAGGAATACCTTTACGAGACGAAGTTGCTAACGGCTGCTCGTACGGCGATAACGGAATCCGTTAGTGCCGCAAAGCTAATCTCTCTTCGAGAGGAAGAGACTCCTAGGCAGTGGCTTTTAAAGCTCGAGACCTCGATAGCTCCCTCGAGAGGTTATATAACTAACCGTATTAGGAAGACCTATACGGCCCACCTAGGAGCCTTTTCTGCTAGGAACCTGCTAGCTTCTTCGTGGCTAGCTAAGTGGGAAGAAATCCTCGAGGAAGCTAACTAATACTTCCTCACAAAAGCTCTTTCCGGCTAGTAGCTACGGGATATATCTCTGCTAATAAAGCCTATTAGTGACGGTTACTCGACTATCTTTCGAGAAGCTAGCCGGGAACTAGACGAAGAGGCTGCTAGAGTATAATAGCAAGCAGTCTTATTCCTTCGTGGCCAGCACTTAACCTAGACGGCTCGACCTGCAGCTGCTGCAGCCCTTGCTGCTGCGGCTCCCGCTGCTGCTATTGCGGCTGTTGCTCCTTCGGCTCCTCCTCCCTCGAGAGCATTAACACCGTTATTAACGGCTGCCCTAGGCCCGGCCCCGGCTCCGCCTCTTACTCCGGGCCCGGCCCCGGTCCCGTTAGTCAGACCGGCCCGACTAGTCCCCTAATAGACCTTTTAGTCCATTAGTCGAAAAATCAGGGAACTAGTCGAAATCGAACCTCTTCGTTAAAATCAGCAATAAGGGGTAAAAAGGGGGGGTTTTTAAGCAGACCTTCCGGATCGGGACGAGGATTCCTCGAAGAAACGAAAGACCAGACGAAACGGCTGCCTAGCCTGCAAATCCCTAGGCCATCGATTATCACAATACTAGCAGGTCTTTGAGGAAAACCGACCCGAAGGATTTAACCCTTTAAAGAGGCTATAAGAAACGATACAACAGTCTCTTAAGGAGGATCCCTCGTTGCAGAAGAAGATAGACGAGATTTAGGTTGCTAAGAAATAGCAACTAATAACGCCGCTGCCCTTATTCGAGCCGTAAATTCGAGGAAAAATCGTTGGTATAGCAAATCCGGCATTCGTCTTCCCCACGGATCAGCAAGACCAACCGTTAGGACCCTCCGATTATCCCCTACGAAAATCAGCTATCCTTGACTCCGGTGCTTCCCTCGACATCTGCAATATACTCTTACGATTCCGGTCCTTTAAGAAGGCACGGAGGGAATACCTTATTGCCGGGGAATCAACCGTACGGATAGAGGGGTACGGAAGGGTGAATTTCACGATGAAATTACCTAATAGGTCTATACGAATTCTTCGACGAAAAAGGGTAGCTTTTTGCCCTCGATTTTTAACGAGCCTAATTTCCTTCCGCCTTCTTTAAAAGGAAGGAATCTTCTAGGATACGACGTCTAAGCCTACGAGGCTAGTCTAGAAGAATCAGACCATTAGGCTTATCGAGGAGAAATTCGGTTAATTTATTCTCGAATTCCGACCTATCCTTAAGAAGGAATCTCTCGAGAAGTTAGCTTTCCCTGCTCGAAGGAGGGTAGGTTTAAAGGACCCTCTTCCGGCAGCCTAAGGAGACGGTCTTCTTTAGCATGCACGACTTAGTCACCCGGGCCCCTTAGCTTTATATAAGCTAGGACAACAATAGGGCGTACGAATAAGGGGACCAAAGACCGTCGAATGCGAATACTACGGCCAAGGGAAGACAAGGAGACGAATTTCTAGACGAACGCCTTTACGGCCGGACTAGCCGTGTAAGGAAATTTAGGTCGATTAGACCGACGTCTCTAGGGATTAGGAAAGCTTCGTTAGGGTAATGTTTTTCACAGACGCTTTTTTAGGGATAGTTTTCCCCTATTTCTTACGGACCTACCTAAGCAAGCATAACTAGTCTGCCCTCCGGGACTTCGTTAACTAGATAAAATCCTACTTTAGCTACGAGGTTAAGAAGATACGGTCTAACGGAGAGCTATTTACGAAGGATATCTTAAATTAGCTTCGAAAAAGGGGCATTTTACCCCTCCCGTTAGCACCGAATACCTAGGCCTAGAACGGAGGGGCAGAAAGATTAGGGGGTGCTATAATAGAAAGGGCCCGTATAATAAGACTTGCTGCAAGGCTTCTATACGACCTTTAGAGGGAAGTCGTTGAGACCGCCTATTACCTTCGGAACCGGACCCTAAGGGACCCTAGGAGCCTAAGGGACTATAAGGACCCTAGAGGGACTACCTAAGGAACAGACTGGAAATCCCTACATGAGCTCTTTACGAAGAAGAGGGCCTCGCTAGCCCACCTTCGTGCCTACGGCTGCAAGGCATACGCAATAACTGCCGATGTATAGCTAAAAAGGAAGAAGAAAAGAAAGCTTGATCCGAGAGCCTTTATTAGTTACCTCGTTAGTTATAATTCTACGAATATCTTCCGGATCTAGATTCCTCTTTTACGGAAGGTTATTTCGACTAGGGATATAATTTTCGACGAATTTAGCTTCTTCGACGGAAAGAGGGATTAATAGCCCCTCTTATACTTATAACGTTAGCTAATTTAGAAGATCTAAATCCCCCCTTCCTAATAGTCTTAAGAAGAGGTCCTAGATAAGGAAACGGAAGAAGAAACCGACGTCGAAGTAGTCGAGGATAACGCTAACTTCGAAGAGGAAGCTACTAGATTAGATAATCTAAACGAAGAAGGAGACTATAGGAAAGCGGTAGAGCTGGAATACGCTTACCTCCCTACGCCTCCTCTTATGGAATAAGAAGAAGATCTAGAAGCAGCTTTTTTAGTTAGTCTTCCCGTCTCGACCCCTAAGGGGGTAGGAAAGGCACCTCTCTCGAAGGATTACTAGGCTGCCTTTTTATCCCTGCTTCGAGAAGTAAAGGAAGGTATAGGGCCCGATACGAAAGAAGACTAGTTTCTCCCTTATTTCGATCGTTTTTCCGACTTCTACCTAACGCTAATAGAAGACGGTTCCCACGGAGCGTTCACAGCAGGCCGGCTTTTTAAGCCAGTATTAGCAAGGAAGGTATATAAAAGAGACCTCCCGGACCTACTAGCAAACTAAAAGCAGCTAGAAAGACACCCCTTTAGAGACTAGTTTTTCTAGGCCTAGAAAGACCACCTAGCCTTACACGAAGAGATAGGGTCTTTCGAAGAGGTCCTTAAGGAAAAAGCAAGAGGAAAACAGGTCCTTAGCTGCAAGTAGGTCTTTATCTATAAGACTAATAAACACGGCTTCCTTTAAAAGTGCTAGGCCCGGCTAGTTATCTACGGGAACTAGCAGGAAAAAGGGGATCTACCTACTAGGGCAACCACCCTAGCAGGGATGTCTTTTCGGACCCTTATAGCTATAGCAGCAGAATTCGACCTCGAGCTCGAACAGATAGATGCAGTTAACGCCTTTATTAACTGTCTACTTAAGGAAGAAGAAGAAGTTATCTATATGCGCCTTCTACTAGGCTTCCAATAGCTAGGAAAGGTTCTACGGCTTAGGAAAGCTCTATACGGACTACGAAGATCACCCCTTCTTTGGCAACAGCATTTAATAGGTTCCCTCGAAGCCCTAGGCTTTAAGAAAGTCCTATAGGAACCGTGTATAATGCAGAAGGGTAAAATCACGGTCTTCTTCTACGTCGACGACATTATCTAGGCCTACCCGAAAGAGGAAGAAGCTGCTGCTAGGGAGGCTATACGAGGCCTGCAATAAAGGTATAAGATAACTAGGCTAGGGGAGCTAAAGTGGTTCCTAGGGATACGAATCCTTAGGAATAGGTCCTAACGGATAATCTAGCTTACCTAAGACGCCTATATCGATAAGGTCGCTTATAAATTCCTCCTTAATTCCCTCGATAAGAAGCTTCCCTCTACGCCTATATTAGACGAAGAGCTTTTGCCTGATCCGTCCGTTCAAGCTAGGGAGCAAGAGAAACACTAATATCAATAGAAGGTAGGCTCCCTGCTTTTTTTAGCTATTTCTACTAGACCGGATATCTCTTTTACGGTCTCCCGGCTAGCTAGGCACAACTAGAATCCTAGCCCTAGGCATTAAGAAGCAGCAGACAGAGCTATCCTTTATCTCTATTCAACGAGATTATATGGTCTACGCCTAGGAGGGCAGGGAAGGAAATAAGCTGCCGAAATCTTCCTTTGTTCGAGCGATTCGTCCTTTGCGGACAATTCCTTAGATAGAAAGAGCTCATAGGGGGGTATATTATATCCCTTTTTAGAGGAACCATTGCTTAGAAAGCTTCGAAATAAGCTACCGTCACTATATTAAGCACGGAGGCAGAGCTACTAGCTCTTTTAAAAGCGTTAAAAGAAGCGATTTTCCTTAGCCGGCTGCTAATATCGTTACGACTGTAAATTCCGTCCCCGTTAGCTATAGAATGCGATAACACGTAAACTATACGAATTCTTACGGAAAACAGCAAGTTATCGACCCGGCTACGGCATATCGATATCTACTAGCATTAGTTACGCTAAGAGGTCTAAAGGGGACTTATTTCCGTCCGTTAGGTTCTAACGGCATCGATGAAAGCCGACGGTCTTACGAAGCCCCTGCTAAAGCAGAAGCTAGCTGTCTTTTTACAGCAAATTAGGCTAGAAGACGTTCGAGAGAAGCTATCCTTAGAAGCCCGCCTTGAGAGTCTATGAGAGGAGCTAATAGCACGTAGGAGGAAGGAGACGTCTATAGCCGAAGAGAGGAATTAGGACTTATCCTAAAGGAGGGCCCCTAGCTTAATTAGGACTTATTCTTCTTAAAGGCCCCCTTTTTAGGGACTTGTCCTTAGAGAAGACCCCCTTTCTTATAGGACTTGATTTCCTCCTTAGGCCCCTTTTCCTAAAGTAGGTCTAAAAGAGCCCGGGGCTAAAACCCGGATTTCTCGAGTAGGGGAGAAGTGCAGACTGAGACCTCCTCTATACGCTCACCAGCCCGAAGCCGTATTAGCTATGCCCTTAAGGGGCAGGCCATAGCTAAGGGGGTGTGTCGCGAAGCGTGGCCTGATTTCGCAGTTCTCGGAGATATCCCTTGGCACGAGGGACCTAGGAAGCTGAAAAACAGGTTTTGAGGAAGGAGCTGAAAGGAGGTGCAGAGAGGAGGGTAGGGGCAAGAGGGGAAGCAGAAGTGGCGATAGCTTCCTATAGAGGTGGCGAGAGATAAGACGGATATGCCGGCAACGGCTAGAAAATAGGGGAAAAACCGGCAAAAAGCTCGGTAGTCGAAAGGACATTAGTGGCTTCTTTAAGCAGGATCTTCTATGTTAATTGAGATGCTAGACGGGTATAAAGAAGGGCGTTGGATAGAGAAAAGAAGGAGAATTAAGGAAATACAACAATCACTCCCCTACCTTTATTGCTGCTCCTGCAAGAATCAAATCCCTCTGCCCTGCCTATCCGACCCCTTACTTCTAATTTCACCTTTATGCATTTTACATGCACTTCTTGCATCTCTCTTCGCGAGAACTTTATTTATAATAGGAAAACACCGTTCCTTATAGCCTCCCTTAAAGAGTAGATTTATATACTCTTTACTAATTTATTTATAGTAGTATATATATAGGGTAAAAACATAATTTAGGAAAAGTACTCTTATACCTTAATAGGATATATAAAAACCTATTCTTTCTTAGGAAAATAAATCCTTAGGTATATACTAATAGAAATATTTATAGTAGGAAAAGTCTATAGTTATAATAATTATTTATAGGATAACCTTATATAAGGTAAAACCTATTATTACTAGGAAAATCTTAATAGATAAAAACCTAGTAAATATTTCTATAAGAAACCTAAAAAGGAAAAACCTAGTAAGGGAAAGATATAGAAAGTATAAGAAATATCTAAAAACCTTTTTTAATTACTTAGGAACTTATATTAAGGAAAGACCGGCTTTAAATTTATAAAGTAATCTAGGTCTTAATTCCTTCGTAAAAATATTAGCTATATTATTTTATAATTTAATATAAAAAACTCTAATTTCCCCTTCTCTTATACTAGTTTTAGTATAATAATAGGCTAATCTTATATACTTAGACCTTTTATAAAATTCCGGATTTTCTACTAATTTAATAGTAGTAGTATTATCTATTAAAATAAGAGGTATAGTATTAAGAAGCTTAATAGATAGATCCTTAGTAATATATTTAAAAAGTATATTTAAATAAATAGCTTCTTTATTTACCTCCTTAAGGCTAATATACTTAACTTTATAGGTAGAAAGGGCAATAGCTTTCTACTTAAAGTAAGCCTAGCTTATTATATTATTATATATATAGAAATAGTAACCGAAAAAGGATTTTCCGTCTATTAAATCCGACGCTTAGCTAGAGTCGGTAAAACCCTTTATATATAGATAGGTAAAAGGGATATTATAATTATATTTAATCTTTAAGGTAGGGAATTTATTTAAATATTTATAAATTATATTTAAAGCCTTAAAATATATCTAGTTAGGCTTAGCCGCGAATCTAGGTTATAAAATTATAGAATAAAAGATATCTAGCCTAGTAAATAAGGCTAAGTATAATAGAGATCCTATTTCCTTTTAAAATTATAATATATCTTCTTTAAAAGGTAATTCCTTTGCTTTTATAAGCTTAAAGCTTACTATAGCGGTTAAATTTAAAGGTTTTAAACCTTCTTTATTAAATTCCTTTAATTTATTTAAGGTATAAATTTCTTAAGATATATATAGCTCTTTATTTTCTTAGTTTATTATAATATTTAGACCTAAGAAGTCTTTTATATCTCTTAAGATAGTAAAATCTAGGAATTTAGATAATTCTTTAAATAATCTTTTTCTTATTATAGATTTAAAGGGCCCTACTATAAGAAGGTCGTCGATATAAATTACTAAGGCTATACTATAGTCCTTATTTATAAATACTCCTTTATTTATTAAAAGAAGAAGAAATCTAAGTTTATTTAGTATAATTTTTAAATAATTATACTAAAGCTTAGCACTTTATTTTAAGCTTTATAATACTTTCTTTAGCTTAGCCTTAATCTAACCGGTTTTATATAGGTCTAGGAAATTAGTTAATTTAACTCTTTTAGCTTTATAAGCTAATCTATATTTTAAATAATATTCTTTAAGAGTATATTCTTTATAGCTTATAGGAAGATCGATATATACTTCGCTATCTATATTAGTATATATAAAGGCATTTATTATATTTATTTATAAAACTTCGAATTTATAGATAATTACTAAAATAAGTAGAATTCTAATAGATTTAGGCCTAGCTATAGTTAAGAAGGTATCTAGGAAATCTAAGCTATAGATCTACTTAAATCCCTATATTATAAAACGGGCTTTATATTTTATTATATTATTTTAACTATCCTTCTTAATAGTATAGACCTAGTAGTAATAGATTACTAGCTCTAGCTAAATCGTATACTACTATTAAATACATTAATATTAATATAGCTAATATAAAAGGTAATATAAAGTATAGAGCGAAGAATCTATTTAAAGTTATATTATTTATAGAGAAACCTCTTTAGATAATAATATAATTTAATATAATTTTTAATTTATACTTTATATCTCTTTAGATATATTTAGACTATATCTTAAATTTTTAAGCGCGCTTTAGTATAAATAACCGCTTTACCCTAGCTTCGCTATAGTAGTAGTACTTTAAATTTCAAGGTTATCGTATTAAGCTTATTTTTAGTATTACTTACTTATTAGTCGTTAAACGTTCTTAATAAAATATTAAGCGAAATTATTATTTTTATTTCCCTTATAAGGTGCTATATAAAAAAAGCGCGAAGTAGGTAGTATATTTCTTTTTATTACTACTTAGCTAATCCTTTAGATATAGAAGGCTTTTTTACTTTTTTTCTTCTTATTACTTAGTAATAGAAGAAGCTCTAATAAAGACTTTTATACTAAAATATCTTTCGCTTTTTATTAAAAAGCCCTAGGTTTACTTTGCTATATCTAGACCCCTTACTATTAAAGGCATAAAGAAGTTTCGGCCTCTTATAGCCTTCCTATCCTTAGGGAGGTAGGAAAATTCCTAAGTTTTATATTTAATTAGCTAGATAATTTCCTTAATTATAGCTTCTTTCTAAAATACTACTTTAAGGCTATTTACTACCTATTTATAGGTCTTTAGAATTTTTAGATCCTAATTTTCTATACTAGCTAGAATTAACTTTATAAAATTATAGTTTAAAAATAAATTAACGTTAAGGTATTTGATATAATTAAAATTAAACCCTTCCTACTTCTTAGGTAATTCTACTACTATTTTACTAGTAGTAGGAATAGGATTATTATTTAAAGACTCTTCTTCTATAAAGGGTAAGGGACTTTTATCTCTAGGTTCTTTAATAGCTTCCTCTATAAGGATATAGCTTTCTAGCTTATCTTTATTTAAAATAAAAATAAAATTAAAGGTATTATTACTACTAGAAATTTCTAGATCTTTTATAAATTTATTTTCTAGTATAATAATATTTCTAGAAATAGTAATCTTTCTCTTAGAAAGTTCCTAGATTTTATATATATTTTCTAAATAGCTTACTATTATTCCCTTAAAAGCTCTATTATCTAGCTTATATTTAAGGTCTTTATTCTTATAATATATAAGGCTTTTAAAGGTCTTAAATTTATTTAAGGTCTTAAAGGGTAGTATTATATTATCCCCTTTTTCTATAAGACTTTTAAATCCTATCGTAGAATATAGTAATCTATTATATAAATAGGTAGCTATTAAAATAGCTTCTCTTTATAGATATTTAGGAAGCTTAGTAGTAAATAAAAGAGCTTATACCTTTTTTTAATATAGTACGATTTATTCTTTTTATTCTACTATTAGATTCCGGCGTCCTAAGAGGACTAGAATTAAACGTAATTCCTTCTTTTTCGTAGTAAAGCTTTATTTTATATATAAATTCTTTATTATTATTAGAAAATGCTTCTTTTTTCCTAGTATTTTAAGGGTTATTTTCTACCCTATTTTTAAATTCTAGGAACCTATTTAAAGCTTCCCTCTTTTTTCGAAGAAGGTATATTTCTAGATATTAGGTTCCTACGTTTAGGAAAGAAATATAATAGTAATATTTATTATAAGTAAGTACTTTAATTAGCCCTTAAACATTTAATACTATTTTTTCTAAATAGGTATAAGACTTATATAAAGGTTATTTATTAATCTTATTTATTACTTTAGCTCTAATATATATTTCGTATTATCTTATTTTATTTTCCTCTTTTAAAGGTATTTTTATATCCTTATTATATCTTTTTAATACTTCTAAAATAGCCTTACTATTTATATACCCTAAGTATAAGTACTAAGTATAAAAATCTATATCCTTTACTTTTAAAGATATAATAAGGATTAATTAGCTTTCTAATAAAGGTTTTATAGGAATATAATATAATTTATTTCTAAGAAGCCCTTTAGTAAGGACCTTAGCCTTATTATCTAATAAAAGGACTTTATTTCCTCTTATTAAGGCATAGGTATTATTAAAATAAGATTAAGATAGTATATTTACCTTTAATTTAAGTATATAAAAGTAGTCTTAAAGGATATACCTTTTACTATTATATAGGAACTTAAATACTAAGTCCCCCTTTCCTTTTACTAATATAAAAGAAGCTTTTCCCTAGTAAACTTTAGACTTAATATCTTTATAGTTAATAAGGAAATTCTTATTCGATACTATATACCTAGTAGCTCTAGTATTATAAATAAAATTAAAGATCCTTTTATTCTTATAACTAAGAAATCCTCCTTCTCTTACCTTTAAAACTAATTCCTTTATTCTAGGAATTAAGGCTTTTAAAGGTCTTAAAAGAGAGTCTTTATTAGCTTCTACTATAAGGGTATTTATAGAGGTTAAAATTACCTTTAAATCCTTAGACGTTTATATAAGGGTCGGAGCCTTAGAAAGGTCTATAAGGTCGATATCTAGGTCTATATTTTCTTACGAAGCTATATTTAAGACCTTATTACTATCGTCCGAATTAGACTCTAGCTCTATAATTCGAGCCTTCCTTTTTTTATTAGTAGTAGAAATACTACTAAAAGGGGATTTCTTCTTAAAAGAAGAAGGAGAAAAAGAAGAAGATTTTCTCTTCTTAGAAATTTAAGTCCTATCGTCCTTTTTTCCTTTATTTAAAACCTAATAAGTAGGAGCCTTATTTAGGTATAATTTATAGTAATTTACTATAAAATGCCTTAGTTTTTTATATTCCTTATAATAAGGAGTATCTATAGAATTTCTATAGGATTTCTAAGGCTTCCTTTATATTAAGAAGGCTTTCTCTAAAGATTTATCTATATCCTTTATTCTTCTTACTTTATCTAAAAGACTAGCTATTAAGGTTTTAAGGGTAAACGCTATAGAATTATACCTAAGGCTCTATATAATATTTATAATATAGCTTCTAAATCCCTTATTAAGGCAATTAAGAATCTATACTATAAGAATAACTTCCGGAATTTCTATATTATAGGATTTTAAATCCTTATAAATTTCCTTTACCTTATAAAGGTATTTCTTTAAACTAAAGTCTAAGGGACTAAGATTAAAGAGCTGCTTAATAAGTAGATAATTCGATAAAAAGTTTAACGGATTATATAGCTTTTTAAGCTTATCCTACGCTTCTTTAGTATTTTTTAGATACCGAATTTATATTAAGGGACTATCTTTAACTTAGAGGAATATTATAGATAAAGCCTTTATAGTCTATATATAATTTACTTACTTTAAAGTAGTAATAAGCTTTTCTTTTATAAGGATAGCTTCTATCCTTAGAGTTTATAAGGTATAATTTAAATTTCCCTTAAGTCTAGTAAATTTATATTCTTTCTATCTACTTATTTTATATAGATTTAGTATTATTTCGTTTATAGGGATCGAGAAGTCTAGATAGAAGTTTAAGAGCGTAGGAAGGTAAAAGAAGTTAGAGGGAATTTCGAAAGGAATTTTAATCCGGTATTTTAACGAGGAATTTTAAAGGTATAAGTTAATTTCCTAGCTTAAAAGGAGTAAGCTGGGCTTATAACCTATTAAGGTATATAATTAAAAGCGGAATTTTAGGAAATTAAGGAATTATATAAGACTACGTAATAGAGGGGAAGAAGGAGTATAAGGCAGGAATTATAATAGAATTTATTAGTAGTATATTATTATATAAAAGAGGTATTAAAGTTAATTATTCTTTCTCTATCTACTAGCGGATATACTATCTTATATAGATAATTATAGCTAAATAAAAGAACCTTTTAGGACTAGATTTAGGCTACTATATAGCCCTAAGACTAAGGAATTATATAATACGTTAAGTATATCTAGAAGTATCTTAGTTCTACTAATATTTATATTTAAAGGAGGTTAGCCGTACTAGTATTCTTAAGAGGTCTTAAAAGGTCTTAGCTAGTATTTTAAGCTAGCTCTATTCCTTCGATTCCTAATTATATAATAACTAGTAACCCGTTTAATATATATTAATATATAAAATAATAAGCGATTTATACTCTATATAATACCTACTAATAGCTATATAATACTATACTTAAGGGGGTATAATATATTATTTATAGCGGTTTTAAGTATATACCTTTTTTATATTTTTAGTTTAGCTTTTAAAAGTTAGCTAAAAAGATATAATAATACTTTTAGCATTAATATTATAAAGTAAGTAAAGGTATATATATAGGTACTATTTATAAGATAATATTAATAAGCTATATAAAGCTCTCTTATATATAGCTAGCTTATATATATATATATAGGATCTAGCCTTTTATATATAACTATATAGCTTAAGCTATAGCTTAAGCTTATAACTTATAATAGTTAAAGAATTTTATATAATACCCTTCTCTTAGCGTAGCGCAACGCTACCTTATTAATAGCTTTTATATAATTAAGCCTTAGGCTTTTTATACTACTAGCTTTACCTTACTTTTTCCTATTAATTATACTAGCTTTACTAGCCTTATTATCCTTATACTTATTAGCTTACGTTATTATAAAGCGTAGCTTAATTTTATAGTTCTTAGAGATATCCCTTAATATAAGGGACCTAGGAAGCTAAAAAAATAAGTTTTAAGAAAGGAGCTAAAAGGAGGTATAGAGAGGAGGGTAAGGGTAAGAGGGGAAGTAAAAGTAGCGATAGCTTCCTATAGAGGTAGTAAAAGATAAGACGGATATACTAGTAATAGCTAGAAAGGAAGGGAAAAACTAATAAAAAGCTTAGTAGTAAAAAGGATATTAATAGCTTCTTTAAGTAGGATCTTCTTTATTAATTAAAATACTAAATAAGTATAAAAAGGGGCGTTAGATAAAGGAAAGAAAAAGAATTAAGGTAATATAATAATTAATCCCTTACTATAATTACTGCCCCTATAAGATTTAAATATCTCTGCCTTACCTATCTAACCCCTTACTTTTAATTTCACCTTAATATATTTTATATATACTTCTTATATCTCTCTTTACGAGAGTTATAAGCTTAGGAGGAATAGTATTCCTATACCTTTTAGCTACTATAAAAGGTACCTTTCTATATCTCTTATAGCTTCCTTTTACCCCTCCTACTAAAAAAGCCGATTTTTAACTAACTTTTCTACCCCCTCTCTTATAATAATATTAAAAAACGACTTTACCGCCCTTATAGTCTATTAGACGATTCTTATAAAGCCCTAAGATTAAGATAAGTAGGTTTAGGAGCTATAAGCTTATATAGATAGAACTATCTATAATTTAGTTTTCTTTAATAAGTAGGACCCCCTTAAGCCCCCTCTTTATCCTAAGGTAATAAAATTTATAAAGGGAGCTTCCCTCTTCTTAGAGCTAACCTCTATATAATAGAGAGCTTTTTCTACTACCTTAGGTAACTACGAGAGTTACTATAAGGAGTACCTTTATAAGATAAAGCTACTAACTACTATATATATAGTAATAACAGAATCCGTTAGTACTATAAAGCTAATCTCTCTTTAAGAGAAAGAGACTCCTAGGTAGTAGATTTTAAAGCTCGAGACCTTAATAGCTCCTTTAAGGGGATATATAACTAACTATATTAAGAAGACTTATACGGTATACCTAGGAGCCTTTTTTACTAGGAACCTACTAGCTTCTTTATAGCTAGCTAAGTAAGAAGAAATCCTTAAGAAAGCTAACTAATACTTCCTTATAAAAGCTCCTTCTAGCTAGTAGCTATAGGATATATCTTTACTAATAAAGCTTATTAGTAATAGTTACTTAACTGTCTTTTAAGAAGCTAGCTAAGAACTAAATAAAAAAGTTATTAAAGTATAATAGTAAGTAGTCGTATTCCCTTATAGCTAGCACTCGACCTAGACGGCTTAACTTACTACCCTTATAGCTACTATAGCCCTTATTACTATAGTTCCCGCTACTACTACTATAGCTATTACCCTTTTAGCTCCTCCTCCCTTAAGAGTATTAATACTATCTTTAACGGCTGCCCTAAGCCCGGCCCTAGCTCTGCCTCTTACTCCGGGCCTAGCCCTAGTCCCGTTAGTTAGACCGGCCTAACTAGTCCCTTAATAGACCTTTTAATCTATTAGTCGAAAAATTAAGGAACTAGTCGAAATCGAACCTCTTTATTAAAATTAGTAATAAGGGGTAAAAAGGGGAGGTTTTTAAGCAGACCTTCTAGATTAAGATAAGGATTCCTTAAAGAAGTAAAAGACTAAACGACGAAACAGCTGCTTAGCTTATAAATCCCTAGGCTATTAGTTATTATAATACTAGTAGGTCTTTAAGGAAAACTAACTTAAAGGATTTAACCTTTTAAAGAAGCTATAAGAAACGATATAATAGTCTCTTAAGGAGGACCCCTTATTATAGAAGAAGATAGATAAGATTTAGGTTACTAAGAAATAGTAACTAATAACGCCGCTACTTTTATTTAAGCTATAAATTTAAGGAAAAATCGTTAGTATAGTAAATCCGGCCTTTATCTTCCTTATAGATTAATAAGGCTAAGACTAACTATTAGAGCCCTCTAACTATCCCTTATAAAAATTAGCTATCCTTAACTTTAGTACTTCCCTCGATATCTATAATATACTCTTATAATTCTAGTCTTTTAAAAAGGTATAGAGGGAATACCTAATTACTAAGGAATTAACTATATATATAGAGGGATATAAAAGGGTAAATCTTATAATAAATTACCTAATAGGACTATATAAATTCTTTAATAAAAAAGGGTATCTTTTTACCCTTAATTTTTAACGAGCTTAATTTTCTTCCGCTTTCTTTAAGAGGAAGGAATCTTCTAAGATATAACGTCTAAGCTTATAAGGCTAGTCTAGAAGAGTTAGACGATTAAGCTTATTAAGGAAAAATTCGTTTAATTTATTCTTAAATTCCGACCTATCTTTAAGAAGGAATCTCCTAAGAAGTTAGCTTTCCCTACTTAAAGGAGGGTAGGTTTAAAGGACCCTCTTTTAGTAGCCTAAGAAGACGGTCTTTTTTAGCACGTATAACTTAGTTACCTAGGCCCCCTAGCTTTATATAAGCTAGGTTAATAATAAGGCATATAAATAAGGGGATTAAAGACTATTAAATATAAATACTATAGCTAAGGAAGACTAAGAAACGAATTTTTAAACGAACCCTTTTACGGCTAGACTAGCTATATAAAGAAATTTAAGTTAACTAAACTAATATCTTTAAGGATTAAGAAAGCTTTATTAAGGTAATGTTTTTTATAAACGCTTTTTTAGGGATAGTTTTCCCTTATTTCTTATAAACCTACTTTAATAGGGGCATCTATACCCTAAGGAATATATAGCCCGCGTAGTAGAGTCTTTAGTAGGGTCCTTAGTAGGGTCCTTAGTAGGATCCTTAGTAGGATCCTTAGTAGAGTCTCTAGCTAGCCCTCTTTTTAATTAGATAATCCCTTAGCCCTTATTCGTCTAAGGAAGAAGGAGGGAAAATTAAGTCTATAAAAGAGGTCTCTTTTCCTCCTTAGCTAGTAAATAAGATTAGTATTATCTTCTTCTTTTATTACCTTTATATTATTATCTTCTTCTATATCCTCTTTTACTAATATACCTTTTTAGCCTTCTTTACCTTTACCTTACCTTACTTAGTACTTTCTCTTTTCCTTTATTCCCCTTAAACCCCCTCGTCCTTTAGTATCTAGCTACTACTATTGCCTTTAGCGTAGGTATATCTTTAGGTATATACTATATAATTAAGATACTAAATAGGTATAAAAAGGGGCATTAAATAAAGGAAAGAAGAAGAATTAAGGTAATATAATAATTAATCCCTTACTATAATTACTACCCTTATAAGATTTAAATATCTTTACTTTACCTATCCGACCCCTTACTTTTAATTTTACCTTTATATATCTTATATATACTTCTTATATCTCTTTTTATAAGATAAGTAGCTAGAACCTAGCTTTATACTTATTAGCTAGCTAGCTATTTAAATAAGGGTATAACTTATTATTATTAAGATTATACTAGTAACCTATTTAAAGGTATTTAAAACTTTAGTATTAAATAAAAGGGAAAAACTAAAGTACTTAAAAGAAAACCCTCCTTTTTTTATAGCTAGTTTACTTTTATACTAAGTCGCGGTTATAATATATAGGAATCTTATACTAGCTATTATAAGTATTATTTTAGTTAGTTAAAATTATATTAGCCTTACTATAAAGTAACCTTAGAAAGTAACTCCTTTATATATATAAGTTATATTACGTTAATTAGTAGTATAAGCGTTTTTAGTTAATAGTTAATTATATAGTTATCCTTAAACTTATTTTATAATAATATCTTCTTAAGCTTTACTTTAATTATTTACTATAAAGCTTAATAAGTAATCTTTTTATTAATAGTAGGCCTTTAGCTAAGCTAGTAGTTAGGTTATTATACTAGCTTTACGCTATACCTATAGAGTTACTAGTATTAGCCCTAGGTTTTTATTTTCTTAGTTAAAGGGCCTAAACTAAGGTTTAAGGGAGGTACTAATAAATTTATTACTAGGTTTAAATAAGTAAGGTTTAAGCTAGCCTACTTATAGTAAGGCTAGACTACTAGTATATTTATAAGCGCTTTTAAAAGCGCTAATTAGCTAATTAATAAGTAAGTTAATATAGTTTATTAGTTTAACTAAAAATTAATTATACCCTTAGCTAGATTTAAACTAAGTTTAGTATTATAGCTAATAAACTTCTTAGGTATATAACTATTATACTATAAAGGTAAGTATAACTTATTATATATACCCTTAAATAGCTAGTAGCTAGCCTAGACCTATATAAGCCTTAAGTTACTTATCCCTTTAGCCTTAAGTAGCCTCCTTTTATTATAAAGACTATTATACTATATAAGTAAAAGTAAAACGCGCGCTTTAATAAGTATACTATAATTAATATATATAACTAATAACCGCGTTTTCTAATATTCCTATTAAGGATCGCGGCTCCGCTAGGATTCTTAGACCTAAGCCTATAACGTAGGAGTTAAATACTAAGCACCGCGCTTATTACCTAGGGAAATCTAAGAGAAAGAGGGGTATATAGCTATCTATAAGTATTACCCTATAATATATAGTTACTAAAAGTTATAAGGGGTAGCTTACTACCCCTTCCTAAGCTTATAACTTTTATAAAGACTATTATACTATATAAGTAAAAGTAAAACGCGCTCTTTAATAAGTATACTATAATTAATATATATAACTAATAACTATGTTTTCTAATACCTTTACTAAGGGGTATATAAGGTAATTTAATAAGTAAGATCGTACCTTTATAGATATTAGCCTATTAAAGAGATAAGACCCTTAGCGCTTTTTATTTACCTCCCCCCTTAAGTATACTTAAAGCTTTTATAAAAGCATAGATTATTTAATTAAATATCCTTCTTAATTTTAGTTAATTTATACGTTTAATTTTCCCTTTTTAAGTAAAAGCTATTAATTATACGACTTTAATAAAGATAAAGAAGTATATATATATTTAACTAGCGCTTTATCTTCTTAAATATAGTTTAATTCCCTAAGTTTATATTTCCTAGGTATTATAAATAGTAGTTAAGATAGTATATTAGTAAGGATATTTAAGGTTCTAAGAATATAATATACCTTTAAGGACCCTTATAGTATAGTAGTTATATACCTAAGGGGACTACTAGCTATAATATTAAAGTTAGTTTAAATCTAGCTAAGGGTATAATTAAATTTTAGTTAGACTAGTAAACTATATTTAAAGGTATATAAGTAAAAGCGGAATTTTAGGAAATTAAGGAATTATATAAGACAACGTAATAAAGGGGAAGAATAAGTATAAGGTAGGATTTTTAATAGACTTTATTAGTAGTATATTAGTATATAAAAGAGGTATTAAAGTTAATAATTCTATCTTTATTTACTAGCGGATATACTATCTTATATAGATAATTATAGCTAAATAAGAGAACCTTTTAGGACTAGATTTAAGCTACTATATAGCCCTAAGACTAAGTAATTCTATAATACCTCGAGTATATCTAAAAGTATCTTAGTTTTACTAATATTTATATTTAAAGGAGGTTAGTTATACCGGTATTCTTAAGAGGTCTTAAGAGGTCTTAGCTAGTATTCTAAGCTAGCTTTATTCCTTCGATTCCTAATTATACGATAACTAGTAACCCGTTTAATATATAGTAATAAATAAAGGAACGAGCGATTCTTACTCTATATAATAGGAATTTATCTATAATTAATATACTACTTATTAGCTTATATAATTAAGAGAGTATATTATAGCTACTTTACTTATAATAGGAAAACACCGTTCCTTATACTATATTAATATACTTATTAATTAGCTAATTAGCCCTCTTAAAAGCGCTTATAAATATACTAGTAGTTTAGCCTTACTATAAGTAAGCTAGCTTAGATAACGCTTACTTAAACCTAGTAATAAATTTATTAAGACCTCCCCTTAACCTTAGTCTAGGCCCCTTAACTAGGAAAATAAAAACCTAGGGCTAATACTAGTAGTTTAATAAGTATAGCGCGAAGCTAGTATAATAACCTAACTACTAGCCTAGCTAAAAGCTAGTATTAATAAAATATAGCTTACTAAGCTTTATAGTAAAAATTAAAGTAGAGCTTAAGAAGATATTATTATAAGATAAGGTTAAAGATAATTATATAATTAACTATTAACTAATAAACGCTCGTACTACTAATTAACGCTATATACCTTATATATATAAAGGAGTTACTTTCTAAGGTTACTTTATAATAAAGCTAATATAATTCTAACTAACTAAAATAATACTTATAATAGCTAGTATAAGATTCCTATATATTATTTTTAAGAAGAGAGATATAAGAAGTATATAAAAAAAATATAAAGGTAAAATTAAAAGTAAGGGGTTAAATAGTTAAGGTAGAGATATATAATTCTTATAAGGGTAGTAATTAAAGTAAGGGAGTAATTATTATATTGCCTTAATTATCCTTCTTTCCTTTATCTAATACTCCTCTTTATACCTATCTAGTATCTTAATTAATAAAGAAGATCCTACTTAAAGAAGCTATTAATATCCTCTTAACTATTAAGCTTTTTACCGGTTTTCCCTTCCTTTCTTATTATTACTAGTATATCTATCTTATCTTTCGCTACCTTTATAAGAAGCTATCGCTACTTTTACTTTCCTTCTTACCCTTACCCTTCTTTTTATACCTCCTTTTAGCTCCTTCCTTAAAACCTATTTTTTAGCTTCCTAGGTCCCTTATACTAAGGGATATCTCTAAGAACTATAAAATTAAGCTACGCTTCGCGATATACCCCCTTAGCTATAGCCTACCCTTATAGAAAGGGTAAAGCTAAATACCTATACTAGTAAGTATATAAAAGAGGTCTTAGATATATAACTTTAAGTTTAATAGGCTAGTATTTAAGCTCTTTATTAGTTAAGCGCTTACTATAGTAAAAGATTAGTTAAATACTTATTTAAGGTAGGGATTTCCTTAGGTTTTAGTTTACCTTTAATACTAAGTAAAAGGCTATTACTATAAATCCTAGCTTATTATTAGCGTTAACTTATAAGAATAAAAGTTATTATATATTAAAGTAGTATAGCTATATTAGTTTTATTAAAGTATTTATAATATCTTAAAAGGCTTATTTTTCTACTAAGAATAGTTAGTATATTACTTTTAAAGTATATTTATTTCTTACTAATCCTTTAAGTAGCGCTTAATTATCTTATACTTCCTTAAGTATTATAGTTTTTTAAACTTAAAGCGCCTTTACCTTTTATAAGATATAAGCTACTAAGTATTAAAGCTAGTTAACTAATCTAAGCTACTTTTTTAATACTTATAAGGTATTTAAAAACTTTATATTATATAATACTTATACTTATTTTAGTATTTCTAAAGCTAGTATTATTAACTTAAAACCTTAATAGTTTTATAAATAAGTAGCTTAAGAATAATTTTAATTTAGCTAAAACTAAGTTATAGTTTATAAAGAGTTAAAAGATAGCTTAAAAGTAAAAAAATTAGTCTTTTTTTATATCTAAGTATATTATAATATTATTAATATACTTAAAGGAATATTCTATATATTCTTAAAGGATTTAGTTTATAAATTATTAAACGTATATATATAAGTTCTTATATCTTATTATATCGCGAAGCGTAGCTTAATTTTATAGTTCTCTTAGATATCCTATAGTAAGAGAGACTAAGGAAGCTAAAAAATAGGTTTAAAGGAAGGAGCTAAAAGGAAGTAAAAAGAGGAAGGTAAGGGTAAAAAGGGAAAGGAAAGTAATAATAGCTTCTTATAAAGATAGTAAGAGATAAAACGGATATACTAGTAATAGCTAAAATAAAGGGGAAAAACTAGTAAAAAGCTTAGTAGTTATAAGGATATTAATAGCTTCTTTAAGTAGGATCTTCTTTATTAATAACGATATTAAATAAGTATAAAGAAGGGTATTAAATAAAAAATAAAAGGATAATTAAGGTAATATAATAATTATTCCTTATTATAATTACTACCCTTATAAAAATTTAATATCTTTACCTTACTTATTTAACCTCTTACCTTTAATTTTACCTTTATATATTTTATATATAATTTATATATCTTACTTTATAAGAAATATAGCTTATAGCTATTATAGGCTAAGCTATATTATATACCTAAGCTACGCTTATATATCTAACTATTAATAGGTATAGTTAATTAACTAGCTAGGTAGCTTAGTTAATTTATTTTCTTTTACCTTTTACTATTATTATAATATAGTAGTTTAATTAAATAGCTACCTTTTACTAATAAATAATAGTATAACTACTATTTTAGCTTTTATAAGGCCGACCTATTATAGTAGCTTATATATATATTACTAGTAATATTTTATTATAGTAATATATTATTTATACTATACTTATAGCTTTTTATATTTATATATTTTATAGTTTTAGTATATTTATTTCTTATAATCCTCTTTATTATATATAACTTATTATATAAGTCTTTAAAAGATTAATAGTATAGATATCTTAAAGTAAGTAGCGCTATACTATTTCTTTATTTTAGTATATTTATAGATTTTATATACTTTTAAAAAATATCTTAATAATAAACTATAATTATTATAGGATATAAGTAGTATACTATAATTAAGCTTTAATAATATAACTTATCGCGTACTTTATATATATTAATTAACGCTATTACTTTTATTTAATAAGTAGCTATTACTTTTTTCGTAATAGTTATAAGCTTAGGTAGGAGGGTTATCCCTTTAAGAACTTCCTAGTAACTATATATATACTTCTTTCAGCTAGTATAACGAGTATTACTTAAAGGCTTATAGTTTAAGTCTTATTAGTATAATTAAGCGTGGTTTTAGTATAAGAACCTATTATCCCTTTATAAGAAAGGAGTTATTTAAGTATCTTAAGATAAATTAACCTAGTATCCTTAAAAGGGTATATTATATACTTTATATATATTAATTAACGCTATCGCCTATATTTAATAAGCGGCTACTATAATTTTCGTAATATAACTTAGTTATTTAAGTAGTATTAATTAATATTTTAATAGTTTAGTTTTATACTTAAGTAAGGTTTTAAAAGTATTTATCTTTTAAACTTAATAAAGAAAGTATTATATTATACTTTTATCTAAGAGTATATTATATAATCTAAGTAGATATATAATATCTAGAAAATATATCTATAGTACTTATAAGTAAGTAGTATTTATAAATTATCTTTAAATCCTCCTTATAGTTATTATTCTTATTATAAAGCTATAAAGGTATCGACTATAATTCTTATAAAAGGGGATATAAAAAGTATATATAAAATATATAAAGGTAAAATTAAAAGTAAGGGGTTAAAAAGGTTAAGTAAAGATATTTAATTCTTATAAAGGTAGTAATTATAATAAAGTAGTAATTATTATATTACCTTAATTATCTTACTTTCTTTTATTTAAGGCCCTTTTTTATACTTATTTAGTATCTTTATTAATAAAGAAGATCCTACTTAAAGAAGCTATTAATATCCTTTTAAACCCTTATAGTATAGTAGTTATATACCTAGGAAGCCTACTAGCTATAACGCTAAAGTTAGTTCGAATCTAGCTAGGGGCACGATTAATTTTTAGTCGGACTAGCAGACTACGCTAACCTACTTATTAATTAGCTAATTAGCGCTTCTAGAAGCGCTTATAAATATACTAGCAGTCTAGCCCCGCTATAAGTAGGCCGGCCCGGACCTCGCCTACCTAGACCTAGCGACGAATTTATTAGGACCTCCCCCTTAACCCTGGTCCGGGCCCCCTAACCGGGAAAATAAAAACCTAGGGCTAATACTAGTAACTCGATAAGTACGGCGCGAAGCCGGTGCGATAACCTAACTACCGGCCCGGCTAAAGGCCGACATTAATAAAAATAGCCCGCTAAGCCTTACGGCGGAAAAATAAGGTAGAGCCTAGGAGGATATTATTATAAGATAAGGTCGGAGATAATTATATAATTAACTATTAACCGTTAACTAGAAAACGCTTATACTACCGATTAACGCTATATACCCTATATATATAAAGGAGTTACTTTCTAAGGTTACTTTATAGCGGGGCTAATACGATTCCGACTAACTATAACGATACCTAAGATAGCCGGCGTAAGATTCCTATATATTATAACCGCGACCTAGTATAAGGGCGGACTAGCTATAAAAGAAGGGAGGGTTTTCTTTTAAGCACTTTAGTTTTTCCCTCTTATTTAACGTCGAAGTTTTAGATACCTTTAGATAGGTTATTAGTATAATCTTAATAATAATAATAATAATAATAATAATATCCTTTTAACTACTAAGCTTTTTATTAGTTTTCCCTTTCTTTCTAGCTATTATTAGTATATCTATTTTATTTCTTACTACCTTTATTAAAAGCTATTACTACTTTTACTTCCTTTTATATACCTACCTTCCTTTTTATACTTCTTTTTAGCTCTTATTTTTAAACTAGTTTTTTTTTAGCTTCCTAGGTCCCTCTTACTAAGAGATATCTCTAAGAACTATAAAATTAAGCTATACTTTATAATATACCCTTTTAGCTATAGCTTACCTTTATAGAAAGGGTAAAGCTAAATAATTAAGCTAGTAAGTATATAAAAGAGGTCTTAGTCTATACTTATCCCTTACTTAAGAAATCTAAGGATTAGCTTTAAGCTCTTTTAAGCTTACTTTAGGAAAAGGGGCTTAAGAAGGAATTAAGCCTTATAAGAAAGGGGGTCTTTTCTAAGGATAAAGTCCTTAAAAAAGGGCCTTTAATAAAAATAAGTCTTAATTAAGCTAGGGGCCTTTATTTAAGATAGGTCCTAGTTCCTTTCTTTAGCTATAGACGTCTCCTTTCTTATATATATAGTTAGCTCTTTTTATAGACTCTTAAGGCAGGCTTTTAAGGATAGCTTCTCTTAAACGTCTTTTAGCTTAATTTACTATAAAAAGATAGCTAGCTTTTACTTTAGTAAGGGCTTTATAAAATTATTAGCTTTTATTATTACTATTAAAACTTAATAAAAAGAAATAAGTCTCTTTTAAACCTCTTAATATAACTAATACTAGTAAATATTAATATACTTTAGCTAGGTTAATAGCTTACTATTTTCCTTTATAAGAGTCTATATAGTCTATATATTATTTTATTTTATAGCTAATAAGGATAGAATTTATAGTTATAAAGATATAAGTAGCTAGCTAAGGATAATCGCTTCTTTTAATACTTTTAAAAGAGCTAGTAGCTTTACCCTTATACTTAATATTATAAAGATAGCTTACTTTAAAGCTCTTTATATAATTATTCCTTTAAAAAAGGATATAATATACCTTTATAAGCTCTTTCTATCTAAGGAATTATTTATAAAGGATAAATCGCTTAAATAGAAGAAGATTTTAATAGCTAATTCTTTTTTTCTTAGCTTCTTAAGTATAAACTATATATCTTTATTAAATAAAGATAAAGGATAGCTCTATTTATTACTTCTTAGTACTTAAGGCTAGGACTTTAGTTATACCTAGCTAGCTAAGAGACCGTAAAAGAGATATCTAGTTTAGTAAAAATAGCTAAAAAGAGTAAGGAGCTTACCTTTTATTACTATTAGTATTTCTTTTACTCCTTAGCTTAAAAAGATAGATTAAGTAAAAGCTCTTTATTTAATATAAGTATTAAGGAAAGCTTTTTTAAAAGCGGATTAAAGAGGAGTTTATAAGTAACTTTATTAATATAAGCGTCTTAAGTAAGCTAGATAGTTTATTAGGACCTATTTTAAAGGATTTATATCCTTAGGAACTAATTTAGCTCCCTTAAATTAATTATCTTATACCTTTATTATACGCTTTTTATAGCCTTCTTAGTAGTTACTTCTTTCTCTTTTAAGTAAGCTTAAATAATATCGTTAATATAAAAGAAGATAATAATTTCCCCTTTCTATATTATATATAGTTCTTAATAGACTTTCTTAAAGCTTAGAGCTTAAAAGGAAGCTATTAAATACTATTACTAAAGAAAGGGTAATCTTTATAGTCTATATAGAGCCCTTTTAAGCTATAGAACCTTTCCTAGCTATTAAAAGCTTAGTAGATAGTATATATAAATAATTTCTTTTTCTTTAAAAAGGTAGTTAATAAAAGCGTTAATAGTATCTATTTAATTAAGTTTAAGGTTAAATTCTACTATTATAGCTATAAGGATTTAAAAAGATATCCTTATTAAGTTAGCTACCTTAGTAAGAATATCCCTTATTTCTTATTAGTTCCTATAAATAACTAGCTAGGCCTTATACTTTTAAAGAAAGCTATTTTTATTAGTCTTATAAATAAAGTCTTCTTAATAGCTAAGGACCTTTTTTCCTTTTACCTTTTTATTAAGGACCTCTTTAAAAGACCCTATCTTTTTATATAAAGCTAGGTAGTTTTTTTAGGCTTAGAAAAACTAGTCTTTAAAAGGGTATTCTTCTAGCTACTTTTAGTTTACTAGTAAGCTTAAAGGTTCTCTTTTATATACCTTCCTTACTAATAGCTATAGCTTAAAGAGCTAGCCTACTATAAATACTTTATAGGAACCGTCTTTTATAAGTATTAAATAAAAGTCGGAAAAATAATCGAAATAAGGGAGTAGTTAGTCTTCTTTAATAACTATATTAGGCCCTATATCTTCCTTTACTTTTTAAAGTAAGGATAAAAAGGTAGCTAGGTAATCTTTTAAAAAAGAGAGAGGTACCTTTCCTACCCCTTTAAAGGTTAAAATAAAAAGACTAATAAATAAAGCTACTTTTAGATCTTCTTTTTATTCTATAAGAAGAGGTATAAGATAGTAAGCGTATTTTATCTTTATTACTTTCTTATAGTCTCCTTCTTTATTTAGATTATTTAACTTAGTAGCTTCTTTTTTTCTTTTTTAAGTTAGCGTTATCCTTAACTACTTTAATATTAATTTCTTTTTTTATTTCCTTATTTAAGACCTCCTCTTAAAACTATTAAGAAGGCGGGATTTAGATTATTTAAATTAGCTAACGTTAAAAGAGTAAGAAGGGCTATTAATCCCTTTCTTTATTAAAGAAGCTAGATTTATTAAAAATTATATCCCTAGTTAAAATAACCTTTTATAAAAAAGGAATCTAGATCTAAAAGATATTTATAGAATTATAACTAATAAGGTAACTAATAAAGGCTCTAAGATTAAGCTTTCTTTTTTTTCCCTTTTTAGCTATATATTAATAATTATAGTATATACCTTATAGCTATAAATATAAAAGTAAGCTAGTAAGGCCTTCTTTTTTATAAAGAGCTTAAAAGGGGATTTTTAGTTTATTCCTTAAGTAGTCCTTTTAAGGGTCTAGGCCTATAAGTAATAAGCGGTCTTAATAACTTCTCTTTAAAGGTTATAGGGAAGCCTTATAATAAGTCTTATTATATAAGCCCTTTTTATTATAGTACCTCTTAATCTTTCTACCTTTTTATTTTAAGCCTAGGTATTTAGTATTAATAAGAGGGGTAAAATACCCCTTTTTTAAAGCTAATTTAAGATATCCTCTATAAATAGCTCTTTATTAAACTATATCTTTTTTACCTTATAGCTAAAGTAGGATTTTATTTAGTTAATAAAGTCTTAAAAGGTAAACTAATTATACTTACTTAGGTAGGTCTATAAAAGATAAAGGAAAACTATCCTTAAAAAAACGTTTATAAATATAATAACCTTAATAAAGCTTTCTTAGTCCTTAGAGACGTTAGTTTAGTCGACCTAAATTTCCTTATATAGCTAGTTTAGCTATATAGGGGTTCGTTTAAAAATTTATATCTTAGTCTTCCCTTAGCTATAGTACTTATATTCGATAGTCTTTAAGCCCTTTATTTATATGCCTTATTATTAGCTTAGCTTATATAAAGCTAGGGGGCCTAGGTATATTAGTTATATATATTAAAGAAGACTATCTCTTTAAGCTATTAAAAGTAAGTCCTTAAAGCTTACCCTCTTAATAGGAAAAGCTAACTTCTTTAAAGGTTCCTTCTTAAAGATAGGTTAGAACTTAAGAATAAATTAACTAAATTTCTTCTTAATAAGCTTAATCGTTTAATTCTTTTAAACTAGCCTTATAAGCTTAGAAGTTATATCTTAAAAGATTCCTTCCTTTTAAAGAAAGTAAAAGGAAATTAAGCTTATTAAAATTTAAGGGTAAAAAGCTACCCTTTTTTAGTAAAGAATTTATATAGACCTATTAAGTAATTTTATTATAGAATTTACCCTTTTATATCCCTTTACTTATATAGTTAATTCCTTAGTAATAAGGTATTTTATTTATACCTTCTTAAAAGACTAGAATTATAGGAAGGTATTATAAGTATTAAGGGAAGTACTAGAATTAAGGATAGCTAATTTTTATAAGGGATAATTAAAGGGCTTAATACGTAGTCTTACTAATTTATAAGGAAGATAAAAGCTAGATTTACTATACTAATAATTCTTTTTAAAGTTTATAGCTTAAATAAAGGTAGCGGCGTTAGTTATTATTTCTTAGTAGCTTAAATCTTATTTATCTTCTTTTATAATAAGGGGTCCTCTTTAAAAGACTATTATATTATTTCTTATAGCCTTTTTAAAAGGTTAAATCTTTTAAGTTAGTTTTTCTTAAAGACCTATTAATACTATAATAACCTATAGCCTAAGGATTTATAAGCTAGGTAGCTATTTCGTCTTTTAGCTTTTTCTTTTTTTAAGGAATCTTTATTTTAGTTTAAAAGGTTTACTTAAAAACCCCCCTTTTTTACCCTTTATTACTAATTTTAACTAGGTTTTAATTCGACTAGTTCCTTAAAATTTTTTAACTAATAGACTAAAAGGTCTATTAAAAGACTAGTTAAGCTAGTTAGACTAATAAGACCGGGGCTAGGCCTAGAGTTAAAGGCAGAGCTAGGACTAAGGTAATAGCTATAGTTAAAGATAGCGTTAAGGCTCTTAAAGAAAGAGGAGCTAAAAGGTTAGTAGTAGTAGTAGTAGTAAGGGCTATAATAGTAAGGGCTATAGCTACTATAAGGGTAGTAGGTTAAGCTATCTAGGTTAAGTGCTAGCTATAAAGGAATAAGGCTACTTATTATTATACTTTAATAGCCTTTTTATTTAGTTTATAGCTACCTTCTTAAAAGATAGTTAAGTAACTATTACTAATAAGCTTTATTAGTAAAGATATATCTTATAGCTACTAGCTAAAAAGAGCTTTTATAAGGAAGTATTAGTTAGCTTTTTTAAGGATTTCTTCTTACTTAGCTAGCTATAAAGAGGCTAAAAGGTTCTTATTAAAAAAGGCTCTTAAGTATACTATATAAGTCTTCTTAATACGGTTAGTTATATAGCCCCTTAAGGGAGCTATTAAGGTCTTAAGCTTTAAAAGCTATTATTTAAGGGTCTCTTTCTCTTAAAAAAGATTAGCTTTATAGTATTAATAGATTTTATTATTACTATATATATAGTAATTAGTAGCTTTATTTTATAGAGGTATTCCTTATAGTAACTCTTATAGTTACCTAAGGTAGTAGAAAAAGTTTTTTACTATATAAAGGTTAGCTTAGAAAAGAAAGAAGCTACTTTTATAAATTCTATTACCTTAAGATAAAGAGGGTGCTTAAGAGGGTCCTACTTATTAAAGAAAACTAAATTATAAATAGTTCTATTTATATAGGCTTATAGCTCCTTTACTTACTTATTTTAATTTTAAGGATCTATAATAATTATCTTATAAACTATAAGAGTATTAAAGTTATTTTTTAATATTATTATAAAAAAAGGTAAAAGAGTCGGTTAAAAGTCGGCTTTTTTAATAAAAGGGGTATGTATATATAAGCTATAAGTAATATAAGAAAAGTACCTTTTATAGTAGCTAAAAGGTATAGGAATTTCTTTCCTTTATAGCTTATAACTCTTATAAAGAGAGATATAAGTATATAAAAATATATAAAGGTAAAATTAAAAGTAAAGGGCTAGATAGGTAGGGCAAAGATATTTAATTCTTATAAGGGTAGTAATTATAATAAGGGAGTAATTATTATATTACCTTAATTATCTTGCTTTCCTTTATTTAACGCTCCTCTTTATACCTATTTAGTATCTTAATTAATAAAGAAGATCTTACTTAAAGAAGCTACTAATATCCTCTTAACTACTAAGCTTTTTATTAGGTTTTTCTTTCTTTTCTAGTCGTTAATAGTATATCTATCTTATCTCTTACTACCTTTATAAGAAGCTATTCCTACTTTTACTTCCCTTTATACCCTATAAGGAACGGTGTTCCTACTATAAATAAAGCAGCTATAATATACTCTCCCGATTATATAAGCTAATAAGTAGTATATTAATTATAGATAAAGATCTATATTATAGAGTAAGAATAGCTCGTTATTATATATATTATTATATATTAAACGGGTTGCCGGTTATCGTATAATCGGGAAGCGAAGGAATAGAGCTAGCTTAAAATACTAGCTAAGACCTCTTAAGACTTCTTAAGAATACCGGTATATATCGCGAAGCGTAGCCTGATTTCGTAGTTCTCGGAGATATCCCTTAGCATAAGGGACCTAGGAAGCTAAAAAACAGGTTTTAAGGAAGGAGCTAAAAGGAGGTACAGAGAGGAGGGTAGGGGTAAGAGGGGAAGTAAAAGTAGCGATAGCTTCCTATAAAGGTAGCGAGAGATAAGACGGATAGGCCGGTAACGGCTAGAAAGGAGGGGAAAAAACCGGTAAAAAGCTCGGTAGTCGAAAGGACATTAGTAGCTTCTTTAAGTAGGATCTTCTTTATTAATTAAGATACTAGATAGGTATAAAGAGGGGCGTTAGATAGAGGAAAGAAGGATAATAAAGGCAATATAATAATTACTCCCCTACTATAATTACTACTCCTATAAGAATTAAATCTCTCTGCCCTACCTACCCGACCCCTTACTTTTAATTTTACCTTCGTATATTTTTATATACTTCTTATATCTCTCTATATAAGAGTTATAAGCCTAGGAGGAATAGAATTCCTATACCTTCCGGCTACTATAAAAGGCACCTTTCTTATATCCCTCGTAGCTTCCTTTTACCCCTCTTATTAGAAAAGCCGATTTTTACCTAACTTTTCTACCCCCTCTCTTTTATAACGATAACGAAAACCGACTCCTCTACTATCCCTACGGTCTATAGGACGATTCTTATAGAGCCCTAAGATTAGGATAAGTAGGTAAAGGAGCTACGGGCTCGTATAAATAGAACTATCTATAATTTAGTCTTCTCTAATAAGTAGGACCCTCTTAAACCCCCTCTTTATCCTAGGGCAACGGAATTTATAAAGGGAGCATCCCTCTTCTCCGAGCTAACCTCCGTATAGTAGAGAGCTTTTTTTACTACCTTAGGTAACTATAAGAGTTACCGTAAGGAATACCTTTATAAGACGAAGCTACTAACTACTATACGCACGGCAATAATAGAATCCGTTAGTGCCGTAAAGCTAATTACTCTTCGAGAGGAAGAGACTCCTAGGCAGTAGCTTTTAAAGCTCGAGACCTTAATAGCTCCCTCGAGAGGTTATATAACTAACCGTATTAAGAAGACCTATACGGCCTACCTAGGAGCTTTTTCTACTAGGAACCTACTAGCTTCTTCGTAGCTAGCTAAGTAGGAAGAAATCCTCGAGGAAGCTAACTAATACTTCCTTATAGAAGCTCTTTCCGGCTAGTAGCTACGGGATATATCTCTACTAATAAAGCCTATTAGTAACGGTTACTTAACTATCTTTCGAGAAGCTAGCCGGGAACTAGACGAAGAGGCTGCTAGAGTATAATAGTAAGCAGTCTTATTCCTTCGTGGCTAGCACTCGACCTAGACGGCTCGACCTATAGCTGCTGCAGCCCCTATTACTGCGGCCCCCGCTGCTGCTATTGCGGCTGTTGCTCCTTTGGCTCCTCCTCCCTCGAGAGCCTTAACACTATTATTAACGGCTGCCCCGGTCCCGGCCCTAGCTCCGCCTCTTACTCTAGGCCCGGCCACGGTCCCGTTAGTTAGACAGGCCCGACTAGTCCCCTAATAGACCTTTTAGTCCGTTAGTCGAAAAATCAGGGAACTAGTCGAAATCGAACCTCTTCGTTAAAATTAGCAATAAGGGGTAAAAAGGGGAGGTTTTTAAGCAGACCTTCTAGATCGGGACGAGGATTCCTCGAAGAAATAAAAGACTAAACGACGAAACAGCTGCCTAGTATATAAATCCCTAGGTTATCGATTATTATAATACTAGTAGGTCTTCAAGGAAAACCGACCTAAAGGATTTAACCCTTTAAAGAGGCTATAAGAAACGATATAATAGTCTCTTAAGGAGGACCCCTCGCTATAAAAGAAGATAGACGAGATTTAGGTTACTAAGAAATAGTAGCTAACGCCGCTGCCCTTATTTAAGCCGTAAATTCGAGGAAAAATCGTTAGTATAGTAAATCCGGCATTTGTCTTCCCTACGGATTAGCAAGACCAACCGTTAAGATCCTCCGACTATCCCCTACGAAAATCAGCTATCCTCGACTCCGGTACTTCCCTCGATATATATAATATACTCTTACGATTCCGGTCCTTTAAGAAGGTATAGAGGGAATACCTTATTGCCGGGGAATTAACCGTACGGATAAAGGGGTACGGAAGGGTGAATTTTACGATAAAATTACCTAACGGGACTATATAAATTCTTCGACGAAAAAGGGTAGCTTTTTACCCTCGATTTTTAACGAGCCTAATTTCCTTCTACCTTCTTCGAGAAGAAGGAATCTTCTAGGATATAACGTCTAAGCCTACGAGGCTAGTCTAGAAGAATTAGACTATTAGGCTTATCGAGGAGAAATTCGGTTAATTTATTCTCGAATTCCGACCTATCCTTAGGAAGGAATCTCTCGAGAAGTTAGCTTTCCCTGCTCGAAGGAGGGTAGGTTTAAAGGACCCTCTTCCGGCAGCCTAAGGAGACGGTCTTCTTTAGCACGCATAACTTAGTTACCCGGGCCCCCTAGCTTTATATAAGCTAGGATAATAATAGGGCGTACGAATAAGGGGCCTAAAGACCGTTGAATATAAATACTACGGCTAAGGGAAGACTAAGAGACGAATTTCTAGACGGACCCTAATACGGCCGGACTAGCCGTATAAGGAAATTTAGGTCGACTAGACCGACGTCTCTAGGGATTAGGAAAGCTTCGTTAAGGTAATGTTTTTTGTAGACGTCTTTTTAGGGATGGTTTTCCCCTATTTCTTACGGACCTACCTAAGTAAGTATAACTAGTCTGCCCTCTAGGACTTAGTTAACTAGATAAAATCCTACTTTAGCTATAAGGTAAAGAAGATATAGTCTAATAGAGAGCTATTTACGAAGGATATCTTTAATTAGCATTAAAAAAGGGGCATTTTACCCCTCTAGTTAGCACCGAATACCTAGGCCTAGAACGGAGGGGCAGAAAGATTAGGGGGTGCTATAATAGAAAGGGCCCATACGATAAGACTTACTATAAGGCTTCTATACGACCTTTAAAGGGAAGTCGTTAAGACCGCCTATTACCTTTAGAACCGGACCCCTAGAGGGATAGAAAGATTAGGGGGTGCTATAATAGAAAGGGCCCGTACGATAAGACTTACTATAAGGCTTCTATACGACCTTTAAAGGGAAGTCGTTAAGACCGCCTATTACCTTTAGAACCGGACCCCTAGAGGGACTACCTAAGGAATAGACTAGAAATCCCCCCTTAAGCTCTTTATAAAGAAGAGGGCCTCGCTAGCCTACCTTCGTCCCTATAGCTATAAGGCATACGTAATAACTACCGATATATAGCTAAAAAGAAAGAAGAAAAGAAAGCTTAATCCGAGAGCCTTTATTAGTTACCTCGTTAGTTATAATTCTATAAATATCTTCCGGATCTAGATTCCTCTTCTATAGAAGGTTATTTCGACTAGGGATATAATTTTCGACGAATCTAGATTCTTCGACGGAAAGAGGGATTAATAGCCTATCTTACTCTCTTAACGTTAGCTAATTTAGAAGATTTAAATCCCCCCTTCCTAATAGTCTTAAGAAGAGGTCCTAAATAAAGAAACGGAAGAAGAAACCGACGTCGAAGTAGTCGAGGATAACGCTAACTTCGAAGAGGAAGCTACTAGATTAGATAATCTAAACGAAGAAGGAGACTATAGGAAAGCGGTAGAGCTAGAATACGCCTACCTCCCTACGCCTCCTCTTACGGAATAAAAAGAAGATCTAAAAGTAGCTTTTTTAGTTAGTCTTCCCGTCTCGACCCCTAAGGGGGTAGGAAAGGTACCTCTCTTAAAGGATTACCCGGCTGCCTTTTTATCCCTGCTTCGAGAAGCAAAGGAAGGTATAGGGCCCGATATAAAAGAAGACTAACCTTTCCCCTATTTCGATCGTTTTTCCGACTTCTACCTAACGCTAATAGAAGATAGTTCCCACGGAGCGTTTATAGTAGGCCGGCTCTTTAAGCTATAGTTATTAGCAAGGAAGGTATATAAAAGAGACCTCCCGGACCTACTAGTAAACTAGAAGCAGCTAGAAAAACACCCCTTTAGAGACTAGTTTTTCTAGGCCTAGAAAGACTACCTAGCCTTATACGAGGAGATAGGGTCTTTTAAAGAGGTCCTTAAGGAAAATGCAAGAGGAAAATAGGTCCTTAGCTATAAGTAGGTCTTTATCTATAAGACTAATAAATACGGCTTCCTTTAAAAGTATAAAGCCCGGCTAGTTATCTATAGGAATTAATAGGAAAAGGGGGATTTACCTACTAGGGCAACTACCTTAGTAGGGATATCTTTTCGGACCCTTATAGCTATAGTAGCAGAATTCGACCTCGAGCTCGATTAAATAGATATAGTTAACGCCTTCGTTAACTGCCCTCTTAAGGAAGAAGAAGTTATCTATATACGACTTCCTCTTAGTTTTTAATAACTAGGAAAGGTTCTACGGCTTAGGAAAGCTTTATACGGACTACGAAGATTACCCCTTCTTTAGCAATAGCATTTAATAGGTTCCCTCGAAGCCCTAGGCTTTATAAAAGTCCCTAAGGAACCGTGTATAATATAGAAGGGTAAAATCATAGTCTTCTTTTACGTCGATAATATTATCTAGGCCTACCTAAAAGAGGAAGAAGTAACTACTAGGGAGGCTATATAAGGCCTATAATAAAGGTATAAGATAACTAGGCTAGGGGAGCTAAAGTGGTTCCTAGGGATACGAATCCTTCGGAATAGGTCCTAACGGACTATCTAGCTTACCTAAGACGCCTATATCGATAAGGTCGCTTATAAATTCCTCCCTAATTCCCTCGATAGGAAGCTTCCCTCTACGCCTATATTAGACTAAGAGCTTTTACCTAATCCGTCCTTTTAAGCTAGGGAGTAAGAGAAACACTAATATTAATAAAAGGTAAGCTCCCTGCTTTTTTTAGCTATTTCTACTAGACCGGATATCTCTTTTACGGTCTCCCGGCTAGCTAGGCATAACTAGAATCCTAGCCCTAGGCATTAAGAAGTAGTAAACAGAGCTATCCTTTATCTCTATTTAACGAGATTATATAGTCTACGCCTAGGAGGGTAGGGAAGGAAATAAGCTACCGAAATCTTCCTTTATTCGAGCGATTCGTCCTTTACGGACAATTCCTTAGATAGAAAGAGCTTATAAGGGTATATTATATCCCTTTTTAAAGGAACTATTGCTTAGAGAGCTTCGAAATAAGCTACCGTTATAACTTCGAGTATAGAGGCAGAGCTACTAGCTCTTTTAAAAGCGTTAAAAGAAGCGATTTTCCTTAGCCGGCTACTAATATCGTTACGACTATAAATTCCGTCCCCGTTAGCTATAGAATGCCATAATATATAGACTATATAAATTCTTACGGAGGAAAATAGTAAGCTATTAACCCGGCTACGGTATATCGATATCTACTAGCATTAGTTACGCTAAGAGGTCTAAAGGGGACTTATTTCCGTCCGTTAGGTTCTAATAGTATTAATAAAAGCCAACGGTCTTACGAAGCCCCTACTAAAGTAGAAGCTAGCTATCTTTTTATAGTAAATTAGGCTAGAAGACGTTCGAGAAAAGCTATCCTTAGAAGCCCGCCTTAAGAGTCTATAAGAGGAGCTAATAGCACGTAGGAGGAAGGAGACGTCTATAGCTAAAGAGAGGAATTAGGACTTATCCTAGAAGAGGGCCCCTAGCTTAATTAGGACTTATTCTTCTTAAAGGCCCCCTTTTTAGGGACTTATCCTTAGAGAAGCCCCCCTTTCTTATAGGACTTAATTTCCTCCTTAAGGCCCCTTTTCCTAAAGTAGGTCTAAAAGAGCCTAGGCTAAAACCCGGATTTCTCGAGTAGGGGATAAGTATAGACTAAGACCTCCTCTATACGCTTACCGGCCTAGGTATTTAGCTTTACCCTTTCTATAAGGGCAGGCTATAGCTAAGGGGGTGTATCGCGAAGCGTGGCTTAATTTTATAGTTCTCGGAGATATCCCTTAGTATAAGGGACCTAGGAAGCTAAAAAATAGGTTTTAAGGAAGGAGCTAAAAGGAGGTATAGAGAGGAGGGTAGGGGTAAGAGGGGAAGTAAAAGTAGCGATAGCTTCCTATAAAGGTAGCGAGAGATAAGATAGATAGGCCGGCAACGGCTAGAAAGGAGGGGAAAAAACCGGCAAAAAGCTCGGTAGTCGAAAGGATATTAATAGCTTCTTTAAGCAAGATCTTCTTTATTAATTAAGATGCTAGATAGGTATAAAGAGGGGCGTTAGATAGAGGAAAGAAGGATAATAAAGGCAATATAATAATTACTCCCCTACTATAATTGCTACTCCCGTAAGAATTAAATCTCTCTGCCCTACCTACCCGACCCCTTACTTTTAATTTTACCTTCGTGCATTTTTATATACTTCTCGTATCTCTCTACGCGAGAGTATAACTAACCTCCTTTAAATACGAATATTAGTAGAACTAAGATACTTCTAGATATACTCGAGGTATTATAGAATTCCTTAGTCTTAAGGCTATACGGCAGCCTAAATCTAGTCTTAAAAGGTTCTTTCGTTTAGCTATAATTATCTATATAAGATAGTATGTCCGCTAGTAAATAGATAGAAAATTATTAACTTTAACGCCTCTCTTATATACTAATATACTACTAATAAATTCTATTAAAAATCCTACCTTATACTCCTTCTTCCCTTTTATTATATAGTCTTACGTAATTCCTTAATTTCCTAAAATTCTACTTTTACTTATATACCTTAAGAAACCCTTACCTTCCTTTTTATACCTCCTTTTAGCTCCTTCTTCCTTTTTTTATACTAAGTGCTTTTAGCTCCCTAGGTCCCTCTTACTAAAGGAAATCTCTAAGAATATAAAATAAGGTATACTTCGTAATAATATATACTTTCTACTAAGCTTTTAATAGCTAAGAAAGGTTTTATAGCTTAAGAAAGCTTTATATAAACTATAAAGATTACCCTTTTTATAGTAATAATATTTAATAGGATCTTTTAAAGCCCTAGGCTTTAAGAAAGTCCTTTAAGAACTATATATATTATAAAGAGTTAAAATTACTATCTTTTTTTATATTAATAATATTATTTAACTTTACTTAAAAGAGAAAGAAGTAACTATTAAAAAGGCTATAAAAGGCTTATAATAAAAGTATAAGATAACCTAGCTAAGGAAGCTAAAGTAGTTTTTAGGGATTTAAATCTTATAGAATAAGTCTTAATAACCTATCTAGCTTACCTAAGATACCTATATTAATAAGTTTACTTATAAATTCCCCTTTAATAAGAAGCTTTTATTTATACTTATATTAAATTAAAAGCATTTAATTTAACCTATTATATTACGCTAAGGAGTAAGATAAAGACTTATATTAATATAAGGTAGGCTCCTTACTTTTCTTTAGCTATTTTTACTAAACTAAATATCTCTTTTATAGTCTCTTAGCTAGCTAAGTATAACTAGAATCCTAGCCTTAGGTACTAAAAAGTAATAAATAAAGCTATTCTTTATCTTTACTTAATAAGATTATATAGTTTATACTTAAGAGGGTAAGGAAGAAAGAAACTAGCTATTAAAAGCTTTTTTTCTTTAAGCGATTTATTCTTTATAAATAATTCCTTAGATAGAAAGAGCTTATAAAGGTATATTATTTCCCTTTTTAAAGGATCTACTACTTAAAAAGATTCGAAGTAAGCTACTATTAGAACTTTAAGTATAAAGGTAAAGCTACTAGCTCTTTTAAAAGCTTTAAAGGAAGCTATTTTCCTTAGCTAGCTACTTATATCTTTATAACTATAAATTCTATCCTTATTAGCTATAAAATATAATAATATATAAACTATATAAGTTCTTATAAAAAACGTAAAGCTATTAACCTAGCTATAGTATATTAATATATATTAGTATTAGCTATACTAAGAGATTTAAAAGGGACTAATTTCTATTTTATTTTAAGTTTTAATAGTATTAATAAAAGTAAATAGTCTTATAAAGCCCTTACTAAATTAAAATCTAGCTATCTTTCTATAGTAAATAAGGCTAAAAAACGTCTAAGAGAAGCTATCCTTAAAAGCTTACTTTAAGAGTTTATAAGTAAAGCTAATAATATATATAAGAAGCTAACGTTTATAGCTAAAGAAAAGGAATAGGTTTTCCCTTTAAAGGGCCCTTTATTTTAATTAGGGTTTTCCCTTTTAAGAAGGCCCCCTTTTTTTATAGGACTTTCTCTTATTTAAGCCCTTATTCCTTAAGTAGGTCTAAAAGAGCCTTAAGACCTAAAAGGGCCCTTATATTCCTTAAGTAAAGGGATAAGTATAGAGCTAAGTACCTCTTTTATACGCTTACTAGCTTAAAGCTATATTAGCTATACTCTTAAAGGGCAAGCTATAGCTAACGGGGTATATCGCGAAACGTAGCTTAATTTTATAGGTCTTAGAGGAATCCCTTAATAAGAGGGCCCTAGGAAGCTAAAAACACTAGTAAAAGAAAAGGAAGAAGGAGCTAAAAGGAGATATAGAGAAGAAGGTAAGGGAGAGAGGGGAAGTAAAAGTAGTAATAGCTTCTTATAAAGGTAGCGAGAAATAAAATAGATATACTAGAAACGGCTAAAAAGGAAGGGAAAATAAGTAAAAGGCTTAGTAGTTAAGAAGATATTAATAGCTTCTTTAAGTAGGATCTTCTTTATTAATTAAGATATTAAAAGGATATAAATAAGGGCGTTAGATAAAGGAAAGAAGGATAATTAAGGCAATAAAAAATCTTTCCCTTACTATAATTATTTCTCTTATAAGAATTAAATAACTTTTCCCTACCTATCCGACCCCTTACCTTTAATTTTACCTTTATATATTCTATATATACTTCTTATATTTCTCTTTTTAAGAATAGCTTTAGCTATCTTATATATATTATTAAGTAGGATTATACTTACTTTTACTTTTAAGCTATATTTTATTATTACTTTATTAATACTTACTAGCTACCCTTATAATAGTTTATATATCTTTAACTTAGAAATATTAGCTTCTTTATTTATATACTAATTATATTCGTTAATACTTTAAAGTTATAAGTAGCTATATTAAGACTAAGGTACTACTTTACTATACTACTTAATAGGTAGTTAGTAGTTTATAATACTATATTAGTAATAGATTTAAACCTCCTAAATAATAACGTTATTTATATAACTAAAGTAGTAATATTACTACTTAGCTTTAAATTATAACTATAAGAAGCTAATCTTTTACTATTATTTTAATAGAAAATTAAGAGTCTTTTATTGCCTAATTTATAAGGGATCTTCTTCTTAATTATTACTTAGTTATCTATACTATCCGTGCCCCTTATTATATAATAAGCTAGCTTCTCTATAAGTATAAGGGGGGCGAACTAAATTATATAGACTAACTAGTCTATAGCCTCTCTACGCTAGGTTTAGGAAGAGGATATAAGGCAGGACTCTATCTATTAATTTCTCTTCCCTAATCTTAGTCTAAATTATAGGCAATATATATATATATACCTAGGAAGTATTAAGGGAGGCGAAGCTTATAGTAGAAGGAGCCTCGTAATAAAGGGAGGGCTACCTACGTCGGCATTAACTTTAGGAAGATAACGGCGACCTTTATAAGACCTATATTTACGGCTAATAAGATAGCAATACTTCGTAGTATATAAAGATTAGCTAGGGCTCTAAAAGAGTAGCTCTAGAGAGCCCTTAGGGACACCCCTTAAGGTAGGAATACGAGACATTGTAATACTTACACGCTCTACTTATTAGACGCTACTATAGACTGCTAGTTTATATACTAACCTGTCCGGCTTTTACGTTATATTTCCTAGTTCTACTACTAACTCCGTTTTCTATCTATATCTTAACTTAATACTCGACTTCTAGGTTATAGGTATCTTACGGCTAGGTATCTTACGGCACTAACGTCTTATACGCTACCTACGGGCATAGGCGAGAGCTTATAGTAGCGAATCTAATCGAGATAATATTATAAGCTTAGCGTCCTCTTTTCGACACCTATATATATACGAAAGGCTCTCCGGCCCTCTAGTAACAACCTAACCTATACGCCGAAGCCACGACAGCTGCTCTAAAGCCCGAGCTCTAGGACGATAGCAAGAACTGCTATAACCCTTCCCCCCTTTATTAGTTAAATAGAGCAGCCTAAAACAAATAAATATTACGCTAAAAGTCGACCCTCGAAGTAAGTAAAATTAACTTAGGGGATACCGTAGACGGTAAAGGCTTTAACTAATAGCGGAGCCCCTTTCTATTTCTCTCCTCTAGCGCGGGAAATAATTAGCCCGAATTCGAGACAACTAGTGGAGATCGCGAGCCCAACGGAGAGAGTATTGACTAGGACCTCAAACGGCGACTCAGAGTATACGAGATTCAGGGAATCGAGGCCTCTACCGAGGTCCAGATAGCCGCGAGAAGAGTAGCCGAGGAGAACAAGCTGCTCTAGGAGCTCCTCAACTAGCATGGCATCGGCGACGACCACATATCCCGTTGCGTGCAGTCGGGCACCTTGCCACTTAATTCTAACTAAGACCAACCCTTTCACACCGACGACCCTAGGGCCGCTGTCCAGTCGCTGCAACAGCCTTCGGCTAAATAAAACATATTAAAAATGCTATTAGATAGCCAGAAAAGAGCCGGTTTCAGTGCATATCTTATGCAATTATCGGATACTAATTAAGCAGAGATCGGGAATCGAAAACCCCCGATCAATTAAGTAAAACAAGATGGAAGACCTTAAATGCCAACAACCTTAAACACAGCCAACCACCTTTGAAACTAAATATCTTCGGAACGGGTTGACTTACAAGGTCAGGAATTTTTAATCTGTATTTGTCATTTAATATGGTTTAATATAGTACTAGGTACAAGTATATATGTCACTTAGTTCTTTAATCCGAAATTGTCTATATAAGGAGGGGTCACCCCGCTATCATCCAGCTTTAGAATATTCACTTCTAATATATTCAAGCAATATAAAAATTCGAAAAAATTCCTGCCTTAATACTTTAAAGCCTTAGCTCTAAGACACCTTCTTTTCCAGCAAAGAAGAATAGGCAAATTAATAACTATAAACTTAACACAAGCGTCTATTTTTTATATATATACCATCGGGACCATACTACTAGCCGCCGATTAAATTCTATATCGGACCTAGTAATTTTAGTAAACGGTCTAAGCTACACTATGCGTTTATACCCGCTCCTCCTCCTTTCTTTATTAGACGTTGCGTGTGCTGGTGTCTGGGGAGGGAAGCATGTAACCACGATCTGCGCTACTAATAGCGGTAAAGGTGGGCGTGTCCGTGTCTCGGGGAAGAGGCGGGTAATGTGGGAGCGGTGGCTACTAAAGCACTCGCAACATACGAAAATCGAGCCTTGGTTTCTCAGGGTGAAATGTTGTTCGAGAGCTTCGGGTCGAGCCTGCTTACCCTGTTGTCCGTCAAACCCGGGGCCCTTCGGCCAGACGTAGCTTCGGGTGCGGGGTTTATGCGATCGGTAGGCATATTTAGCTAAGGTGCGTTGGTGTGGGAGCAATTTTGCCGTATGTTAAGTTATATCGCAATAATCTAATTCTCGCGAAGAGAGCAGAGCAAGGGGCATAATAATTGTGATTATTACTATTCGCCCCGTAGCAAATCTCTATTCGGCCCGGAGGACCGTGCGGCCCCAAATCTCCCCGCACCTACACCCGCACACCTAAATTAGCTGCGCACGCCTAGTACGCTTTAGACCACTTCCCTACGCGTTCTCTTCAATCGTGCAACGCGTACACGGCTTAATTCGTTTAAATAACACATCTTCGCGATATGCTCATATTACGCACGTTACGGCCCGGCTATTAGTCCGGCCTAGGCTACGTAGGCTGCGTAGCTGGGATGACCTCCTCCACCGACGAGGCCGGCGTAGCCCTTCTACCCCTGCCTTGTCTCCCTCGAGATCCCCTTGCCCGTGTATTTGCGCGCGCACGCGATCTTCCTCGTGACGGCCGGCTAAAGCCCCGACTGCCTCCTGCTCCTTGTAGTTCGTCGATCTCGGCTTGTGTGCGTGTGCGGCGCACGCTGGCGTTGAGCCGGCGGGTGCTAGCCTGACTCGACCGCGGCAGCCGCCTTTGCGTGCCTCTTGGCTGTGATGCCGGCTGTGATGCCGGCTGTGCGGCTGGCTCGAGGGCATCGTTAGGTCGGTCTCGCTGTGGCTCTAAGTCTCGAGGCACGGGCAGGCTAGTGTTCTTGGCTGCGCGAGGCCGGCCACGAAGGCTTTAAACCACGTTAGGGTCCCAGATTCGAAGGAGTGGCTCGTCGAGGTCCTAGGGGTAAAGAATTAGTATAATTCGTATATAAAGGGGGGGGGGTCTCTACTAAGGGCTTCTTAAGCTACTACCGAGGGTAAATATTATACTTCGTAAGCGGGCTCTTAGCTTAGAGGCGTTAGAAGATTATATAGGTATAAGGAAGCCCTTACTGCTATATAAATCGCCCCGTGTAAGAGGGCAGCGGCTGTGGCTCTCGCTCTTGCCCTTGCCCCGGCTCTAAGGGCATCGCGGCTAAGGCAAGCCGGTGTTGCTTAGCAAGGAGGTTAACCGCTTAGTAGGTAAGCTCTACGTTTAGCTTGCCTAGCTATTTTTAGCCGAGATAAAGAAGCCGCTGCCGCGCCTTTTAGCGGGCCGCCTCTTAGAGGTAGGAGCGTTCTTTATTCGCGATTATTTATAGTAATACATTATATAGGTAGAAGAGATCGCCGGTGCCTATAAGTAAATATAACTTTATATCCTTATATATAGTCTCGACCGGGCTATTAACCCTCTAGCCGAAGTTATAATAGCGGCTAATATAGTAATATGCCTACTGCTCGCGCTACGGTATATATTCCTTAGAAATATATCTTACGATATAGCCTTAGTATTGTCCGTACTTATAATTAAGCGCCCGCTAAGCTAACTAGAAGCCTGCCTTAGTTAGGGCGTAGATAATAGCCTTCTAAGTAGTAAATATGCCCTTACGGCTATAGTCTTTAGGTTATACGCTTAAGATCTCGCCTTTAGCTTCTTCTTATATAGCGACTTAGCCGAGGAAGATATCGGTAGGGTTATTAGTAGGATCGTTAGCGCCGTTAGCGCCGTTAGCCTTATCGTCGTTAACGCTACTAGGCTCCTTTTAATATAACTTAATTCTCGCGTTAATATTAGCGTTAATATAATAGACGTAAAGTTACTACTATAAGGAAGGGAAAACGCATAAGAGTACGTTTTTAAGGGCTTTTTCCTTATCTATAATAACTATAGATAGCGCCGCGGCCCTAACCTCGAGGCGAAGCTCGTTAAGGCGGTTATAAAGCTACTAGAACCCTTCTTCCTTCTCTATATTAATAAGGCCGAACGCGAAGTTAGCTATAGACCGTTAATTAGTAACTCTAATAGCCTAGAAGAGGTATATCTTAGAGCGGTTCGTTTTATATATATTATTAAGTCCTAAGACTTCCGGAAACCGCTTCTATATTTACTTATACTAATAATATATCTAGAAGATAGCCTTAACCTTCTACTTATCGTTATCGTCGCTATATTTAACTATATACTTAAGGCCGCAACGCTAGAGGTAATCGATAAAGGTCTAGGTCATAGTCTTACTACTAAGGGCTATAGTATAGATCTTCTAGCGGTCGTTATAGATATCTCGCTACTAGAAGAAGCTTTCCTTAGTAGAGTCCCTAATAATCGAGGCTATCTCGCGAGCTAGGAGGGCACGATGCTTTAAGAGGCTCTTCTCGAGCTCTTATTATAGTTAGGTATAGCGGCGATAAATATTATAAGCCGATAGATCGATTAACTGCCCGTAGTTATAACGGCCTTTATAGCGGAAAGTCTACTTCTAGTTAGAGCTTTCCTTTATTAAAGCCGTTACCTTAAATAGGCAGTCGGTCTTCTAGGTAGATGCCTTACGAAGCCTAATGCCCTTAGAGGGCCGGCAGCGCCCACGATCGTAGATTAAGATACGAGTTATAGGCTATGCCGTTCTATTAACTACGCGCTTGCCCTAGCTATTGCGCTTAACGAGGGCGGCGCCGTTATTACGATAGAACGTCTATATAAAGCTAAAGAGCTCGTTAAAGGAGTTAAAGGCGTTAGAGGGCGGTAGCGGCGGAATTAGCTAATCCCTATTAGGCTCCTCGTCTAGCTACTCGTCGGGCTCCTCGTCGGGCTGCTCGTTAGGCTTAGAATTAAATAAAGCTTAAAGATCTATTACGAAGGCGTTGACGGCGATAACGGCGTTAAGCGGCGTTAGGAGGAAAATTTACTCTTCCTTATATACTACTAGCGCGGCCTACGAGGAATTCGTCGTCGCTAGGCGTTAGTAGGTAAATTTCTCGCGAAGAGAGATGCGAGAAGTGCATAAAAATGCACGAAGGTGAAATTGGAAGTAAGGGGTCGGACAGGCAGGGCAGAGAGATTTGATTCTTGCGTGAGCAGCAATTACGGCAGGGGAGTAATTATTGTATTGCCTTAATTGTCCTTCTTTCCTCTATCTAACGCCCCTCTTTATACCCATCTAGCATCTCAATTAACAAAGAAGATCCTGCTTAAAGAAGCTACTAATGTCCTTTCGACTACCGAGCTTTTTGCCGGTTTTCCCCCTCTTTTCTAGCCGTTGCCGGCATATCCGTCTTATCTTTCGCTACCTCTATAGGAAGCCATCGCTACTTCTACTTCCCCTTATGCCCCTACCCTCCTTTCTGCACCTCTTTTTAGCTCCTTCTTCCTTCTTCTATACCGGGTGTTTTTAGCTTCCTTGGTCCCTCGTGCTAAGGGATATCTCCGAGAACTGCGAAATCAGGCCACGCTTCGCGATACACCCCCTTAGCTATGGCCTGCCCCTTAAGGGCATAGCTAATACGGCTTCGGGCTGGTGAGCGTATAGAGGAGGTTTTAGTCTGCACTTATCCCCTACTCGAGAAATCCGGGTTTTAGCCCCGGGCTCTTTTAGACCTACTTTAGGAAAGGGGCCTAAGGAGGAATTTAAGTCCTATAAGAAAGGGGGGCTTCTCTAAGGACAAGTCCCTAAAAAGGGGGCCTTTAAGAAGAATAAGTCCTAATTAAGCTAGGGGCCCTCCTTTAAGATAAGTCCTAATTCCTCTCTTTAGCTATAGACGTCTCCTTCCTCCTACGTACTATTAGCTCCTCTTATAGACTCTTAAGGCGGGCTTCTAAGGATAGCTTTTCTCGAACGTCTTTTAGCCTAATTTGCTATAAAAAGACAGCTAGCTTCTACTTTAGTAGGGGCTTCGTAAGACCGTCGGCTTTTATCGATGCCGTTAGAACCTAACGGACGGAAATAAGTCCCCTTTAGACCTCTTAGCGTAACTAATGCTAGTAGATATCGATATACCGTAGCCGGGTTAATAGCTTACTATTTTCCTTTATAAGAATTCGTATAGTCTACGTGTTATCGCATTCTATAGCTAACGGGGACGGAATTTATAGTCGTAATAATATTAGTAGCCGGCTAAGGAAAATCGCTTCTTTTAACGCTTCTAAAAGAGCTAGTAGCTCTGCCTCCGTACTAGAAGTCGTAACGGTAGCTTACTTCGAAGCTCTCTAAGCAATAGTTCCTTTAAAAAGGGATTTAATATACCCTTATAAGCTCTTTCTATCTAAGGAATTGTCCGTAAAGGACGAATCGCTTAAATAAAGGAAGATTTCGGTAGCTAATTTCCTTCCCTGCCCTCCTAGGCGCAGACTATATAATCTCGTTAAATAGAGATAAAGGATAGCTCTATCTACTACTTCTTAATACCTAGGGCTAGGATTCTAGTTATGCCTAGCTAGCCGGGAGACCGTAAAAGAGATATCCGGTCTAGTAGAAATAGCTAAAAAAAGCAAGGAGCCTACCTTCTATTAATATTAGTGTTTCTCTTGCTCCCTAGCTTAAAAGGACGGATTAGGCAAAGCTCTTCGTCTAATATAGGCGTAGAGGAAGCTTCTTATCGAGGGAATTAGGGAGGAATTTATAAGCGACCTTATCGATATAGGCGTCTTAGGTAAGCTAGATAGTCCGTTAGGACCTATTCCGAAGGATTCGTATCCCTAGGAACCACTTTAGCTCCCCTAGCCTAGTTATCTTATACCTTTATTATAGGCCTCGTATAGCCTCCCTAGCATTAGCTTCTTCCTCTTTTAGGTAGGCCTAGATAAGGTTATCGACGTAAAAGAAGAGCGTGATTTTTTCCTTCTATATTATATATGGTTCCTAAGGGACTTTCTTAAAGCCTAGGGCTTCGAGGGAACCTATTAAATACTATTACTAAAGAAGGGGTAATCTTCGTAGTCCGTATAGAGCTTTCCTAAGCCGTAGAACCTTTCCTAGCTATTAGAAGCCTAGTAGAAGGCGTATATAGATAACTTCTTCTTCTTCCTCGAGTAGATAGTTAATAAAGGCGTTAACTGTATCTATCTATTCGAGCTCGAGGTCGAATTCTGCTACTATAGCTATAAGGGTCCGAAAAGACATCCCTACTAAGGTAGTTGCCCTAGTAGGTAGATCCCCTTTTTCCTATTAATTCCTATAGATAACTAGCCGGGCTTTGCACTTTTAAAGGAAGCTATGTTTATTAGTCTTATAGATAAAGACCTACTTATAGCTAATGACCTGTTTTCCTCTTACCTTTTCCTTAAGGACCTCTTCGAAAGACCCTATCTCTTCGTATAAGGCTAGGTGGTCTTTCTAGGCCTAGAAAAACTAGTCTCTAAAGGGGTGTTTTTCTGGCTGCTTCTAGTTTGCTAGTAGGTCTAGGAGGTCTCTTTTATATACTTTCCTTGCTGATAGCTATGGCTTAAAGAGCCGGCCTGCTATAAACGCTCCGTGGGAACCGTCTTCTATTAGCGTTAGGTAGAAGTCGGAAAAACGATCGAAATAGGGGAGAGGTTAGTCTTCTTTCGTATCGGGCCCTATACCTTCCTTTGCTTCTTAAAGTAGGGATAAAAAGGCAGCCGGATAATCCTTCGAGAGAGGTGCCTTTCCTACCCCCTTAGGGGCTAAGACAGGAAGACTAACTAAAAAAGCTGCTTCTAGATCTTCTTCTTATTCTATAAGAGGAGGCGTAGGGAGGTAGGCGTATTTTAGCTCTACCGCTTTCCTATAGTCTCCTTCTTCGTCTAGATTATCTAATCTAGCAGCTTCCTCTTCTTCTTCTTCGAAGTCGGCGTTATCCTTAACTACTTTAACGTCGGTTTCTTCTTCTATTTCCTTATCTAGGACCTCTTCTTAAGACTATTAGGAAGGGGGGATTTAAATCTTCTAAATTAGCTAACGTTAAGAGAGTAAGAGGGGCTATTAATCCCTCTTTCCGTCGAAGAAGCTAGATTCGTCGAAAATTATATCCTTAGTCGAAATAACCTTTCGTAGAAGAGGAATCTAAATCTAGAAGATATTCGTAGAATTATACCCGACAAGGTAACTAATAAAGGCTCTAGGATTAAGCTTTCTTTTCTTCTTCCTTTTTAGCTATATATCGGTAGTTATAGCGTATACCTTATAGCCGTAGGCACGAAGGTAGGCTAGCGAGGCCCTCTTCTTCGTAAAGAGCTCGAGGGGGGATTTCTAGTCTATTCCTTAGGTAGCCCCTCTAGGGGTCTAGTTCTATAGGTAATAGGCGGTCTTAACGACTTCCCTCTAAAGGTCGTGGGGAAGCCTTATAGTAAGTCTTATCGTATAGGCCCTTTCTATTATAGCACCCCCTAATCTTTCTGCCCCTCCGTTCTAGGCCTAGGTATTCGGTACTAACGGGAGGGGTAAAATTCCCCTTTTTCGAAGCTAATTTAAGATATCCTTCGTAAATAGCTCTCCGTTAGACTATATCTTCTTTACCTCGTAGCTAAAGTAGGATTTTATCTAGTTAACGAAGTCCCGGAGGGTAGACTAATTATACTTACTTAGGTAGGTCTATAAGAAATAAGGGAAAACTATCCCTAAAAAAGCGTCTATAAAAAACATTACCCTAACGAAGCTTTCTTAATCCCTAGAGACGTCGGTCTAGTCGACCTAAATTTCCTTATACGGCTGGTCCGGCCGTAAAGGCGTTCGTCTAGAAATTCGTCTCTTAGTCTTCCCTTAGCCGTAGTATTCGTATTCGACGGTCTTTAGGCCCCTTATTCGTATGCCCTATTATTAGCCTAGCTTATGCAAAGCTAGGGGGCCCGGGTAACTAAGTCGTGCGTGCTAAAGAAGACCGTCTCCTTAGGCTGCCGGAAGAGGGTCCTTTAAACCTACCCTCCTTTAAGTAGGGAAAGCTAACTTCTTAAGAGATTCCTTCCTAAGGATAGGTCGGAATTCGAGAATAAATTAACCGAATTTCTCCTCGATAAGCCTAATAGTCTAATTCTTCTAGACTAGCCTTATAGGCTTAGACGTCGTATCCTAGAAGATTCCTTCCTCTCGAAGAAGGCGGAAGGAAATTAGGCTCGTTAAAAATCGAGGGCAAAAAGCTACCCTTTTTCGTCGAAGAATTTATATAGACCCGTTAGGTAATTTCATCGTAAAATTTACCCTTCTATATCCCTCTATCTATACGGTTAATTCCCCGGCAATAAGATATTCCTTTCGTGCCTTCTTAAAGGACCGGAATTATAAGAGTATATTATAAATATCGATAGAAGCACTAGAGTTAAGGATAGCTGATTTTCGTAGGGGATAATTAGAGGGTTCTAACGGCTGGTTTTAGCCTTATTAATCTATAGGGAAGACGAAGGCCGGATTTACTATACTAACGATTTTTCCTCGAATTTTTAGCTCGAATAAGGGCAGCGGCGTTAGTTACTATTTCTTAGCAACCCGAATCTCGTCTATCTTCTTCTATAATAAGGGGTCCTCCTTAAAAGACTATTATACTATTTCTCATAGCCTCTTTAAAGGGTTAATTCCTTTAGGTCGGTTTTCCTCGAAGATCTACTAGTAGTCTTCTAGCCGATAGGGCTTTTTGCATGCTTAGTAGGTAGGTCGATTCCTCCTTATACGTTGTTTCTTCGAGGAATCCTTGTCTTAGTCCGGAAGGTCTACTTAAAAACCCCCCCTTTTTACCCCTTATTGCTAATTTTAACGAAGAGGTTCGATTTCGACTAGTTCCCTAATTTTTCGACTAACGGACTAAAAGGTCTATTAGGGGACTAGTCGGGCCGGTCTAACTAACGGGACCGGGGCCGGGCCCGGAGTAAGATACGGAGCCGGGGCCGGGCCTAGGGCCGCAGCTGCAGTTAACGACGGCGTTGAGGCTCTCGAGGGAGGAGGAGCTAGAGGGGCAACAGCCGCAGCAGCAGCAGCGGGAGCCGCAGTAACAGGGGCTGCAGCAGCTATAGGGGCAGCAGGTCGAGCCGTCTAGGTCGAGTGCTAGCCACGAAGGAATAAGACTACTTGCTATTATACTCTAGTAGCCTCTTCGTCTAGTTCCCGGCTAGCTTCTCGAAAGATAGTCGAGTAACCGTTACTAATAGGCTTTATTAGTAGAGATATATCCTATAGCTACTAGCCGGAAAGAGCTTCTATAAGGAAGTATTAGTTAGCTTCCTTAAGGATCTCTTCCTACTTAGCTAGCCACGAAGAAGCTAGTAGGTTCCTAGCAGAAAAAGCTCCTAGGTGGGCCGTATAGGTCTTCCTAATACGGTTAGTTATATAACCTCTTAAGGGAGCTATCGAGGTCTCGAGCTTTAAAAGCCACTGCCTAGGAGTCTCTTCCTCTCGAAGAGAGATTAGCTTTACGGCACTAACGGATTCCGTTATCGCCGTACGAGCAGCCGTTAGTAGCTTCGTTTTATAGAGGTATTCCTTTCGGTAACTCTCGTAGTCGCCTAAGGTAGCAGAAAAAGCTCTCTATTATATAGAGGTTAGCTTAGAGAAGAGGGTAGCTCCCTCTATAAAGTCCGTTGCCTTAGGACGAAGAGGGGGCTTAAGAGGGTCCTACTTATTAAAGAAGACTAAATTATAGATAGTTCTATCTACCCGAGCCCGTAGCTCCTTTACCTACTTATCCTAATCTTAGGGCTCTATAAGAATCGTCCTATAGACCGTAGGGACGGTAGAGGAGTCGATTTTCGTTATTATTGCGGGGAAAGGTAGAAAAGTCGGTTAAAAATCGGCTTTTCTAATAAGAGGGGTAAAAGGAAGCTACGAGGGATATAAGAAAGGTGCCTTTTATAGTAGCCGGAAGGTATAGGAATTCTATTCCTCCTAGGCTTAGAACTTTCGCGAAGAGAGATACGAGAAGTATATATAAAATATATAAAGGTAAAATTAAAAGTAAGGGGTCGGATAGGTAGGGCAGAGGGGTTTAATTCTTATAGGAGCAGTAATAAAGGTAGGGGAGTAATTATTATATTGCCTTGATTTTCCTTCTTTCCTCTATATAACGCCCCTCTTTATACCCGTCTAGCATCTCGATTAATAAAGAAGATCTTACTTAAAGAAGCTATTAATATCCTTTCGACTACCGAGCTTTTTGCCGGTTTTTCCCCTCCTTTCTAGCCGTTGCCGGCTTATCCGTCTTATCTCTTACTACCTCTATAGGAAGCTATCGCTACTTCTACGTCCCCTTATGCCCCCACCCTCCTTTCTATACCTCCTTTTAGCTCCTTCTTCCTTCTTCTATACCGGGTGTTTTTAGCTTCCTTAGTCCCTCGTGCTAAGGGATATCTCCGAGAACTACGAAATCAGGCTACGCTTCGCGACAGCTATAAGCTATATTTAACTAAGGAAAAATTAATATAGAAATACTATATAAAAATTAAAAGGATATAAAACGAAAACTTAATATTTAATATAAAAATAAATAGAATTATAAAGTATAGTAAGTAATTAACTATAAAGTAGTATAATATAAACGATATAGCGTTAAGAAATAAGAAATCTTTAATTTACTATAAGAAATTAGTCTCTTAAGCCTTAATATAATACTATATAATAAAAATATAAAGAAATAATATTAATAATAAATTAAAGAAGAATACTTAAATAAAATAAATAAGGACTAAGTAAAAAATAAAGTATACTATTTATAAAAGGGCTATAAACTAGCACGATATAATAAGATCTAAGGACCTTATATATAATAATAGTAAGCTATAGTAACTAAATAGTATTAGATATTTAAATCGTAGGATATTATATATATATACTTTTAGATTATAGTATAATAAGTAATTACGTTTTACTTAAAGTTATTAATTATTACTAACTTATATAGAGATATAAAAAAGATCTATATAAACTTATAAATATTAAAGGAGAGGCCTTTAACTATAATAATAGAATTATTAATATAGAGAATAATTACCTTAATATTAATATTTAAGGCTATAATTCTCGCAAAGAGAGATATAAGAAGTATATAAAAATATATAAAGGTAAAATTAAAAGTAAAGGGTCGGATAGGCAGGGCAGAGAGATTTAATTCTTATAGGGGCATTAATAAAGGTAGGGGAGTAATTATTATATTGCCTTAATTATCCTTCTTTCCTCTATCTAACGCCCCTCTTTATACCAATCTAGCATCTTAATTAATAATATAAATCCTACTTAAAGAAGCTACTAATATCCTTTTAACTACCGAGCTTTTTTACCGGTTTTCCCCCTCTTTTTTAGCCGTTACTAGTATATCCGTCTTATCTTTCGCTACCTCTATAAGAGGCTATCGCTACTTTTACTTCCCCTCTTACCCCTACCCTCCTCTTTATACCTCCTTTTAGCTCCTTCCTTAAAACCTGTTTTTTAGCTTCCTAGGTCCCTCGTACTAAGGGATATCTCTAAGAACTACGAAATTAAGCTACGCTTTACGATAATAATAAATAAGTTAATTTTAATATTATAAATATTAAAGAATATAACCTTATATTAAGACTTTTATAGCTATAGTAAAGGAACCTACTAATTAACTAGAAAACTAGCTAGCTATATTAAGATAAAGATATAAGTTTCTAAGACTAATATATTTAAAAGAAAGTAAAATTTTATAATGATTTACCTACTAAATAAGAAAAACGGGATAACTATTTAAGTAAATTATTATAGGCTTTAGTAATATAAACGAAAATAATAACTAAACTAGTAGATATAATAAAATTAACTAATAAGATTTATATACTAACTAATATAGCTATATAACTTAGTATCTAATATAAATAGAATAAAGGATGTAATATAAAGATTTAAAGAGTTATTACTACTTTAAGGAAAGACCTTAAATAAATTAATAAAAAGCTTAAGTTAAGAGAAACTAGCTCTTAAAAGAAAGAATAAAGCTTATAAGATAAAATAAAGAATATCCCTTAGAAATACCGGAAATATAATAAATTCTTTAAGGAAGAACTTAAGATAAGGTTACTTAAATATAGTTAATAAGACTATAAAATTTACCTTTAGGATAGAATAACGCCGACGTTTTATAAGATTTATAACTTAAACGAAAAGTAACTATAAACGCTATACGACTACCTTAATAAGAATCTATAAAAGGGATATATATAAACGTCAATATTTAAAGTAAGCTACTTAGTAATATTTATTTTAAAGAAAAATAGTAACCTATAACTAGTTATTAACTATAAACGCTTAAAGAATATTATAATAAAAGACCGAATACTATTACTACTTATATTAGAACTATAAGATTAACTATATAGTAAAAAATAGTTTATAGCCCTTAACCTTAAAGGCGCTTATAACTTAATATATATAAAAAAGGGATATAAATAAATAATAGCCGTTAAAACGAAATTTAAACTATTTAAATATCTAGTAATACTATTTAAACTTATTAATATACTAGCTACCTTTTAATAGATAATTAATAATATATCCTATATAAATACTTAGATATCTATATAGTAGTATACTTAAATAATATCTTAATCTTTTTAAATACCTTAAAAGAATATAAGGAATATATTTATAAGGTACTCTATATACTTTAAAATATAAAGTTACTAGTTAAACTAAAGAAGAGTAAGTTCTATATATAAGAAGTAAACTTCCTTAAATATATAATCTTATAAAAGAGATATAGATATAATAAAATAAGATTAACTTAGTTAAAAAATAGCTAATACTAAAGAATCTTAAGGATATATAAAGTTTCCTAGGATTTATAAATTACTACTAACGATTTATTAAAGATTTTAGAAAGATTATAGTACTACTATATAACTTAATAAAAAAGGAAAAAGAATTTATATAGGATAATAAAGCTAATAAAGCTTTTAAATATATTAAAACTATAATTATATAAGAACTAGTCTTAACTACCTTTAATCTAAAATAATAAATAGAACTTAAAACTAATATATTAAACTTTACTTTAAGAGTATAAATTAAATAAAAAGATAATAAAAGAAGACTACGACCGATTATATTCTATTTAAAGAAGCTTTATAGTATAGAACTTAATTACCTTATTTATAATAAAGAATTCCTTATAATTATTTAAGCTTTTAAGGAATTTTAATACTACCTTCTTAAAAGTAAGTATAAAGTTAAGGTTTATATAAATTATAAAAATATCTTATACTTTATAATAATTTAATAGTTAAACGGATAATAGATCTAATAGGCTAAATACTTATTAGAATTTAACTATAAAATAATTTATAGAAAAGGAATAAAAAATAGTTAAGCTAATACTATTAATCGATAAAGTAACTATAATATATAGGCACTTATAGTAAAAGGATAGCTCTTAGAAATTAACGAAAATAGGAACTATTAGTAATAATAGCTAAATATAATATTTAAAGTATAACTTAATAACTCGATTTACTAAAAGATCTTAAAATAAATAAAAGAATATAAAGTACTAAATAGATATAATATAGAATATTTAGAAGTTTTAATATAGAAAAATAAAATCTAGATACTATTAGAATTATAAGATAAAGTTATATAAGATATATATAAATATTTAATATATAGATACTAAGGAGTCTAAAAAATAATAAAACGGATTAAACGATAATATAACTTCTTATAGTTTAAGGAAGTAGTATAATAAGTTATTAAAAATATAAACTTTATATATAAAGTAAGGCTAAATAATATAAGCTATATAAAGAATTATAACTACTATTAGTACTAAAGAAACTATAGGATTTAATAGCTTTTAACTATATTATAAAGCTATTACTATTAAAAGAACTTATAACTAACGTTAAGTATAATAGTATATTTATTACTATTAATAGATTAATAAAGTATAGATACTTCTTACTATATAAAGAAGTAAGTAATATGGAAAAGCTAGTATATATATTCCTATAAATAATTATTAGTAATTATAGACTACTAGATAAGATTATCTTTAATAAAAGAAGTATATTTATAGCTAAGTTTTAGTAAGCTCTTATAGTATAATTAAAGACGAAATATAAGCTTAGTATAGCTTATTACTTATAATTAAATAGATAAATAAAACGACTTAACTAAACGCTTAAATAATATTTATAATACTATATTAATTATAAATAAAACAATTAAGTTAAATAGCTACTAATAGCGTAACTAGCTTATAATAGCTTAGTTATAGAAATAATTAAGCTCTTATTAGTATACGCTAATTATAGATATAACCTAGAAGTATTTAAGGTTACTTAATAAAGACTATAAGTAAAATAAGTAATATTATAAGTAGATTAGCTATAAAATTATATAAATATATATAATAAGAACTTTAATTTATTAAAGAACGAATATCTACTTACTATAATTAGAAAAGATTATAAGGACTAATCTTTTAAGAGGGAGATATAGTTTACCTTAATTAATAAAATATTAAAATAAAATAACTAAGTAATAAATTAGATTTTAAGAAACTTAGACTATTTAAGGTTAAGAAAACTATTTTAAAATTTAACTATAAACTTATACTACTAATAATAATATAGATATACTTAATATTTCTTATCTTATTATTAAAACTAATACTATAAAATACTAAACTATAGGAAAAAATCGAAGTTAATAATAATTAAGAATATAAAATAAAATAAATACTAGATATAAGAAAATAAGGTTAATAATAAGAATACCTTATTAAATAAAAAGGATATAAACTAAAGGAAAATACCTAGGAACTACCTAAGTATTTAACTTATTATAGTTCTTTACTTTAATAGTTTTACTAAGTAAACCTTTACTTAGAAATATAAAGTTACTAAGAATACTATCTTAGTTTAATATATTTAAGGTACTAAATAATTAAACCTCGCTAATAGTAATAGTTTTCTTATTTAATAAATAAACCGATTTATTTTAAAAAGAACGTATTATACTATCTTCTTTATTAATAGCTTATATACCCTACTAAAATAACTTACTACCTTAATCTTTTAAGAAACGCTTTTATTTCTTAATTTAAGCTAGGTAAGCTATTACTTCCTTTAACGCTTTTTTTACTTTTTATTCGTCTAAATTAATCTTTTACTATTAATTTATAATATAACGAATAAAGAAAGAAGGAATATTAGTAAAAAGAATAATAAGGAAGGAAAGGGATAAAATAAATAAGTAGACGCTATATTATAACTATTATAAGAACGGCCTATAAAGGTATATTTAAAACACCGATTAAAACGCTCGCCGACCTTATAAGTTAGGCTTAACTAAAAATAATAAAAGTAAGGTATAAGTTTAATACTATAGATCTTAGTCTAAGATACTAGCGCCGATTATTAATATAATTTATTAGAATTATAAAAATAGGGTTTTTAAATATAACTAAATATACTATTAGTAGTATATCTTAAAAGGATAAAGGAATAAGGAATAATATACTTATATATAATATAATAAGGGTATATTTATATATAGCGGCTAAGGTAGTAAGTCTTAAGGGTAAGATTAAAAGGAGGGGAGGTATCTTATTATAACTATAGTTTAGTAAACCGCGGGGACTAGCGTATATTATAAGGATATATAATATGGGGAGCAAGGAATATTAAACGGACTAATAAGCTAATTAAGTTTAAAGTAATAGGTTACTTTAGCGCTTTAATACTTTATAGCTAGGATTACTTAGTACTCTCGGCGATCTAAGGAAGCTCTTAAGATATATAAGGAAGGAATAGAATACTCCTTTAAATAGATAGCTTAATAGCTTTTAATATTATAATTATTACGATCTTTATTACGATCTTATCTTTAATTCTAATTACTTAATTACCTAGTTATAGTTTATAGTCTATAACCTTTAACTTATAACTAACGTAATATACTTATTATTACTTAGACTACGCCCTATTATATCTATTAATATAAACCCCTTAAAGGTTTATCCCTTAAGAATAATACTAGTTATTATAATTAATAGTTATAATATTACTTAAAGTAATATAGTATTATACTAAATAAGAGCTTTTAATATATAATAATTAGTATTATTCTTAAGATATAAACCTATTAAGGGGTTTATATTAATAGATATAATAGGGCGTGGTCTAAGTAATAATAAGTATATTATATTAATAATAAGTTAGAGGTTATTAACTATAGACTATAACTAAGTAATTAAAATTAAAGATAGAATTATAATAAAAATCTATATTAAAAGCTAGAGAGCTATTTATTTAAAGGAGTAAAAGTAAGTAGCTATATATACTTATAAAGACTATCTTTAAATTATAAACCTAGCTATAATCCCCTTTATAGCTTATTATAGCTTACTTATAAGCTATACTCTTAAGTAGTAATCTATATATATAAGGCTTACTTAGCTTATATATACTTTAAGTAAGCTAAGCTTAAGTAACTTTTTATTTTAACTATTATTTTAAGCTATCTTATTATATAACTATAGCTAGCTCTTTTATAGCCTACTAACTATAGTTATAATATTCTACTTATATTATTAATTACTTAATCTTATACTTATTACTTATACCTTTTAATAATAATAGTTACTTAACTATTTTTTAAGAAGCTAGCTAAGAACTAAATAAAGAGGCTACTTAAGTAAAATAATAAGTAGTCTTATTCTTTTATAGCTAGTATTTAACTTAAACGGCTTAACCTACTACCTTTATAGCTACTATAGCCCTTCTTACTATAGCTCTTACTATTACTACTACTATTACTACCCCTCTAGCTCTTCCTCCTTAAAGAGCCTCGACCTTATCTTTAATAGCTACCCTTATCCTAGCCCTAGCTCCGCTTACTACTCTAGGCCCGGCCCTAGTAGTTCGCTTACTTAACTAGTCCCTTAATAAACTTATTAGTCTATTAGTTAAATAATTAAGGAGCTAGTTAAATTAGAACCTTATTAAAATTAATAATAAGGTATAAAAAGTAAGGGTTTTTAAGTAAACCTTTTAAACTAAGATAAGGATTCCTTAAAGAAATAAAAGACTAAAAGATAAAACAGCTACCTAGCCTATAAATCCCTAAGCTATAGGTTATTATAGTACTAATAGGTCTTTAAGGAAAACCGACTTAAAGGATTTAACCTTTTAAAGAAGCTATAAGAAACAATTTAATAGCCTCTTAAAAAGGACCCTTATAAGAGCGCTACTAAGAGGTATAAGCTAATAAAGTACTTAGGTATATAGCTTTAATATATTAGTACGGTATTAATAGGGAATTATATATACCTTACTTATAAGTTATAAATTACTTATTACTTTAATTAAAAAGGAAAAATCCCTTTTTTAATAAGCTTTAGTCTTATAATAAAGAGAATATAATATATATATAAGGCCTCCTTATTATATATATTATTAAGATTATACTAGTAACCTATCTAGAGGTATTTAGAACTTTAGCTTTAAATAAGAGGGAAAAACTAAAGTACTTAAAAGAAAACCCTCCCTTCTTTTATAGCTATTAAAAGGTATAAGTAATAAGCGTAGAATCGGGTAATTAATAACGTAAGCGGAAAGATCGGTCGAAGGAGTATAGGGTAGGATTTCGTCCGGAGCTTATAATAAGTATATAAGGGGCTAAATATATCGCAAAGCATAGCTTAATTTCGTAGTTCTTAGAGATACCCTTTAGTATAAGGGACTAAGGAAGCTAAAAACACCTAGTATAGAAGAAGGAAGAAGGAGCTAAAAAGAGGTATAGAAAGGAGGGTAGGGGTATAAAGGGAAGTAAAAGTAGCGATAGCTTCTTATAAAGGTAGTAAAAGATAAGACGGATATACCGGTAACGGCTAGAAAAGAAGGGAAAAACTAATAAAAAGCTTAGTAGTTAAAAGAATATTAATAGCTTCTTTAAGTAGGATCTTCTTTATTAATTAAGATGCTAGATAAGTATAAAGAGGGGCGATAAATAAAGGAAAGAAGGATAATTAAGGCAATATAATAATTATTCCCCTACCGTAATTACTACCCTTATAAGAATTAAATCTCTCTGCCCTACCTATCCGACCCCTTACTTTTAATTTTACCTTTATATATTTTTATATACTTCTTATATCTTTCTTTATAAGAGTTATAAGCCTAGGAGGAATAGTATTCCTATACCTTCTAGCTACTATAAAAGGCACCTTTCTTATATCCTTTATAGCTTCCTTTTACCCCTCTTACTAGAAAAGCCGATTTTTAACTGATTTTTCTACCCTTCCCTATAATAATAACGAAAACCGACTCCTTTACTATCCCTACGGTCTATAAAACGATTCTTATAAAGCCCTAAGATTAGGATAAGTAAGTAAAGGAGCTACGGGCTCGTATAGATAGGACTATCTATAATTTAGTCTTCTTTAATAAGTAGGACCCTCTTAAGCCCCTTCTTTATCTAAGGGTAACGGACTTTATAGAGGGGGCTACCCTCTTCTCTAAGCTAACCTCTATATAGTAGAGAGCTTTTTCTACTACCTTAGGCGACTATAAGAGTTACTAAAAGGAATACCTTTATAAGACGAAGCTACTAACTACTTATTATTATCGCGTATACTATATGCGTTAATTAACGCTATCGCTTATATCTAATAAGCGGCTATATCTTTTTCGTAATAATTATAACTATAGTTAGCGGGCTATAGGAGAGCTAGCTACGTTTACGTAATAAGGCGGCTTAGAATAATAGTTAGGACGAGAAGTTACTTAAGCTTAGCTTACCTAGAGCGTACGTAAGCTAAGTAAGCCTTATATAAATAGATTACTACTTAGGAGTATAGCTTATAAGTAAGCTATAGTAAGCTATAAAGGGGATTACGGCTAAGACTATAATCTATAGATAGTCTCTATAGGTATATATAGCTACCTACTTTTACTCCTTTAAATAGATAGCTCGATAGCTTTTAATATATTATTATTATTATAATCTTTATTACGATTTTATCTTTAATTTTAATTACTTAATTATATAGTTATAGTCTATAGTCTACGACCTCTAACTTATTACTAACGTAATATACTTATTATTACTTAGACTACGCCCTATTATATTTACTAATATAAACCCCTTAATAGGTTTATCCCTTAAGAATAATATTAGTTATTATATATTAAAAGCTCTTATTTAGTATAATACCGCGTTATTCTAAGTAATATTATAACTATTAATATACCTATATAGTAAACTAGATTAACTAACTCTAGAGATACTATATCGCCTTAGGATATAATATATAAGATTATTACCTTTTAATATAAGGTATAGTTACTTAGGAATAAAGGAAGTAATAAATAAGTTAAGGACCTTAAAGAAGTAGTTAAAATAAAATAGCTAGGACTATTCGATAGTACTTATAGTATACTTCGAGACTTTCTTACTTAACTTAAGGCCTATTACTAGTTCTACCCTATTAAACTCTCGGACTTAGTTAAAAAGGTATACTATATAGGAAATTATTTATCTAGAATAGTACTTACTTAGTTTAGACCTATTATAAGGGATTTTCTCGATAACTAACTAGCGCGATAAGATAATAAGATAGATAAAGTCTTAACTAGTTTCTAAGGATTTTAAGAAGCTATTATAAAGGTATTTAGAATAACTAATAAGGAATAAGAAGCTAAATAGAAACTTTAAGAACTTTAATAGAGGATCTTAATATTAAATTATACTATAAAGTTCCGTTAAGTTACCTTAAAACTTAATTAAGATAATAAATCCCTTATATTATAATTCTATAATAGGCTTAAAAAGGAAGTTAAGTATAAGCTTTATAAGGAAAATCGACCTAATAACCTTTTAGACTATATTACTATAGTAATATAAATTAACGATAGATAGTATATATAATATTAAGAAAAGAAATAAGGAAGAGGAAACTAAAACCCTTCTTATAAAAATAACTTTAACTAATACGCTAACTATAAAAAAAAGCGCGAAACTCTTATTACCTATACTTATATAACTAACTTAGGTAAGATAGATCTAAATATAATATAGAAAAGTAAAGGAAAGTATTTTTATCGCGAAGCGTGGCCTGATTTCGCAGTTCTCGGAGATATCCCTTAGCAAGAGGGACCAAGGAAGCTAAAAAACACCCGGTGTGGAAGAAGGAAGAAGGAGCTAAAAAGAGGTATAGAAAGGAGGGTAGGGGTATAAGGGGAAGCAGAAGTGGCGATGGCTTCCTATAGAGGTGGCGAGAGATAAGACGGATATGCCGGCAACGGCTAGAAAGGAGGGGAAAAACCGGCAAAAAGCTCGGTAGTCGAAAGGACATTAGTAGCTTCTTTAAGCAGGATCTTCTTTGTTAATTGAGATGCTAGAAGGGTATAAAGAGGGGCGTTGGATAGAGGAAAGAAGGACAATCAAGGCAATATAACAATCACTCCCCTACTGCAATTGCTGCCCCCGCAAGATTCAAACATCTCTGCCCTGCCTGTCCGACCCCTTACTCCTAATTTCACCTTCGTGCATTTTTATGCACTTCTCGCATCTCTCTACGCGAGAATTTTAACTATAAGAAACTTAGATATTACTTTAAAGAATATAAATAACCTTATAAGGAGAAGAAAACCTATTAAGTACTAGCCCTAAAAGGTAAGAAATACCTAAACGCTATTAATAGATAGGAACTAAAGTATAAACTCCTTAGTTAAACTATATACTATAACGATAAATATATAGTATACTTAAGCGATAAGAATAATACTAAATAGTTCTTAAAGTAACTAAAGAAAACCTTTATAATAATATAATAAAGGGATCCTAAAATATAAAAATAAGTTAAATTTATAGAACTAAAATACCTTTATTTTAAAGGAGTCTCTTAAGACTAAATTAAGAAGAATAGTAAACGATTTTAGGAAGATATATAAAATAAAATTAATAATAATAATAGGTAGTCTATAAATAATATAATAAAGAAGATATAGATATAGCCCTTATACTTATAAAACTTAAATAGTAACTTAAAGAGGAATAATAAAGTATTAACGATATAAGCTTTAAAGAATAAGAAATACTTAGAGAAATAGAAGATAAGAACGAACTTATACTACTACCCTCGCTATTAAAGGAAAATACTATAATTAAAGAATACGCTTTATACTTTAAAGAATTTAAAGAAATACTTAAAATTAAAACCTAATAAATACCTTAAATTCTTATAGAAAACTAATAAGCTATATTAATTCGATATTAACCGGTACTATATATAGGAGACTACGCTATAGTTATTACTATAGTTAATACCTTTATAGCTTTATAATAAGAATAGTAACTATAAGGAGAATTTAAAGATAATATATAAATACTTCTTACTTATAAGTACTATAAGTATATTTTATAGATATTATATATCTACCTAGATTATATAATATACTTTTAGATAAAGGCATAATATAACGCCTTCCTAGTTAGGTTTAAAGGATAAGTACTTTTAAAACCCTACTTAAGTATAAAATTAAACTACTAGAAAATTAATTAACGCTACCTAAACGACTAAGTTATATTATTAGAACCTAATTATAGTATACTACTTAAATACCGCGATACTTACGGTTTATTAATAAGATATCTTTTAAAGATATATAAAATCTATAAATATAGTAAAATAAAGGAATAGTATAACGCTACTTACTTTAAAGTATTTAAACCCTTAATCTTTTAAAGACTTATATAATAAGTTAAATATAAAAAGTATAAGTATAGTATATATAATATAACGGTATACTAAAAGATTATTAGTAATACGTATAAAGGCTATAAGCTATATTTAACTAAGGAAAAATCAATATAGAAATACTACGCGAAAAATAAAAAGACGCTAAACGAAAACTTAACTTTTAATATAAAAATAAATAAAATTATAAAGTATAATATATAGTTAACTATAAAGTAATATAATATAAATAATATAGCGTTAAGAAATAAGAAATCTTTAATTAGCTATAGGAAATTAGTCTCTTAAGCCCTGATATAATACTATACGACGAAAATATATAAAAACGATATTAATAATAAATTAAAGAAGAATACCTAAATAAAATAAATAAGGACTAAGTAAAAAACAAGGTATACTATCTATAAAAGGGCTAGAAACTAGCATAATATAATAAAATCTAAGGACCCTATATATAGTAATAGTAAGCTATAATAACTAAATAGTATTAGATATTTAAATCGTAGGATATTATATATATATACTTTTAGATTATAGTATAATAGGTAATTACGTTTTACTTAAAGTCGTTAATTATTATTAACTTATATAAAGATATAAGAAAGATCTATATAAACTTATAAATATTAAAGGAGAGGCCTTTAACTATAATAACGGAATTATTAATATAGAGATTAATTACCTTAATATTAATATCTAAGGCTATAATAAATAAGTTAACTTTAATATTATAGATATTAAAGAATACGACTTTATATTAAGACTTCTATAGCTATAAGAGAGGAACCTATTAATTAACTAGAAAACTAGTTAGCTATATTAAAACGAAGATATAAGTTTCTAGGACTAATAGATTTAAGAGAAAGTAAAATTTTATAATAATTTAGCTATTAAATAGGATAAAAGGGATAGCTATTTAAGTAAATTATTATAGGCTTTAGTAATATAAACGAAAATAATAACCGAACTAATAAATATAATATAATCGACTAATAAGACCTATATATTAACTAATATAGCTATATAACTTAGTATTTAATATAAATAAAATAAAGGATATAATATAAAGATCTAAAGAGTTATTATTACTTTAAGGAAAGACCTTAAATAAATTAATAAAGAGCTTAAGTTAAGAGAACCTAGCTCTTAAAAGAAAGAATAAAGCCTATAAGATAGAATAAAGAATATCCCTTAAGAATACCGGAAATATAATAAACTCTTTAAGGAAGAACTTAAGATAGGGTTACTTAAATATAGCTAATAGGACTACGAAATTTATCTTAAGGATAGAATAACGCCGACGTTTTATAAGATCTATAAGCTAAATAAAAAGTAACTATAAACGCTATATAACTACCTTAACGAGGATCTATAAAAGGGATATATATAAATATTAATATCTAAAGTAAGCTACCTAGTTATATTTATTTTAAAGAAAAACAGTAAGCTATAACTAGTTATTAACTATAAACGCTTAAACGATATTATAATAAAGGACTAAATACTATTACTACTTATATCGGAACTATAAGATCGATTATATAGTAAAAAATAGTTTATAGCCCTTAACTTTAAAGGCGCTTATAACTTAATATATATAAAAAAGGAACGTAAATAGATAATAGCCTTTAAAATAAAATTAAGACTATTTAAATATCTAGTAATACTATTTAAACTTATAAATATACTAGCTACCTTTTAACGGATAATTAATAATATCCTATGCGAATACTTAGATATTTTTATAGTAGTATACCTAAAAAATATCCTAATTTTCTTAGATACCTTAAAAGAATATAAAGAATATATCTATAAGGTACTCCGCGTACCTTAGAATATAAAGTTACTAGTTAAACTAAAGAAAAGTAAGTTCTATATATAAGAAGTAAACTTCCTTAAATATATAATCTTACTAAGAGAGATATAAATATAATAAGATAAGATTAACTTAGTTAAAGAATAGCTAACGCTAAAAAACGTTAAGGATATATAAAGTTTCCTAAGATTTATAAATTACTACTAATAATTTATTAAAGATTTTAGAAAGATTATAGTACTATTATATAACTAAATAAAAAAGGGAAAAGAATTTATATAGGACGATAAAGCTAACGAAGCTTTTAAATATATTAAAACTATAATTATATAAGAACTAGTCTTAACTACCTTCGATTTAAAACGATAAATCGAGCTCGAAACCGATATATTAAACTTTACTTTAAGAGTATAAATTAAATAGAAAGATAATAAAGGAAGACTACGATTAATTATATTTTACTCGAAAAAGCTATATAGCGTAAAACTTAACTACCTTATTTACGATAAAGAATTCCTTATAATTATCTAAGCTTTTAAGGAATTTCGATACTACCTTCTTAAAAGTAAATATAAAGTTAAGGTTTATATAGATTATAAGAATATCTTATATTTTATAATAACGCAATAATTAAATAGATAATAAATCTAATAGGCCGAATATCTATTAGAATTTAACTATAAAATAATTTATAGAAAAGGAATAGAAAACGGTCGAGCTAATACCCTTAGCTAACGATCTAACTATAATATAAGAGTACCTATTATAAAAGGATAACTCCTTAAGCTTAACGATAAAGGAAATATATAATAACGATAGCTTAACGTAATCTTTAAGGTTAATCTAAACGAAAGCCTAACGAAAAAGATCTAATAAACCTATAATAAAATTAATTAAGAACTACTATTAGTTATCTAGGAAGGTAGCTTAGTAAAGTATTAAGGAACGATCTTTATACTAAAAGAACTTTAAGATAAAGTTATACGCGAAATCTATAGATACTTAATATATAGATACTAAGGAATCTAAAAGACAATAGAAAGAATTCGATAAGTCTATAACTTTCTATAAATAAAGAATTAAATTAGCGAAACTATTAGAAAATACGAACTTTATATATAAAGTAAAGTAAAATAATATAAGCTATATAGAGAATTATAACCGCTACTAGTACTAGAAAAACTATAGGATTTAATAGCTTTTAATTATATTATAAAGCTACTACTATTAAAAGAACTTATAACTAATATTAAGTATAATAGTATATTTATTATTACCGATAAATTAACGAAGTATAGCTACTTTTTATTATATAAAGAAGCTAATAATACTAAAGAACTAGCCTATATCTTTCTACGAACTATTATTATTAATTATAGACTACTAAGTAAGATTATCTTTAATAAAGGAAGTATATTTATAGTAAAATTCTAGTAGGCCTTAATAGTATAATTAAGAATAAAATATAAGCTTAGTATAGCTTATTACTTATAAATAGATAGATAAATAGAACGACTTAACTAGACGCTTAAGTAATACTTACGATACTATATTAGCTATAAATAAAACAATTAAGTTAAATAGCTACTAATAGTATAACTAGCTTATAATAGCTTAGTTACTAAGATAACTAAACTCTTACTAGTATATACTAATTATAGATATAACCTAGAAGTATTTAAGGTTACTTAATAAGGACTATAAGTAGAACGAGCGATACTATAAGTAGATTAGCTATAAAAATTATATAAAGAAATATAATAAGAACTTTAATTTATTAAAGAACGAATATTTACTTACTATAATCGAAAAAGATTATAGGGACTAATCTTTTAAGAGGGAGATATAGTCTACCTTATATAACGAAATATTAAAATAAAATAACTAAGTAATAAATTAGATTTTAAGAAACTTAGACTATTTAAGGTTAAGAAAGGTATTTTAAAAGTTAACTATAAACTTTCGCTACTAACGATAATATAGATATACTTAATATTTTATATCTTATTATTAAAACTAGTACTATAAAACGCTAAACTATAAGATAAAATCGAAGTTAACGATAATTAAGAATATAAAGCTAAATAAATACTAAATATAAGAAAATAAGGTTAGTAATAAGAATACCTAGTTAAGTAAAAGGGATATAAACTAAAAGAAAATACCTAGGAACTACTTAAGTACTTAACCTACTATAGTTCTCTACTTTAATAGTTCTACTAGTAAAATCTACCTTAAGTATTATAAAATCGCTTAATAAACTAATAGTATTTTAATTAATTATATTAAATCTACCTATAAACTAAATATTAACTACCGCTTTAGATTCTTAGCGCTTAGCCTCGTTAAGGTTATTTAAGGAATAAAGGCCCTAATAGACTATCTTAGTACCCTTTACCTTTAGCTAGCGCTTTTAATAGTAAAGCCGCGCTAAACGAGCTAAGGCTTTATTTAGGTCGGCTTAAGCTTTTAATATTTACTCCTTAGTAATTTCTTCTTCTTTATTTAATCGATTAGACTCTAGATTTATTCGGGATACTAAGAAATATATTAGCTATAAATAATAAGTAGGATAATAAAGTTACCTATAAGAGCTAATCGCTACGCCCGACGTATTATAGGAACGACCCTATTATATATATTTAGTATACTTAGAAGATTTCTCTAGTATTTTATAGTAGAAGCCGCGTAACGAATAAAAAGAATATAGTATAACGTTAAAACTAAGACGACTAATAAACTTAGCTAAACGAATACGCTTAAGGGTCTTACGAGAACGATCCTTTAATACGCGACTAGATATACTATTAGTAGTATATCCTTAAGGATAGAAAGGACGAATAGGGAATATATATATACGCGATAAGGGTATATTTATATATAGCGGCTAAGGCAGTAGTAGGTCTTATAGATAAGACTAAAAGGAGGGGAGATATTATATTACGACTATAGTTAGCGGGCTATAAGAGAGCTAGCTACGTTTATATAATAAAGCGGCTTAGAATAATAGTTAGGACGAGAAGTTACTTAGGCTTAGCTTACCTAAAGTATATATAAGCTAAGTAAGCCTAATATAAGTAGATTACTACTTAGGAGTATAGCTTATAAGTAAGCTATAGTAAGCTATAAAGGGGATTATAGCTAGGACCGTAATTTAAAGATAGTCTTTATAGGTATATATAGCTACCTACTTTTACTCCTTTAAATAGATAGCTCGATAGCTTTTAATATATTATAATTATTACGATCTTTATTATAATTTTATCTTTAATTCCGATTACTTAATTACTTAGTTATAGTCTATAGTCTATAACCTCTAACTTATTACTAATATAATATACTTATTATTACTTAGACTACGCCCTATTATATCTATTAATATAAACCCCTTAATAGGTTTATCCCTTAGGAATAATACCGGTTGTTATACTACTACTTATATAGCGATAATAGAATCCGTTAGTTATATAAAGTTAATCTCTCTTTAAGAGGAAAAGACTCCTAGGTAATAGCTTTTAAAGCTTAAGACCTTAATAGCTTCCTTAAGGGGCTATATAACTAACCGTATTAAGAAGACCTATATAATATACCTAGGAGCTTTTTCTACTAGGAACTTACTAGCTTTTTTATAGCTAGCTAAGTAAGAATAAATCCTTAAGGAAGCTAACTAATACTTACTTATAAAAGCTCTTTCTAGCTAATAGCTATAGGATATATCTCTACTAATAAAGCCTATTAATAACGGTTACTTAACTATCTTTTAAGAGGCTAGCTAAGAACTAAATAAAGAGGCTACTAGAGTATAATAGTAAGCAGTCTTATTCTTTTATAGCTAGCCCTTAACCTAAATAGCTCGACCTACTACCCTTATAGCTGCTATAGCCCCTATTACTATAGCCCTAGCTACTACTACTATAGCTATTACTCCTTTAGCTCCTCTTCCTTTAAGAGCCTTAACCCTGTCTTTAATAGTAGCCCTAGTCCCGGCCCTAGCTCCGCCTACTACTCTAGGCCCGGTCCCGTTAGTTAGACCGGCCTAACTAGTCCTATAATAGACCTTTTAGTCCGTTAGTCGAAAAATTAAGGAACTAGTCGAAATCGAACCTCTTTATTAAAATTAGTAATAAGGGGTAAAAAGGGGGGGTTTTTAAGTAAACCTTCTAGACTAGGATAAGGATTCCTCGAAGAAATAATATATAAGGAGGAATCGACCTACCTACTAAGTATATAAAAAGCCCTATCGGCTAAAAGACTACTAGTAAGTCTTCGAGGAAAACTAACTTAAAGGAGTTAACCCTTTAAAGAGGCTATAAGAAATAGTATAATAGTCCTTTAAGGAGGACCTATTATTATAGAAGAAGATAAACGAGATTTAGGTTACTAAGAAATAGTAACGAATAACGCCGCTGCCTTTATTTAAGCCGTAAATTTAAGGAAAAGTCGTTAGTATAGTAAATCCGGCCTTTGTCTTCCCTATAGATTAATAAGGCTAAGACTAACTATTAGAGCCCTCCGATTATCCCTTACGAAAATTAGCTATCCTTAGCTTTAGTACTTCCCTTAATATATATAATATACTCTTACGATTCTAGTCCTTTAAGAAGGTATAGAGGGAATATCTTATTACCAGGGAATTAACCGTATAGATAGAGGGATATAGAAGGGTATATTTCACGATAAAATTACTTAATAGATTTATACGAATTCTTCGATAAAAAAGGGTATCTTTTTGCCCTTAATTTTTAACGAGCTTAATTTCCTTCCGCCTTCTTTAATAGGAAGGAATATTCTAGGATACTACGTCTAAGCCTATAAGGCTAGTCTAAAATAATTAGACTATTAAGCTTATTAAGGAGAAATTCGGTTAATTTATTCTCGAATTCTAACCTATTTATAGGAAGGAACTACTTAAGAAGTTAGCTTTCCTTACTAGGAGGAATAGGTCTACTATAAAGGACCTTCTTTTAGTAGCTTAAGGAAACGGCCTTCTTTAGTACGTACGACTTAGTTACCCGGGCCCCTTAGCTTTATATAAACTAAGCTAATAATAAGGCGTATAAATAAGGGGCCTAAAGACCGTTAAATATAAATACTATAGCTAAGGAAAGACTAAGAGACGAATTTCTAGACGGACCCTTATATAGCTGGACTAGCTATATAAGGAAATTTAGGTTAACTAAACCGACGTCTTTAAGGATTAGGAAAGCTTTATTAAGGTAATGTTTTTTATAAACGCTTTTTTAGGGATAGTTTTCCCTTATTTCTTATAGACCTACCTAAGTAAGTATAACTAGTTTGCCTTCTAAGACTTCGTTAACTAAATAAAATCCTACTTTAGCTATAAGGTAAAGAAGATATAGTTTAATAGAGAGCTATTTATAAAGGATATATTAAAATAGCTTTAAAAAAGGGGCATTTTACCCCTCCTATTAGTACTAAATACCTAGGCCTAGAACGGAAGGGTAGAAATATTAAGGGGTACTATAATAGAAAGGGCCTATATAATAAGACTTACTATAAAGCTTCCCTACGACCTTTAAAAGGAAGTCGTTAAGACCGCCTATTACCTTTAGAACTAGACCCTTAGGGACCTTAAGGACCCTAGGGAACTAAACTAAGGAATAAACTAAAAATCCCCCCTTAAGCTCTTTATAAAGAAGAGGGCCTTACTAGCTTACCTTTATGCCTATAGCTATAAAGTATATACTATAACTACCGATATATAGCTAAAAAGAAAGAAGAAAAGAAAGCTTAATCCTAGAGCCTTTATTAGTTACCTCGTTAGTTATAATTTAATAAATATCTTCTAGATCTAGATTCCTCTTTTATAGAAGGTTATTTTAACTAGGGATATAATTTTCGACGAATCTAGCTTCTTTAATAGAAAGAGGGATTAATAGCCCCTCTTACTCTTATAACGTTAGCTAATTTAAAAGATTTAAATTCCTCCTTCCTAATAGTCTTAAGAAGAGGTCTTAGATAAGGAAATAAAAGAAGAAACTAACGTCGAAGTAGTTAAGGAAAACGCTAACTTTAAAGGAGAAGAGGAAGCTACTAGATTAAATAATCTAGACGAAGAAGGAGACTATAGGATAGTAGTAGAGCTAGAATACGCCTACCTTCCTACGCCTCCTCTTATAGAATAAGAAGAAGATCTAGAAATAGTTTTTTTAGTTAGTCTTCCTATCTTAACTCTTAAGGGGGTAAGAAAGGCACCTCTCTTAAAGGATTACCCGGCTGCTTTTTTATCCCTGCCTTAAGAAGTAAAGGAAGGTATAAGGGCCGATACTAAAGAAGACTAACCTCTCCTTTATTTTAATAGTTTTTCCGACTTCTATCTAATACTAATAAAAGACGGTTCCTATAGAGCGATTATAGTAGGCTAGCTTTTTAAGCTAGTATTAGTAAGGAAGGTATATAAAAGAGACCTCCCGGACCTATTAGTAAACTAAAAGCAGCTAGAAAGATACCCTTTTAGAAACTAGTTTTTCTAGGCTTAGAAAGACTACCTAGCCTTATATAAAGAAATAGGGTCTTTCGAAGAGGTCCTTAAGGAAAAGGTAAGAGGAAAATAGGTCCTTAGCTATAAATAAGTCGTTATTTATAAGACTAATAAATATAGCTTCCTTTAAAAGTATAAGGCCCGGCTAGTTATTTATAAGAACTAGTAGGAAAAGGGGGATCTTCTTACTAAGGCAACTATATTAATAGGGATGTCTTTTTAGACCCTTATAGCTATAGTAGTAGAATTTAACCTCGAGCTCGATTAAATAGATATAGTTAACGCCTTTATTAACTACCTACTTAAGGAAAAAGAAGTTATTTATATACGCTTTCTACTAAGCTTCTAATAGCTAGGAAAGGTTTAACGGCTTAGGAAAGCTCTATATAGACTATAAAGATTACCCTTTCTTTAGTAATAGTATTTAACCGGTTCCCTTAAAGTCCTAGGCTTTAAGAAAGTCCCTTTAGAACTATATATAATATAAAAGGGTAAAATTATAGTCTTCTTTTACGTTAACGATATTATCTAAGCCTACTTAAAAGAGGAAGAGGCTACTACTAGGGAGGCTATATAAGGCCTATAATAAAGGTATAAGATAACTAAGCTAGGGGAGCTAAAGTAGTTCCTAGGGATATAAATCCTTTAGAATAGGTCTTAATAGACTATCTAGCTTACCTAGGACGCCTATATTAATAAGGTCGCTTATAAATTCCTCCTTAAATCCCTCGATAAGAAGCTTCCCTCTATACCTATATTAAATAAAGAGCTTTTACTTAATCCGTTCTTTTAAGCTAAGGAGTAAGAGAAATACTAATATTAATAGAAGTTAGGCTCCTTACTTTCTTTTAGCTACTTTTACTAAACCGGATATCTCTTTTACGGTCTCCCGGCTAGCTAAGTATAACTAAAGTCCTAGCCCTAGGTATTAAAAAGTAGTAGACCGAGCTATCCTTTATCTCTATTTAGCGAGATTATATAGTCTACGCCTAGGAGGGTAGGGAAGGAAACTAGCTACTAAAATCTTCCTTTATTTAAGCGATTCGTCCTTTATAGATAATTCCTTAAATAGAAAGAGCTTATAAGGGAATATTATATCCCTTTTTAAAGGAACTATTACTTAGAGAGCTTTAAAGTAAGCTACCGTTACTATATTAAGCACGGAGGTAGAGCTACTAGCTCTTTTAAAAGCATTAAAGGAAGCGATTTTCCTTAGCTAGCTACTTATATCTTTATAACTATAAATTCCGTCCTTATTAGCTATAGAATACGATAATATATAGACTATACGAATTCTTATAAAGGAAAATAGTAAGCTATTAACCTAGCTATAGTTATCGCGTATACTATATATATTAATTAACGCTATCGCTTATATTTAATAGGCGGCTATATCTTTTTTTATAATAGTTATAAGCTTAGGCGGAGGGGTTACCCCTCTAGGAACTTCTCGGTAACTACGTACGTACTTCTAGCTAGCCTAGCGCGTATTACCTAAAGGCCCGTAGTTTAAGTCCCGCTAGCGTAATTAAGCGCGGTTTTAGTATAGGGCCTACCTATATAAAAATTCCCGCTATAGTCTAGGATATCTAGGTATCCTAGGACGAATTAACCCGATATCCCTAAGGGGGTATATCGCGTATACTATATACGTTAATTAACGCTATCGCTTATATTTAATAGGCGGCTATATCTTTTTTCGTAATAATAGTATATCGATATCTACTAGTATTAGTTACGCTAAGAAGTCTAATAGGGACTTATTTCCGTTTATTAAGTTCTAATAGTATCGATAAAAGCTAATGGTCTTATAAAGCCCTTACTAAAGTAGAAGCTAGCTATCTTTTTATAGTAAATTAGGCTAAAAGACGTTTAAGAAAAGCTATCCTTAGAGGCCCGCCTTACGAGTCTATAAGAGGAGCTAATAGTATATATAAGAAGGTAATATCTATAGCTAAAGAAAAGGAAGAGGTTTTTCCCTTTAAAGGGCCCCCTATTTTAATTAGGTTTTTTCCCTTTTAAGAAGGCCCCCCTTTCTTATAGGACTTTCCCCTCTTTAGGCCCCTATTCCTTAAGTAGGTCTAAAAGAGCCTAGGGACCTAAAAGGGCCCTTACTTTCCTTAAGTAAAGGGAGAAGTATAAAGTTAAGAACCTCCTCTATACGCTTACTAGCCTAAAGCTATATTAGCTATGCCCTTAAGGGGCAGGCTATAGCTAAGGGGGTATATCGCGAAGCGTAGCTTAATTTTATAGTTCTTAGAGATATCCCTTAGTATAAGGGACTAAGGAAGCTAAAAATATTTAGTATAAAAGAAGGAAGAAGGAGCTAAAAAGAAGTATAGAAAGGAGGGTAGGGGTATAAGGGGAAGCAAAAGTAGCGATAGCTTCCTATAGAGGTAGCGAAAAATAAGACGGATATACTAGTAACGGCTAGAAAAGAGGGGAAAAACCAGTAAAAAGCTCGGTAGTTAAAAGGATATTAGTAGCTTCTTTAAGTAAGATCTTCTTTATTAATTAAGATACTAGATAGGTATAAAGAAGGGCGTTAGATAGAGGAAAGAAAGATAATTAAGGTAATATAATAATTATTCCCTTACTATAATTACTGCCCTTATAAAAATTAAATCTCTCTACCCTACCTATTTAACCCCTTACTTTTAATTTTACCTTTATATATTTTTATATACTTCTTATATCTTTCTTTATAAGAGAATAATATATTAAAAGAATAGTATTATAAAGGATACTTATAAACTTACTTATTCTATCTATAACTTATAGGGAAATCCTTTATCTTTTATAGACTATTGCTCGCCTATTAGTAGACTAATTAGTTAGCTTTCTAGTATACTCTATAGTACTTAAAAAGCTCTATCTATAGTATGTCTTCTTAACTTAGTAGGTAGTCTAATTATAACGTGATAGTTAACGTAAGACTATAGGTTCTAGTATAAGTAGTAGATTTAACTAGAATATTCTATACCCTACCTATTCTTATATCGCGGATATCTTTAAGACCGCTAGGCTAGAATAGGCAATAGGGTATCTATTCTACTCGTAATTAACTTATATAATTTATATATATTTTATTTTATTAGTATAGGCTTATCTTAACCTACGTTTCTTAAAGGAAGGTATAGATATCTAATAGAGGTCTTTATCTTTAAGGGTTATTCCCTTAGACTATATTATAGAGCCTCTTTTTACTAGCTTATTCTATAAAGCCTCCTTATAATTATTATTTCTTTATAATAGTAAAATAGGAGTATAAGGGTATATTTTTATAGCCTCCTTTAAATAGTACTAAGTAAATAGTGCTCTTTATTAGTTATTTCTTATATAGTAGAATTATCCTTATTAAGAATAAGGTATATAATAGGAATATAAGGGAAGATTTTAAAACCCTTTCTAGGAAAAAACCTAAGTAGGAAAAATCCTAGTTATAATTATAACTTTTTCTCTTTTTTTTAGGTAAACCTTTATAAGGAAAAAGCCTTATAAAGTTATTATAGGAAACCTTTAATAAGGAAAAACCCTATTTTTATAAGTTGTTTTTTACTAATAAGAAACCTTTTTAAAGGAAAAAACCTTTTAGTTATATATAAAAGAAAAGCTAAGAAAGCGAAAGATAGCTAAAAAACCTCTATTAAAGGTATATAAGCTTTTCTTTTTAAGGCTCTTTTAATTCCCTAAGTAAAAGAAGCTCTTAGAACTTAAAGAACTTTTCTCTTTTTAGTTCCTTAGTAAATATATTAGTAATATTATCTTCGGATTTAATATAGAAAATCCGGATCCTCTTTTCCCTAATATTTTCTTAGGTATAGAAGTAAGCAATATCTATATACTTTGTCTTTTTATAAGATTCCGGATTTTTAGCTAATTTAATAGCTGCCTCGTTATCCGTTAAGATAGGAGGTATAGTATTAGGAATTCTAATAAATAAGCTATTATTTATCGAATAAAATAGCCGATTTAGATATAAAGCTTCTTTATTAGCCTCCCTAAGGGTAATAAATTTAGCTTCGTAGGTTAATAAGGCTATAGAACTTTACTTTTAGCTAGCCTAACTTATAATATTTTTATAAATATAGAAATAGTATCTAAAAACGGATTTTCTATCTATAAGGTTAGACGCCTAGCTAGCGTCGGAATACCCTTTTATAAAATTATACGTATAAGGGATATTATAGTAATAAATTATCCCTAGGTTAGCGTATTTATTTAAATATTTCTAGATAGTATTTAACTCTTTAAAATACGTATTATTTAGTTTAAAAGTAAATCTAGTATTCTCGTAAAGAAAGATATAAGAAGTATATATAAAATATATAAAGGTAAAAGTAAAAGTAAGGGGTTAGATAGGTAGGGTAGAGATATTTAATTCTTATAGGAGTAGTAATTACGGTAGGGGAGTAATTATTATATTACCTTAATTATCCTACTTTCCTCTATCTAACGCTCCTTTTTATACCCGTCTAGCATCTTAATTAATAAAGAAGATCCTACTTAAAGAAGCTACTAATGTCCCTTTAACTACCGAGCCTTTTACCGGTTTTTCCCCTCCTTTCTAGCCGTTACTAGTATATCCGTTTTATCTCTCGCTACCTCTATAGGAAGCTATCGCTACTTCTACTTCCCCTTATACCCCTACCCTTCTTTCTATACCTCTTTTTAGCTCCTTCTTTAAAACCTATTTTTTATACCGGGTGTTTTTAGCTTCCTAGGTCCCTCGTACTAAGGGATATCTCCGAGAACTACGAAATTAGGCTACGCTTCGCGATACACCCCCTTAGCTATAGCCTGCCCTTATAGAAAGGGTAAAGCTAAATACCTAGGCCGGTAAGCGTATAGAGGAGGTCTTAGTCTATACTTATCCACTACTTAAGAAATCCGGGTTTTAGCCCTAGGCTCTTTTAGACCTACTTTAGGAAAAAGGGGCCTAAGGAGGAAATTAAGTCCTATAAGAAAGGGGGGCTTCTCTAAGGATAAGTCCTTAAAAAGGGGGCCTTTAAGAAGAATAAGTCCTAATTAAGCTAGGGGCCCTCCTTTAAGATAAGTCCTAATTCCTCTCTTCGGCTATAGACGTCTCCTTCCTCCTATATACTATTAGCTCCTCTTATAGACTCTTAAGGCGGGCCTCTAAGGATAGCTTCTTTTAAACGTCTTCTAGCCTAATTTACTATAAAAAGATAGCTAGCTTTTACTTTAGTAAGGGCTTTATAAGACTATCGGCTTTTATCGATACCGTTAGAACCTAATAGATAGAAATAAGTCCCCTTTAGACTTCTTAGCGTAACTAATACTAGTAGATATCGATATACTATAGCTAGGTTAATAACTTACTATTTTCTATAAGAATTTATATAGTCTATATATTATCGTATTCTATAGCTAATAGGGTCGGAATTTATAGTCGTAGAGATATTAATAGCTAGCTAAGGAAAATCGCTTCTTTTAACGCTTCTAAAAGAGCTAGTAGCTCTATCTCCGTACTAGAAGTTATAACGGTAGCTTACTTCGAAGCTCTCTAAGCAATAGTTCCTTTAAAAAGGGATATAATATACCCTTATAAGCTCTTTCTATCTAAGGAATTATCCGTAAAGGACGAATCGCTGATATAAAGGAAGATTTCGGTAGCTTATTTCCTTCCCTACCCTCCTAAGCGTAGACTATTTAATCTCGTTAAATAGAGATAAAGGATAGCTCTATCTACTACTTCTTAATGCCTAGGGCTAGGATTCTAGTTATACCTAGCTAGCTAGGAGACTATAAAAGAGATATTCGGTCTAGTAGAAATAGCTAAAAAAGCAAGGAGCCTACCTTCTATTAATATTAGTATTTCTCTTACTCCCTAGCTTAAAAGGACGGATTAGGTAAAAGCTCTTTATCTAATATAGGCGTAGAGGGAAGCTTCTTATCGAGGGAATTAAGAAGGAATTTATAAGCGACCTTATCGATATAGGCGTCTTAGGTAAGCTAGATAGTCTATTAGGACTTATTCTAAAGGATTTATATCCCTAGGAACTACTTTAGCTCTCCTAGCTTAGTTATCTTATACCTTTATTATAGGCCTCGTATAGCCTCCCTAGTAGTAGCTTCTTTCTCTTTTAGGTAGGCCTAGATAATATCGTCGACGTAAAAGAAGACCGTGATTTTACCCTTCTATATTATATACGGTTTTAAAGGGACTTTCTTAAAGCCTAGGGCTTTAAGGGAACCTATTAAATGCTATTGCTAAAGAAGGGGTAGTCTTTATAGTCCGTATAGAGCTTTCTTAAGCTATAGAACCTTTCCTAGTTATTAAAAACTAAGAGGAAGTCGTATATAGATAACTTCTTCTTCCTTAAGTAGGCAGTTAATAAAGGCGTTAACTATATCTATCTAATCGAGCTCGAGGTTAAATTCTACTATTATAGCTATAAGGGTCTAAAAAGATATCCCTACTAGGGTAGTTGCCCTAGTAGGTAGATCCCCCTTTTCCTATTAATTCCTATAGATAACTAGCTAGGCTTTATACTTTTAAAGGAAGCTATATTTATTAGTCTTATAGATAAAGACCTACTTATAGCTAAGGACCTATTTTCCTCTTACTTTTTCCTTAAGGACCTCTTTAAAAGACCCTATCTCCTTATATAAGGCTAGGTAGTCTTTCTAGGCCTAGAAAAACTAGTCTTTAAAGGGGTATTTTTCTAGCTGCTTTTAGTTTACTAGTAGGTCTAGGAGGTCTCTTTTATATACCCTCCTTACTAATAGAGGCTTAAAAAGCTAGCCTACTATAAATGCTCTATAAGAACCGTCTTTTATAGGCGTTAGATAGAAGTTAGAAAAACGATTAAAATAAGGGAGAGATTAGTCTTCTTTTATAACTATATTAGGCCCTATACCTTCCTTTGCTTCTCGAAGTAGGGATATAAAGGCAGCCTAGTAATCCTTTAAGAGAGGTGCCTTTCCTACCCCCTTAGGGGTCGAGATAGAAAGACTAACCGAAAAAGCTGCTTCTAGATCTTCTTCTTATTCTATAAGAGGAGGCGTAGGAAGGTAGGCGTATTCTAGCTCTACCGCTTTCCTATAGTCTCCTTCTTTATCTAGATTATTTAATCTAGTAGCTTCCTCTTCTTCTTTAAAGTTAGCGTTATCCTCGACTACTTCGACGTCGGTTTCTTCCTCCGTTTCCTTATCTAAGACCTCTTCTTAAGACTATTAAGAAGGGGGGATTTAAATCTTCTATATTAGCTAACGTTATAAGAGTAAGAGGGGCTATTAATCCCTCTTTCTATCGAAGAAGCTAGATTTATAGAAAATTATATCCTAAGTCGAAATAACCTTTCGTAGAAGAGGAATCTAGATCCGGAAGATATTCGTAGAATTATAACTAACGAGGTAACTAATAAAGGCTCTAGGATTAAGCTTTCTTTTATTCTTCCTTTTTAGCTGCGTATCGGTAGTTATACGTATACCTTATAGCTATAGGTATAAAGGTAGGCTAGCGAGGCCCCCTTTTCTATAAAGAGCTTAAGGGGAGATTTCTAGTCTATTCCTTAGGTCCTTAGGGTCCGGTTCTAAAGGTAATAGGCGGTCTTAACGACTTCCTTCTAAAGGTCGTATAGAAGCTTTATAGTAAGTCTTATCGTACGGGCCCTTTTTATTATAGCAACCCTTAATCTTTCTGCCCCTCCGTTCTAGGCCTAGGTATTCGGTGCTAATAGGAGGGGTAAAATGCCCCTTTTTCGAAGCTAATTTAAGATATCCTTCGTAAATAGCTCTCCGTTAAACCGTATCTTCTTTACCTCGTAGCTAAAGTAGGAATTTATCTAGTTAACGAAGTCCTAGAGGGCAAACTAGTTATACTTACTTAGGTAGGTCTATAAGAAATAAGGGAAAACTATCCTTAAAAAAGCGTCTATAAAAAACATTACCCTAACGAAGCTTTCCTAGTCCCTAGAAACGTTGGTCTAGTCGACCTAAATTTCCTTATACGGCTAGTCCGGCTATAAAGGCGTTCGTCTAGAAATTCGTCTCTTAGTCTTTCCTTAGCCGTAGTATTTATATTCGACGGTCTTTAAGCCCCTTATTCGTACGCCCTATTATTAGCCTAGCTTATATAAAGCTAGGGGGCCCGGGTAACTAAGTTATACGTGCTAAAGAATGCCGTCTCCTTAGGCTGCTAAAAGAGGGTCCTTTAAACCTACCCTCCTTTAAGTAGGGAAAGCTAACTTCTTAAGAGATTCCTTCCTAAGGATAGGTCGGAATTTAAGAATAAATTAACCGAATTTCTCCTCGATAAGCTTAATAGTCTGATTCTTCTAGACTAGCCTTATAGGCTTAGACGTTATATCCTAGAAGATTCCTTCCTCTTAAAGAAAGCGGAAGGAAATTAAGCTCGTTAAAAATTAAGGGCAAAAAGCTACCCTTTTTCTTTAAAGAATTTATATAGACCCGTTAGGTAATTTCATTGTAAAATTCACCCTTCTATATCCCTCTATCTATACGGTTAATTCCCCGGCAATAAGGTATTCCCTTCGTGCCTTCTTAAAGGACCGGAATCGTAAGAGTATATTATAGATATTAAGGGAAGCACTAAAGTTAAGGATAGCTGATTTTCGTAGGGGATAATCGGAGGGCTCTAACGGTTAGTCTTAGCTTTATTAATCCGTAGGGAAGACGAAGGCCGGATTTACTATACTAACGATTTTTCCTCGAATTTACGGCTCGAATAAGGCCAGCGGCGTTAGTTACTATTTCTTAGTAACCCGAATCTTATCTATCTTCTTCTATAACGAGGGGTCCTCCTTAAGAGACTATTATATCGTTTCTTATAGCCTCTTTAAAGGGTTAAATCCTTTAGGTCGGTTTTCCTCGAAGACCTACTAGTATTATAATAATCGATAGCCTAGGGATTTATAGGCTAGGTAGCTATTTCGCTTAGTCTTTCGTTTCTTCGAGGAATCCTTATCCCGATCTAAAAGGTTTGCTTAAAAACCCCCCCTTTTTACCCCTTATTACTAATTTTAATAAAGAGGTTCGATTTCGACTAGTTCCTTAATCTTTCGACTAATAGACTAAAAGGTCTATTAGGGGACTAGTCGGGCCGGTCTAACTAACGGGACCGGGGGCGGGCCCGGAGTAAGAGGCGGAGCCGGGACCGGGGCTAGGCCTAGAGTAAGAGGCGGAGCCGGGACCGGGGCAGCCGTTAAAGACAGGGTTAATACTCTTAAGGGAGGAGGAGCTAAAGGAGTAATAGCCGTAGTAGTAGCGGGAGCCGTAGTAATAGGGGCTATAGCAGCTATAGGGGTAGTAGGTTAAGCCGTCTAGGTTAAGTGCTAGCTATAAAGGAATAAGACTACTTACTATTATACTCTAGCAGCCTCTTCGTTTAGTTCCTAGCTAGCTTCTTAAAAGATAGTCGAGTAACTATTACTAATAGGCTTTATTAGTAGAGATATATCCTATAGCTACTAGCCGGAAAGAGCTTCTATATAGAAGTATTAGTTAGCTTCCTCGAGGATTTCTTCCTATATAGCTAGCTACGATAAAGCTAGTAGGTTTCTAGTAAAGAAGGCTCTTAGATATACTATATAGGTCTTCTTAATACGGTTAGTTATATAGCCCCTTAAGGGAGCTATTAAGGTCTTAAGCTTTAAAAGCTACTACCTAGGAGTCTCTTCCTCTCGAAGAGTAATTAGCTTTACGGCACTAATAGATTCCGTTATTACTATACGTATAGTAGTTAGTAGCTTCGTCTCGTAAAGGTATTCCTTACGGTAACTCTCGTAGTTACCTAAGGTAGTAGAAAAAGCTCTCTATTATACGGAGGTTAGCTCGGAGAAGAGGGAAGCTCCTTCTATAAATTCTATTACCCTAGGACGAAGAAGGGGCTTAAGAGGGTCCTACTTATTAGAGAAGATTAAATTATAGATAGTTCTATCTATATAAGCCCGTAGCTCTATTACCTACTTATCCTAATCTTAGGGCTCTATAAGAATCGTCCTACGGACCGTAGGGATAGTAAAGGAGTCGGTTTTCGTTATTATTATAGGGAAGGGTAGAAAGGTTAAGTAAAAATCGGCTTTTCTAGTAAGAGGGGTAAAAGGAAGCTACGAGGGATATAAGAAAGGTGCCTTTTATAGTAGCTAGAAGGTATAGGAATTCTATTCCTCCCGGGCTTATAACTCTCGCGAAGAGAGATATAAGAAGTATATATAAAATATATAAAGGTAAAAGTAAAAGTAAGGGGTCGGATAGGTAGGGCAGAGATATTTAATTCTTATAGGAGTAGTAATTACGGTAGGGGAGTAATTATTATATTGCCTTAATTATCCTTCTTTCCTTTATCTAACGCCCTTCTTTATACCCGTCTAGCATCTTAATTAATAAAGAAGATCTTACTTAAAGAAGCTATTAATATCCCTTTAACTATTAAGCTTTTTACCGGTTTTTCCCCTCCTTTTTAGCCGTTACCGGTATATCCGTCTTATCTCTCGCTACCTCTATAGGAAGCTATCGCTACTTCTGCTTCCCCTTATACCCCTACCCTTCTTTCTATACCTCTTTTTAGCTCCTTCTTTAAAACCTGTTTTTTATACTAGGTGTTTTTAGCTTCCTAGGTCCCTTATACTAAGGGATATCTCTAAGAACTACGAAATCAAGCTACGCTTCGCGATAAGTATAGGAAATAATAGTATATAAAATATCTAGCTTACTTATTATAGCTAGATATAATAGAGCCCTTATTTCCCTTTAGTAAATAAGGATTTCCTTTTATAAACGCGTTATAGTAGCCTTTTTAAGCTTTACTCTTACTATAGTAGGCGTATTAAAAGTCCCTAAGTCTTCTTTATTATATTCTCGTATTTTATTATAAGTATATATTTCCTAGGATATAAATATCTCCTTTCTACTTTAGTTTATAATTATATATATTCCTAAGAAGTCTTTTAGTTTGCCTAAAGGCTAAACCTTTATATAATCTACTACTTTTTTAAGTAGACTATTTATTATACCTTTATTAGGCCTTATTATTAGGAGGTTATTATTACGAAAAAGATATAGCCGCTTATTAGATATAAGCGACAGCGTTAATTAACGTATATAGTATACGCGATATACCCCCTTAGGGATATCGGGTTAATTCGTCCCGGGATACCTAGATATCCTAGACTATAGCGGGAATTTTTATATAGGTAGGCCCTATGCTAAAACCGCGCTTAATTGCGCTAGCGGGACTTAAACTACGGGCCTTTCGGGTAGTACGCGCTAGGCTAGCTAGAAGAAGTACGTGCGCAGTCACCGGGAAGTTCCCGGAGGGGTAACCCCTCCGCCTAGGCTTATAACTATCACGAAAAAGATATAGCCGCCTATTAGATATAAGCGATAGCGTTAATTAACGTATATAGTATACGCGATAGTTATCTATATAGATTACTATCGTAATTTTATATTATATATTTATAAATACCCCTTTATTTATAAGAAGGGCCGAAAATCCTATCTTAGCTAATATAGAGCTAAGATAGTTATACTAAAGCTTTAGGCTTTATTTAAGGCTATATAATACTTTCTTTAATTTTACTACTAGCCTTTTCTTTTTATATAGCTCTAGAAACTATAAATAGCTAATATTATACTTATACTAGTTTTTATTAAACTAGTCTTTAAGTTTTAGCTTTTTATAGCTTATATAGAATTTTATATAAATATCTATATCTATTTCGGTATATATAAAGGCATTTTTTATATTATATTATAGTAAAGTATAATTATTAAAAATAGCTATTATAAGTAGTATTTTAATAGATTCTAGTCTTACTATTATAGAAAAGGTTTCTAAATAATCTAAGCTATAGACTTAATTAAATCCTTATACTATATAGCGGGCTTTATATTTAATAATAATATTATTATTATCCCGCTTTATTTTATAGACCTAACGGCCGCTTAGGGCCTCCTTATTACTAGGAAGAGGCTTTAATTCCTAGGTATTTTAGTTTAAGAGCTCTTCTATTTCTAGAAACATAGCTCTTTTCTATTCTATAGCTTCTAAGCTATTTATAGCCTGTTTAAATATTTTAGGCTCTATAGGATCCTTATTTTCTAGTAAAGATAGAATAATCTCTTTACTTTTACTATTTAATATAGTGTTTATTTCGGGGTATACGATATAGTCTTTATAAAATCCGTTTAGCTTTTTAGGTATATTAATACGGATTTTAGATCTTATTTAATCCCTTTTCTAAAAGAGGATTATTTCCCTTTTTTATAAAAGGGTTATCTTCCTTCTCTATAAGAGGGTTATCTTCCTTCTCTATAAGAGGGTTATCTTCTTTCTTTATAAGAGGGTTATCTTCCTTTTTTATAGGAGGGTTATTTTCCTCTTCTTTTAAAGAAGAGTTATTGCCTTCTTTATATATAGGTTCCCTTTATAAATAATTATCTAGGACCTTATTTATAGAAGGTAAGGTATTAAAGTTAAAGTCCTTAAGATCTTCTTCCTTTTAATTTTCTATAAATTTATTTTCTAGGATAATAATATCTCTAGAAATTATTACCTTTCTTTTCGAAAAGTTATATATTTTATAAGCATTTTTAGTATAGCCTATAATAATACCCTTATAAGCTCTTATCTCTAGCTTATCTAAGGGGTCTTTATTTTTATAATAAATAGTACTTCCGAAGGTCTTAATTTTCTCTAAGTCTTTTAAGGCTAGAGATTTATTTTCCTTCTTCTATAGGAGTTTAGAAGCCTATTCGTAAGTAAGGGTCCTATTATATAAATAGGCTGCTATTAGAATAGCTTCTCCTATAGATATTTAGGTAGTTTGCCGTAAATAAAATAGCTCGGACTTTATTTAAAATAGTCCTATTAATCCTCTTTATTACTCCGTTTAATTTAGAGTCCTAGGAGGGCTAGTATAATATTTTATTCCCTTTCTTAAGTAGTAGGGTTTTATTTTATATAGGAATTCTTTTACGTTATCTAAAAAGACTTCCTTTATAGTAATATTATCCTAGTTATTTTTAACTAAGGCTTTATATTCTAAGAATTTATCTAGGGCTTTTGCCTTAGATTTTATTAAAGATATTTCTAAATATCTTATCCCTATATCTAAAAAGGATATAAAGGAGGTGTATTTATTATAAGTAGGGGTCTTTATAAGTCCCTAAATATTAATAGTAACTCTATTAAGGTAATTATGTACCTTATTAGATAGGGATTTATTCCTTTTATTAGTTGCCTTTACTTTAATATAAGCTTTATATTCTTTGATTTTTATAATATCCTTCTTAGGGATAGTTATATCTTTATTATATCTTTTAAAGGTTTCTAGTAAGGCTTTAAGACTTATATATCCTAGCTTTAAATACTATAAATAAAAGTTAAGGTCCTTTATATTATTCCTTATATTATTAATATTATATAGGAATGTCTTCTTCTTTAAGAAAGGAATTTCTAAAGAGAAGATATAAAGGTTATCTTACTATTTTCCTTTAGATATAATATTAGCCTAGTTATCTAGTAGGAAAATTTCCTTGCTATTAATAAAGGCATAAGTATTTTTAAAATACGATTAGCTTATAATATTTACCCTTAATTTAGGTATAAAAAGGCAGTTTCTTAAGATAAATAGCCTTTTATTTTTCGGAAATTTAAAAAGAAGATCTCCGTAGCCTTTAATAATTATATAGGATGCCTTTCCCTAATTAACCTTAGTAGAGATAGTTCGAAAATTAATAAGGAATTTCTTTTCCGATACTATATGCCTAGTAGCACCGGTATTATATATAAAATTATAGAAATTTCTATTCTCTAAGGTTTTATAAGGGATTTCCTTCTCTTTTACCTTATATATAAGGTCTTTAATTCGAGAGGAATTTAAAGGTCCTATTTGCCTATTATTAAATACGGCTTTTTTAAGGATATTCGAAGAGATATATACCTCTGCTTCTTCTTCGGAGCTTTTATAGCCTTTAGGGGTAGGAGGAAGAATAGAAAAATCGATTTCCGGTTCTTTATCCGTTTAATTATCGATTTCTATTTTTTCTGCTTCCGATATATATAGAGAAGAGGGTTTTTTCGTCTTCTTATCGACGTAAGAGTCTAATTCGATAGGATTTCCTTCTATAGAAGGTTTTCTAGGCCTCTTAGAAGGTATTCCTTTATTTTAATTTTTTAAATTTTTAGAAAAGCCTTTAGGGGCCTTTTCTAGGTAAAGATAGTAGCAATCTTTAACTAGATACCCTTTCTTCTTATAGTAAGTATATTATAATATAATTTTTATCTTTTTCTAGGGCTTCTTAGTAAAGAAAGCCTACTTAGGAGGATTTTTTAAAGACTTAGTTATCTTAAATTCGTCTATAAGACTACTAGAGAGAGACTTTAGATTAAAAGCCTCTAAGTTATTTTAAAGAGCTTACGTTATATTAGTTATATAGCTAGAAAACGAGCTTAAAAGGCTATTTAAAATCTAAGCTATAATAACTACTTCTAGAATTATAATATTCCGTGCTTTTAGCTCCTTAAATATATCTTTTACCTTATTTAGGTAGCCTTTTAAGGATTCGAAATCCCCTACTAAAGTATTAAAAAGCTCCTTTATAAGTAGGTAATTTAAAGGAAAGGAAATAAGGTTATATAAGTTTTTTAACCTATCCTACGCCTCTTTAGCATTTATTATATACTTTATTTAGGTTAAAGGATTATCTTTAATATAAAGAAAAATTAAAGTAAGTGCTTCTTTTATCTTAAAGTAATTTTCTTACTATATAGTAGTAGAAAGCTTCTCCTTAACTAAAAGAGCCTATATTTAAATAGCCTAGAAGGTATAGTTAAAACTACCCTTAAGTTTAGTAAATTTAAACTTATCCTTAGAGCTTATTTTAGAGAATTTAAGGTCGTATAGTTAGTATTAGAATTTCGAAGTTATTACCTAACTTATAGAGAAGCCGGGCTTATAACCTATTAAAAGGTATAAGTAATAAGCGTAGAATTAAGTAATTAATAACGTAAGCGGAAAGATCGGTCGATAGAGTATAGGGTTAGATTTCGTCTAGAATTTATAACGAGTATATAAGGGGCTAAATAATATATTAAAAGAATAGCGTTATAAAGGATACTTATAAACTTACTTATTTTATCTACTACTCCTAGGGAAATCCTTTATCTTTTATAGACTATTGCTCGCCTACTAGTAGACTAATTAGTTAGCTTTCTAGTATATTCTATAGTACTTAAAAAGCTCTATCTATAGTATATCTCTCTAACTTAGTAGGTAGTCTAATTATAACGTAATAGTTAACGTAAGACTATAGGTTCTAGTATAAGTAGTAGATTTAACTAGAATGTTCTATGCCCTACCTATTCTCGTATCGCGGATATCTTCGGAACCGCTAGGCTAAAATAGGTAATAGGGTATCCGTTCTACTCGTAATTAACTTATGTATTTTATATATATTTTATTTTATTAGGATAGGCTTATCTTAACCCGCTTTTCTTAAAGGAAGGTATAGATATTTAGTAAAGGTCTTTATCTTTAAGGGTTATTGCCTTAGACTATATTATAGACCCTCTTTTTACTAGCTTATTCTATAGAGCCTCCCTATACCTATTATTTCTTTATAATAGTAAAATAGGAATATAAGGGTATATTCTTATAATAGCTACTCCGCCCTTATACTAGGTCGCGGTTATAATATATAGGAATCTTATACTAGCTATCTTAGGTATTATTATAGTTAGTCGGAATTATATTAGCCCTACTATAAAGTAACCTTAGAAAGTAACTCCTTTATATATATAGGGTATATAGCGTTAATCGGTATAATAAGCGTTTTTAGTTAATAGTTAATAGTTAATTATATAATTATCTCTAACCTTATCTTATAATAATATCTTCTTAAGCTTTACTTTATTTTTCCGCTATAAGGCTTAGCGGGCTATTTTTTATAACTACTAGCCTTTAGCTAAGCTAGTAGTTAGGTTACTATACTAGCTTTATACTATACTTATTAAGTTACTAGTATTAGCCTTAGGCTTTTATTTTCCTAGTTAAGGGGCCTAGACTTCTCGCGAAGAGAGATACGAGAAGTGCATATAAAATACACGAAGGTAAAAGTAGAAGTAAGGGGTCGGATAGGCAGGGCAGAGATATTTAAATCTTACGGGGGCAGCAATTGCAGTAGGGGAGTGATTGTTATATTGCCTTTATTATCCTTCTTTCCTCTATCTAACGCCCCTCTTTATACCTGTCTAGCATCTTAATTAATAAAGAAGATCCTGCTTAAAGAAGCTACTAATGTCCCTTTAACTACCGAGCTTTTTGCCGGTTTTTCTCCTCCTTTCTAGCCGTTGCCGGCACATCCGTCTTATCTCTCGCTACCTCTATAGGAAGCCATCGCCACTTCTGCTTCCCCTCATGCCCCCACCCTCCTCTCTGCACCTCCTTTTAGCTCCTTCCTTAAAACCTGTTTTTCAGCTTCCTAGGTCCCTCGTGCTAAGGGATATCTCCGAGAACTGCGAAATCAGGCCACGCTTCGCGACAAGACTAAGGTTAAGGGGAGGTCCTAAAGAATTCGTCGCTAGGTCTAGGTAGGCGAGGTCTTAGCCGGCTTACTTATAGTAGGGCTAGACTACTAGTATATTTATAATTTAAAAAACTCTTTTAGGGTAGCGCTTAAACGTTTTTATTATAATAAAATAAAGATCCTTTATATAAAAGATTCTATATATAGCGATAATAAAGCGAGATAGCGCTAATACCTTAAATAATAAACGCTAATTAACTAAATTAAATATAGTATAAATTAAGTATACTTTAAGAAATAAATACTTATCTTAATTATAGATACTACTAATAAGGAGATACTATTAGTAATATAATTAAAGGAGGCTTACTAATAAGAAAGCTAGTCCCTTTTAAAGTTTAGCTTATACCTTAACTCCTTAAAAAGGTATTTTAAACGCTTATTAAAAAAGGTATATACTCTTATATTTTTTACTAAGCTAGAGCTATAACTTTAAGACTAAATTAACCTTTATTTAATACCTATTTATACTTACTAGTAAGAAGAGCTTATATTAGTCGCTTAATAATATTAAGATACTACTATTAATAAAAAGTAGTATACTAATACTAATTTTACCTTTAAAGGAACTAAGAATAAAAATAGTACTATACCTTAAGGTAGTATATATAAAAGGAGGAATTAAAGAAGCTAATAAGCTAATCTAAATTATTAAGGAAATACTATTAATTCGACTAATAATAAGTAAGCTAGTAATATACTTACTAAAGGGTAAATAAAAGGATATTATTAAAGGAAAGGATCTATTACTTAATTAAGAATTATATATTTCTAATATAATAAGCTAAGATACCTATTTATAGAATATATTAATTCTTTAAAGGTAAAAACCTTAGTAAAGACTCTTAAACTTAATACTATATATTAAGGAAAAGGTAAGATATTAAGGTAAATACCTCTCTTTTAATAAACTTAATACTTATAAGATAGTTACTTAAAACTCCTATAATAATATTAAGGCGAAACCTTACTAAAGTCCTTATATACTTAGATACTTATAGTACTATTAACCTTATAAATATATACTTTACTTAATAATAAGGATTATTATAAGTAGCGCTATTATACCTTAAGTTATTAAGGCTAAGTAATAGTAAGGTAAGGGAGTATAAAGTATAATTAATACTACTTTAAATAATAAATATAAAGGGTATTAAAAAGATAGTTACTTATTTTTATATTAGTACTAATAAGTTAATACTAAACGATTAAGTATTAATCCTTTTATTAGTTACTACTTTAAAGAATAAATATATTTATATTATCTTATAAAAATAATAATAGTAGCTTAAATATTAACTAAGTAGTAAAACCCTATAAAATCCTTATAGATTCTTTTAGGAATATAAGAATAAGGTAAGGGTATATATAATAGCGCTTAATCCTAACCTAATCCTACTACTAAATAAAGATAAAGATAAAGGGATTTTATAAAAAGAATAAGCTAAAATCCTACTAACTCTTTATTAGTTTAAAGATACTTTCTTAGCTAATAGATCTAACTTACTATTAGTTAAAAAAGGAATAAATTACTTAATTAATTTAATCCTTAATATAAAACCCTTTTATAGACTAATTTACCCTTTATTATAACCCTTATAGTATAGTAGTTATATACCTAAGAAGCTTACTAGCTATAATACTAGAATCGGTTTAAATCTAGCTAAGGGTATAATTAATTTTTAGTTAAACTAGTAGACTATACTAACTTACTTATTAATTAGCTAATTAGTACTTTTAAAAGCGCTTATAAATATACTAGTAATCTAGCCCCGCTATAGGTAAGCTAGCCTAGACCTTACTTACCTAGACCTAGTAATAAATTTATTAGGATCTCCCCTTAACCCCGGTCTAGGCCCCTTAACTAAGAAAATAAAAACCGAGGGCTAATACTAGTAACTTAATAAGTATAGTATAAAGCTAGTATAGTAACCTAACTACCGGCCTAGCTAAAGGCCGGTATTAATAAAAAATAGCCTACTAAGCCTTATAGCGGAAAAATAAAGTAAAGCTTAAGAAGATATTATTATAGGATAAGGTCGGAGATAATTATATAATTAACTATTAACTATTAACTAAAAATACTTATACTACTAATTAACGCTATATACCCTATATATATAAAGGAGTTACTTTCTAAGGTTACTTTATAGTAAGGCTAATATAATTCTAACTAACTATAACGATACTTAAGATAGCTAGTATAAGATTCCTATATATTATAACCGCGACCTAGTATAAGGGTAGACTAGCTATAAAAGAAGGGAGGGTTTTCCTTTAAGTACTTTAGTTTTTCCTTTTTATTTAACGCTAAAGTTTTAAATACTTTTAAATAGGTTACTAGTATAATCTTAATAATAATAATAATAATAATACTTTTTATTATAAAGAGAACTCTAAGTATTATATAACTAGATTTAAGATATAATAGAAAGAAAAATAATTTAAGAGTTAAAGAGCTTAGCTAAAGTACTTATCTTTTTTATTTTAAAAAAGAATAGTACCTTAAAGCTATATATAAACTATTAAAGACTTAACTAAGTTATTTAAAAGAAGTAGTACCTTTTATATTTTATTTAGAGATTATTAACCGCTATTAAGGAGCTAAGTATTTTTTTAAGATTAATATATAGAATATATATTAACGTATTTAAACTTAAAAAAGAAATAAATAAAAGACTGCTTTTTAAACGTATTATAGATATTTTAAATACCTAGTAATACCTTATAGACTTACTTATATACTAGTTATATTTTAAAGCTATATTTATTAAGCGCTTAAAGGGCTTATAGATATAATCTATATAGTTTACCTTAACGATATCCTTATATACTCTAAAATAAGAGAAGAATATACTAAATACTTAAGATAAGTAATAGAAAAGCTAAGGGCTATAAAGCTTTATATAAAACTATTAAAGTATATCTTCTATTAATAGTTAGTTAAGTTCCTTAGGTTTATTTTATCTATTAATAAAGTATTAATAGACCTTTAATAAGTAAAGGTAATAGCTTAATAGCCTAAACCTATAACTTACTATAATATTTAGGTTTTCCTTAAGTTCTATAGTTTTTGCTAACGATTTATATATAAGTACTTAAAAGTTATAGTACCCTTAAGTATATTACTAAAAGGGAGTAAAAATAAAAAAAAGCTAAGGAGTATAAAGCTAAACCTTATTAAAAGGGTAGCGTTCTAGTCTTTTAAGGATACCTTTTAAGGAGCCTTACTCCTTTAATATTATAATCTAAAAAAACGTATTTATATTAAAATAGATATATTATAATTCGCGATAGTAGGGATTATCTCCTAACTTAATAATAAAGGGCGTTACTATTTAATTATATTTTAGTTAAAGAAGTTTATTAAAGCTAAACTTAATTATAATACTTTAAACTAAGAACTATTTACTATTATTAAGCTATTTAAATACTAGTAATATTACGTTAAAGGGGTAATATATAAAGTAAAGGTATTATTAAACTACTATAACCTTTAAACGTTTATATACTAAACTTCCTTAAATAAAAAAGTAAGTAAGATAGTATATATATTTAGTACTATTTAACTTTATAATTAAGTATTATATAAGTAAATTAAAGCTAGTAAACGCGCTATTAAAAAATACTTAGATATAAAGGTAAGAAGCCCTTACTTATAAAACTATTACTAAAGCTATAAGTAAAGCTAGCTATTATTAATACTATATTTATATAAAAGGATAATAAAGCGTTTTTATAGGTAAAGAAATACTTAACCTTAAGTTAATATAAGTATAATAAAGTACCTTTATATAAGGAAAATATATAACCTTATTTATAGCGAAACTATAATAATCTAAGCGCGAGACTTAAATAATTAGCCGATTAAGCTAAAGAAAGAGCTAGTTATAAATAGTTACTTTTAAGAAAGACCGTTAAAGAAGCGGCCTACTATATAAAGGTCTATATAATAAAAGTTTTAGAACCGCTACTAAAGTTATTAAAATATACTTAGTTAGTTAATATAGTAATTAGTAAGTTAAAAGAGACTAAAGACTTCTTAAATAGAAAGGGTTTTTAGTTAATATACTTAAATAAACTACTATTATAAAAGGGTTATATTATAGTACCTTTAAAGGTAGCTTTATAATAAGAGCTAATATAGCTTTTTTATAACGATTTATTAATAAGATACTTTAGCTATTAATATATTAGTAAACTATTAATAAGGAACTTTTATTAAGATAAAATAATAAAAATTAAAAATAAAAATATTTAGTTATACTTAGTATATTAAGGTATAGTATTTAAGAGGTATTACCTTTATAGTATAATATAATTATTATTATATCTTATATAACTATAAGAAAAGTTATTAATAGACTTTACTATAAGTTTACTTAAAGTATAGTATAATAAGTAAAACGTTAATATAATCTTAATAATTATAAACTAATATACTAAGTATTACCTTTTCTTTCTTATCTTTAAGATAATAATAGCTTTAAAGCTAGTATAATTATTTTATTACTAAGTTAAATTAGTATATAGACTTTTAAAAGGTATTATCTTAGATAAAAAGTCTTTATTTATAAGTAAGTTTTAGTTAAATCTTTATTTTATCTTATAAGTAAAATATAAGGTATTAATAGTATTTTACTTATAAACTAATAAATAAATAAAACGAATAAACTAAGCTATATAGTTATAAGGGAATATATATTATAGTATAATTAGCTAGGTAGTAAAGATGGCTAAAGGTACTATACTTATCGGAAGACGCGGTTATTAGTTATATATATTAATTGCAGCGCACCTATCGGAGCGCGTTCTACTTTTGCCTACGTAGCGTAATAGTCTTCGCGATAGTTATAAGCCCGGGAAGGGATAGCATACTACCCCTATAACTTCCGGTAACTACGCGCGGTGCGGGGTTTAATCCCCCGTAGACGACTACCTCTCTTAGATTTCCTTAGGTTATTAGCGTGGCGCTTAGTGTTCGACTCCCGCGTCTTAGGCTATAAGGTCTAGGGCTCTTAGCGGAGCCGCGATCCTTAAGGGGGTATATCGGAAGACGCGGTTATTAGTTATATATATTAATTATAGCGTACTTATTAGAGCGCGTTTTACTTTTGCCTATATAGCGTAATAGTCTTCGCGATAATACTATATATATTATATTCTCCTTATTATAAGACTAAAGCTTATAAGAAGAGGGATTTCTCCTTTTCTATTAAAATAATAAGTAGTTTATAATATATAAGCAGGGTAAGTATACTTCCTTACTAATACCTTACTAATATACTAATACTATATACCTAAGTACTTTATTAGCTTATACCTCTTAGTAGCGCTCTTATAATTATCTCCCTTTTTATATAAACGTCTTAGCTATATCTTTAATATATATTACTTTTACTATACTATATATATTTAGTTAAAAAGAGAGGTAGTTTCGGTTATATATTATATATATACGCTTATATAAGTATATATTAGTCTATACTTTATAACGTTAATAGTTATTATATTAATAGTTACCGCTAAGTAACTATTATAGTATCGCTTATATATCGGCCGCGCTACTATAATATAAAGAGCGTGCGTATATATCTCTTACTTTTTTTATTTTATTTTCTTCTTTAACTCTTCTACTTATAATTACTATAGAGTTTTACGCCTTTTTTATTAATCCCTTATACCTTTTTATATTACTTTTTATTAACGATTTATTAATAATAATACCTTCTACGCTAAAAAAGATAAAGAACTATAATACTAATTTCCTATACTATATATAAGAGTAGGTAGCGGCGGGTTTACCCTTAAAGCGTAAGCGATTAGCTTAAAAGTCTTATAGTAATACTAGTTCCCCTTTAGTAAAGAAAGCTAAGAAAGGTATAAAGGAATCCTAGTCCTAAGAGACTTTTAGTCTAGGACCTAACGTTAGCGAGGGTCGTGCCCTTATTACCCTACTAAATACCTTAACTTTAACTATCGATAAGCTTACCTTAGTAAGCTAGGAAACTTATAAGTCTATTACCCTTATTAGTAATATTAATACTAGTAAGGAGATCGTACTTAGGCGCTCTTAAGTAAGTACTAATAACCTAGCTACTTATAACGACTAGTATTATTCCTAAGAGATAAATCTATTAAGGGGTTTATATTAATAGATATAATAGGGCATAGTCTAAGTAATAATAAGTATATTACGTTAGTAATAAGTTAGAGGTTATAGACTATAGACTATAACTAGGTAATTAAGTAATTAAAATTAAAGATAAGATTATAATAAAGATCGTAATAATTATAATATATTAAAAGCTAAAGAGCTATCTAGTCTAAAGGAGTAGAATTAAGTATCCTTATATACTTAATAGTCCTTTATAGATTATATAGTAAGCGTAATAATCCTATTTATAGATTATTAATTATCCTTAATAATTAATAATTACCTTACTTACCTTAATTACCTTAATTACTTAGTAATCTAAATAATTACCTTATAGGTTACGTAATAGGACTAGCCCGTTATACGTCCGTCCTATACCTTTCCGCTAATAGTATAGTCTTACGTAACTAATACTTAGTCGGTTCGTAATATAAGGTCTCCCCTCCTTTTAGTCTTATCCTTAAGACCTACTTTAGCCGCCTTACTGCCTTTTAACTAGACTTCCTTACGTAAGTATATTCTTCTCCTTCCTTTATACTATAGCCCGTTATATCGCTTAACTAAGTTCTTAAATAGAAACCGAAAGCTTATTCTACTAAACGTCGTAACGCTTTATTATACGCGATCCTCTTAAATCCTACGATTATAACTTTTCCCGTATACTCTACTTATAGAAGCCGCGGCTTTAATAATTATTAGGTAGCGCTAAATTCCGAACGATATATTACGTACGTGCGCTAAAATTTATCTTACTATAATATCGGGGGCGTGTTATCTACTTAGCTATATAATATCGCTAACTAATATATAAAGTTTAAACGAGAGCTAGAGGAGGTAGAGATAAAGGTCCTTTATCTCTAAAAATAAAAGAAACTATAGTTCGAGAAAATAATACGAGCGATCTCCCGCGGTATCGATAACATTAAGGAGTTAAAGCGTATCGAGAAAGAGGAGGCGGAGAAAGAGCGGTAATAAGTAGAGGAGGCGCTACCGCTTACCCCTTACGATAATCGGTTACCTTTAGACTTCGTCGAGGATTAGGATTCCTTATACTCCTAGGTATCGTTATCTCTTTTTATTCTAGCCTAATTTAGGTTACTTAGGGATCTATTAGTACCGGAAAGTCCTATTTTATTAGGAGGTTAATCTTTATTAATTAAATTATTAAAGGAGCGAACTATAATAGCTTAGATATTTAGTAGGTTCCTATATATTTTCCTTTAGTCTATATCCTTTCTATTTTACTAGGTATTCCTATTACTAACCTTATTTTCGGATATCTAGGATTTATTTAGCTTTATATTCTTAATTATTATTAACTTTAATCTTTTCTTATAGTTTAGCGTTTCGTAGCGCTAGTTCTAATAATAAGATATAAAATATTAAGTATATCTATATTATTATTAGTAGCGAAAGTTCGTAGTTAACTTTTAAAATAGCTTTCTTAACCTTAAATAGTCTAAGTTTCTTAAAATCTAATTTATTACTTAGTCGTTTTATCTTAATATTTCGTTATATAAGGTAAACTATATCTCTTTTTTAAAAGATTAGTCCTTATAATCTTTTCTAATTATAGTAAGTAGATATTCGTTCTTTAATAAATTAAAGTTCTTATTATATTTCTTTATATAATTTTTATAGCTAATCTTATTAGAAGACGCGGTTATTAGTTATATATATTAATTATAGCGTACCTATTAGAGTGTGTTTTACTTTTGCCTACGTAGCGCAATAGTCTTCGCGATAGTTATAAGCCCGGGAGGGGATAGCATACTACCCCTATAACTTCCGGTAACTGCGCGCGGTATAGGGTTTAATCCCCTATAGACGACTACCTCTCTTAGATTTCCTTAGGTTATTAGCGTGGCGCTTAGTATTCGACTCCCGCGTCTTAGGCTATAAGGTCTAGGGCTCCCGGCGGAGCCGCGATCCCTAAGGGGGTGTGTCGGAAGACGCGGTTATTAGTTATATATATTAATTATAGCGCACCTATCGGAGCGCGTTCTACTTTTACCTACGTAGCGTAATAGTCTTCGCGATAAATCTACTTATAGTATTACTTATTCCGCTTATAGTTCTTATTAAGTAACCTTAAATACTTCTAGGTTATATCTATAATTAGCGTATATTAGTAAGAGCTTAGTTATTTTTATAACTAAGCTATTATAAGCTAGTTATACTATTAGTAGCTATTTAACCTAATTATTTTATTCGTAGCTAATATAGTATTATAAGTATTATTTAAGTATTTAGTTAAGTTTTTTTATTTATCTATCTATTTATAGGCAATAAGCTATACTAAGCTTATATTTCGTCCTTAATTATACTATAAGAGCTTACTAGAACTTAGCTATAAATATACTTCCTTTATTAAAGATAATCTTATTTAATAGTCTAAAGTTACTAATAATAGTTTATAGGAATATATATACTAGCTCCTTTATATTACTTACTTCTTTATATAGTAAGAAGTATTTATACTTCGTTAGTCTATTAGTAATAACGAATATATAATTATACTTAACGTTAATTATAAGTTCTTTTAATAGTAGTAGCTTTATAATATAATTAAAAGCTATTAAATCCTATAGTTTCTTTAGTACTAGTAGCGGTTATAATTCTTTATATAGTTTATATTGTTTAGCTTTACTTTATATATAAAGTTTATATTCTTTAATAACTTATTATACTACTTCTTTAAGCTATAAGAAGTTATATTATCGTTTAATCTATTTTATTATTTTTTAGATTCCTTAGTATCTATATATTAAATATTTATATATATCTTATATAACTTTATCTTATAATTCTAGTAATATCTAGATTTTATTTTTATATATTAGAACTTTTAAATATTCTATATTATATCTATTTAGTACTTTATATTCTTTTATCTATTTTAGGATCTTTTAGTATATTAAGTTATTAGGTTATACTTTAAATATTATATTTAGCTATCGTTATTAGTAGTTCCCGTTTTCGTTAATTTCTAAGAGCTATCCTTTTGCTATAAGTAGTCCTATATTATAGTTACTTTATTAACTAAAGGTATTAGCTTAACTGTTTTCTATTCTTTTTTTATAGATTATTTTATAGTCGAATTCTAATAAATATTTAGCCTATTAGATCTATTATCTATTTAACTATTATATTATTATAAAGTATAAGATACTCTTATAATCTATATAGACCTTAACTATTACGACTATAGCTACTAGGCCGCTAACGGTCGACTACGTTAAGTATATAATACGGTTTAATAAATAAATAGTTAGTACGACTATCTAATAGATATAAGATTAAGGGGATCGTAGAGATCTAAGTAATATAGGATTAACGAGATTACTACGCTCTATATAATCTAACGTTAGGGATTATAGCTAGGCCTATAATCTAAGGATAGTCTCTATAAGTATATATAGCTACCTACTTTTACTCCTTTAGATAAATAGCTTAATAGCTTTTAATATAAATCTTTATTACGATTCTATCTTTAATTTTAATTACTTAGTTATAGTCTATAGTCTACGACCTCTAACTTATTACTAATATAATATACTTATTATTACTTAGACTACGCCCTATTATATCTATTAATATAAACCCCTTAATAGGTTTATCCCTTAGGAATAATACCGGTCGTTATATATTAAAAGCTCTTATTTAGTATAATACCGCGTTACTTTAAGTAATATCGTAACTATTAATATACCTATATAGTAAGCTAGATTAACTAACTTTAGAGCTACTATATCGCCTTAGGATATAATACGCGAGATTATTACCCTTCGATATAAGGTATAGTTACTTAGGAATAAAAGAGGTAATAAATAAGTTAGGGACCTTAGAGAAGTAGTTAAACTAAAATAGCTAGGACTATTCGATAGTACTTATAGCACGCTTCGAGACCTTCTTACCTAACTTAAGGCCTACTACTAGTTTTACCCTACTAAACTGTTAGACCTAGTTAAAAAGGTACTCTACGTAGGAAATTATTTATTTAGAATAGTACTCGCTTAGTTTAGACCTATTATAAGGGACTTTCTCGATAACTAACTAGTATAATAAGATAATAAAATAGATAAAGTCTTTACTAGTTTCTAAGGATTTAAAGAAGCTATTATAAAGGTATTTAAAATAACTAATAAGGAATAAGAAGCTAAATAAAAACTTTAAGAACTTTAATAAAGGATCTTAGTATTAAATTATATTATAAAGTTCTATTAAGTTACCTTAGAGCTTAATTAGGATAACGAACCTCTTATATTATAATTCTATAATAGGCTTAAAAAAGAAGTTAAGGATAAGCTTTATAAGGAAAATCGACCTAATAACCTTTTAGACTATATTACTATAGTAGTATAAATCGATAATAGATAGTATATATAACGCTAAGAAAAGAAATAAAGAAGAGGAAACTAGAACCCTTTTTATAAGAATAACTTTAACCGACGCGCTAACTATAAAAAGAAGCGCGAAACTCCTATTACCTACGCTTATATAACTAACCTAGGTAAGATAAACTTAAACGTAATATAGAAAAGTAAAGGAAAGTATTTTAATTATAGGAAACTTAGATATTACTTTAAAGAATATAAATAACCTTATAAGGAGAAGAAAACCTACTAGGTACTAGCCCTAAAAGGTAAGAAATACCTAAACGCTATTAATAGATAGGAACTAAAGTATAAACTCCTTAGTAAGACTATATACTATAATAATAAATATATAGTATACTTAAGCGATAAGAATAGTATTAGATAGTTCTTAAAGCTATTAAAGAAGACCCTTATAATAATATAATAAAGGGATCTTAAAATATAAAAATAAGTTAAATTTATAGAACTAAAATACCCTTATCTTAAAAGAGTCTTTTAAGACTAGATTAAGAAGAACGGTAAATAATTCTAAGAAGATATATAAAATAAAAATCGATAATAATAATAGGTAGTTTATAAATAATATAATAAAGAAGATATAGATATAGCCCTTATACTAATAAAACTTAGATAATAACTTAAAGAGGAATAATAAAGTATCGATAATATAAGCTTTAAAGAATAAGAAATACCTAGAGAAATAAAAGATAAGAACGAACTTATACTACTACCTTTACTATTAAGGGAAAATACTACGATTAAAGAATACGCTTTATACTTCGAAGAATTTAAAGAAATACTTAAAATTAAAACTTAATAAATACCTTAAATTCTTATAGAAAACTAATAAGCTATATTAATTCGGTATTAACCGGTACTATATAAAGGAGACTATACTATAGCTATTACCGCGGTTAATACCTTTATAGCTTTATAATAAGAATAGTAACTATAAGGAGAATTTAAAGACGATTTATAAATACTACTTACTTATAAGTACTATAAGTATATTTTATAGATATTATACGTCTATCTAGATTATATAATATACTTCTAGATAAAGGTATAATATAATGCCTTCTTAGTTAGGTTTAAGGGATAAGTACTTTTAAAACCCTACTTAAGTATAAAACTAAACTACTAGAAAATCGATTAATACTACCTAAATAACTAAGTTATATTATTAGAACCTAATTATAGTATACTACTTAAATACCGCAATAATTATAGTTTATTAATAAGATATCTTTCGGAGATATATAGAATCTATAAATACGCTAAAATAAAGGAATAGTATAGCGCTACTTACTTTAAAGTATCTAAACTATTAATCTTTTAAAGACTTATATAACGAATTAAATATAATAAAGAAGATTATAATAAATATATATACCTAAACTATAGAGTTTATAAATATAAAAAAGTATAAGTATAGTATAAACGATATAATAGTATACTAAAAGATTACTAGTAATATATATAAAGGCTATAAGCTATATTTAACTAAGGAAAAATTAATATAGATAAACTATATATAAAATAGAAAGATATAAAACGAAAACTTAATCTTTAGTATAAAAATAAATAGAATTATAATATAAACTATATAATTAACTATAAAGTAACTTAGTATAAACGATATAGCGTTAAGAAATAAGAAATCTTTAACTAGTTATAAGAGGTTAGCCTCTTAAGTTAAATAATAACTTAACGCGATAAAAGAATAAAGAAATAATACTAGTAATAAATTAAAGAAGAATATATAAACGAAATAAATAAGGACTAAGTAAAAAACGAGGTATACTATTTATAAAAGGGCTATAAACTAGTATAATATAATAAAATCTAAGGACCTTATATATAGTAATAGTAAGCTATAGTAACTAAATAGTATTAGATATTTAAATCGCGGGATATTATATATATATACTTTTAGATTATAGCGTAATAAGTAATTATATTTTACCTAAAGTCGTTAATTATTACTAACTTATATAGAGATATAAGAAAGATCTATATAAACTTATAAATATTAAAGGAGAGGCCTTTAACTATAATAACGGAATTATTAATATAGAGATTAATTACCTTAATATTAATATCTAGGGCTATAATAAATAAGTTAACTTTAATATTATAGATATTAAAGAATACGACCTTATATTAAGGCTTTTATAGCTATAGGAGAGCAACCTACTAATTAACTAGAAAACTAGCTAGCTATATTAAGATAAAGATATAAGTTTCTAAGATTAGTAGATTTAAAAGAAAGTAAAAATTTACGATAATTTAGCTCTTAAATAAGATAAAAGGGATAACCGTTTAAGTAAATTATTATAGGCTTTAGTAATATAAATAAAAGTAGTAACTAAACTAATAAATATAATAAAATCGATTAATAAGACCTATATACTAACTAATACGGCTATATAACCTAGTATCTAATATAAATAGAATAAAGGATATAATATAAAGATTTAAAGAGTTATTATTCCTTTAAGGAAAGACCTTAAATAAATTAATAAAGAGCTTAAGTTAAAAGAAACTAGCTCTTAAAAGAAAGAATAAAGCCTATAAGATAGAATAAAGAATATCCCCTAAGAATACCGGAAATATAATAAACTCTTTAAGGAAGAACTTAAGATAGGGTTACCTAAATATAGCTAATAGGACTACGAAATTTATCTTAAGGATAGAATAACGCTAACGTTTTATAAGATTTATAACTTAAACGAAAAGTAACTATAAACACTACGCGACTACCTTAATAAGAATCTATAAAAGGGATATATATAAATATTAATATTTAAAGTAAGCTACCTAGTTATATTTATTTTAAAGAAAAACAGTAAGCTATAACTTATTATTAACTATAGACGCTTAAATAATATTATTAGAAAGGACCGAATACTATTACTACTTATATTAGAACTATAAGATCGACTATATAATAAAAAATAGGTTATAGCCCTCGATCTTAAAGGCGCTTATAACTTAATACGTATAAAAAGGGATATAAATAGATAATAGCCTTTAAAACGAAATTTAAACTATTTAAATATTTAGTAATACTATTTAGACTTATAAATATACTAGCTACCTTTTAATAGATAATTAATAATATCCTATATAAATACTTAGATATCTTTATAGTAGTATACTTAGATAATATCTTAATCTTCTTAGATACCTTAAAAGAATATAAGGAATATATCTATAAGGTACTCCGCGTATTTTAGAATATAAAGTTACTAGTTTAACTAAAGAAAAGTAAGTTCTATATATAGGAAGTAGACTTCCTTAAATATATAATCTTACTAAAAGAGATATAAATATAATAAGATAAAATTAACTTAGTTAAAGAATAGCTAACGCTAAAGAACGTTAAGGATATATAAAGTTTCCTATAATTTATAAATTACTACTAACGATTTATTAAAGATTTCGGAAAGATCGTAGTACTACTATATAACTTAATAAAGAAGGAAAAAGAATTTATATAGGACGATAAAGCTAATAAAGCTTTCGAATATATTAAGACTATAATTATATAAGAACTAGTCTTAACTACCTTTAATTTAAAACGATAAATCGAACTTAAAACCGATATATTAGACTTTACTCTAAGAGTATAAATCGGATAAAAAGATAATAAAGGAAGACTATAACTAATTATATTTTACTTAAAGAAGCTATATAGCGTAGAACTTAATTACCTTATCTATAATAAAGAATTCCTTATAATTATTTAAGCTTTTAAGGAGTTTTAATACTACTTTCTTAGAAGTAAATATAAAGTTAAGGTCTATATAGACTATAAGAATATCTTATATTTTATAATAATATAATAGTTAAACGGATAATAGATTTAATAAGCTAAATACTTATTAGAATTTAACTATAAAATAATCTATAAAAAAGGAATAGAAAACGGTCGAGCTAATACCCTTAGTCGACGAAGCGACTATAATATAAGGGCACCTATAGCAAAAGGATAGCTCTTAGAAATTAACGAAAACGGGAACTACTAGTAACGATAGCTAAATATAATATTTAAAGTATATCCTAATAACTCGACTTATTAAAAGATCCTAAAATAGATAAAAGAATATAAAGTACTAAATAGATATAATATAGGATATTTAAAAGTTTTAATATATAAAAATAAAATCTAGATACTACTAGAATTATAAGATAAAGTTATATAAGATATATATAAATATTTAATATATAGATACTAAGGAATCTAAAGAATAATAAAACGGATTAAACGATAATATAACTTCTTATAGCTTAAAGAAATAGTATAATAAGTTATTAAAGAATATAAACTTTATATATAAAGTAAAGCTAAATAATATAAACTATAAAGAGAATTATAACCGCTACTAGTACTAAAGAAACCATAGGATTTAATAGCTTTTAACTATATTATAAAGCTATTACTATTAAAAGAACTTATAACTAACGTTAAGTATAATAGTATATTTATTATTACTAATAGATTAACGAAATATAAATACTTTTTACTATATAAAGAAGTAAGTAATATAAAAGAGCTAGTATATATATTCCTATAAATAATTATTAGTAATTATAGACTACTAAACGAGATTATCTTTAATAGAGGAAGTATATTTATAGCTAAATTTTAGTAAGCTCTTATAGTATAATTAAGGACGAAATATAAGCTTAGTATAGCTTATTACCTATAAATAAATAGATAAATAGAACGACTTAACTAAACGCTTAAATAATATTTATAATACTATATTAGTTATAAATAAAACGATTAAGTTAAATAGCTACTAATAGCGTAACTAGCTTATAATAGCTTAGTTTACGGAAATAACTAAGCTCTTACTAGTATACGCTAATTATAAATATAACCTAGAAGTATTTAAGGTTACTTAATAAGGACTATAAGTAGAATAAGCGATATTATAAGTAGATTAGCTATAAATATTATATAAAGAAATATAATAAGAACTTTAATTTATTAAAGAATAAATATCTACTTCCTATAATCGGAAAAGATTATAGGGACTAATCTTTTAAGAGGGAGATATAGTCTACCTTATATAATAAAATATTAAAATAAAACAACTAAGTAATAAATTAGATTTTAAGAAACTTAGACCGTTTAAGGTTAAGAAAACTATTTTAAAGGTTAACTACGAACCTTCGCTATTAATAATAATATAGATATACCTAATATTTTATATCTTATTATTAGAACTAGCGCTATAAAACGCTAAACTATAAGAAAGAATCGAAGTTAACGACAATTAAGAATATAAAGTAAAATAAATACTAGATATAAGAAAATAAGGTTAGTAATAAGAATACCTTATTAAGTAGAAAGGATATAGACTAAAGGAAAATACCTAGGAACTACTTAAGCACTTAACCTACTATAGCTCTTTACTTCGATAATTTTACTAAAAGGTTTAAGAGGGATTAAAGGACTAAGATCTATAAATTCCTCGCTAATACTAAATAAGGACTAATTTGCCTCGTTAGGAACGCCTAACGATTATAAGTTATTTACTACCTAATACTTATACGTATTAAGCGTAGGTAAAACGCTATCCTTAGTATTTACTTCTTAGATACTACGACGAAATAACTTAGAACTCTTTTCCTTTATATAATTCCGAATCTTCTAAATACGAGCTAAATAATTAACGGCGATAGATATTTATAACTAAAGATTCGTAAGCTATACTTAAAGCTCTAATAAGGCTTCCTTAGCTTCCTCCTCTTTAGAATATAGCTTATACTACTCCGCTAATAATTTAGTTACTAAAAGAAATATATTAGCTACTACGTATAGAAAGAATTAAAAGATACTTATAAGAAGAGGCTACTAAAATACTATTATAATAGGGACGACTACTAGTAATTTAATTATTATAGCGTAAAGAATTTTCGGGTATCTAATAATTTATCTTCTTTACTTTAAAGCATTAAGTATATAGTATATTAATAGGATCTCTACTTAAGTCGATATATTTAGTAAGAGTAGCGCGCTTAGAGGCTTTTTAGGAACGATTTTTTAGTATATAACTAGATATACTATTAGTAGTATATCCTAAAAGGATAAAGAGATAAGGAACGATATACTTATATATAACGCGATAAGGATATATTTATATATAGCGGCTAAGGCAGCTATAGTTATCGCGAAGCGTAGCCTAATTTCGTAGTTCTCGGAGATATCCCTTAGTAAGAGGGACTAAGGAAGCTAAAAAACACCCGGTATAGAAAAAGGAAGAAGGAGCTAAAAAGAGGTATAGAAAGGAGGGTAGGGGCATAAGTAGCGATAGCTTCCTATAGTAGTAGCGAGAGATAAGACGGATATACCGGCAACGGCTAGAAAGGAGGGGAAAAACCGGTAAAAAGCCTAGTAGTTAAAGGGATATTAGTAGCTTCTTTAAGTAGGATCTTCTTTATTAATTAGGATACTAGACGGGTATAAAGAGGGGCGTTAGATATAGGAAAGAAGGATAATTAAGGCAATATAATAATTACTCCCCTACCTTTATTGCTGCTCTTATAAGAATTAAATCCCTCTGCCCTGCCTATCCGACCCCTTACTTTTAATTTTACCTTCGTGTATTTTATATATACTTCTTATATCTCTCTACGTAAGAGTTATAAGCCCGGGAGGAATAGTATTCCTATACCTTCCGGCTACTATAAAAGGCACCCTTCTTATATCCCTCGTAGCTCTCTTTTACCCCTCTTACTAGAAAAGCCGATTTTAAACCGACGTTTCTGCCCCCTCTCTCCTTAACGATATCGAAAAACGACTCCTCTACCGCCCCTACGGTCCGTAGGACGATTCTTATAGAGCCCTAAGATTAGGATAAGTAGGTAAAGGAGCTACGGGCTCGTATAGATAGAACTATCTATAATTTAGTCTTCTCTAATAAGTAGGACCCTCTTAAGCCCCCTCTTCGTCCTAGGGCAACGGACTTTATAGAGGGAGCTTCCCTCTTCTCTAAGCTAACCTCTATATAGTAGAGAGCTTTTTCTGCTACCTTAGGCGACTACGAGAGTCACCGAAAGGAATACCTTTATAAGACGAAGTTGCTAACTACTACTCGTACGGTAATAACGGAATCCGTTAGTGCCGTAAAGCTAATCTCTCTTTAAGAGGAAGAGACTCCTAGGTAGTAGCTTTTAAAGCTCGAGACCTCGATAGCTCCCTCGAGAGGTTATATAACTAACCGTATTAGGAAGACCTATACGGCCTACCTAGGAGCCTTTTCTACTAGGAACCTGCTAGCTTCTTCGTAGCTAGCTAAGTAGGAAGAAATCCTCGAGGAAGCTAACTAATACTTCTTTATAGAAGCTCTTTCCGGCTAGTAGCTATGGGATATATCTCTACTAATAAAGCCTATTAGTAACGGTTACTTAACTATCTTTCGAGAAGCTAGCCGAGAACTAAACGAAGAGGCTGCTCGAGTATAATAATAAGCAGTCTTATTCCTTCGTAGCTAGCACTCGACCTAGACGGCTCGACCTATAGCTGCTGCAGCCCTTATTACTACGGCCCCCGCTGCTGCTGCTGCGGCTGTTGCTCCTTCGGCTCCTCCTCCCTCGAGAGCCTTAACGCCGTCGTTAACTATAGCAGTAGCCCTAGGCCCGGACCCGGCTCCGACTCTTGCCCCGGGCCCGGCACCGGTCCCGTTAGTTAGACCGGCCCGACTAGTCCCCTAATAGACCTTTTAGTCCGTTAGTCGAAAAATCAGGGAACTAGTCGAAATCGAACCTCGTTAAAATCAGCAATAAGGGGTAAAAAGGGGGGGTTTTTAAGTAGACCTTCCGGACCGGGACGAGGATTCCTCGAAGAGATAACGTACGAGGAGGAATCGACCTACCTACTAAGCATATAAAAAGCCCTATCGGCTAGAAGACTACTAGTAGGTCTTCGAGGAAAACCGACCTAAAGGAATTAACCCTTTAAAGTAGCTACGAGAAATAGTATAATAGTCTCTTAAGGAGGACCCCTCGTTATAGAAGAAGATAGACGATATTCGGGTTACTAAGAAATAGTAACTAATAACGCCTCTGCCCTTATTCGAGCCGTAAATTCGAGGAAAAATCGTTGGTATAGTAAATCCGGCATTCGTCTTCCCTACGGATTAATAAGGCTAAGACTAACTGTTAGAGCCCTCTAATTATCCCCTACGAAAATCAGCTATCCTTAACTCTAGTACTTCCCTCGATATGTATAATATACTCTTAAGATTCCGGTCCTTTAAGAAGGCATAAAAGGAATATCTTATTGCCGGGGAATTAACCGTATAGATAGAGGGATACGGAAGGGTAAATTTTACGATAAAATTACCTAACGGATCTATACGAATTCTTCGAAGAAAAAGGGTAGCTTTTTACCCTCGATTTTTAACGAGCTTAATTTCCTTCCGCTTTCTTCGAGAGGAAGGAATCTTTTAGGATACGACGTCTAAGCCTATAAGGCTAGTCTAGAAGAATCAAACTATTAGGCTTATCGAGGAGAAATTCGGTTAATTTATTCTCGAATTCCGACCTATCCTTAGGAAGGAACTACTTAAGAAGTTAGCTTTCCTTGCTTAAAGGAGGAATAGGTCTACTATAAAGGACCCTCTTCTAGCAGCCTAAGGAGACAGCATTGTTTAGCATACACGACTTAGTTACCCGGGCCCCCTAGCTTTATATAAGCTAGGCTAATAATAGGGCGTACGAATAAGGGGCCTAAAGACCGTCGAATACGAATACTACGGCTAAGGGAAGACTAGGAGACGAATTTCTAGACGGACCCTAATACGGCCGGACTAGCCGTATAAGGAAATTTAGGTCGACTAGACCGACGTCTCTAGGGATTAGGAAAGCTTCGTTAGGGTAATGTTCTTTATAGACGCTTTTTTAGGGATAGTTTACCCCTATTTCTTACGGACCTACCTAAGTAAGTATAACTAGTCTACCCTCTAGGACTTCGTTAACTAGATAAAAACCTACTTTAGCTACGAGGTAAAGAAGATACGGTCTAATAGAGAGCTATTTACGAAGGATATCTTAAATTAGCTTCGAAAAAGGGGCATTTTACCCCTCCTATTAGCACCGAATACCTAGGCCTAAAACGGAGGGGCAGAAAGATTAAGGGGTACTATAATAGAAAGGGCCCGTATAATAAGACTTACTATAAGGCTTCTATACGACCTTTAGAGGGAAGTCGTTAAGACCGCCTATTACCTTTAGAACCGGACCCTAAGGGACCCTAGGGGACTAAGGGACTATAGGGACCTAGAGACCCTTTTTAAGACCTAAGGAATAAACTAGAAATCCCTACTTAAGCTCTTTACGAAGAAGAGGGCCTCGCTAGCCTACCTTCGTGCTTATAGCTATAAGGCATACGTAATAACTACCGATATAAAGCTAAAAAGGAAGTAGAAAAGAAAGCTTAATCCTAGAGCCTTTATTAGTTACCTCGTTAGTTATAATTCTACGAATATCTTCCGGATCTAGATTCCTCTTCTATAGAAGGTTATTTCGACTAGGGATATAATTTTCGACGAATCTAGCTTCTTCGACGGAAAGAGGGATTAATAGCCCCTCTTACTCTTATAACGTTAGCTAATTTAAAAGATTTAAATCCCTCCTTCCTAATAATCTTAAGAAGAGGTCCTAGATAAGGAAACGGAAGAAGAAACCGACGTCGAAGTAGTCGAGGATAACGCTAACTTCGAGGAAGAGGAAGAAGAGGAAGCTACTAGATTAAATAATCTAGATAAAGAAGGAGACTATAGGAAAGCGGTAGAGCTAGAATACGCCTACCTACCTACGCCTCCCCTTACGGAATAAGAAGAAGATCTAGAAGTAGCTTTCTTTATTAGTCTTCCCGTCTTAACCCTTAAGGGGGTAGGAAAGGCACTACTCTTAAAGGATTACCCGGCTGCCTTTTTATCCCTGCTTCGAGAAGTAAAGGAAGGTATAGGGCCCGATACGGATACTAAAGAAGACTAACCTTTCCCTTATTTCGACCGATTTTCCGACTTCTACCCGACGCTAATAGAAGAAGGCTCCTACGAAGCGTTTATAATAGGCTGGCTTTTTAAGGTAGTATTAGCAAGGAAGGTATATAAAAGAGACCTCCCGGACCTACTAGTAAACTAAAAGCAGCTAGAAAGACACCCCCTTAAAGACTAGTTTTTCTAGGCCTAGAAAGACTACCTAGCCTTATATAAAGAAATAAGGTCTTTTAAAGAGGTCCTTAAGGAAAAAGCAAGAGGAAAATAGGTCCTTAGCTATAAGTAGGTCTTTATCTATAAGACTAATAAATATAGCTTCCTTTAAAAGTATAAAGCCCGGCTAGTTATCTATAGGAATTAATAGGAAAAAGGGGATCTACCTACTAAGGCAACTATATTAGTAGGGATGTCTTTTCGGACCCTTATAGCTATAGTAGTAGAATTCGACCGCGAGCTCGATTAGATAGATATAGTTAACGCCTTTATTAACTGCCCTCTTAAGGAAGAAGAAGTTATCTATATACGACTTCCTCTTAGTTTCTAATAACTAGGAAAGGTTCTACGGCTTAGGAAAGTTTATAGTCTCCTAGCTAGCTAGGTATAACTAGAATCCTAGCCCTAGGCATTAAGAAGTAGTAGATAGAGCTATCCTTTATCTCTATTTAACGAGATTATATAGTCTGCGCCTAGGAGGATAGGGAAGGAAATAAGCTACCGAAATCTTTCTTTATTAGAGCGATTCGTCCTTTACGGATAATTCCTTAGATAGAAAGAGCTTATAAGGGTATATTATATCCCTTTTTAGAGGAACTATTGCTTAAAGAGCTTCGAAGCAAGCTACCGTTACGACTTCTAGTATAGAGGCAAAGCTACTAGCTCTTTTAGAAGCGTTAAAAGAAGCGATTTTCCTTAGCTAGCTATTAATATCTCTACGACTATAAATTCCGACCCTATTAGCTATAGAATACGATAACACGCAAACTATATAAATTCTTATAGAAAATAGTAAGTTATCGACCTAGCTACGGTATATCGATATCTACTAGTATTAGTTACGCTAAGAGGTCTAAAGGGGACTTATTTCCGTCCATTAGGTTCTAACGGTATTAATAAAAGCCGACGGTCTTATAAAGCCCCTACTAAAGTAGAAGCTAGCTATCTTTTTATAGCAAATTAGGCTAGAAGACGTTTAAGAAAAGCTATCCTTAGAAGCCCGCCTTAAGAGTCTATAAGAGGAGCTAATAGCCCGTACGAGAAGGTAACGTCTATAGCCGAAGAAAAGGAAGAGGTTTTTCCCTTTAGAGGGCCCCCTATTTTAATTAGGTTTTTCCCTTCTAAGAAGGCCCCCTTTCTTATAGGACTTTCCTCTTTAGCCCCTTTTCCTTAAGTAGGTCTAAAGAGCCTAGGGACCTGAAGGGCCCCTGCTTTCCTCGAGTAAAGGGAGAAGTATAGAGCTAAGAACCTCCTCTATACGCTTACTAGCCCGAAGCCGTATTAGCTATGCCCTTACTATAAGGGCAGGCTATAGCTAAGGGGGTGTATCGCGAAGCGTAGCTTGATTTCGTAGTTCTCGGAGATATCCCTTAGTAAGAGGGACTAAGGAAGCTAAAAAACACCCGGTATAGAAAAAGGAAGAAGGAGCTAAAAAGAGGTATAGAAAGGAGGGTGGGGGCATAAGTAGCGATAGCTTCCTATAGTAGTAGCGAGAGATAAGACGGATATGCCGGCAACGGCTAGAAAGGAGGGGAAAAACCGGCAAAAAGCTCGGTAGTTAAAGGGACATTAGTAGCTTCTTTAAGCAGGATCTTCTTTATTAATTAGGATGCTAGACGGGTATAAAGAGGGGCGTTGGATAGAGGAAAGAAGGACAATTAAGGCAATATAATAATCACTCCCCTACCTTTATTGCTGCTCTTATAAGAATCAAATCCCTCTGCCCTGCCTGTCCGACCCCTTACTTCTAATTTTACCTTCGTGCATTTTATATATACTTCTCGTATCTCTCTACGCGAGAATAGTAGGTCTTATAGATAAGACTAAAAGGAGGGGAGATATCGTATTACGACTATAGCTACTAGGCCGCTAACGGTCGACCGCGTTAAGTATATAATATAGTCTAACGGATAAATAGTCGGCACGACTATTTAATAGATATAGGATTAAGGGGATTATAAAGATCTAAGTAATCTAGGATTAACGAGATTACTACGCTTTATACGATCTAACCTTAGGGATTATAGCTAGGCCTATAATCTAAGGACAGTCTCTATAGGTATATATAGCTACCTACTTTTACTCCTTTAGATAAATAGCTCGATAGCTTTTAATATAGATCTTTATTACGATTCTATCTCTAATTTTAATTACCTAGTTATAGTCTACGGTCTATAACCTCTAACTTATTACTAATATAATATACTTATTATTACTTAGACCACGCCCTATTATATCTACTAATATAAACCCCTTAATAGGTTTATCCCTTAGAAGTAATACTAGTCGTTATATTAACTTTATACTTACTTTTAAGAAGGTAGTATTAAAATTCCTTAAAAGCTTAAATAATTATAAGGAATTCTTTATTATAGATAAGGTAATTAAGTTCTACGCTATATAGCTTCTTTAAATAAAATATAATGGGTTATAGTCTTCCTTTATTATCTTTTTATCCGATTTATACTCTTATAGTAAAGTCTAATATATTAGTTTTAAGTTCGATTTATTATTCTAAATTAAAGGTAGTTAAGGCTAGTTCTTATATAATCGTAACCTTAATATATTTAAAAGCTTCGTTAGCTTTATCGTCCTATATAAATCCTTTTTCCTTTTTTATTAAGTTATAAAGTAGTACTATAATCTATCTAAAATCTTTAATAAATTATTAATAGTAATTTATAAATCCTAGGAAACTTTATATATCCTTAATATTCTTTAGCGTTAGCTATTCTTTAACTAAGTTAATCTTATCTTATTATATTTATATCTCTCTTAGTAAGATCGTATATCTAAGGAAGTTTACTTCCTATATATAGAACTTACTTTTCTTTAGTTTAACTAGTAACTTTATATTTTAAAGTATATAGAGTACCTTATAAATATATTCCTTATATTCTTTTAGGGTATCTAAGAAGATTAAGATATTATCTAGGTTTACTACTATAAAGATATCTAAGTATTCGCGTAGGATATTATTAATTATCTATTAAAATATAGCTAGTATATTTATAAGTCTAAATAGTATTACTAGATATTTAAATAGTTTAAATTTCGTTTTAAAGGCTATTATTTATTTATATCCCTTTTTTAAATATATTAAGTTATAAGCGCTTTTAAGATTAAAGGCTATAAACTACTTTTTACTATATAGTTAATCTTATAGTTCTAATATAAGCGATAATAGTATTTAGTCTTTTATTATAATATCGTTTAAGTATCTATAGTTAATAACTAGTTATAGCTTACTATTTCTCTTTAAAATAAATATAACTAGGTAGCTTACTTTAGATATTAACGTTTATATATATCCCTTTTATAGATTCTTATTAAGGTAGTTATATAGCGTTTATAGTTACTTTTTGTTTAAGTTATAAATCTTATAGAACGTTAGCGTTATTCTATCCTTAAGATAAATTTTATAGTCTTATTAGCTATATTTAAGTAACCTTATCCTAAGTTCTTCCTTAAAAAGTTTATTATATTTTTAGTATTCCTAGGGGATATTCTTTATTTTATCTTATAGGCTTTATTCTTTCTTTTAAGAGCTAGTTTCTCTTAACTTAAGCTCTTTATTAATTTATTTAAGGTCTTTCCTTAAAGTAGTAATAACTCTTTAGATCTTTATATTATATCCTTTATTTTATTTATATTAGATATTAGGTTATATAGCTATATTAGCTAGTATATAGGTCCTATTAGTCGATTTTATTGTATCCGCTAGTTTAGTTACTATTTTCGTTTATATTATTAAAGCCTATACTAATTTACTTAAATAGTTATCCTTTTTATCTTATTTAATAGCTAAATTATTATAAAATTTTACTTTCTTTTAAATCTACTAGTCTTAGAAACTTATATCTTTATTTTAATATAGCTAGCTAGTTTTCTTATTAACTAATAGGTTACTATCTTATAGCTATAAAAGTCTTAATATAAGGTTATATTCTTTAATATTTATAATATTAAAGTTAACTTATTTATTATAGCCCTAAATACTAATATTAAGGTAATTAATCTCTATATTAATAATTCCGTTATTATAGTTAAAGGCCTCTCCTTTAATATTTATAAGTTTATATAGATCTTTCTTATATCTTTATATAAGTCGGTAATAATTAATAACTTTAGGTAAAATATAATTACCTATCGCGCTATAGTTTAAAAAGTATATACGCGTAATATCCCGCGATTTAAATATCTAATATTATTTAGTTACTATAGCTTACTATTACTATATATAGGGTCCTTAAATCTTATTATATCGTACTAGTCTATAGCCCTTTTATAGATAGTATACCTTATTTTTTACTTAGTCCTTATTTATTTTATTTAAGTATTCTTCTTTAATTAATTATTAATATTATTTCTTTATATTTTTATCGTATAGTATTATATTAGGGCTTAAGAGACTAATTTCTTATAGCTAATCGAAGATTTCTTATTTCCTAATACTATATTATTTATATTATACTACTTTCTAGTTAATTATATACTATACTTTATAATTTTATTCGTTTTTATACTAAAGGTTAAGTCTTTATTTAGTATCTTTTTATTTTCTATATAGTATTTCTATATCGATTTTTCCTTAGTTAAATATATCTTATAGCCTTTATATATATTACTAATAATCTTTTAATATACTATTATATCGTTTATACTATACTTATACTTTTTTATATTTATAAACTCTATAGTTTAAGTATATATATTTATTATAATCTTCTTTATTATATTTAACTTATTATATAAGTCTTTAAAAGATTAAGGGTTTAAATACCTTAAAGCGAGTAGCGTTATACTATTCCTTTATTTTAGCGTATTTATATATTTTATATATCTTTAAAAGATATCTTATTAGCGAACTATAATTATCGCGGTATTTAAGTAGTATACTATAATTAGGTTCTAATAATATAACTTAGTCGTTTAAGTAGTATTAATTAACTTTCTAGTAGTTTAGTTTTATACTTAGGTAGGGTTTTAAAAGTACTTATCCCTTAAACCTAACTAAGAAGGCGTTATATTATATCTTTATCTAAAAGTATATTATATAATCTAAGTAAATATATAATATCTATAAAATATACTTATAGTACTTATAAGTAAGTAGTATTTATAGATCATTTTTAAATTCTCCTTATAGTTATTATTCTTATTATAAAGCTATAAAGGTATTAACTATAGTAATAGCTATAGTATAGTCTCCTCTACGTAGTACTAGTTAATATTAAATTAATATAGCTTATTAGTTTTCTATAATAATTTAAGGTATTTATTAGGTTTTAATTTTAAGTATTTCTTTAAATTCTTTAAAGTATAAAGCGTATTCTTTAATTATAGTATTTTCCCTTAGTAATAAGGGTAGTAGTATAAGTTCGTTCTTATCTTTTATTTCTCTAGGTATTTCTTATTCTTTAAAGCTTATATTATCGATACTTTATTATTCCTCCTTAAGTTATTATCTAAGTTTTATAAGTATAAGGGCTATGTTTATATCTTCTTTATTATATTATTTATAGACTACTTATTATTATTATTTATTTTTATTTTATATATCTTCCTAGAATTATTTACTATTCTTTTTAATCTAGTCTTAAGAGACTTTTTTAAGATAAGGGTATTCTAGTTTTATAAATTTAACTTATTTTTATATTTTAAGATCCCTTTATTATATTATTATAAGGGTCTTCTTTAATAGCTTTATTAACTATCTAATACTATTCTTATTACTTAAGTATACTATATATTTATTATTATAGTATATAGTTTAACTAAGGAGTTTATACTTTAGTTCCTATCTATTAGTAGCGTTTAAGTATTTTTTACTTTTTAAGGCTAGTACTTAGTAGGTTTTCTTCTCCTTATAAGGTTATCTATATTTTTTAAAGTAATATCTAAGTTTCTTATAATTAAAATCCTTTCTTTTACTTTTCTATATTATATTTAGATCTATCCTACCTAGGTTAGTTATATAAGCGTAGGTAATAAGAGTTTTACGCTTCTTTTTATAGTTAGCGTATTAGTTAAAGTTATTCTTATAAAAAGGGTTTTAGTTTCCTCTTCCTTATTTCTTTTCTTAGTATTACGTATACTATCTATTATCGATTTATACTACTATAGTAATATAGTCTAAGAGGTTATTAGTTCGATTTTCCTTATAAAGCTCGTCCTTAACTTCTTTTTTAAGCTTATTATAGAATTATAATATAAGAGGTTATTATTAAGATTATACTAGTAACCTATCTAAAGGTATCTAGAACTTCGACGTTAAATAGGAGGGAAAAACTAAAGTACTTAGAGGAAAACCCTCCCCTCTTTTATAGCTAGTCCGCCCTTATACCGGGTCGCGGTTATAATATATAGGAATCTTACGCCGGCTATCTTAGGTATCGTTATAGTTAGTCGGAATCGTATTAGCCCCGCTATAAAGTAACCTTAGAAAGTAACTCCTTTATATACGTAGGGTATATAGCGTTAATCGGTAGTACGAGCGTTTTTTTAGTTAACGGTTTAATAGTTAATTATATAATTATCTCCGACCTTATCCTATAACGATATCTTCCCGGGCTCTGCCTTATTTTTCCGCCGTAAGGCTTAGCGGGCTATTTTTTATTAATACCGGCCTTTAGCCGGGCCGGTAGTCGGGTTATCGCACCGGCTTCGCGCCGTACTTATCGAGTTGCTAGTATCGGCCCTAGGTTTTTATTTTCCCGGTCGGGGGGCCCGGACTAGGGTTAAGGGGAGGTCTTAACGAATTCGTCGCTAGGTCTAGGTAGGCGAGGTCTAGGCCGGCCTACTTATAGCGGGGCTAGACTACTAGTATATTTATAAGCGCTTCTAGAAGCGCTAATTAGCTAATTAATAAGTAGGTTAGCGTAGTCTACTAGTCCGACTAAAAATTAATCGTGCCCTTAGCCGGATTCGAACTAACTCTAGCGTTATAGCTAGTAGGCTTCCTAGGTATATAACTATTATACTACGAGGGTTAATATAAGAGGTTTATTATCTTAATTAAGCTTTAAGGTAACTTAATAGGAACTTTATAGTATAATTTAATACTAAGATCTTTTATTAAAGTTCTTAAAGTTTCTATTTAGCTTCTTATTCTTTATTAGTTATTTTAAATACCTTTATAATAGGCTCTTTAAATCCTTAGAAACTAATAAAGACTTTATCTATCTTATTATCTTATTACGTTAGTTAGTTATTAAGAAAGTCCCTTATAATAGGTCTAAACTAAGTAAGTACTATTTTAGATAAATAATTTCCTATATAGAGTACCTTTTCGACTAGGTCTAAAAGTTTAATAAGGTAAAACTAGTAGTAGGCCTTAAGTTAAGTAAGAAAGTCTTAAAGTATACTATAAGTACTATCGAATAGTCCTAGCTATTTTAGTTTAACTACTTTTCTAAGGTCTTTAACTTATTCGTTACCTCTTTTATTTTTAAGTAACTATACCTTATATCGAAGGGCGATAATTTCGTATATTATATCTTAAGGCGATATATTAGCTCTAAAGTTAGTTAATCTAGCTTACTATATAAGTATATTAATAGTTACGATATTACTTAAAGTAATATAGTATTATATTTAATAAGAGCTTTTAATATATAATAACCGGTATTATTCTTAAGAGATAAACCTATTAAGGGGTTTATATTAATAGATATAATAGGGTATAGTCTAAGTAATAATAAGTATATTACGTTAGTAATAAGTTAGAGGTTATAGACTATAGACTATAACTAAGTAATTAAGTAATCGGAATTAAAAATAAGATTATAATAGAGATCGTAATAATTATAATATATTAAAAGCTAAAGAGCTATCTAGTTTAAAGGAGTAGAATTAGGTGTCCTTATATACCTAGTAGTCCTTTATAGATTATATAGCGAGCGTAATAATCCTATTTATAGATTGTTAATTATCCTTAATAATTAATAATTACCTTACTTACCTTAATTACCTTAATTACTTAGTTATCTAAATAATTACCTTATAGGTTATATAATAAGACCGGCTTATTATTCGTCCGTCTTATACCTTTCCGCTAATAGTACGGTCTTACGTAACTAATACTTAGTTAGTTTATAATACTACTCTATCCTAATAAAGCGGCTCTAGCTAATAAGAGATTATTACCTAGGCCGCTCTTTAAAATACGTAAGCTAATATTAATAATAAGGCCTAGCTAAATAAGGGCTAAGACTATTTTAATACCTAGCTAAATAAGGGCTAAGATAACGATAATAGTAATAATAAAGATAGCTATAATTTAACTCCTCCTACTAATAAACCTAAGAATAGCGGCGCTAGAAATAAAGGTACCTAAGTAGCGGTATAAGGCGGTCGCGCTCTTATAAAAAGGTATACTTAATCTAAGGCTAAAGCCCGCTTAGTTAAGGCCTAGGGGGTTATCCCTTATAAGCTCTAGTATATATATTATTTTAGGACCGTTATTTAGGAGTATAGTATAACTAAGCTTAAGCTTATTAAGGTGCTCTTAATTAGCTATATTTTCTTAAGGGTTTCCTTAACGCGCTATAAGTAGTACTATAAATATACCGCGACTTATAATTAAGTAAGTTTCCCTTTAACTTTAAATATTACGATTAATAAGCTAATCTTTCTTAAGGCCGCTACTTTTATATTTAATAACTAGGCCGATATAATTACTATTATTAAGTACTTATATAAGCTTAATAAGCTAAAGACTAGTAATAAGGATACTAAGGATAATAGCTTAAACGTAAGTATACTTATTTTTAAGGAGGCTAATTAGCGCTATCTTACTATTATAGTATAGTATTTAGCTTAGGCTTTTAATACCGCTAAGATAGCTTATTATAAGTCCTTTAAGACTATAGGTATATAAAAGTCTATTATTATAAGTTTTATCTAACCTTTTTATTAGTAACCGCTTAACGATATACTAGGTTAAGTATACTAACTATTATACGCTAATTAATAAGCGCTATAAGCTTATTATTTACCTTAACCCTACGCTCTTATTTAATATAGCTTATATAAGCTTAAAGTACTAAGCCTAGGAATCTTAGTTAAAGCTTTACTTTATCGATAGTAATATAAGCTATACTTTATAGTAATATACCTTACTATTTACTAAGGCTAAGGTAAGTACTATATTAATAGAGATAGGTCTTAATATAATAGATAAAGAAGGAGCGGAGGATAAGGTAGTTCTAGTATTTCTAAAGGTATTTAGTATAGTAAAGGGGGCGCCTTAGTTAGTTCCCGCTATACTAGTAAAGAAAAGGGGTAGTTAAAATTAATAGATAGGTCTTATCTTTCTTTTATTTAGTTATAACTATCCTTCTCTCTTTTATTATTAAGGTCTCGATAAAGTTATAGTTTAGTTTTATTTTTCCTTAATAATATTTAATAGGTAGTATAAATAGTTTACTTTTACTCTCTTATTTTACTATTTTATATATAGTTATAGGATATTTAAGCGTGCTAATATATTAATAGGTTAGTAGCGATTTAGTAAGGATTTAATACCGATTTAATAGCGTCTTCCTACGCTAGTAGGTTTCCCTTACCTTACTTAGTCTTATACTTCTTTTTCTTAGTTAAGTAAGTAGTATATTCTTTAATAAGGTCTTAGCTATTTACTATATCTTTAGTATTAACTTATTAGTTATACTTAGCTAGCTATCCTTTTTATTTAATAAGGAAAAAGGTATTACCCTTAGATCTCTTTTAGTCTTTAATCTCTTAGACTTCTTATTTACCTTCGTTATCCTTTAAGTTTAATATTAGTAGGGTTTCGCTATCTTTATAGGTACCTTTTTACTCTTTTTATAGTTTTAAGAGACTAATATAGAAAACGTTATAAAGGTATAAGTACTTTTTAGGGAGTATAAAATAATATACTTACTTTTTAATAGCTTATAAGACCTAAAATAGTCTAATATACTTAGGTAAGAGTTTTCTTTTTTCGTCCTTAAAGTATAAGTTCTTTATTAATAGTACTATAAGGTCTCTTACTTTTAGTATAAGCGGTTAGTACCTTAAATTATAGTATTTTACTTATAATTTAATAGCCTTTCCTTAGTATACCTTAAGCCTCTTTTATAGCTCTTATAGCTTAGTAACTCTTACTTTTACTTTAGGTATCCCCCTTTAAATAATATCGTCCTTAGTATTAATATAGAAGTTTAGTTAGTAATTATAAGAATATACCCTTATATTCCTATTTTATTATTATAAAGAAATAATAACTATAGGGAGGCTCTATAAAATAAGCTAGTAAAAAGAGGCTCTATAATATAGTCTAAGGCAATAACCCTTAAAGATAAAGACCTTTACTAAATATCTATACCTTCCTTTAAGAAAAGTAGGTTAAGATAAGCCTATCCTAATAAAATAAAATATATATAAAATATATAAGTTAATTACGAGTAAAGCGGATACCCTATTACCTATTTTAGCCTAGCGGTTCTAAAGATATCCGCGATACGAGAATAGGTAGGGCATAGAATATTCTAGTTAAATCTACTACTTATACTAGAACCTATAGTCTTACGTTAACTATTACGTTATAATTAGACCACCTACTAAGTTAGGAAGATATACTATAAATAGAGCTATTTAAGTATTATAGAAAGTGCTAGAAAGCTAACTAATTAGTCTACTAGTAGGCGAGCAATAGTCTATAAAAGACAAAGGATTTCCCTAGGAGTAGTAGATATAATAAGTAAGTTTATAAGTATCCTTTACAACGCTTTTCTTTTAATATATTATTTAGCCCCTTATATGCTCGTTATAAATTCTAGACGAAATCCTACCCTATACTCCTTCGACCGACCTTTCCGCTTATATTATCGATTACCCGATTCTATACTTATTGCTTATACCTTTTTATAGTAACCTATTAACGCTTTATTAAGTAATAACTTAGTTATCGCGTTCTTTATATTATTATATATAAATTAAGTAATATATAGGAGTAACGCTTAGTTAGTTTATTTTAAGTTAGTAAAGTATCTTAAGTAGTACTATATAGCTTAGTTTATTTATTTTATTTACTTATTAGTTTATAAGTAAAATACTATTAATAGCCTACGTTTTACTTATAAGATAAAATAAAGATCTAACTAAAACTTACTTATAAATAAGGACCCTTTATCTAAGATAATACTTTTTAGAGGTCTATATACTAATTTAACTTAATAATAGAATAATTCTACTAGCTTTAGAGCTATTATTATCTTAAAGATAGGAAAGAAGAGGTAATACTTAGTATATCGGTCTCTAACTACTAAGATTATATTAACGTCTTATTTATTATACTATACTTTAGGTAGACCTATAATAAAGTTTATTAATAATTCTTTTTATAGTTATATAGGATATAATAACGATTATATAGTATTATAAGGGCGATGCCTCTTAGATACTATACCTTAATATACTAAGTATAACTAGATATATTTATTTATATCTTTTATTATTTTATCTTAGTAAAAGTTCCTTACTAGTAGTTCGCTAGTATATTAAGAGCTAAAGTATCTTACTAATAGATTATTAAAAAAGAGCTATATTAGCTCTTATTATAAGGCTACCTTTAAAGGTACTATAATATAACCCTTTTATAGTAGTAGTTTATCTAAGTATATTAACTAGAAACCCTTCCCTTTTAAGAAGTCTTTAGTCTCCTTTAGCTTACTAATCGCTATATTATCTAACTAAGTCTATTTTAGTAACTTTAATAGTAGTTTTAGAACTTTTACTATATAAACCTTTATATAGTAAGCTACTTCTTTAGCGGTCTTCCTTAAAAGTAACTATTTATAACTAGCTCTCTCTTTAACTTAATTAGCTAATTATTTAGGTCTCGCGCTTAAATTATTATAGTTTCGCTATAAATAAGCTTATATATTTTCCTTATATAAAAGCACTTTACTACGCTTATATTAACTTAAGGTTAAGTATCTCTTTACCTATAAAAACGCCTTATTATTTCTCTATATAGATATAGTATTACTAGGAGCTAGCTTTACTTATAGCTCTAGTAATAGTTTTATAGATAATGGCTTCTTACCCTTATATCTAAGTATTCTCGATAGCGCGTCCGCTAAGTTTAATTTATTTATATAATACTTAATTATAAAGTTAAATAGTATTAATTATATATACTATCTTACTTACCTCTTATTTAAGGAGGTTTAGTATATAAACGTTTAAAGGTTATAGTAATCTAATAATACCTTTACTTTATACGCTACCCCTTTAATATATTATTACTAGTATTTAAATAACTTAATAATAGTAAATAGTTCTTAGTTTAAAATACTATAATTAAGTTTAGCTTTAGTAAACTTCCTTAACTAAAATATAATTAAATAATAACGCCCTTTATTATTAAGTTAAGAGATAATTCTTACTATCGCGAATTATAATATATCTATTTTAATATAAATATATCTTTTTAGATTATAATATTAAAAGAGTAAGGCTCTTTAAAAAGCATCCTTAAGAGCTTAAAACGCTACTTATTTAGTAAGGTTTAGCTCTATACTCCCTAGCTTCTTTTTATTCTTACTCCCCTTTAATAATATAGTTAAGGGCGCTATAACTCTAGAGTACTTATATATATATTATTAATAAAAATTATAGAACCTAAGGAAAACCTAAATATTATAGTAGGTTATAAGTTTAGGCTATTAAGCTATTACCTTTACTTATTAAGGGTCTATTAATACCCTATTAATAGATAAAATAAACCTAAGGAACTTAACTAACTATTAATAGAAGATATACTTTAATAGTTTTATATAGAGCTTTATAGCCCTTAGCCTTTCTATTACTTATCTTAAGTATTTAGTATATTCTTTATTTATCTTAAAGTATATAAAGATATTATTAAGGGAGATTATATAGATTATATCTATAAGCCCCTTAAGCGCTTAATAGATATAGCTTTAAAATATAGCTAGTATATTAATAAGTTTAAAGGGCATTATTAAGTATTCGAAATATTTATAATACGTTTAAAAAGCGGTCTTTTATTTATCTCCTTCTTAAATTTAAATATTTTAATATATATTCTATATATTAATCTTAGAAAAATACTTAGCTCCTTAATAGTAGTTAATAATCTCTAAAATAAAAGGTAAAGGGTACTAATTCTTTTATATAACCTAGTTAAGTCCTTAGTAGTCTATATATAGCTATAAGGTACTATCCTTTTTTAAAATAAAAAGGATAGGCGCCCTAGCTAAGCTCTTTAACTCTTAGATTATTTTCCTTTTTATTATATCTTAGATCTAGTCGCGTAATACTTAGAGTTCCCTTTATAATAAAAGGTAAATTAGTCTATAAAAGGGTTTTATATTAAGGACTAAATTAATTAAGTAATCTATTCCCTTTTTAGCTAGTAGTAAGTTAGATTTATTAGCTAAGAAAGTATCTTTAAACTAGTAAAGAGTTAGTAGGATTTTAGCCTATTCTTATTATAAAATCCCTTTATCTTTATCTTTATTTAATAAAGAGATTAGCTTAGGATTAAGTGCTAATATATATACCCTTACTTTATTCTTATATTCTTAAAGGAATCTATAAGGGTTTTATAGGGTTTTACTACTTAGTTAATACTTAAACTACTACTATCGTTTCTATAAGATAATATAGATATATTTATCCTTTAAGGTAGTAACTAATAAAAGGATTAATACTTAATTATTTAGTATTAACTTATCGGTACTAATATAGAAATAAGTAATTATCTTTTTAGTGCCTTTTATATTTATTATTTAGAGCGGTACTAACTATACTCTATACTCCTTTACCTTACTATTATTAAGCCCTAATAACTTAAGGTATAATAACGCTACTTATAGTAATCCTTACTATTAAGTAAAGTATATATTTATAAGGTTAACGGTACTATAAGTATCTAAGTATATAAGGACTTTAGTAGGGTTTCGCCTTAATATTATTATAGGAGTTTTAAGTAACTATCCTATAAGTATTAAGTTTATTAAGGGAGAGGCGTTTACTTTAATATCTTACCCTTTTCTTATTTTATAGTATTAAGTCTAAGAGTCTTTACTAGGGTTTTTACTTTTAAAGAATTAGTATATTCTATAAATAGGCATCCTAGCTTATTATATTAAAAATATATAATTCCTAATTAAGTAAAAGATCTTCTTTCTTAATAATATCCCTTAGTTTAGCCCTTAGTAAGTATATCGCTAGCTTACTAATTATTAGTTAAATTAATAGTATTTCCTTAACGATTTAGCCTAGCTTATCGGCCTCTTTAATTCCTTCCCTTATATATACTACGTTAAGGTACTATACTATTTCTATTCCTAGTTCCTTTAAGGGTAAAAGTAATATTAGTACGTTGCCTCTTATTAATAGTAGTATCTTAATATCGTTAAGCGACTTATATAAGCTCTTCCTATTAATAGGTATAAATAAGTATTAAGTAGAGGTTAATTTAGTCTTAAAGTTATAGCTCTAGCTAAGCGAAAAACGTAAAAGCACGTGCCTTTTTTAATAGGCGTTTAAAGTACTTATCTAAGAAGTTAAGGTATAAGCTAAACTTTAAGGGGGACTAGCCTTCTTATTAACGAGCCTCCTTTAATTATATCGCTAATAGTATCTCTTTATTTATAGTATCCTTAATTAAAATAAGTTTTTATTCTTTAAAGTATACTTAATCTATACTATATTTATTTTAGTCGATTAGCGTTTATTCTTTAAGGTATTAGCGCTATCTCGCTTTATAGTCGCTATATATATAATCTACTATATAAAGGATCTTTATTTTATTATAACGAAAACGTCTAAGCGCTACCTTAAAGGCATCCTCTAAATTATAAGTTTAGTTTAAATGTTTCTATATATTAGTAGGTTAAGATAATTAAGCGATATTTTTAATCTTAACCTTACCTATATAACTACTATCCGATTTAAGGGAGTAGGACTATTAACGCTTCCTTAAATAGATAGCGATAGTACTAATAGGTTTAGTAATTTCCTCCTTTAATTATATAATATAATCTTATAAGCGTTTTATCTCCTTTAGCTCCTTAACCTATACTTATAAAGCTATAAGCTTTTCTTTATAAGACGGTTATCTTATACTTATAGGTAGCGATATCTTCGATATAGTTATAACGCTATCTATAGTAACGGTCTATTTTAAGGATATATCTTTTTATTCTTTATCTCTTAAGTAGATACTTAATATATATAATAAAGAGGCTTTAACTAGTTAATTACTACGTTACGCTATAAGAGCGTTATATAGTCTTTTCTAAGTAGCTATCTTTATTAAGTAACTAAAAAGGGAAGTATTAAAAATTATAAGGGAATATATATTATAGTATAATTAGCTAGGTAGTAGAGATAGCTAGAGGTACTATACTATATATATTATATTCTCCTTATTATGAGACTAAAGCTTATAAAAAAAGGGATTTCTCCTCTTTTATTAAAATAGTAAGTAGTCTATAATATATAAGCGGGGTAGGTATAATTCCCTACTAATACCCTACTAATATATTAGTACTATATACCTAAGTACTTTATTAGCTTATACTTTTAATTAGCGCTCTTATAATAGTACTACTTAAGATACTTTACTAACTTAAAATAAACTAACTAAGCGTTATTCCTATATATTACTTAATTTATATATAATAATATAAAGAATATAATAACTAGGTTATTACTTTATTAAGTATTAATAGGTTATTAACTAAACTTTTATATTAATATTAAGGACGATATTATTTAAAAGGGGGTACTTAAAGTAAAAGCAAAAGTTATTAAGCTATAAGAGCTATAAAAGTAGCTTAAGGAATATTAAGGAAAGGCTATTAAATCGTAAGTAAAATACTATAATTTAAGGTACTAACCGCTTATATTAAAAGTAAGAGATCTTATAGTATTATTCTCGCGAAGAGAGATATAAGAAGTATATAAAAATATATAAAGGTAAAATTAAAAGTAAGGGGTCGGATAAGTAGGGCAGAGAGATTTAATTCTTATAGGAGTAGTAATTACGGTAAGGGAGTAATTATTATATTGCCTTAATTATCCTTCTTTCCTCTATCTAACGCCCCTCTTTATACCTATCTAGTATCTTAATTAATAAAGAAGATCCTATATAAAGAAGCTATTAATATCCTTTTAACTACTAAGCTTTTTACCGGGTTTTCCCCTCTTTTCTAGCCGTTGCCGGCATATCTATCTTATCTTTCGCTACCTCTATAGGAAGCTATCGCTACTTCTACTTCCCCTTATACCCCTACCCTCCTTTCTTTACCTCTTTTTAGCTCCTTCTTCCTTCTTCTATACCGGGTGTTTTTAGCTTCCTAGGTCCCTTATACTAAGGGATTTCTCCGAGAACTATAAAATCAGGCCACGCTTCGCAATACACCCCCTTAGCTATAGCCTGCCCTTATAGTAAGGGCATAGCTAATACGGCTTCGGGCTAGTAAGCGTATAGAGGAGGTTCTTAGCTCTATACTTCTCCCTTTACTCGAGGAAAGTAAGGGCCCTTTTCGGTCCCTAGGCTCTTTTAGACCTACTTAAGGAATAGGAGCCTAAAGAGGGGAAAGTCCTATAAGAAAGGGGGCCTTCTTAGAAGGGAAAAACCTAATTAAATAGGGGGCCCTCTAAAGAGAAAAACCTCTTCCTTTTCTTTAGCTATAGACGTTACCTTCTTATACGGGCTATTAGCTCCTCTTATAGACTCTTAAGGCGGGCCTCTAAGGATAGCTTCTCTTAAACGTCTTCTAGCTTAATTTACTATAAAAAGATAGCTAGCTTCTACTTCGGTAGGGGCTTTATAAGACCGTCGGCTTTTATTAATACCGTTAGAACCTAACGGACGGAAATAAGTCCCCTTTAGACCTCTTAGCGTAACTAATACTAGTAAATATCGATATACTATAGCTAGGTCGATAACTTATTATTTTCTATAAGAATTCGTATAGTCTATATATTACTATATTCTATAGCTAATAAGGTCGGAATTTATAGTTATAGAGATATTAGTAGCTAGCTTAGGAAAATCGCTTCTTTTAACGCTTCTAAAAGAGCTAGTAGCTCTACCTCTATACTAAAAGTTATAACGGTAGCTTAATTTAAAGCTTTCTAAGCAATAGTTCCTCTAAAAAGGGATATAATATACCCTTATAAGCTCTTTCTATTTAAGGAATTGTCCGTAAAGGACGAATCGCTCGAATAAAGAAAGATTTCGGCAGCTAGTTTCCTTCCCTACCCTCCTAAGCATAGACCGTATAATCTCGTTAAATAGAGATAAAGGATAGCTTTATCTACTGCTTCTTAATGCCTAGGGCTAGGATTCTAGTTATGCCTAGCTAGCCTAGAGACCGTAAAAGAGATATCCGGTCTAGTAGAAATAGCTAAAAAAAGTAAGGAGCCTACCTTCTATTAATATTAGTGTTTCTCTTACTCCCTAGCTTAAAAGGACGGATTAGGTAAAAGCTCTTCGTTTAATATAGGCGTAGAAGGAAGCTTCTTATCGAGGGAAGTAGGGAGGAATTTATAAGCGACCTTATCGATATAGGCGTCCTAGGTAAGCTAGATAGTCTATTAGGACCTATTCTAAAGGATTCGTATCCCTAGGAACTACTTTAGCTCCCTTAGCCTAGTTATCTTATACCTTTATTATAGGCCTTATATAGCCTCCCTAGTAGTAGCTTCTTCCTCTTTTAGGTAGGCCTAGATAATATCGTTAACGTAAAAGAAAACTATAATTTTACCCTTCTATATTATATATAGTTCCTAAGGGACTTTTATAAGAAGGTATAAGTAATAAGCGTAGAATCGGGTAATCGATAACGTAAGCGGAAAGATCGGTCGAAGGAGTATAGGGTAGGATTTCGTCCGGATTTTATAACGAGCATATAAGGGGCTGAATATATTAAAAGAATAGCGTTATAAAAGATACTTACGAACTTACTTATTCTATCTACTACTCCTAGGGAAATCCTTCGTCTTTTATAGACCATTGCTCGCCTACTAGTAGACTAATTAGTTAGCTTTCTAGCACATTCTATAGTGCTTAAAAAGCTCTATCTATAGTATATCTTCCTAACTTAGTAGGTGCTCTAATTATAGCGTGATGGTTAACGTAAGACTATAGGTTCTAGCATAAGTAGTAGATTTAACTAGAATGTTCTATGCCCTACCTATTCTCGTATCGCGGATATCTTTGGAACCGCTAGGCCGAAATAGGCAATAGGGTATCCGTTCTGCTCGTAATTGACCTATGCATCTTATGCATATTTTTGTTTGTAAGGATAGGCTTATCCTAACCCGCTTTTCCTAGAGGAAGGTATTAATGTCTAGTAGAGGTCTTTATCTTTTAAGGGTTATTCCCTTAGACTATATTATAGAGCCTCTTTTTACTAGCTTATTCTATAAAGCCTCCCTATGCCTATTATTTCTTTATAATAGTAAAATAGGAATATAAGGGTATATTCTTATAGCCTCCCTTAAAGAGTACTAGGTAAATAGTGCTCTTTACTGGTTATTTCTTTTATAGTAGAATTATCCTTATTAAGAATAAGGTGTATAATAGGAATATAAGGGAAAAATTTTAAAACCCTTTCTAGGAAAAACCTTAGTAGGAAAAATCCTAGTTATAATTATTTCTTCTCTTTTTAGGTAAACCTTTATAAGGGAAAAGCCTTATAGAGTTATTATTATAGGAAACCTTTTAATAAGGAAAAACCCTATTTTTATAAGTTGTTTTTTACTAATAGGAAACCTTTTTCAGCTAATTTAATAGCTGCCTCGTTATCCGTTAAGATAGGAGGTATAGTATTAGGAATTCTAATAGATAAGCTATTATTTATTATATAAAATAGCCGATTTAGATATAAAGCTTCTTTATTAGCCTCCCTAAGGGCAATAAATTCAGCTTCGTAGGTTAATAGGGCTATAGATTTTTGCTTTTAGTAGGCCTAACTTATAATATTTTTATAAATATAGAAATAGTATCCGGAAACGGATTTTCTATCTATAAGGTTAGACGCCTAGCTAGCGTCGGAATAACCTTTTATAAAATTATAAGTATAAGGGATATTATAATAATAAATTATCCCTAGGTTAGGATATTTCTAGATAGTATTTAACGCTTTAAAATACGTATTATCTAGTTTAGAAGTAAATCTAGCGTAGGAAATAACAGTATATAAAATGTCTAGCCTACTTATTATAGCTAGATATAATAGAGCCCTTATTTCCCTTTAGTAAATAAGGATTTCTTTTTACGAAGGCGTTATAGTAGCCTTTTTAAGCTTTACTCCTACTATAGTAGGCGTATTAAAAGTCCCTAAGTCTTCTTTATTATATTCTCGTATTTTATTATAAGTATATTTTTCCTAGGATATAAATATTACCTTTCTACTTTAGTTTATAATTATATATATTCCTAAGAAGTCTTTTAGTTCGCCTAGAGGCTAAACCTTTATATAATCTACTAGTTATTTAAGCAGACTATTTATTATACCTCTATTAGGCCCTATTATTAGGAGGTTATCTACGTAGATTGCTATCGTAATTTTATATTACGTATTTATAAATACCCCTTTATCTATAAGAAGGGCCGAAAATCCTATCTTAGCTAATATAGAGCTAAGATAGTTATACTAGAGCTTTAGGCTTTATTTAAGGCCGTATAATACTTTCTTTAATTTTGCTACTAGCCTTTTCTTTTTATATAGCTCTAGAAACTATAAATAGCTAATATTATACTTATACTAGTTTTTATTAAACTAGTCTTTAAGTATTAGCTCTTTATAGCCTATAGGGATTTTTATATAAATATCCGTATCTATTTCGGTATATATAAAGGCATTCTTTATATCGTATTATAGTAAAGTATAATTATTAGAAATAGCTATTATAAGTAGCATTCTAATAGATTTAGGTCTTACTATCGTAGAAAAGGTTTCTAAATAATCTAGGCTATAGACCTAATTAAATCCTTATACTATATAGCGGGCTTTATATTTAATAATATTATTATTATTATCCCGCTTTATTTTATAGACCTAACGGCCGCCTAGGGCCTCCCTATCCCTAGGAAGAGGCTTTAATTCCTAGGTATTTTAGTTTAAGAGCTCTTTTATTTCTAGAAATATAGCTCTTTTCTATTCTATAGCTTCTAAGCTATTTATAGCCTATTTAAATGTTTTAGGCTCTATAGGATCCTTATTTTCTAGTAAAGATAGAATAATCTCTTTACTTTTACTATTTAATATAGTGTTTATTTTAGGGTATGCGATATAGTCTTTATAAAATCCGTTTAGCTTCTTAAGTATATTAATACGGATTTTTAGATCCTTATTTAATCCCTTTTCTAAAAGAGGATTATTTCCCTTTTTTATAAAAGGGTTATCTTCCTTCTCTATAGGAGGGTTATCTTCCCTCTCTATAGGAGGGTTATCTTCCTTCTCTATAGGAGGGTTATCTTCCTTCTCTATAGGAGGGTTATTTTTCTCGTCTTTTAAAGAAGAGTTATTGCCTTCTTTATATATAGGTTCCCTTTATAAATAATTATCCGGGACCTTATTTATAGAAGGTAAGGTATTAAAATCGAAGTCCTTAAGGTCTTCTTCCTTTTAATTTTCTATAAATTTATTTTCTAGGATAATAATATCTCTAGAAATTATTACCTTTCTTTTCGAAAAGTTATATATTTTATAAGCGTTTTTAGTATAGCCTATAATAATACCCTTATAAGCTCTTATCTTTAGCTTATCTAAGGGGTCTTTATTTTTATAATAAATAGTACTTCCGAAGGTCTTAATTTTCTTTAAGTCTTTTAAGGCTAGAGATTTATTTTCCTTCTTCTCTATAGGAGTTTAGAAGCCTATTCGTAAGTAAGGGGTCCTATTATATAGATAGGCTACTATTAAAACAGCTTCTCCCTATAGATATTTAGGCAGTTTTGCCGTAAATAAAATAGCTCGGACTTTATTTAAAATAGTCCTATTAATCCTCTCTATTACTCCGTTTATTTCGGGAGTCCTAGGAGGGCTAGTATAATATTTTATTCCCTTTCTTAAGTAGTAGGGTTTTATTTTATATAGGAATTCTTTTACGTTATCCGAAAAGACTTCCTTTATAGTAATATTATCCCGGTTATTTTTAACTAAGGCTTTATATTCTAAGAATTTATCTAGGGCTTCTACCTTAGATTTTATTAAAGATATTTCTAAATATCTTATCCCTATATCTAAAAAGGATATAAAGGAGGTATATTTATTATAAGTACCCTAAATATTAATAGTAACTCTATTAAGGTAATTATATACCTTATTAGATAGGGATTTACTCCTCTTATTAGTTGCCTTTTATTTAATATAAGCCTCGTATTCTTTAATTTTTATAATATCCTTCTTAGGGATAGTTATATCTTTATTATATCTTTTAAAGGTTTCTAGTAAGGCTTTAAGACTTATATATCCTAGCCTTAAATACTATAAATAAAAGTTAAGGTCCTTTATATTATTCCTAATATTATTAATATTATATAGGAATGTCTTCTTCTTTAAGAAAGGAATTTCTAAAGAGAAGATATAAAGGTTATCTTACTATTCTCCTTTAGATATAATATTAGCCTAGTTATCTAGCAGGAAAATTTCCTTGCTATTAATAAAGGCATAAGTATTTTTAAAATACGATTGGCTTATAATATTTACCCTTAATTCGGGTATAAAAAGGCAGTTTCTTAAGATAAATAGCCTTTTACTTTTCGGAAATCTAAAAAGAAGATCTCCGCAGCCTTTAATAATTATATAGGATGCCTTTCCCTAATTAACCTTAGTAGAGATAGTTCGAAAATTAATAAGGAATTTCTTTTCTAATACTATATACTTAGTAGCACCGGTATTATATATAAAATTATAGAAATTTCTATTCTCTAAGGTTTTATAAGGGATTTCCTTTTACCTTATATATAAGGTCTTTAATTCGAGAGGAATTTAAAGGTCCTATTTGCCTATTATTAAATACGGCTTTTTAAGGATATTCGAAGAGATATATACCTCTGCTTCTTCTTCGAGCTTTTATAGCCTTTAGGGGTAGGAGGAGGAATAGAAAAATCGATTTCCGGTTCTTCGTCCGTTTAATTATCGATTTCTATTTTTTCTACTTCCGATATATATAAAGAAGAGGGTTTTTTCGTCTTCTTATCGACGTAAGAGTCTAATTCGATAGGATTTCCTTCTATAGAAGGTTTTCTAGGCCTCTTAGAAGGTATTCCTTTCTTTTAATTTTTTAAATTTTTAGAAAAGCGTTTAAGGGCCTTTTCCGGGTAAAGATAGTAGCAATCTTTAACTAGATGCCCTTTCTTCTTATAGTAAGTGCATTATAATATAATTTTTATCTTTTTCTAGGGCTTCTTAGTAAAGAAAGCCTACTTAGGAGGATTTTCTAAAGACTTAGTCCTCTTAAATTCGTCTATAAGACTACTAGAGAGAGACTCTAGATTAAAAGCTTCTAAGTTATTTTAAAGAGCTTACGTTATATTAGTTATATAGCTAGAAAACGAGCCCGAAAGGCTATTTAAAATCCAAGCTATAATAACTACTTCCGGAATTATAATATTCCGTGCTTTTAGCTCTTCGAATACCTCTTTTACCTTATTTAGGTAGCCTTCTAGGGATTCGAAATCCCCTACTAAAGTATTAAAAAGCTCCTTTATAAGTAGGTAATTCGAGGTAAAGGAAATAGGGTTATATAGGTTTTTTAACCTATCCTACGCCTCTTTAGCATTTATTATATGCTTTATTTAGGTTAAGGACTATCTTTAATACAAAGAAAAATTAAAGTAAGTGCTTCTTCTATTTTCGAGTAATTTTCTAGCTATATAGTAGTAGAAAGCTTCTCTCTAACTAAAAGAGCCTATATTCGAATAGCCTAGAAGGTATAGTTAGAACTACCCTTAAGTTTAGCAAATTCGAACTTATCCCTAGAGCCTATTTTAGAGAATTCGAGGTCGTATTAGAATTTCGAAGATTTTTCGAAGTTATTACCTAACTTATAGAGAAGCTAGGCTTATAACCTATAAGAAGGTATAAGCAATAAGCGTAGAATTAGGTAATCGATAACGTAAGCGGAAAGATCGGTCGAAAGAGTATAGGGTAGGATTTCGTCCGGATTTTATAACGAGCATATAAGGGGCTGAATATATTAAAAGAATAGCGTTGTAAAAGATACTTACGAACTTACTTATTCTATCTACTACTCCTAGGGAAATCCTTCGTCTTTTATAGACTATTGCTCGCCTACTAGTAGACTAATTAGTTAGCTTTCTAGCATATTCTATAGTGCTTAAAAGGTTCTATCTATAGTATATCTTCCTAACTTAGTAGGTGGTCTCAATGTAGCGTGATGGTTAACGTAAGACTATAGGTTCTAGTATAAGTAGTGGATTTAACTAGAATGTTCTACGCCCTACCTATTCTCGTATCGCGGATATCTTCGGAACCGCTAGGCCAAAATAGGCAATAGGGTATTCGTTCTGCTCGTAATTAACTTATGCATATTATGCATATTTATATTTATAAGGATAGGCTTATCCTAACCCACCTTTCCTAGAGGAAGGTATAGATGTCTAATAGAGGTCTTTGTCTTTTAAGGGTTATTCCCTTAGACTATATTATAGAGCCTCTTTTTACTAGCTTATTCTATAAAGCCTCCCTATGCCTATTATTTCTTTATAATAGTAAAATAGGAATATAAGGGTATATTCTTATAACTTTCGTAAAGCCTAGGGCTTTAAGGGAACCTATTAAATACTATTACTAAAGAAGGGGTAATCTTCGTAGTCCGTATAGAGCTTTCCTAAGCTATAAAACCTTTCCTAGTTATTAGAAACTAGGAGGAAGTCGTATATAGATAACTTCTTCTTCCTTAAGAGGGCAGTTAACGAAGGCGTTAACTATATCTATCTAATCGAGCTCGAGGTCGAATTCTACTACTATAGCTATAAGGGTCCGAAAAGGCATCCCTACTAAGGTAGTTGCCCTAGTAGGTAGATCCCCCTTTTCCTATTAATTCCTATAGATAAATAGCCGGGCTTTATACTTTTAAAGGAAGCCGTGTTTATTAGTCTTATAGATAAAGACCTACTTATAGCTAAGGACCTATTTTCCTCTTGCCTTTTCCTTAAGGACCTCTTTAAAAGACCCTATCTCTTTATATAAGGCTAGGTAGTCTTTCTAGGCCTAGAAAAACTAGTCTTTAAAAGGATATCTCTCTAGCTGCTTTTAGTTTACTAGTAGGTCCGGGAGGTCTCTTTTATATACCTTCCTTACTAATAGAGGCTTAAAACGCCGGCCTGCTATAAATGCTCCGTAGGAACCGTCTTCTATAGGCGTTAAATAGAAGTCGGAAAAACGATCGAAATAAGGGAGTAATTTATCTTCTTTAGTATCCGTATCGGGCCCTATACCTTCCTTTGCTTCTCGAAGTAAGGATAAAAAGGCAGCTAGGTAATCCTTTAAGAGAGGTGCCTTTCCTACCCCCTTAGGGGTCGAGACGGGAAGACTAATAGAGAAAGCTACTTCTAGATCTTCTTCTTATTCCGTTAGAGAAGGCGTAGGGAGGCAGGCGTATTCTAGCTCTACCGCTTTCCTATAGTTACCTTCTTCGTCTAGATTATCTAATCTAGTAGCTTCCTCTTCTTCGAAGTCGGCGTTATCCTCGACTACTTTAACGTTGGTTTCTTCTTCCGTTTCCTTATCTAGGACCTCTTCTTAAGACTATTAGGAAGGGGGGATTTAAATCTTCTAAATTAGCTAACGTTAAGAGAGTAAGAGGGGCTATTAATCCCTCTTTCCGTCGAAGAAGCTAGATTCGTCGAAAATCATATCCCTAGTCGAAATAACCTTTTATAGAAGAGGAATCTAGATCCGGAAGATATTTATAGAATTATAACTAACGAGGTAACTAATAAATGCTCTAGGATTAAGCTTTCTTTTCTTCTTCCTTTTTAGCTATATATCGGTAGTTATTGCGTATGCCTTATAGCTATAGGCACGAAGGTAGGCTAGCGAGGCCCTCTTCTTTATAAAGAGCTCGAGGGGGGATTTCTAGTCTATTCCTTAGGTAGTCCCTCTAAGGGTCCGGTTCCGAAGGTAATAGGCGGTCTTAACGACTTCCCTCTAAAGGTCGTATAGAAGCCTTATAGTAAGTCTTATCGTACGGGCCCTTTCTATTATAGCACCCCCTAATCTTTCTACCCCTCCGGTCTAGGCCTAGGTATTTAGTACTAACGGGACGGGTAGAATGCCTCTTTTTCGAAGCTAATTTAATATATCCTTCGTAAATAACTCTCTATTAGACCGTATCTTCTTTACCTTATAGCTAAAGTAGGATTTTATTTAGTTAACGAAGTCCTAGAGGGTAGACTAGTTATACTTACTTAGGTAGGTCCGTAAGAAATAAGGGAAAACTATCCTTAAAAAGGCGTCTATAAAAAACATTACCTTAAAGAAGCTTTCTTAATCCCTAGAAACGTTAGTCTAGTCGACTTAAATTTCCTTATACGGCTAGTCCGGCCGTAAAGGCGTTCGTCTAGAAATTCGTCTCTTAGTTTTTCCTTAGCTATAGTATTTATATTCGACGGTCTTTAAGCCCCTTATTTATACGCCTTATTATTATCCTAGCTTATATAAAGTTAGGGGGCCCGGGTAACTAAGTCCGACGTGCTAAAGAATGCTGTCTCCTTAGGCTGCTAGAAGAGGGTCCTTAGATCCTACCCTCTTAGTAGGGAAAGCTAACTTCTCGAGAGATTCCTTCCTAAGGATAGGTCGGAATTCGAGAATAAATTAACTAAATTTCTCCTCGATAAGCCTAATAGTCTAATTCTTTTAGACTAGCCTTATAGGCTTAGACGTTATATCCTAGAAGATTCCTTTATCTTAAAGAAGGCGGAAGGAAATTAGGCTCGTTAATAATTAAGGGTAAAAAGCTACCCTTTTCCTTCGAAGAATTCGTATAAACCTTTTAGGTAATTTTATTATAAAATTTACCCTTCTATATCCCTCTATCTATACGGTTAATTCCCTAGCAATAAGATATTCCCTTTATGCCTTCTTAAAGGACCGGAATCGTAAGAGTATATTATAGATATCGAGGGAAGTACTAAAGTCGAAGATAGCTGATTTTCGTAGGGGATAATTAGAGGGCTCTAACGGTTGGTTTTAGCCTTATTAATCTATAAGGAAGATAAAGGCCGGATTTACTATACTAACGATTTTTCCTTAAATTTACGGCTCGAATAAGGGCAGCGGCGTTCGTTGCTATTTCTTAGTAACCCGAATCTTATCTATCTTCTTTTATAATAAGGGGTCCTCCTTAAGAGACTATTATACTATTTCTCGTAGTCTCTTTAAAGGGTTAACTCCTTTAGGTCGGTTTTCCTCGAAGACCTACTAGTAGTCTTCTAGCCGATAGGGCTTTTTATATACTTAGTAGGTAGGTCAATTCCTCCTTATACGTTGTCTCTTTAAGGAATCCTTATCCTAGTCCGGAAGGTCTACTTAAAAACCCCCCCTTTTTACCCCTTATTACTAATATTAACGAGGTTCGATTTCGACTAGTTCCTTAATTTTTCGACTAACGGACTAAAAGGTCTATTAGGGGACTAGTCGGGCCGGTCTAATAAACGGGACCGGGCCTAGAGTAAAAGGCGGAGCTGGGGCCGGGACTAGGGCAGCCGTTAAAGACGGGGTTAAGGCTCTCGAGGGAGGAGGAGCTAAAGGAGCAATAGCCGTAGCAGCAGCAGCGGGGGCCGCAGCAATAGGGGCTGCAGCAGCTATAGGTCGAGCTATCTAGGTCGAGTGCTAGCTACGAAGGAATAAGACTGCTTACTATTATACTCTAGCAGCCTCTTCGTTTAGTTCCCGGCTAGCCTCTTAAAAGATAGTCGAGTAACTATTACTAATAAGCTTTATTAGTAGAGATATATCCTATAGCTACTAGCTAGAAAGAGCTTCTATTAAGAAGTATTAGTTAGCTTCCTCGAGGATTTCTTCCTACTTAGCTAGCTATAAAGAAGCTAGTAGGTTCCTAGCAAAAAAGGCTCCGAGGTATACCGTATAAGTCTTCTTAATACGGTTAGTTATATAGCCCCTCGAGGGAGCTATCGAGGTCTCGAGCTTTAAAAGCTATTGCCTAAGAGTCTCTTCCTCTTAAAGAGAGATTAGCTTTATAGTACTAACGGATTCCGTTATCGCTATACGAGTAGTAGTTAGTAGCTTTGTCTTATAGAGGTATTCCTTTCGATAACTTTCGTAGTTACCTAAGGTAGTAGAAAACGCTCTCTACTATATAGAGGTTAGCTCGGAGAAGAGGGTAGCTCCCTCTATAAAGTCCGTTGCCCTAAGATAAAGAGGGGGCTTAAGAGGGTCCTACTTATTAGAGAAGACTAGATTATAGATAGTTCTATTTATACGAGCCCGTAGCTCCTTTACCTACTTATCTTAATCTTAGGGCTCTATAATAATCGTCCTATAGACCGTAGGGACGGTAGAGGAGTCGTTTTTCGATATTATTATAGGGAAGGGTAGAAAAGTTAAGTAAAAATCGGCTTTTCTAGTAAGAGGGGTAAAAGGGAGCTACGAGGGATATAAAAAAGGTGCCTTTTATAGTAGCTAGAAGATATAGGAATTCTATTCCTCCCGGGCTTATAACTCTCGCGAAGAGAGATATAAGAAGTATATAAAAATATATAAAGGTAAAATTAAAAGTAAGGGGTCGGATAGGTAGGGCAGAGAGATTTAATTCTTACGGGAGTAGTAATTACGGTAAGGGAGTAATTATTATATTTCCTTAATTATCCTTCTTTCCTCTATTTAACGCCCCCTTTTATACCTATCTAGCACCTTAATTAATAAAGAAGATCTTACTTAAAGAAGCTACTAATGTCCTTTTAACTACCGAGCTTTTTTGCTGGTTTTTCCCCTCTTTTCTAGCCGTTGCCGGCATATCCGTCTTATCTTTCGCTACCTCTATAGGAAGCTATCGCTACTTCTACTTCCCCTTATGCCCCTACCCTCCTTTCTATACCTCTTTTTAGCTCCTTCTTCCTTCTTCTATACTAGGTATTTTTAGCTTCCTTAGTCCCTTATACTAAGGGATATCTCTAAGAACTACGAAATTAGGCTACGCTTCGCGATAATTATTAATAAAGAACTTATACCTTAAGGACGAAAAAAGAAAACTCTTACTTAAGTATATAAAACTATTTTAGGTCTTATAAACTATTAAAAAGTAAGTATATTATTTTATACTCCTTAAGAAGTACTTACGCCTCTATAATATTTTCTATATTAGTTTCTTAAAGCTATAAAAGGAGCGTAAAAGTATTTATAAAGATAGCGAAACCTTATTAATACTAAACTTAAAGGATAATAAAAGTAAATAAAAAGTCTAAGAGATTAAAAACTAAAAGAGATCTAAGAGCAATACCTTTTTCCTTATTAAATAAAAAGGATAGCTAGCTAAGTATAATTAATAGGTTAATACTAAAGATATAGTAGATAGCTAAGACTTTATTAAAAAATATACTATTAGCTTAACTAGGAAAAAGAGGCGTAAAACTAAGTAAAGTAAGGAAACTTATTAAATAGGTATATACTACTAAATTAATAATAAATCCTTACTAAATCGCTACTAACTTACTAATATATTAGTATACTTAAACGTCTTATAACTATATATAAAATAGTAAAATAAGAGAATAAAGGAAAACTATTTATATTACTTATTAAATATTATTAAGGAAAATAAAACTAAACTATAACTTTATTAAGACCTTAATAATAAAAAAGAGAAAGATAATTATAATTAAATAAAAGAAAGATAAGGCCTATCTATTACTTTTAACTACTTTTTTTCTTTATTAGTATAGTATTACGACTATAGTTAGCGGACCGTAGGAGAGCTAGCTACGTTTACGTAATAAGGCAGCTTAGAATAATAGTCGGGATAAGAAGTTACTTAGGCTTAGCTTACCTAAAGCGTACGTAAGCTAAGTAAGCCTTATATAAATAGATTACTATTTAGGAGCATAGCTTACGAGTAAGCTATAGTAAGCTACGAAGGGGATTATAGCTAGGACCGTAATCTAAGGATAGTCTCTATAAGTATATATAGCTACCTATTTTTACTCCTTTAAATAGATAGCTCTCTAGCTTTTAATATAGATCTTTATTATAATTCTATCTTTAATTTTAATTACTTAGTTATAGTCTACGGTCTATAACCTCCGACTTATTACTAACGTAATATACTTATTATTACTTAGACTACGCCCTATTATATCTATTAATATAAACCCCTCGATAGGTTTATCCCTTAGAAATAATACCGGTCGTTATATATTAAAAGCTCTTATTTAGTATAATACCGCGTTACTTTAAGTAATATCGTAACTATTAATATACCTATATAGTAAACTAGATTAACTAACTCTAGAGCTACTATATCGCCTTAAGATATAAATAATACGCGAAATTATCGCCCTTCGATATAAGGTATAGTTACTTAGGAATAGAAGAGGCAACGGATAAGTTAAGGACCTTAGAGAAGTAGTTAAACTAAAATAGCTAGGACTATTCGACGGTACTTACGGTATACTTCGAGACTTTCTTACCTAACTTAAGGCCTACTACTAGTTTTATCCTACTAAACTCTCGGACCTAGTTAAAAAGGTACTCTATATAGGAAATTATTTATCTAAAATAGTACTCGCTTAGTTTAGACCTATTATAAGGGACTTTCTTAATAACTAACTAGCGCAATGAGATAACGAGATAGATAAAGTCTTTACTAGTTTCTAAGGATTTAAAGAAGCTATTATAAAGGTATTCGGAATAACTAATAAGGAATAAGAAGCTAAATAAAAACTTCGAGAACTCCGATAAAGGATCTTAGTATTAGATTACGCTACGAAGTTCTATTAAGTTACCTTAAAGCTTAATTAGGATAACGAACCTCTTATATTATGATTTTACGACGGGCTTAAAGAAGAAGTTAAGGACGAGCTCTATAAGGAAAATCGACTTAATAACCTCTTAGACTATATTACTATAGTAGTATAAATCGACGATAGATAGTACGCGTAACGCTAAGAAAAGAAATAAGGAAGAGGAAACTAGAACCCTTCTTATAAGAATAACTTTAACCGACGCGCTAACTATAAAAAGAAGCGCGAAAGTCCTATTACCTACGCCTATATAACTAACCTAGGTAGGATAGATCTAGATATAATATAGAAAAGTAAAGGAAAGTATTTTAACTATAGGAAACTTAGATATTACTTTAAAGAATATAGATAACCTCGTAAGGAGAAGAAAACCTACTAGGCACTAGCCCTAGAAGGTAAGAAATACCTAAACGCTACTAATAGATAGGAACTAAAGTATAAACTCCTTAGTTAGACTATATACTACGACGATAAGTATACGGTATACTTAAGTAATAAGAACGGTACCGGATAGTTCTTAAAGCCCTTAAAGAAGACCCTTATAATAGTATAATAAAGGGATCCTAAAATATAGAAATAAGTTAAATTTATAGAACTAAAACACCCCTATCTTAAAGGAGTCTCCTAAGACTAAATTAAGAAGAACGGTAAATAATTCTAAGAGGATATATAAAATAAAGATTAATAATAACGATAGGTAGTCTATAAGTAATATAATAAAGAAGATATAAATATAGCCCTTATACTTACGAAACTTAGATAACTACTTAAAGAGGAATAATAAAGTATCGACGATATAAGCTTTAAAGAATAAGAAATACTTAGAGAAATAGAAGACGAGAACGAACTTATACTACTACCCTCGCTACTAAGGGAAAACGCTATAATTAGAGAACACGCTCTATACTTCGAAGAATTTAAAGAAATACTTAAAATTAAAACCTAATAAATACCTTAAATTCTTATAGAAAACTAATAAGCTATATTAATTTAGTATTAACCGGCACTATATAGAGGAGACTATACTATAGCTATTACTATAATCGATACCTTTATAGCTATATAATAAGAATAGTAACTATAAGGAGAATTTAAAAACGATCTATAAATACTACTTACTTATAAGTACTATAAGTATATTTTATAGATATTATATATTTACCTAGACTATATAATATACTTCTAGATAAAGGCATAATACGATACCTTCTTAGTTAGATTTAAAGGATAAGTACTTTCGAAACCCTACTTAAGTATAGAACTAGACTACTAGAAAATCGATTAACGCTACCTAAACGACTAAGTTATATTATTAGAACCTAATTATAGCACGCTACTTAAATACCGCGATAATTACGGCTTATTAATAAGATATCTTTTAGAGATATATAAAATCTATAAATACGCTAAAATAAAAGAATAGTATAGCGCTACTTACTTTAAGGTATCCGAACTATTAATCTTTTAAAGACTTATATAATAAATTAAATATAATAAAGAAGATTATAATAAATATATATACTTAAACTATAGAGTTTATAAATACGAAAAAGCATAAGTATAGTATAAACGATATAACGGTATACTAAAAGATTATTAGTAATATATATAAAGGCTATAGGCCGTATTTAACTAAGGAAGAATTAATATAAAAATACTACGCGAAAAATAAAAAGACGTTAAACGAAAACTTAACCTTTAGTATAAAAATAAATAAAATTATAAAGTATAGTATATAATTAACTATAAAGTAGTATAATATAAACGATATAGCATTAAGAAATAAGAAATCTTTAATTAGCTATAAGAAATTAGTCTCTTAAGCCCCGATATAATACTACGCGACGAAAATATAAAGAAACGATATTAATAATAAATTAAAGAAGAATACCTAAATAAAATAAATAAGGACTAAGTAAAAAACAAGGTACGCTATCTATAAAAGGGCTATAGACTAGCACGATATAATAAGATCTAAGGACCCTATATATAGTAACGGTAAGCTATAGCGACTAAATAGTATTAGATATTTAAATCGCGGGATATTATATATATATACTTTTAGACTATAGCGCGATAGGTAATTACGTTTTACCTAGAGTTATTAATCGTTACCGACTTATATAAAGATATAAGATAGATCTATATAAACTTACGAATATCGAAGGAGAGGCCTTTAACTATAATAACGGAATTATTAATATAGAGATTAATTACCTCGATATTAATATCTAGGGCTACGACGAATAAGTTAACTTCGATATTATAGATATTAAAGAATACGACCTTATATTAAGACTTCTATAGCTATAAGAGAGCAACCTACTAATTAACTAGAAAACTAGCTAGCTATATTAGAACGAAGACGTAAGTTTCTAGGACTAATAGATTTAAAAGAAAGTAAAATTTTACGATAATTTAACTACTAAATAGAATAAAAAGGATAACCGTTTAAGTAAATTATTACGGGCTTTAGCGATATAAACGAAAATAGTAACTAAACTAGCGGATATAAAATCAACTAATAAGACCTACGTACTAACTAATATAGCTATATAACCTAGTATCCGATATAGATAGAATAAAGGATATAATATAAAGATTTAAAGAGTTATTACTACTTTAAGGAAAGACCTTAAATAAATTAATAAAGAGCTTAAGTTAAGAGAACCTAGCTCTTAAAAGAAAGAATAAAGCCTATAAGATAGAATAAAGAATATCTCTTAAGAATACCGGAAATATAATAAACTCTTTAAGGAAGAACTTAAGATAGGGTTACCTAAATATAGTTAATAGGACTACGAAATTTATCTTAAAGATAGAATAACGCTAACGTTCTATAAGATCTATAACCTAAATAAAAAGCAACTATAAACGCTATACGACTACCTCGACGAAAATCTATAAAAGGGATATATATAAATATTAATATCTAAAGTAGGCTATCTAGTTATATTTATTTTAAAGAAAAACAGTAAGCTATAACTAGTTATTAACTATAGACGCTTAAACGATATTATAATAAAGGACTAAATACTATTACCGCTTATATCGGAACTATAAGATCGACTATATAGTAAAAAATAGTTTATAGCCCTTAACCTTAAAAGCGCCTATAACTTAATACGTATAAAAAAGGGATATAAATAAATAATAGCCTTTAGAACGAAATTCGGACTATTTAAATATCTAGTAATACTATTTAGACTTATAAATATACTAGCTACCCTTTAACGGATAATTAATAATATCCTATGCGAATACTTAGATATCTTTATAATAGTATACCTAGATAATATCTTAATCTTCTCGGATACCTTAGAAGAATATAAGGAATATATCTATAAGGTACTCCGCGTACTTTAAAATATAAAGTTATTAGTTAAACTAAAGAAAAGTAAGTTCTATATATAGGAAGTAAACTTCCTTAGATATACGATCTTACTAAGAGAGATATAAATATAATAAGATAAAATTAACTTAGTTAAAGAATAGCTAACGCTAAAGAACGTTAAGGATATATAAAGTTTCCTAGGATTTATAAATTACTACCGACGATTTATTAAAGATTTCGGAAAGATTATAATACTACTATACGACTTAATAAAAAAGGAAAAAGAATTTATATAGGACGATAAAGCTAACGAAGCTTTCGAATATATTAAAACTATAATTATATAAGAACTAGTCTTAACTACCTTCGATTTAAAACGATAAATCGAACTTAAAACTAATATATTAAACTTTACTCTAAGAGTATAAATTAAATAAAAAGATAAGGAAGGAAGACTATAACTAATTATATTCTACTTAAAGAAGCTATATAGTATAGAACTTAATTACCCTATCTATAATAAAGAATTCCTTATAATTATTTAAGCTTTTAAGGAATTTCGATACTACCTTCTTAAAAGTAAATATAAAGTTAAGGTCTATATAGACTATAAGAATATCTTATATTTTATAACGATATAATAGTTAAACGGACGATAGATCTAATAGGCCGAATACTTATTAAAATTCGACTACGAAATAATTTATAGAAAAGGAATAGAAAACGGTCGAGCTAATGCCCTTAGTCGACGAAGTAACTACGATATAAGGGCACCTATAGTAGAAGGATAGCTCCTAGAAATTAACGAAAACGGGAACTACTAGTAACGATAGCTAAATATAATATTTAAAGTATAACCTAACGACTCGACTTACTAAAAGATCCTAAAATAAATAAAAGAATATAAAGTACTAAACGGATATAATATAGGATATTTAAAAGTTCTAATATATAAAAATAAAATCTAGATACTACTAGAATTATAAGATAAAGTTATATAAGATATATATAAATATCTAATATATAGATACTAAGGAATCTAAAGAATAATAAAACGGATTAGATAATAATATAACTTTTTATAGCTTAAAGAAGTAATACGATAAGTTATTAAAGAATATAAACTTTATATATAAAGTAAAGCTAAATAATATAAACTATATAGAGAATTATAACCGCTATTAGTACTAGAGAAACTATAGGATTTAATAGCTTTCGACTATATTATAAAGCTACTACTATTAAAAGAACCTATAACTAACGTTAAGTATAATAGTATATTTATTATTACCGATAGATTAATAAAGTATAGATACTTTTTACTATATAAAGAAGTAAGTAATATAGAAGAGCTAGTATATATATTCCTACGAATAATTATTAGTAATTACGGACTACTAAACGAGATTATCTTTAATAAAAGAAGTATATTTATAGCTAAATTTTAGTAAGCTCTTATAGTATAATTAAGGACGAAATATAAGCTTAGTATAGCTTATTACCTATAAATAGATAGATAAATAGAACGACTTAACTAAACGCTTAAATAATATTTATAATACTATATTAGCTATAAATAAAACGATTAAGTTAAATAGCTATTAACGGCGTAACTAGCTTATAATAGCTTAGTTACGGAAATAACTAAGCTCTTACTAGTATACGCTAATTACGGATATAACCTAGAAGTATTTAAGGTTACTCGATAAGGACTATAAGCGGAACGAGCGATACTATAAGTAGATTAGCTATAAAAATTATATAAAGAAATATAATAAGAACTTTAATTCGTTAATAGACGAATATCTATATACTATAATCGGAAAAGATTATAGGGACTAATCTTTTAAGAGGGAGATATAGTCTACCTTATATAACGAAATATTAAAATAAAACGACTAAGTAATAAATTAGATTTTAAAAAACTTAGACCGTTTAAAGTTAAGAAAACTATTTTAAAAGTTAACTACGAACTTTCGCTACTAATAATAATATAGATATACCTAATATTTTATATCTTATTATTAGAACTAACGCTATAAAACGCTAAACTATAGGAAAAAATCGAAGTCGATAACGATTAAGAATATAAAGTAGAATAAATACTAAATATAAGAAAATAAAGTTAGTAATAAGAATACCTTATTAAGTAAAAGGGATATAGACTAAAGGAAAATACCTAGGAACTACTTAAGTACTTAACCTACTATAGTTCTCTACTTCGATAGTTCTACTAGTAAAATCTACCCTAGGTATCGTAAAATCGCCTAATAAACTAATAGCATTCTAATTAATTATATTAAATCTACCTATAGACTAAATATTAACCACCGCTTTAGATTCTTAGCGCTTAGCCTTATTAAGGTTATCTAAGGAACGAAGGCCTTAACGGACTATCTTAGTACCCTTTATCTTTAGCTAGTACTTTTAACGGTAAAGCTACGCTAAACGAGCTAAGGCTTTATTTAGGTCGGCTTAAGCTTTTAATATTCGCTCCTTAGTAATTTCTTCTTCTTTATCTAATCGATCGGACTTTAGATTTATTTAGGATACTAGGAAATATATTAGCTATAAATAATAGGTAGGATAACGAAGTTACCTATAAGAGCTAATCGCTACGCCTAACGTATTATAGGAACGACCCCGCTATATATATTCGGTATACTTAGAAGATTTCTCTAGTATTTTATAGCGGAAGTGTTACGGGACACCTTACAGTCGACAATCCAGGTACCCGGAACGACATCTGCTTCCCCTAAGGAAGACACCCCTAACTCCCTAAGGTTCCCCGCGGAAGAAGGAACCCGGAAGCCACCGGGCAAACTCCGGGAAATCACCCGGAATTCCCGGAAACGACAACCAAGCGGATTGCACGGACATTTCACGGAGATTTCCCCTAGGGACACATTGCACGGGGAATGCACTATGATTTCCCGAGTAATAATAAGTTCCTTAGGGACTGCACCGATATTTCCCTAAGAAGTTACCACGAGAATATAGCGGGGAAATTATAGAGAAATACCCGTGCCTACCCAGGGAAAACACCGGGAAATACCGCTAAGACACCGCACCACTGTCGCACGATCACAAGGTTAAGACATTACTCGGTTAAAGCCCCGAGTAAGGTCTTACGCTCGCTATGGTATATATAGAGGATAGAGAACCCGCTAGATTTTAGGCGGGCAGAGAAGAATACAGACAGTCATTACTACTCTTACTTTAACTCGCAAGACCGGTAGCCAGTCCGTATTCAACGCGCGTAACAACGTACGGTAGCCAGTCCGTATAACACGTTTAAAACCTACGTACGGTAGCCAGTCCGTTTAATTACCCGTCAGACCCGCACCGGATCCGGGCAGACGGCAAGGTTAACGTACCAGCCCCGTACTAAGGGACTAGTGCATAATAGGAAGCCGCGCGACGAATAGAAAGAATATAGTATAACGTCGAAACTAAGACGGTTAATAGACTTAGCTAAACGAATACGCTTAAGGGTCTTATAAGAACGATCCTTCGATACGCGACTAGATATACTATTAGTAGTATATCCTAAGGGATAGAAAGGACGAAATAGGGAATATATATACGCGCGATAAGGGTATATTTATATACGGCGGCTAAGGCAGTAGTAGGTCTTACGGATAAGACTAAAAGGAGGGGAGATATTGTATTATAACTACGGTTAGCGGACCGTAGGAGAGCCGGCCACGTTTATATAATAAGGCGGCTCGGAATAATAGTTAGGACGAGAAGTCACTTAGGCTTAGCTTACCTAGAGCGTACGTAAGCTAAGTAAGCCTTATATAGATAGATTACTATTTAGGAGTATAGCTTACGAGTAAGCTATAGTAAGCTATAAAAGGGATTATAGCTAGGACCGTAATCTAAGGATAGTTTCTATAGGTATATATAGCTACCTACTTTTACTCCTTTAAATAGATAGCTCTCTAGCTTTTAATATAGATCTTTATTATAATTCTATCTCTAATTCTAATTACCTAGTTATAGTCTATAGTCTACGACCTCTAACTTATTACTAACGTAATATACTTATTATTGCTTAGACCACGCCCTATTATATCTGCTAATATAAACCCCTTAATAGGTTTATCCCTTAGGAATAACACCGGTCGTTATATATAGTAAGAACTAACTAAGGCACCCCTTTTATTATACTAAATACCTTTAGAAATACTAAAACTACCTTATCCTTTACTTTTTCTTTATCTTTTATATTAAGACCTATCTTTATTAATATAGTACTTACCTTAGCCTTAGTAAATAGTAAGGCGTATAACTAAGAAGTAAAGCTTATATCGCTATTAATAAAGTAAAGTTTTAACTAAGATTCCTAAGCTTAATACTCTTAGCTTATATAAGCGATATTAAATAAGGGCGTAGGGTTAAGGTAGATAATAAGCTTATAGTACTTATTAATTAGTATATAATAGTTAGTATACTTAACCTAGTATATTATTAAGCGGTTACTAATAAAAAGGTTAGATAAAACTTATAACTATAAACTTTTATATACTTATAGTCTTAAAGGACTTATAATAAGCTATCTTAGTAATATTAAAAGCCTTAGCTAAATACTATATTATAATAGTAAGATAGCGCCGATTACCCTTTTTAAAAATAAAGATACTTATATCTAAGCTATTATCCTTAGTATTTACGTTACTAGTCTTTAGCTTATTAAGCTTATATAGGTACTTAATAATAGCGACTATATTAGCTTAGTTATTAAATATAGAAGTAGCGGCCTTAAAAAGGATTAGCTTATTAATTATAATATTTAAAGTTAAGGGGAAACTTACTTAGTTATAAGTTATAATACGCTTATAGTACTACTTATAGCGTATTAAGAAAACCCTTAAGAAAATATAGCTAATCGAAAGTACTTTAATAGGCTTAGGCTCGGTTATATTATACTTCTTAACGACCGTCCTAAAATAATATATATACTAAAGCTTATAAGGGATAACCCTTTAAGCCTTAACTAAGCGAGCTTTAGCTTTAAATTAAGTATACTTTTTTATAAGAGCGCGACTACCTTATACCGCTGCCTAGGTACCCTTATCTTTAGCGCCGTTATTCTTAAGTTTACTAGTAAAAAGAGTTAAATTATAGCTATTTTTATTATTACTATTATTATTATTACTATTATTATCTTACCCTTTATCTAGCTAAGTATTAAGATCGTTTTAGCCCTTATTTAGCTAGGCCTTATTATTAATATTAGCTTACTTATTTTAAAGAGTAGCCTAAGTAATAATCTCTTACTAGCTAGAGCCGCTTTATTAAGATAAAGTAGCTAGGTTATTAGTACTTACTTAAGAGCTCTTAAGTATAGTCTCCTTATTAATATTAATATTACTAATAAGGGTAATAAACTTATAAGTTTCCTAGCTTATAAAGGTAGGCTTATTAATAGTTAAAGTTAAGGTATTTAGTAAGGTAATAAAGGTATAACCCTCGCTAATATTAGGTCTTAGACTAAGACTCTCTTAAAACTAAGATTCCCTTATACCTTTCTTAGCTTTCTTTACTAAAAGGGAATTAGTATTACTATAAGACTTTTAAGCTAATCGCTTATACTTTAAAAGTAAACCCGCCGCTACTTACTCCTATATATAATATAAGAAATTAGCGTTATAGTTCTTTATCTTCTTTAGCGTAAGAGGTATTATTATTAATAAATCGTTAATAAAAAGTAATAAAAAAAGGTATAAAACTCTATAGTAATTATAAGTAAAAGAGTTAAAGAAGAAAAGAAAATAGAAAAAGTAAGAGATATATATATACGCTCTTTATATTAAAGTTATATAGCTAATATATAAGCGATACTATAATAGTTACTTAGTAGTAACTATTAGTATAATAACTATTAACGTTATAAAGTATAAACTAATATATACTTATATAAGCGTATATATATAATATATAACTAAAAGTACCTCTCTTCCTAACTAAATATATATAGTATAGTAAAAGTAATATATATTATAAATATAGTTAAGACGCTTATATAAAAGGGGAGATAATTATAAGAGCGCTATTAAGAGGTATAAGCTAATAAAGTACTTAGGTATATAGTACTAATATATTAATAGGGTATTAGTATAGAATTATATATACCTTACTTATAAGTTATAGATTACTTACTACTTTAACTAAAAAGGAAAAATCCCTTTTTTAGTAAGCTTTAGTTTTATAATAAAGAAAATATAATATATATAGTATAGTACCTCTAGCTATCTCTATTACTTAACTAATTATACTATAATATATATTCTTTTATAACCCTTAATTATAAAAAAAGATAGATAAGATTTAGGTTATAAAGAAATAATAATTAATGTTATTACTCTTATTCGACCTATATATTTAATAGAAGATTATTAGTATAGTAAATCCAGCCTTTATCTTCCTTATAGATTAACTAAGCTAAAACTAACTATTAGAACTATTAAATTATCCCTTATAAAAATTAGCTATCCTTAATTTTAGTACTTCCCTTAATATCTATAATACCCTCTTTTAATTCTAGTCCTTTAAAAAGGTATAAAGGGTATACCTTACTACTAGGGAATTAAATATATAAATAAAGGGATATAGAAAGGTAAACTTTATAATAAAGTTACTTAATAAGACTATATAAATTCTTTAATAAAAAAAGGGTAGCTTTTTACCCTTAATTTTTAATAAGCTTAATTTCTTTTTATCTTTTTTAAAAGGAAGGAATCTTTTAAGATATATCTTTTAAGCTTATAAGGCTAGTTTAAAAGAATTAAGCGATTTAGCTTATTAAGGAGAAATTCGGTTAATTTATTTTTAAATTCTAACTTATTTCTAAGAAGGAACTTAAAAGAAAATAATCTACTATATTATTATATTAAAGATATTAAACTAGATATTAAATATTTAAAGGTCTTTAGCTATATAACGCTCTTAATAATAATTATAGTATTAAAATATATTAAGTTATATAAGATATAGTTACCCCTTAAGTAAAGAGCTTATATTAGCTACCTAGTAAGCTATAGGTTTACTTAATAATATATTATATAAATACTATTAATTAAATAAAATAAACTAATAGTATTAGCTAATATATAGTTTAAAAAGTCTATAAGCTATAATATAAAAAAAGAGGAGTAAGCCTAGCTAGTATAAATATATAGCTATAATATTCTTAGAGATATAGCTATAGTTAATATTATAAATAGTAAGGAACCTAAAACCTTTAAGGTACTAAGTTTATCTAATAATAATATAAATAATAGTTAAACGCTAAAAGAAGTAACTACCTTCTTATAAGACTTATTACTTTTATATACTCTAGAAGATTAAGGATTAAAGATACCTTTATAGGGATTATATAGATATATATATCTTTCCCTTCTAGAAATAATAAGCTTAAAGATAGAGATTTTAATATTACCTCTTTTACTTAATACTATATTTAATATAGAGTTACTAAGCTCTATACCTCTTATACTTATAATAGATACTATAGCTAGTAACCCCTCCTATATCCTATTAAGGGGATAGCTTAAAGATATAATACCTATATTAATTAACTTATCTCTTTAAGATAAAAGTAATAATATACCTCTTAACTTAAAGGGTAAAGGAACGATTATAGTATAGGTTTAAGAAGATAACCCTTAGTCTAAACCCCTTACCTTTAACCTAGCGGTAAGTAAGTATAAGCTTTATATTAAAGATATACCGCCCCTACCTCTATTAACGTAGTAATAGCTTTAGAATCTATATATAAGTAAAAGGAAGCTATAAACTATAAAATAAAGGAAAACCTAGCTAGGGGTATATAAAAGACTATCTTAAAGGCTATTATTAAATAAAAAGGTTACTTCCTAATCCCCTTATATTAGGTCTTTATATATAAGACCGATAAATAAGGGTATATTATATACGTTAAAGTATATATTATAGTTTATAAAGACTTATAACCTAAAGATAATAAGGATATATATATAGCTATACTATAAGTATTAATAATTTAACTATTAATAGCCTTCTATTACTTTAAGGACTTTAAGATAGAATAATATAATATTAAAATAGTATTTCTATATATAACCTTATACTAAGAAGTCTATTACTAGCCTTTACTAAGACTCTTAATACCTAGGCTATACCTAAAGCTATTAAAAGTATTATATAGGCTCTATATCTCCTTAAAGCTATAGTTTAAAGAGATATTTAGTTTCTTTACTAAACTAAGAGCTTAGTAGCTAGTAAAAAATACCTATATAGTAGTCTATAAGAGCGTTATTATCTTTATCTTAATAAGAATATACCCTTATATTCTTATTTTACTATTATAAAGAAATAATAGGTATAGGGAGGCTCTATAGAATAAGCTACTAAAAAGAAGCTCTATAATATAGTCTAAGGGAATAACCCTTAAAGATAAAAGACCTCTCCTAAACGTTTATACCTTCCTTTAAGAAACGTAGGTTAAGATAAGCCTATCTTAATAAATAAAAATATATATAAAATATATAAGTTAATTAGGAGTAGAATAGATACCCTATTACTTATTTTAGCCTAGCGGTGCCGAAGATATCCGCGATATAAGAATAGGTAGAGCATAGAATATTTTAGTTAAATCTACTACTTATACTAGAACCTATAGTCTTACGTTAACTATTACGTTATAATTAGACTACCTACTAAGTTAATAAGATATACTATAGATAGAGCTTTTTAAGTACTATAGAATATATTAGAAAGCTAACTAATTAGTTTACTAGTAGGCAAGCAATAGTCTATAAAAGACAAAGGATTTCTCTAGGAGTAGTAAATATAAAAAGTAAGTTTATAAGTATCTTTTATAACGCTATTCTTTTAATATATTATTTAGCCCCTTATATACTTATTATAAATTCCGGACGAAATCCTACCCTATACTCCTTTAATCGATCCTTCTACTTACGTTATTAATTACCTAATCCTACGCTTATTACTTATACCTCTTAATAATCTTTATAGATAATATCGTTATAATATATCTTAAAGGGTAAAAAGAAGGTTAAGAAAAGCTATATAAAGCTATTATAAAGAAATATACCGTTATATATATAAGAGAGCTATACTAGTTCCTTAATATTAAGATTATTAAGGATAGGGCTCTTAAAAAAATATAGCTCTTATAAGCTTCTTATATCTTTAAGGCCGTAAAGAAATATTATATCCTTAATAATAATATCCTCTATAAGCCTAAGATCCCGCTAATAATAAAAGAGCTCGTCCCTTATAAAAAGTAAGCTTAAAAGGAAGAGATATATAAATATATCTCTTTAATTAGGTCGCTTATTTATCTAGTAATTTATACTAAACTAGATATTATATTTATAGCTAGAAAGCTAGCCTAATATAATTATAACCCTAGGCCGCGCTATAAGTATAAAGTATATAAGTGCCTAGCTTACCTTTATTATATAAGAAACCGCTATATTTACTTTATAGCGATAAACTTAATAAGGCGGCTAATATATATATCTAACTCTTTATACGCCGATAACCTAAAAACTAAGAAGTCCTTATAAAGATATATATTCCTATTCCTTAGTAAGCTAATTAACTAGAAAGCTACTAAGTAAGCTACTATAATAATATCCTTTATAGAAGCTAAATTATTAGTACTTTTATAGATAGCTAAGGAATAAGTAGTATTTAGCTAGCTAATTAAGGAGCTTAGTATTAGTATTAAAGGGACTATAGAGCTTTAGTATAATAACCTTTAAACTATTAAGCTTTTAACTAAATTAAGCGTAAAGCTTAAAATAAACCTTAAAGAACGTTAACGTTTATAGATACTAGCTTTACTAAGAGGTAAAGTAAGATTAAATATAAGTTAGCTAAATCGTATTAATAGATAACCTAGCTAATAATATAATAAAGGCGCTTATATACTAAAAGTATTAAAGCTTTATTAAGTAATTAAGACTAGTAATATAGCTAAAAGATATATTAAGATATAATATACTTAACTACTATATTATAGTATAATATCTCCTTACTATAGTAAACTTAATAATTACTAGATCTTAATAATAAGAGCACTACTATATATACTAAGATTAAGGGATTTTAATAGTATAGTTAAATCTTAATTTAGTTAAGAAACTATAAAGATCTAAAGAGTAAAGGTAAGCCTTATTTATTATTAAAAAGTAAAGCTATTACTAAACTACCCCTTAAATAGTATAATACTATAGCGCTTAAACTTATAATAATTATAATAGCTTTACTAAATTAAGACTAATTAATATAAGGAATATATTATTAAAAACCCTACCTTTAAGATTACTTTTATCTTAAAAGATAATATTGCCGGTAAAGGCACTATAGTTATCGCGAAGCATAGCCTAATTTCGTAGTTCTCGGAGATATCCCTTAGTATAAGGGACCTAGGAAGCTAAAACCACCCGGTATAAAAGAAGGAAGAAGGAGCTAAAAAGAGGTATAGAAAGGAAGGTAAGGGTATAAAGGGAAGTAAAAGTAGTAATAGCTTTATATAGAGGTAGCGAAAGATAAGACGGATATGCCGGCAACGGCTAGAAAAGAGGGGAAAAACTAATAAAAAGCTTAGTAGTTAAAAGGATATTAGTAGCTTCTTTAAGTAGGATCTTCTTTATTAATTAAGATACTAGATAGGTATAAAGAGGGGCGTTAGATAGAGGAAAGAGGGATAATTAAGGCAATATAATAATTACTCCCCTACCTTTATTACTACTCCTATAAGAATTAAATCTTTCTACCCTACCTATCCGACCCCTTACTTTTAATTTTACCTTTATATATTTTTATATACTTCTCGTATCTCTCTTCGCGAGAGTTATAAGCCTAGGAGGAATAGAATTCCTATACCTTCTAGCTACTATAAAAGGCACCTTTCTTATATCCTTTATAACTTCCTTTTACCCCTCTTACTAAAAAAGCCGATTTTTACTTAACTTTTCTACCCTTCCCTATAATAATAATAAAATCCGACTCTACTACCTTTATAGTCTATAGGACGATTCTTATAGAGCCCTAAGATTAAGATAAGTAGGTAAAGAAGCTACGGGCTTATATAAATAGAACTATCTATAATTTAGTCTTCTTTAATAAGTAGGACCCTCTCGACCCCCCTCTTTATCCTAGGGCAACGGACTTTATAGAGGGAGCTACCCTCTTCTCCGAGCTAACCTCTATATAGTAGAGAGCTTTTTCTACTACCCTAGGCAACTACGAGAGTTACTAAAAGGAGTAACTCTACGAGATAAAGCTACTAACTACTATACGTACGGCGATAATAGAATCTATTAGTACTATAAAGCTAATCTCTCTTTAAGAGAAAGAGACTCTTAGGTAGTAGCTTTTAAAGCTCGAGACCTTAATAGCTCCCTCGAAGGGCTATATAACTAACCGTATTAAGAAGACCTATATAGTATACCTAGGAGCCTTTTCTACTAAGAACCTACTAGCTTCTTCGTAGCTAGCTAAGTAGGAAGAAATCCTTAAGGAAGCTAACTAATACTTCCTAATAAAAGCTCTTTCTAGCTAGTAGCTATAGGATATATCTCTGCTAATAAAGCCTATTAGTAACGGTTACTTAACTATCTTTTAAGAAGCTAGCCGAGAACTAGATAAAGAGGCTACTAGAGTATAATAGTAAGTAGTCTTATTCCTTCGTAGCTAGTACTCGACCTAGACGGCTCGACCTGCTGCCCTTATAGCTGCTATAGCCCCTATTGCTACGGCTCCCGCTGCTGCTACTACTATTGCTCCTCCGGCTCCTCCTCCCTCGAGAGCATTAACACCGTCTTTAACGGCTGCCCTAGGACCGGCCCCGGCTCCGCCTCTTACTCTAGGCCCGGCCCCGGTCCCGTTAGTTAGACCGGCCCGACTAGTCCCTTAATAGACCTTTTAGTCCGTTAGTTAAAAAATTAAGGAACTAGTCGAAATCGAACCTCTTCGTTAAACTTAGTAATAAGGGGCAAAAAGGGGGGGTTTTTAAGTAGACCTTCTAGACTAAGACGAGGATTCCTTAAAGAGATAACGTACGAGGAGGAATTAACCTACCTACTAAGTATATAAAAAGCCTTATCGGCTAGAAGACTATTAGTAGGTTTTCGAGGAAAACCGACTATTAGAAGGTATAAGTAATAAGCGTAGAATCGGGTAATCGATAACGTAAGCGGAAAGATCGGTCGAAGGAGTATAGGGTAGGATTTTATCCGGAATTTATAACGAGTATATAAGGGGCTAAATAATATATTAAAAGAATAGCGTTTTAAAAGATATATACGAACTTACTTATTTTATCTACTACTCCTAGGGAAATCCTTCGTCTTTTATAGACTATTGCTCGCCTACTAGTAGACTAATTAGTTAGCTTTCTAGCACATTCTATAGTGCTTAAAAAGCTCTATCTATAGTATATCTTCCTAACTTAGTAGGTGGTCTAATTATAGCGTAATGGTTAACGTAAGACTATGGGTTCTAGCATAAGTAGTGGATTTAACTAGAATGTTCTATGCCCTACCTATTCTTGTATCGCGGATATCTTCGGAACCGCTAGGCCAAAATAGGCAATAGGGTATCCGTTCTACTCGTAACTAACTTATGTATTTTATATATATTTTTGTTTATAAGGATAGGCTTATCCTAACCCGCCTTTCCTAGAGGAAGGTATAGATGTCTAGTAGAGGTCTTTGTCTTTTAAGGGTTATTCCCTTAGACTATATTATAGAGCCTCTTTTTACTAGCTTATTCTATAGAGCCTCCCTATGCCTATTATTTCTTTATAATAGTAAAATAGGAATATAAGGGTATATTCTTATACCGACCTAAAGGAATTAACCCTTTAAAGAGGCTATAAGAAATAGTATAATAGTCTCTTAAGGAGGACCCCTCGTTATAAAAGAAGATAGACGAGATTTAGGTTACTAGGAAATAGTAACTAACGCCGCTACTATAAATTCGAGGAAAAATCGTTAGTATAGTAAATCTAGTATTCGTCTTTACTACGGATTAGTAAGACTACCTATTAGGACCCTCCGATTATCCCCTACGAAAATTAGCTATCCTTAACTCTAGTACTTCCCTTAATATCTATAATATACTCTTATAATTCTAGTCCTTTAAGAAAGCACGGAGGGAATACCTTATTACCGGGGAATTAACTATATAAATAGAGGGATATAAAAGGGTGAATTTTACGATAAAATTACTTAATAGGTCTATATAAATTCTTCGATAAAAAAGGGTAGCTTTTTACCCTTAGTTTTTAACGAGCTTAATTTCCTTCCGCCTTCTTTAAGAGGAAGGAATCTTTTAGGATACGACGTTTAAACCTACGAGGCTAGTCTAGAAGAATTAGACTATTAGGCTTATCGAGGAAAAATTCGGTTAATTTATTCTCGAATTCCGACCTATCCTTAGGAAGGAATCTCTTAAGAAGTTAGCTTTCCCTACTAAGAGGAATAGGTCTACTATAAAGGACCCTCTTCTAGCAGCCTAAGGAGACAGCATTCTTTAGTACGCACGACTTAGTTACCTAGGCCCCCTAGCTTTATATAAGCTAGGATAATAATAGGGCGTACGAATAAGGGGACTAAAGACCGTCGAATACGAATACTATGGCTAAGGAAAGACTAGGAGACGAATTTCTAGACGAACCCCTTTACGGCCGGACTAGCCGTATAAAGAAATTTAAGTCGACTAGACCGACGTCTCTAAGAACTAGGAAAGCTTTATTAGGGTAATATTTTATATAGACGCTTTTTTAGGGATAGTTTTCCCTTATTTCTTACGGACCTACCTAAGTAAGTATAACTAGTCTACCCTTTAGGACTTCGTTAACTAGATAAAATCCTACTTTAGCTACGAGGTAAAGAAGATACGGTCTAATAGAGAGCTATTTATAAAGGATATCTTAAATTAGCTTCGAAAAAGGGGCATTATACCCCTCCCGTTAGCACCGAATACCTAGGCCTAGAACGGAGGGGCAGAAAGATTAAGGGGTGCTATAATAAAAAGGGCCCGTATAATAAAACTTACTACGAGGCTTCCCTACGACCTTTAAAGGGAAGTCGTTAAGACCGCCTATTACCTATAGAACCGGACCCCGAGGGACCCTAAGGACCCTAGGGAACTAAACTAAGGAATAGACTAGAAATTCCTCCTTAAGCTCTTTACGAAGAAGAGGGCCTTACTAGCCTACCTTTATACCTACGGCTATAAGGCATACGTAATAACTACCGATATATAGCTAAAAAGGAAGAAGAAAAGAAAGCTTAATCTTAGAGCCTTTATTAGTTACCTCGTTAGTTATAATTCTATAAATATCTTCCGGATCTAGATTCCTTTTTTATAGAAGGTTATTTTAACTAGGAATATAATTTTCGACGAATTTAGCTTCTTCGACGGAAAGAGGGATTAATAGCCCCTCTTACTCTTATAACGTTAGCTAATTTAAAAGATTTAAATCCCCCCTTCCTAATAGTCTTAAGAAGAGGTCCTAGACGAGGAAATAAAAGAAGAAACCGACGTTAAAGTAGTTAAAGATAACGCTAACTTCGAAGAAGAAAAGGAAGCTACTAGATTAGATAATCTAAACGAAGAAGGAGACTATAGGAAAGCGGTAGAGCTAGAATACGCCTACCTACCTACGCCTCCTCTTATATAAGAAGAAGATCTAAAAGCAGCTTTTTTAGTTAGTCTTCCTATCTCGACCCTTAATAGGGTAGGAAAGGCACCTCTCTTAAAGGATTACCCGGCTACCTTTTTATCCTTGCTTCGAGAAGTAAAGGAAGGTATAGGGCCCGATATAGATACTAAAGAAGACTAACCTCTCCCCTATTTCGATCGTTTTTCCGACTTCTATTAAACGCTAATAGAAGACAGTTCCTATAGAGCGTTTATAATAAGCCGGCTTTTTAGGCTATAGCTATTAGTAAGGAAGGTATATAAAAGAGACCTCCCGGACCTACTAGTAAACTAAAAGTAGCTAGAAAAACACCCCTTTAAAGACTAGTTTTTCTAGGCCTAGAAAGACTACCTAGCCTTATATAAAGAGATAGGGTCTTTTAAAGAGGTCCTTAAGGAAAAAGTAAGAGGAAAATAGGTCCTTAGCTATAAGTAGGTCTTTATCTATAAAACTAATAAACATAGCTTCTTTTAAAAGTATAAAGCCTAGCTAGTTATCTATAGGATATTAATAGGAAAAGGGGGATCTTCCTACTAAGGTAACTACCTTAGTAGGGATATCTTTTCGGACCCTTATAGCTATAGTAGTAGAATTCGACCTTAAGCTTAAATAGATAGATATAGTTAACGCCTTTATTAACTACTTACTTAAGGAAGAAGAAGTTATCTATATACGACTTCCTCTTAGTTTCTAATAACTAGGAAAGGTTCTATAGCTTAGGAAAGCTCTATATAGACTACGAAGATTACCCTTTCTTTAGTAATAGCATTTAATAGGTTCTCTTAAAGCCCTAGGCTTTAAGAAAGTCCCTTAGGAACCGTGTATAATATAGAAGGGTAAAATCACAGTCTTCTTTTACGTCGACGATATTATCTAGGCCTACCTAAAAGAAGAAGAAGCTACTACTAGGGAGGCTATATAAGGCCTATAATAAAGGTATAAGATAACTAAGCTTAGGGAGCTAAAGTAGTTCCTAGGGATATAAATCCTTTAAAATAGGTACTAACGGACTATCTAGCTTACTTAAGACGCCTATATCGATAAGGTCGCTTATAAATTCCTCCTTAATTCCCTTAATAAGAAGCTTCCCTCTACGCCTATATTAAATAAAGAGCTTTTACCGAATCCGTCCTTTTAAGCTAAGGAGTAAGAGAAATACTAATATTAATAAAGGGTAAGCTCCCTGCTTTTTTTAGCTATTTCTACTAGACCGGATATCTCTTTTACGGTCTCCTAGCTAGCTAGGCATAACTAAAATCCTAGCCCTAGGCACTAAGAAGTAGTAGACCGAGCTATCCTTTATCTTTATTTAATAAGATTATATAGTCTACGCCTAGGAGGGCAGGGAAGGAAATAAGCTACTAAAATCTTCCTCTATTAGAGCGATTCGTCCTTTAAGGATAATTTATTAGATAGAAAGAGCTTATAGGGGTATATTATATCCCTTTTTAGAGGAACTATTACTTAGAGAGCTTTAAAGTAAGCTACTATTACTATATCTAGTATAAAGGCAGAGCTACTAGCTCTTTTAGAAGCGTTAAAAGAAGCGATTTTCCTTAGCCGGCTACTAATATCGTTACGACTATAAATTCCGACCCTATTAGCTATAGAATACGATAATATATAGACTATATAAATTCTAACGGAAAACGTAAAGCTATCGACCTAGCTATAGTATATCGATATCTACTAGTATTAGTTACGCTAAGAGGTCTAAAAGGGACTAATTTCCGTCTATTAGGTTCTAATAGTATTAATAAAAGCTAATAGTCTTACGAAGCCCCTACTAAAGTAAAAGCTAGCTGTCTTTTTATAGTAAATTAGGCTAGAAGACGTTCGAGAAAAGCTATCCTTAGAGGCCCGCCTTAAGAGTCTACGAGAGGAGCTAATAGTATATACGAGAAGGTAATATCTATAGCTAAAGAAAAGGAAGAGGTTTTTCCTTTTAGAGGGCCCCTTATTTAATTGGGTTTTTCCCTTCTAAGAAGGCCCCCTTTCTTATAGGACTTTCCCCTCTTTAGGCCCTTATTCCTTAAGTAGGTCTAAAAGAGCCTAGGGACCCGAAAGGGCCCCTGCTTTCCTCGAGTAAAGGGAGAAGTATAGAGCTAAGAACCTCCTCTATACGCTTACTAGCCCGAAGCTATATTAGCTATGCCCTTACTATAGGGGCAGGCTATAGCTAAGGGGGTATATTATAAAGCGTGGCCTAATTTCGTAGTTCTTAGAGATATCCCTTAGTATAAGGGACCTAGGAAGCTAAAAACACCTAGTATAGAAGAAGGAAGAAGGAGCTAAAAAGAGGTATAAAAAGGAGGGTAGGGGTATAAAGGGAAGTAGAAGTAGTAATAGCTTCCTATAGAGGTAGCGAAAGATAAGACGGATATACTAGCAATAGCTAGAAAAGAGGGGAAAACCTAGTAAAAAGCTCGGTAGTTAAAAGGATATTAGTAGCTTCTTTAAGTAGGATCTTCTTTATTAATTAAGATACTAGATAGGTATAAATAGGGGCGTTAGATAGAGGAAAGAAGGATAATTAAGGTAATATAATAATTACTCCCCTACCTTTATTACTACTCCTATAAGAATTAAATCTCTTTGCCTTACCTATCCGACCCCTTACTTTTAATTTTACCTTTATATATTTTTATATACTTCTTATATCTCTCTTTACGAGAATAGTACCTAGGCTACTTAAAGGAATGCCCCGCCATATGCCTTTTTATAAAGGTTATAAATATAACTTATAACTACTAGTTAAACGGTAAGAGTAAGTTATATAACCTTATTAATCGTAAGTTTAACTCCCCTTAAGGTAAAAGAGTAAGTTATATAACTATGCCTTAAGGGGGGCGCGGGTAATAAACTTAGGGACTTAAGGGGAGAGGAAATAAGGGGCTTCTCCTTATATCTTCTCCGTTAGGTCCTAGCTTTTACCTTTATTATTATTATTAAGATTACGCTAGGGACCTAGCTAAAGGTATCTAGAACTTTAATATTAAATAAGAGGGAAAAACTAAAGTACCTAGGGAAAACCTCTTTTAGTACGGGTCCGCCTTAAACGAGGTCGTAGTAGTAGTATATAGGAAATTTACGCCGGCTACCGCGGGCTCCTCCCGCGAAATCGCGTCTCGGCGCGGGCCCTCTCGGGCTATAGCCGCTACTATCCTAAGCGGCCGCGGCCCGGGCTCGCTAGCCCGGGCCTAGGGTTATAGGCAGTAGTCTCTTTCCGGGGGCCTAACTCGCGGGCGCCTCTATTTACCTTAGCTCCCGCGTCGCAGCTACGTAGCCGCGGTTGCGTCGGCTTATCGGTCCGTTAGTTAGTAGGGTAGGTAATATCCGGTTACCGGGCCGGGCGCTAGTATAGGTCGCTCCTAGGTAGGGCCGGCTAATCGAAATTCGGTTAGCCGGCTCCGCTAATCGTAAATCGGTTCCCGTCCGGCTACGCGACTTCCCGATCGGGGGCGCGGCGGCCTATATTTACCCTCTATCTCGTAGTTACTAATTACGCGCGCCCGGCTCGCGCTTATATATACCTACCCTCCCCCCTTAGTTCTATATATACCTCTTCCTATCCCTCTATTATCTATCTCTTTTATAGGCCTAACCCCTACCTTACCCGCCTCGTTTCTATAACTCTAGGTCTCCTTAATACTATATCTAGTTCGCTCGTCGTCGCGTTATAATATCTAACTAAGAAGCCGACTTAGGTAGTAGCGGCTCGCTTCCTTTAAAACCCCCTCTTTATAAGAAAGTCGCTATAGTAGCGGGATCGGAGCGCTCTATCCTATATTTTATATATATCGGGCGTCTTACTAGTAAGCTTACTTATAAGTCCTTCGCTAGCTATTAGAACTAGTCTTATATATATTAATCCTAGCTTTATCTTAGGTTAGTCTTACCTTTAGTGTTTTTACTAACTTTAATAGCTATAAAGGCTAAAGTATATATTACTTACGCCGACTTTAACTAGTCTTATTACTAAGTAAGTAACCCCTTCCCGCTATAGTACTATCTAAGTTTAGTACTAATCTATATTTTAGATTGCCTCTAAAAGTAAGGAGGCCGCTAGTACCCTTTATTAAGCATAGTCTAAAGTCGATAGCCCTTCCCTTATTAAGGGTTTAGTATAGGAGCGCCTTTATTATACTACTCTAGAAACTTATATTCGCGCTAGTCGGAAGGCCCTTACTACTAAGGGTAAGGGCGCGTTAAGCGAGTCCGCCCTTAGTCTAGCTATAGTCGCTAAGAATATAAAGACGCTTACGTTAGCTTTTACTTATTTTATAGATAATACCCGCTATATATATAAGTCCTTAGAGAAGTACTTAGGTAAGTTTAGCGACGCTATTAAGACCCTAGCTTAGGTCGGGCCTAAGTCGCTCTTAGTTACTTAAAAGACTCTTATAGTAGTTAATAATCTCGCTAACTATTTCTATCCTATTACTAGCGATAGCCTTAATATAAAGGATAGTAGCTTTAATCTTATTAGTCTTACTAAGCCCGTTTTAGCCTTAATCCCTATTAATAAAAGGAAGGGTAAAGGTAAGGGTAAGGCGGTAGCCGCGTTTAAGGCCCTATTTAAGGCTAAGGCTAAGGTATCTATACCCGCGGCTATCGTAGAGCTAGCTTAGGAGCTAACCGCGTCTCCCTTCGACGCTAAGCTATAGCCCGGTAGTTCTCTTAGCGCCGAGCCCGCCCTAAAGCGTCCCCGTCTTACGTCGCCTACCGATCCTATTAATGCTCTTAACTTTATTTAGTAGCGTCTTTATAGCTATCGTGGTTCGGTCTTAGCTAAGATTATTACTAGTCTTAACCTCGATTAAATCTATAGTTATAGTATAGGCTATAGCGAACGCCTCTATACCGCCGCTAGTATAGGTCTTACCTTAGTATAGACCTTAGTCGTTACTCTATCTTATAAGCTAGCCGCCTAGGCTAGCTCCGGTTTAGGTTTAAGGTTAGGTCCGTTTAGTTATCGTCGGGGTTCTTATAGCGGTAGTAGTCCCTATACTCCTTATAAGCCTTAGGTTACTCCCTTTTATACTCCGCGTGCTACCCTAAGGGGGTCTTATCGTTCTCGCCGCGATAACGAGGCGGACGTTACTACTAACGAGCTAGGCTAGGGTTATAGTTTAAGGGGGGCTAGTTATTAGCTCTATCTTAGTTCGGTTCTAGGTTAGGTTTTATTTAGTTACGGTCTTTTAGTAGTAGGTCTTATTCTATAGCTATTAAGGTTAGTTTAGTTAAGTTATATTAGTTCTATTTAGTCTATAGTTTAATTAGCGAGGTTTACGCTTAGTCTAGGTCTAGTTTAGTCAAAGCTATAGTCCTATAATTATAAGTCCTCTCCCTTTCTAGGTCGCCCTAATAAGGGAAGTAGTTAGCTAAGGTAGTCTTAGTCGGGGCCGCTCCGTCCCTAGCACGACCCCGGTTCTATTATCTAGTATATCTATATATAGCCTCTAAGCTAGGTCGAACTAGCGGAGCCTACTTAAGTAAAGGAACTATTATACTAACGGCGCCGCTATCCTTTTCCCTTAAAGGCCCGCTCTTACGTTACCTATATCCCGGGCCTATATTAAGAGGGACTCCCTTACCTCTACTATTAATAGATAGTTAATTATTATATAGTAGATAGTATCCTATCTTTATCTATAGGTATATATTAGCGAAACTATACTAAGGACCTATCGGTTAAAGAGGAAGTTATTAAGCCCGATCTTTCCTATATATATCTAAGTAATTACCGTGCTAATATACTTAGGGAGGCCCTCGTAATAGTTTAGCGTTATTGCCTTATCGAACTAAGGTAGGAAGTTAGCGGGGTAGAGGGTAGTCCGGTATTATTAGATCGCGTCTTCCCTAGCGTTCTATTAGGCGGCCTATTCCTTATTTAGCCTTTTAAGCGACTTAGCTTTATCTAAAACGTCGTCCGTTCCTATCTAGCTCTAGACCCCCCTTATCTCCTCCGTAAGGGGGGGTCTGCCCTAAGGTAGTGCCGCTAAGGGTCTACCTTTTCTTTAGCGTCGCTTCCTTTTAAATATACCCGCGACCGCGTTAAACGCGCGTTAGATTTAGCCTAGGAGCCTTAAGTCCTCTAGCCTTTAAAGGGTATCCGTTATTCTTTAGTTTAAGTAGAGGTCGATTAAGGGCACCTACGCCTTTACTTCGACTTAGTAGACTAAGGTCGCGTAGTAGGCACCCGTTACTACCTAAAGGTAAGCTAACTAGTCCCAGGTAAGGTCCCGCGCGATTCCGCGTAGTTTCCCCTTTATAGGCGTTATCTCGTAGAATATAACTATAGCGTAAGAGATTAAAGACCGGATTACCTTACTATAGACTTCCCTAGCGCGTAGTAGGGTATAGCCCTATATAGACACCGCGAGCTTAGTTAGGGCTATAGTTTAGCGCTTTAACTTCGCTTAGAGTTATTTTAAGTGCGCTTTCTAGTATAGTTTCCGGTATACCTAAACCCTTAGTAGGCGGGCCTCTTAGACCGGGGTTACTACGTCGGCCCTAAGGCGGACTAGCGTTATTATTACTTATCTCTTTTATATAAAGTATAGTAATTCGCTCTTCGATAGTTTAAAAGTAACCGTAAACTTAGTCGCTTATTCCGCGTATACCCTCTAGGCTTCCTCTAGGCGTACTACTATAGTAGCCTCGTTAGGTCTAATACTAACTATATTTATATCGTTAGTAAAGCTAACGGTATAAATACTATATATCGCGCTAAGCCTTTTATATAAGGGGGTTATATAGTATAGAAATAGGATTAAGGATAAGGGGGAGCCTTAAGGGACTCCTATTAGCACTTAAGTTAGCTCTAAGGTCCTCTTATTAAAGTAAAGGGTCGATCTCCTATTACTTATAAAGCTCTATATTAAGCTTATAAGCTACCTAGGGTATCCCTTAAGCTTTAGTTCCCTTATAAGCTTATTATAGTTAACCGTGTTAAATACGCCCTTAATATCTAGCTATAGGAATAATACGATGCCCTTTTAGGCCTATATCGCGTATACTAGTTCCGTTACTAGTAGGATCGCTGCTTTTATAGAGCGTTCCCTCTTATTCCCTATTTATCCGTTTAGTAGGATGCCGTTCGCCTCCGCTACTCCCGCGATCCTTTAGGCTAGTATCTACTTAAGTACTTTTCCTACTATAGGTAGGAGGGAGATTAGTCTCTAACCCCTTACTATATAGTAGGCGTCTAGCCTCTTACTTAGCTTCCGGATAACTACTACGTTCGCGCTATAGAACTAACCTAGGAAATATAAGAGTTAGGTATAGGCGTTAAAGATTATAGCTAGTCGCTAGACTAAGGCTAGGCTATACTTCTTAATAAACCTTAAGGGAACGCTATTTAAACCCGCCGCTTTCTAGCTTACTATCTTACCTAGCGCCCTTATAACGTCGGCTAGCTAGATCTATTAGTTAACTATAAGGGTCGCCTTAGCTATAGGCTAAGGTAGCCCTTAAGTTATACCCTCCTTTAATAGGAAGAACTTAGCGGCTAGTAGCTAGGCCTTCCCTTTAAAGGTTTCTATTAGTTAGTCCTTACCTTCTTTAACTAGTAGTAAGATATAGGTTAGTTTTAGTAGTAGCTTATTATAGAGTCTTACCTACCTCTTTACGTTTTAAAGCTTAGTATTATTAGCGCTAAATTCCTTTAAGAACTCGCGCTAGTAGGCCCTCCTCGCCTTATAGACGGTCCGCTTCTAAGCTATAGACGCCTTATATAGGTCTTCTTAGTTCGCCTTATTCCTTTCCTACGTATACTTCCTCCTTGCCCTCTTAGCCTCCCTTATCGCCCTCCCTACCTCTAGGGTAAACTATATATTGCCCTTAGGTAATACTTACCCTTTAGCGCGGAACTATAGCTATCGCGATCTACGCTAAAGTAGTAAAGATATAGTCTAAGTCCTTATCGATATCCTTAAGCGTCTAGAGCATTAGCTAGTATAGTCCTAGCTAGGATATAGTCTCGGCTTTAACTAGCTTTACTTTTACTTCTTTTTACCTTAGGGCTAGTTTAGGTACCTAGGCCTAGGTATTAACCTATAGTATAATAGTTTAAGGGATATAGTCTAACTTAGTTAGGTCTAGGTCGGGCCTAGTATACTATATTTTAGTCTCCGGCGTTGCCTAAGCTAGGTCGATAGTACTATCCCTTTAGCTATAGAAGAATCTTATATACTCCCCTCTTAGGGTAGCGAGTTTAAGTTATAGCCTTATCGCCTCCTATATAAGTTATATCGCGCTATCTAAGGTTCTATTATATCCGTCCTAGAGTAGGTAATAGATATTAAAGTCCCCTACTATTACTATAGGGTACTTTAGTTCGATTACGCTTAGGTTACGTAGCGCTCTTACCCTCGTAGCCCTTAGTAGTAAGTAAATTACCTATAGTTTAGTACTATCCCCGAAAATTACCTCGCTTTAGTCTAGTCTAGACTAGGGCAACTAAGTCCCTAGCCCGAGCCTTTTATATATATATAGCGCGTACCTCCCCTCCTTATAGACTAGGCTATAGGGCGCCGCTCTAGGGGGGGGGGGGCCGCCTCCTAGTATAGCTTCTACTTCCTATAATACTATTAGGTTAAAGCCGGCCTAATAGTAAAGCGCTAACCGAGCTAGCTTATATTTCTTTTATATATTCTAGAATAATACTTTTAGTTATATATAGGTAAGGTTAAGGTAAAAGAGGTCGTTTATATAAAGAGGGAAGCGCTATATCTCTTAGCGCTTTTCTATTTACTATACCTATAAATATTATTCGTACTTAGTTCGGCCTCCCTAGCCTTACTAGCCGGTAGGTGTCTTAAGCTCGACCTCTTATCCTAGCGCGGTCTACTTAGTCCCCGCTTCTAGACTATAGTCGATTTAAGAACGCCCTAGGTTTCGACGGTAAGGAGTACTTATTACTTAGCGTACGTCTAGGTATTCGCAAACTATTAAGGTCGACGTAAGTAGTTTTCCCTTATCTTTTCCTAGGCTTTATTCGCTATAGGGTAGGTCTAGGTCTACGATAAGTAGTCCCCTTAATATAAGATATAGTTATAAGGGATTTCGCCCTTCTTAGCCCTATATTTATCCTTACCTCTATTATATACTATACTCCTATATCGGCTATAGAGTTATATCGATATATATTACTTAGCGATATAGCTATATCTATAGTAGTTATAGTACCTCTATAGTTAGACCGACTTATTATAGGGTTTATATCGGAAGATCTATACTTTAAGGACTAGGCCTAAGTTATAGAGCTTATTAGCCTCCTTTAAGCTACCGACCTTAATAAGTATAGTTATTACTATCGATATCTTAGATCGGGGGTATAGCGCCTAGGCCTAGAGGACCTTAACTTTATTCGCCTCTATAATCTTATAAAGTAATCGCTCCCTATCTACCGTCGCTACCCTTAAGGGGACGTTCTTTGCGACTACTATATACGCGCGGTAAAAGATTATAGCCTCTAGTCTAAACACGGCCTTAACCTAGCCTTAGTCCCTTTAATAGGCTCTCGCCGCGGTATTAAATATAACCGCGATATCTCTACTTTAAAGGCGCCTCGCCGCTATAGCGCTTATAGCTTTTAGGGCTATATTTACCGCCTTTACTATATCCTTCGGTTCGCGGCTTAGGATTTTAGGCGGTGCCCTAGTAGGGACTACGATAATCTCGTATTTATAGCGCGGTAGGACCTATTTTATTATAGCTTTATATTAGGTCGGTCCCTTAGTCTCGGCCACGACCGCGGCCTAGGTTCGCTTAGGGCCCCCCGGGCCCGAAGCAATGCCTAGGCGGAGTTCTTCCTCAACTGCCTCCTTAATTATATCCCGGATTATCGTCTTAAAGCTCTCGTCCGCGCGGAGCACCGCCGATAACGCGCTACCGGCGCGGCTCTTCGCCCTAAAGAGCCGTTCGACTACTGCCTATACCCTACTAAACTATACGCTTAAGATAAAGCCCGCGAGTTCGTCGTATGCTGCTTTTTCTACGGGGTCGCTCGGCGCCCGGGCCGGTGTCGCATCGCTGCTTTAGGTTTATTAACTCGCTCTATCGGGGTATATAAATTCGGGTAGCGTTTCTTCGCGCTACGCGCTCTAATCGAGCCCGGTACGTCGAGGGCCGCTACTACGTCTACCTACCCCTCGGCCTCGGCGTAGTATCGTTACTAAGGGTAATTAATGCTGCTAAATTAATTCCTAGTATTAGTTAGTGTTTTAGTCGCAATGCGTACCCGCTATAGGCGTATATTAGTTTCGCGAGAAGTTTTTTAGCTTTTACCTTTTAATATATATTATTCTTTTTTTACCTAGCCCTATAGTAAATATATCCTTTATAAGAGCGGTTAATAATAATAACCTTTAACTACTAAGTTATATAGTAAGAGTAGGTTATATAACCTTAATTAACTAATATTTAAACCCTTCTTAGGTAAGAGGGGGCAGCTAGTATAACGTACTTATATAGTATAGAGTACTAGCCGCTAAATAAACTTTCCTTTTACTATATTTACCTTCCCTTTTTTATAGGATATAATTAAAAGCCCCCTTTATTTTTAGATAACCTCCTTAAATAAATAATAAAGTAGCTAAATTTAATATTAAAATAGCCTTATATTTATTAGACTAAACGCTCCTCTACCTATTACCCTACTATCTAGAAGCTAGGGTAGTAAGGGGGTATATTAAGGAGAGTAAGTATAAGAGGCTATAGTTATACCTAGTAGACCTAATAGTTATATATAAAGAAGCCTGCTTAATTAATATAACTCCCTTAGCCTAAGGATATTATATAGGCCTAACTTAGGTATAGGAATATCTTAATGCCCTCTTTTAGCTAGCTATATATAATTACTATACCTATATAAGCCCCTCCCTTATCCTAATAGATAGACTAAGATATATATTACTAAATTTACCTTTCTATACCCCTATTTCTTCTACTATACTCTTAAGCCCCTACTTAAGAGGCACCTTATTAAAGGTGTTATTAGTATAGTTTATAAGTCTTTATCCTACTAACAGTTACTAAGACACGAAAATAGGTTAATAAATAGGGTTTAGAGCTTGCTAAACTACTTGTTGCTTACTAGTAGGTACTGCCTAACTAATGTCTTCGTCTCTTAGTTGGCCTAATAAAGCCGGCGCAGCAGCCCACCGACTAGTTGTTCATTAAGAATTTCAACCAGCGAGATGCTACGGATGCCACCACTACGGACACTTACCTTACCGTTTTAAGGCACCAGCTCCGATCTATAGGCGGTACGCCTGACCGGGTTATTTTGCGTTAACTTGCACCTTTTTTAATGTACTAACAATATATCCTTTTAAGCCTCTTAACGGAGCTCTCTTTTACTTATAAATAAGGCAGGCCGCAGAACCGAAGTTCTAACAATAAGCAGTATCGGTTTTTTGGTGGTTTTTTTTGGGGAAGAACTCGGGTTTATGGGATAAATAGCGAAGTCAACCCTTGTTTTAGCTTGTCAAGATTTCCTCGCAGTTCGGCCCATACCGCTAGCTCGGTCTTCGCCTAAGGAACCGGGTAGTCTATTATAATAACATTCCCCACTAACAAACTGCTGGTAGCCCGAAGATGAGAGTTATGGCAGATGTTAATATCTTTGTACAAACGGGATAGGGTCCAGTCATTGCAGCAATATGCGCAAGACTAGCTTCTATCTATCTAATCAGTCTTTTGCCGGGCCGCCTTGATTTTGTCGCCCATGCGCCGCATCTGAAAATAGCCGGCAGTGAGGCCTTCAGACATCCACCTGGGTAATAATGTTCCCAGGAAGACAACAGTCGACATGCCGCCGGCCCAAATGTAGTCCGGGCTTCTCCCGACCCAACCTCCCAACCAACCCTCACCCAGGAGAGCCTGCGAAACCAGCTTCTTGGCAAACACGTCGTGCGGCATCGTGCTGGTCGTTTGGCTGAAAGTAAGCCTTCTCTCGTAAAAGTCTACCACGGGCTGATATAGTGAGTTGCTGGGCAGCGTGCGCCCGGGTCCGCTGGCAAAGTTGGAGCGAACAGTGCCAGCCATGCAGGTCATGACGCGGACATTGAATGGTTTCAATTCCATGCGAAGCACACGCGAGTATTGCGCGAGCGCGGCTTTGGTCGCCGAGTATACGGAACTAAACAGGTAAGGTATCTCGGAAGAGGCGGACGAGATATTGACGATGAGTCCGCGGGCGGGAATGAGGAGGTCGATGAATGACTGTATCATACGCATCGGACCAAAGACATTGGTCTCGTAGGTTGCTCGTGCATCGTCAAGGTCAACATCCAACGCAGGGATTACATGGGGGCGCCCGCTAAAACCAAAGTAAGCCACGGGAAAGTCAGTCAGAGAAGCAATCCGGATGATACTCACGCATTGTTGACTAAAATATCGAGCTGGCCACCAGTGAGTTTAGTCACTGCGGCCTTGCACGAAGCAACGCTTTCCTTGCTGGTGACGTCGAGCGCCAGAATGCTCAGACCCTGTGCCTCAAGCCCCTTGATGACCTCAAGGCGACGAGCAGTGGCGATGACATGGCAACCTGGGACTCCCAAGTCAGCTACGTACCTGAATTGAGGAATTCAATACCGACTGCAAGACATGCGTACCTCTTCTGTGAAATTCCAGAGCCAGAGCGTGCCCAATGCCTCCAGGGGTGCAGCTACGGGGACGTGTGAGCGAGCGCATTGCATGGTGGAGGACGCTGGGTGATTGCGGTAGCCATACCCTGTAATCAGGACTGTCTTCTTTGCAGGTGCCATGTTGTGCAGCTGCCGGAGACCGGTTAGCAACCAACGATTATGGAGCTGGAGCTTGGTTGCGAGAGTCAATCGACTTTGGGACTTTTGAAGCACCTTTAAGGATGAAAGTCGGGTAAAATCACGAATTATATAGTTCACAGCGCTGGAGCCAGCCAGAACTGGCAGGTCCAGCTGCCGAGGCTCACTAATAAGCCACCCGGCACGTGCAGGGGGAAAGTTATGTAATTTCCTTTGGTCTCTTGTGACTAATCCTGTGACCTCTGCAATTTAAATCTGGGTCGAACGAGTTGTTGCGACCACGGCACGTGACAGGCAATGGGAGCAAGACGAAAAAACGGGGGGCGCAGACTTCAAACACGCATTACATGGTGACACTAAGAACACGAGCACCCATTGTGGCGGCGATGCAGAAGGCGCAGCTTTGTGCTGTACCTTGTGTTGCCGCGTCACCTAGACTACATGCAAAGAAAGGGCTGTTGATTCATAAAAGCGTCTGTCAAAGACTATCCTCTGAAAGCGCTCGGAAGAGGATATGAACTGCAAAAGGCAGAGCCCGAGAATAGGAGTACCAAGCCGCCGTCTTGCAGGCTGAAGCACCACCTGGAGGAGCCTGGAGGTCCTGCACAGTGAGGCAGGTCCCGTCCCCTGGTGGCAGCCTGCAGGCAACGTCAGCGCATTCCCGACCCAATCAGCGCCCACCAGCCTCGCGGTGTGAGCGGCTGGCCTCCCCCCCCGCCAGGCCCCTGCACCAGCCTCTCTCGCGCCCTTTTTTCCCCCAACGAGGCGTTCGATGGGACCCTTCTATCCGCTCTGGCGAAAAAGAGCTACCTGCATCAAACCCGACCGTGTCTCTTCGGCCACCTCTCGCAGTCCTCCATCCAACACCTGCCACTACTCTCGTAACACAAGCACGATCGATCGCCTTGCTGCATCTTGCTTGTCCATTTTACGCACAGCTTGCTTCACCCCTCCGCTTACGTTTGCGACTCCGCTTCGGTGCGCCGCGCGCCTGCGACCGTCTTCAACAAATAAACACCTCGTCCGACCGAGTGCCACCACGGAACCCTCGCGATGACGCTCAAGGAAGAGTTCCAGACGAGGAACTTTAGTACGTGCTTCTCGTCCGTTGCAGCTGATGCTTTGCCACTGCGGTGCTGACCCCTTCAACAGGCATCTACGGACAATGGTAAGCTTGCGACCCGATGCGCCAGCGAGGTGCTTTCCGAACAGCCCCTAGATCAAACTCCATTACGACGGCTCGATATGCATCGCTTTGGAAGAATAACACGTCTCGAGAGCCGTGGTGGCTGATTCTTGCTCCACAGGCTCGGCATCTTGTCCATGATCATCTGCCTCGCAACGGGCATCTCGACCATCTTTACCTTTAGCATTGCCCTCATCGTCTTTTGCGCTTTTGCCATGTAGGTTTTAGGCATGCGTCCGGCGCCTGGCCATCTGCGACTGACATGGGCACTCTAGCGCTTCGTCCTTTCTTATCCTCTTCATCGAAGTCCCTCTCCTCCTCCGCATCTGCCCGACCTCTGGCAAGTTTGACGAGTTTGTTCGCAAGATCTCGACCAACTACATGCGCGCCGCCGCGTACCTCGTCATGTCCGTTATCCAGTTCGTCAGCACTGCTTTTGGACGGAGCGCCTTGATCGCCGCCGGCGTCTTCCTCCTGCTTACCGCCATCTGCTACCTCCTCGCCGGCATCAAGGGACAGGCCTTTGTCGGAAGCAAGACGCTTGGTGGTCAGGGCGTCGCTCAAATGATTGTCTAAGGACGCGGCCGAGACTCCGACACTGCGCGCCAGGACGACGACCAAGCGCTGCCGGAACCAGGTGGAGCTGGATGCGATGGTTCAGGAGTTTGAAGCATGGAGGATCCCGGCTCGAGGCGTGAGCTGGGACGGAGGCATCAGCAGGGCGAAGTGGAGGGAGGGCTGATCATTTGGCCTGCTCAGTTCCTGGCTTGGAGGCTTGAGTGGGTGATGGGCCGCATGTTTCAGCAGGATTTCGGCGTCTGGAATGAGAAATGCTTACAGTTGCGTTGCGTGGCCACTTGGCGTGCTCAGTTGCTTGCGGGGAGGAGGGTATGCGGATTGCTCGGTCGCGAGGCCGAGTCTTTGTGACTATACCAGCTTTTGTTCTATCAGCCTACGTGGAGTAAGTGCCTACTGCTTGGTGTCGCAGAATTGATAGAGGGTATGCTGTGCTCTGCAGCTTGTCAGAGCTTGGTCCTGATGAAACGTTGAACGTTCTGGCGGGTTCAAGTTGGCGAGCCGGGTCGATATGTGTGTGAGAGCCGTTGACGCGTTGTCTCGATTCGAGGTTTGTCAGCGGCTTTCCAAGGCGAAGCCACGGACATTGAGCTTGTAGCGAGTATTGAATCTAGAAGCTTGGCCCATCCAGCAAGAGAGCTGTTGCAGCGCAGCAGTGGCCAGGAGTGGTGATGTGGTGCTTGTTGACGGGGAAGACATGATTTGGTGGGTGACTGTTACTGCATCATGGCTTCGGGGTTTGCTCAAAACAGCAAAGCAAATATTATGCGTATGCATGGCAGCGCTATTGGAGTGCCGGCAGGCTTCTGGTTGAATTGCAACGTGGTTGTTCCTAGCAGATCCGTTCCTGAACGAGTTCTGACGGATCGAGGTTGGCAACAATCGTCACGCGTCGTCGATCGCTCGATAAAGAGCTTCCCGTCTCTAGCACTTCTTCATCGGGGAGAGGGATTTCCTTTTTTTTTCCTCGTCAAGGTTGCGACCAACCCACACACACTGTGGAGCCATTCATCATTAATGCGTTATTGTATCGATGTGATCGGGACAACCTCTGTCTGATCGCTGTCCGTTGCGATTGTCTGACGCCCCATGACGCAGCATCGAAGCCGAGGGGGGAAGAGAAAGTCGCACACGGTGTGCGGCGTAATCGCCATTTCTCGGACCGCCTATGGCCCGCTGCATGGGCGGGGATTCCCCGCAATGGCGGTGGCTGTAGAAGTCTGCGCTCAAGGGGGCTCTCTTTCTCTCTGAACTATATATTTCTGCCCCTCCTGGACTGTCTTTTCTCCCTCCCTTTTTTCCCAAGCCGAGCTCTGTGCCGGGACTGTTCCCTCAAACCACTGCCAGAGTCAGCCAAGCAGGCGGTGCGCATTGAAACAGCACACAAACGACCTGAGACGGACTTCCGCTTGCAGCCGCCGCAGAGATGCAGGCGGTGTGGGGTTAGTATGCGGGGCGGCCAGAGAAAGGTACCGCTGCCTGGCCGCCGAGGTACCATTTTGACACGGTGACCGAGGCTCGGGTATTTTCCAACGGGCCAGGTCGTGGATGGATACCAGGGTGCGTTGCCAGGGAACCAGCACTGACCAGCAGCACGAGCATGGGATACCTAGGCGGATGCCACTTTACGAGGTTATTGCATAGGTACTACTCAAGTGCCTTTGGTTTCTTTTTTCTCTATACTGAATGAATTTCTTCCTCTGCGTAGTGCTCGTCACCCAGGATAAGAGGACCGTGTAGAGACTTTGGCATGCCCGGAATTCAGTTTGCTAGTGCCAGCGAGGTCTGGCTGTCCAACAGTCGGGTCTATCTTTGGAAGCATTGTGGCCCAAGCGGCTCCATCGTCGTCTTGAAACAGCAAGGCGTACAGCACAGTAGAGGCCAGGTACCTCCCAATCAGCGGCCTTGGAAATCCTCTCAGTCACCCGTGCAGCCCAGTGCGCGTCGCTAGGGCCTGCACGGTAGGTCATGTGGAGCGGCATCGGGAGCCAGGCGACGGGCCTCAATCGATGATACAAGAGGCAGCGTTGCTGCTCGAATCCTGCTTCCGCCGCCTCCGCCCTTCTGTGCCTCGAGAGAGCATCATCTTAGCCCTCAGCTTACATGCTGTAACAACCGCCGCCTTGTCGGGTATTCAATACCAACGCAAGCATTTCATGTAAGTTCCGCCTTCTCCCTCCCGACTCCTCTCCCGCCCTGCAGACGCCGGCTTCTTGCCTTGCTGCCCTTATCGCCCGGACCTGAGTTGCGGTCAACGCTTCAGCAATAAGCAGCTAGTCCTCGGCAAGCTGCCGCCCTGCAGCCACCTGCGACGGCGTCCTATCGTGCTTCATGTCCTTTGATTGTCATTGACCAAGAGGCTTGTGTTAACCGCACAACTGCCAACATGCGCCAATCGCTAACCCACCCTGCGCGATTAGACACGCTTTACTACATCTCCCTCGCCAAGCTTCTCATCCATACTCAACGTCTTGGCCTTCGATTCTTCTTCCACTATCCAGAATTTCTCTCTCTACTCGGAAACAATGTCAGCCGCAGCCACGCAGCAGACGCCCGCCGTGCCGCCCCGTCCGTCCAGGACCATGGACAAGGAGGGCACGGGCACAATGCCCAAGATCCCGCCGCGCCCGGCCCATAAGCACATCGATCGCTCCGTTTCGCCCAATCCCGATCGCTTCGCTCCCTCGCCGCTCAGCGGCGGCGTCACCGTCAAGCCGGCCAACCGCGCCCAGTTGCTTGGCCCGAGAGAACGAGCCGACGAGGCCATCGACCGATCCGGCAGCGTTCCCATGCCGTCGGTGGGCGAGGAGGGCGTCGAGTACAGCGCCGTTGCCGACGAAATGAATTACGAGGAGCGCCGATCGTCGTCACCCGAACAGACCCGCACCGTTGGCGAGGACCTCAAGCTGCATGCCCCGAAGCCGTCGCTTCCGGCCGCCAGCGCCAAGCAGCAGGTCATGGCCGTCACCCGTACCGACTCGGACCGGGCCGCCTCGTTTGGCATTGGCAGGCCCGGGAGCACCGCAGGCGAGCGCTCCGCTTCCCGCAACAGCAACAGGAAGAGGCCTGGCAGCAGTTACTCGGCCCACAGCGATCACCACACGGACGACGAGCAAGGCATCCCCGAAATCGGGCAGCGGGTACCCATGAACCCGCACCTGGGGGACGTGCAGGCCCCATCGCCTGGCCCCGGCGCCACCTCAGAGGGCGCCAACAAGAGGCACCACGGCCGCAAGCTCAGCGCCCGCGGCCTTCCTCCGGGGAGCTATGGCCTGCATGGCCATGGCGTCGCTCCACAGGACAAACTTGACAAGGCTTACTACCAGAAGCACCCGGAAGTACTTGAGAGGGAGCAGCACACGCCGCTGCACGACCGCCAAAACGACTTTGCAATGAGCAGTTCCGACTTGAACAAGTTGGTCAGAGACACGGCCAGCCGTCAGTCTGCTCCGGGTAAGGACGAGACCAATTGGCCTCAGAAGACGCATGTTGCTAAGTGGCGGTCAGGCAATGCTGAGCTCCGTGGAACCCCAACCGAAGAAGTCGCTTTTCAAGCGAGCGAGGAGTACACGTCTCGCATTTCCTCGTCCCGCCCGGCATCAGCAGCCCCTTCCCAAAAGGCTGCAGCACATGCCGATGCCACTTCTCCCGACGCCGAAATGCCCATTCACGTCGACGACGCTAGGCATCCTGAGCTTTACTCATGTGGCGACGAAGACAATGTCGTCGCCGAGGAAGAACATGAGTACAGTGCTCCGATTCTCGCTCCGGATCAAGTCAGCAAGGATCCCAGCGCCCAGCTCCAGCACCCGGCCATTCACCCTCACCAGGAACGTCGTGACAGCCTGGAGGCCGAGGAGCCATCAAGTCGACCTACTAGCCGCTCAGGCCACAACCGCGCCCCCAGCTACCAGCGGCCCGAATTCGGCTCAACGCCGTTAGAAGACGTCGAAGAGTATGAGCCGCTTTTCTCCGAGGAGATCAAGGAGGAAAAACAAAAGCAGGAGCCTGCGGATGAAAACCAGCTTCGCCATCACTTCCCCAGCCGTGATGTCTGGGAAGATGCTCCCAGCAGCGTTCACTACACCGCTGAAGTGTCAACGCCTGAGCAACCCGAGCAAGTCATGAGAAGACCCTCGACACAGCACGAAGATCGGCCAATCACTCCGGCGCAGGCTTTTGCCCAGTATCAAGAACAGCTGGCGGAGAAAGAAGCCACCGGCCGCACCAACTCGTTGCCCCTCTCCGAGGAGAAGCCCACATGGATTAGCCACCAACCGCATCTGTCGCCTAAAAAGGTTGGCAGGCCTCCGCTGGCACATAGGTTCCCCAGCCGAGACATCTGGGAGGAGACTCCAGAGAGTCAGCTCCAGGAGGCCGTCGTGTCCGCCTCGCCCACGGAAGGAGACAATCCAGACTCCGCTGCCCGCCTGACGAAAAAGCCTTCCGACCCGTCTGAATCGCCAGCCGTACCAGACCGTCCCAGGCCAAGGCAAAGTAGTGGCGACAACTCGGCCAAGCCGAGGCCCCCGGTATCTGACAAGCCGAAGCCCAACATCCCCCCACGGCCGACCAAGACCTCACCGGGAGATCCTAGGGACACGTCCGTCTCCAAGTCGAAGCCCGCGGTACCTAGCCGACCCGTCGGCAGTAAAATTGCCGCGCTTCAGGCAGGCTTCATGAGCGACCTGAACAAGAGACTGCAGTTGGGTCCTCAAGCCCCTAAGAAAGAGGAGACCGCCGAAGACGAGGTAGGCGAGGAGAAGGAGAAGGCACCTCTGTCTGACGCACGCAAGGGGCGGGCCAGGGGCCCGCAGCGTAGAGCGCCAGCGGCCAAGACACCCGCCGCAGCAGCCACATCGTCCGCGGTGCAGGCACCCGTCATTGCTTTGACTCTCTCTATACCGCAGACATCTTGGTCCCTTGACCCTGACGATGGCGACATCGCCGTCGGAACGGAGAATGAAGCAACACCGGACACGAGCACGGAGGCTGAAGAATGCCCGGAGCCAGCTCATGTGGACGGGGCGCAAGTATCCGGTGGTAGCCGATCACAGCCCGTCCTCGTGGAAGAGCCCCAAACTATAGACCTCTCCCATGGCACAACGAAGGTCGAGCAGGGGGGCGAGCGGGAAACACTCACACAGTCAAGTCACGCCGAGGGCGAGAAGAACGCTGAATCAAAGGCGAAAGAGGAGCCGGTGATGGAGGAGAAGACGCTGGTCGCAAACATGGCTGGAGAGAGCGTGTTGGAGACGACCGTGGAGAAGGCCAAGGATGGGAACGAGGTTGAGCCGGTGGAGGTACACGACGATGTCAAGGCTTAAAGCACGGCGGGCTGGGCTGTCTGGATGAGCCAGTTTGTAGTTGTTGCATTCACCTGCCTGGTTTCGGGCGTCCCATGAGTCCTTGAACAAGGATGCGTAATGATGCTGTAGTTGTAGGGACCATTGTAGTCGTCGTGACATGCTTAACCTCGCTGTTGCCGTGAAGTCTCCTCCCTCACGGGGTTATTTTGGCAAACTGTTGGAGTGTACAGATAGCTCTTAAGCAAGCTATTAATATTGACAGAATACGAGGTTCACTGGGCACCTTGCACAATTCCTAGATCCTATTTCCTCCCCCATGGCCTTTGTTCGTGTTCCACACCACGCCGTTCCCTGTCAAGCATCTCGTCGAACTCTTTCTGCGCCTGGCCCTTTGCCACAGCCTTTTCTTCGTCGGCGCTCGAGAAGGAGTAGCTGTCCCGGAGTCCGCGGGACTGCGGGCTGGCATTGTCGTCACCCGCTCCCATTCCTTGAGGGGCCTGCCAGGACTGTTGAGGCCGCTGGGGATTTTGCTTAGACTGCGGTTGTTGGGACTGCTGCCGGATGCGGTCCCAAGCAGAGATGCCGCCTTGGGAGTCGTCTGGGCTGGCGCGCATGGATGGGGCGACTGGCGAAGCGTCATCGAGGTCATCCGAAAACGTGTCCCATTTGTCACTTCGTTCGGGAGGAGCTGCTTCCTGTGGCGGCTGTGCTTGACGGGGTGCGCTCCACGCAGCTTGGGCCTGGGCAGACACATTGTTCTCTGTCCCATACGAAGACTGATCTGTGGTGCCACCAGGCGACCGCTGGGAAGGCCATGATGGTGCTTGCTCGTCGGTGGGATTGGCAGGTTGGGGGGTAGCAGCATTGTTGCCGAATATATGGGACCCCTTGGCCGCGCTCTCGCGCATTACATCAGCCAGTCGAGGATCCTTTTTCATCGAGGCAAGCCAACTCATGCTGTTGTAGGCCTCGGCGATTGGAGTTAGGGTCAAGAGGCACGCCGTATAGTATGCGCCGAAGCGCGCCAGGTGCCACATGGCCCGGACCTGCGCACCGCCGGTAAAGGGGTCGAGCGCGCCGCCCGTCCGGGGCTTGAAGAAGGGAAACCGAAAGGTTTTGCGACCCCGGAACGTCAGCAAAGCCGCCAAGCCGGTGATTCCCCATCTGTAGGCTAGGCCGGTGTTGATGCTGGACAAGAGGTGTTCGGTAAAGGCCCGCATCTCCGTGTCGGTGAAGTGGCGGCCGAGGGGCCCGACAAAGGACCCGGCCACGCCCTCTGCGGTGGCAAGGGACCGCTCGCGGCTGTAGCCACGCATGCGCACGTAGAGAGGAGGGTTGTAGAAGGGGAAAAGGCGCTGGACCTGTGCGTGGACCACGGGGTCCTCGTATCGGTGTCTGAATGCTCGGTTTCGCCTCTCCTCGTTTGCGGGAGGCGCAGCGTTGGCCAGTTCGTCGCGGCCGAACCAGGCGGGGCTGCTGTTGGGGTCATTGGGGCCTCTGGGGCCACCTGGGACCCCATTGTTTGGGTTCTCCATGATGTGACGTGCTGCTTGGGAATGGGAGGATTGTGTAAAGGGCTCATTAGCTGTGACGCAGGAGCGGAGCGTGGGCGAAGAGTCGGGGCGAGCTTAATCGATAAGACAGCCACGTGATTCCAGGTTGGTGGCCGAGGCAAGCGGGAGGATTTCGCCCATGTATTCTTCCGACTAGTTTCCAGTAGCTACAAGTACCTTTCCAATCCGGAGAGGTCGCTTGCCCCTCCTTTCTCCGCCTGTCTGGTGCATGATCCACTCATGCAGGTACGCAGAAGCGACCTGTCTACTATCGATAGACACATTTACACTACTCGCACGGCAGTGGAGACGCGCCTCAAAGTCAACTCAACGCGTCTCCCTTCCATCCCTCAACATATATCCGTCCTCTGGTCCCGCATGACCAATCTTGCACGGATGAGCTCGACAACGCGCCAAGTCCGGTCATGACCACTGCGAATCATGCCGCTACAGAAGTCGTTCTCTGAACGCGTCGGGACAGCCACAGTGAGCGAGCCTCTGCGGCTCGGTGCGTGTTACTCCTGATTAACTCCCGCGAACAGAACCGACAGCCATGGCATCGATCCCATAGCCACCCCGTCAGCTCGACAACGCTGAGGCCAAGGCCTCTACAGCCCGTGTCAGAGGTGACTAAGAAGAAGCTGAGCAAGTTTCAGTATCAACCGCGTCCGGATGAATCGACAGGCGAAGATGCCGACTTGGCGGTGCCGAGTAAAGAGTCGCCCGTAACTTCAAACAAGGACTTCAAGGCTGCCACGCCCCTGACTCGACTGAACTGGCGGGATCTCGTGGAGCCGGACGCCCCTGCTGAGGACGAGACGAACACATCTCCAAATGATAAGATCATGTGGAACAACAAGCAAGACTCGCTCTACGTCTCGGCACTCTCCCCCATGATGGCTCGCAAAAGGAAGCGTGCAAGAAGCTCGTCTCCGATTTCGTCCCCGTCTGCGGACAAGCCGGAAACGCCGGCAATCGATGTTGGAATGCTCAAAGAGGCTTTGAAGTCGTCCCGCGCCGATCCAACTCTGGAACTGTGGGATCGCTACTCTCTCAACGGACCCGAAAATGCCGTCTCGCCGGCGGGTGCTGTGAATCCGGTATTGGAGCAGCTGATGATATCATCCCCGAAGCCTCTCAAAGACATATCGGCACCGCGGACCGAAGGGAACCTGCGGCGAGCCATGAGTTGTGGCTTGGTCTGGCCCAAACGGCGAAAGATGTCCAAGGTGGGGAGTCAAGGCGAGCAAAGAGAATTGGAGGCTGCCTCAAAGTCTTCGCTGGTCACGGCGTTGCTTGACACGGCGACGTATAACCTGCCCACGGAAAGCCCCCAGCATAACGCGTCTCCGTCGCCGAAGAAAAGACGCCCGCGCCAGACAAATTCTAGCTCTCCATGCCGGGCTGCAAGTGGCGGTGGCGCCGAAAACATTGCGTATTCGGATTACGGCGACGATGACTTTGATGATGATACTTTCATGGAACTCGAGGCAACCATCCAGATCGCGGACCCGCCGAAATCGTCGACCACGGTGACTCAGACAGGGCGAGAATCGAGCGAGACGGGGCGACTCTCACGGGCGGAAATAGACGAATTCAAAGACCTCGACGACAGCATCTTCGACCAAGCCAATGGGCTTGCGAACAATTCGGACCCCCCTAAACTAAAGCTCGATCTATTGCGAGGCGGCCCAACAGCTCCAGAATCGAAGAACAATGTTCAAGGAGATCCAAGCGATGAGTTCGAGGATGATTTCGATGGCGATATCGACTTTGACGCTGTCGAGCTCGCAGCGACCCAGTCAGTGCAACAGCGGCCTCGTTCGGCCTCGACCTCGACGACAAAAGTACGTGACAACGCTGCAGGGTCTTCCTATTACTCCATATGCTAAGCAAAGGTAGACGAACCCAAAGGCCAAAACAATTCAGCGATACTTAGTGACGACTGTTCTAGAGGGCGAATACGTCGACCAGCACGGCCAGGCTCGCCCCGAAAAGGTAACGCAGGCCACCCTCCTTTGCGGTGCCTTGTCTAACCTCGCCTAGGTTCTCGTCATCCAAGCCGACGGCTCGAAAATCGTCAGGACAGTGCAACTGAGAGGCTCTTGGTTCGACACGCCGGCTCACGCGGAGTCCTACGTCCATGTCATCGGCGCCTTTTCCGCAAAGGGGCAGTGCATCGTCGATGACGCGCAGAACCTTCTGATCCTGCATCCAGACCAGCTGGTCTCGGCAACTGTTGTCGCAGACTCGTTTAGCTGTACGCGTCGAGCCGTCCTCCAGGACAGAGTCAAAGCCACGGTCGAGGCTTCGCCCCCTCTTGTATATGGCACTATGCTTCACGAGATTTTCCAGGAAGCCCTTCTCGCTAACAAGTGGGACCTGGACTTTCTCGCCCAGGTGATTGAGAGAATAGCCGAGAAGCACGTCGAGGACTTGTACACCATCAAAGTCGGAATGGCCACCGCGATAGAGCATCTTCAGTCGAAGATGACGGAGCTGAAGTACTGGGCCACAGCCTTTGTGTCTTCTGTGCCCAAGGTACTGTCTGCCTCGACCCGAAACCTTGCATTCTGAATGCTGACACTCGATTAGGCGGACGCGATCATCGAGGACCGGAACGGGAAATCGGCGAATGTGGCCATCACGAAACTGCTCGACGTCGAAGAGCATGTATGGTCTCCAATGTACGGACTAAAGGGGAACATTGACGCGACGGTCGAGGCTGTCATGCTGGACGGCAAGCAGCGCCGAACCGTGACAGTCCCCTTTGAAGTGAAAACAGGGAGGTTCGTGAGCAGCAGTCACATGGCGCAGACGGCGCTGTATACCCTGCTTCTCTCGGATCGATACGATATCGATATTGTCTGTGGAATCCTCTACTACATGGAGACATCTAAGACGATGCGAATCCCCGCCGTGCGCCATGAACTGCGACACATGATCATGCAGCGGAACCAGCTGGCCTGCTACATCCGAGAACGAAGCGTCCAGCTGCCTCCGATGCTCAAGAATAAACAATTGTGCGGGAGGTGCTACGCCAAGGCGTCCTGCTTCACTTACCACCGGCTGGCGGATGACGGTGATGGGGAGTCGAGCGGCATGCACGAAAAATTCGATGAGCTTGTCAAGCATCTCACACCAACGCATCAAGAGTTCTTCGTCAAATGGGAGAACCTCCTCACTAAGGAAGAAAAGGACAACCAGAAGATGAAGAGGGAACTGTGGACAATGACGAGCGTTGAGCGGGAAAAGAAGTCTCGATGCTTTGCCGACGTGGTCATCGAAGAGGGATCCGCCTCGGTCGACAGTCTCAACCCCCGGATCAATCGCTACCATTACACTTTCATCAAGCGGATCCACCAGCCTGGATTTTCCTTTTTAGAATCCGAATTGTCGGTGGGCGAGCCGATCGTGGTTTCGGATGAAGAGGGACATTTTGCTCTCGCCATCGGTTACGTGACTTCGGTCCGGAAGCAGAGGATAAGCGTCGCAGTCGACAGACGGCTTCACAACGCTCGGATTCGGCAGCCTGGCTTCGACGAGGCCGACAACCAGGTCTTTGCGAGCATTATGGAGGTGGCGCACAAAGGGGCGTCGACAGATCAAACCCAGGGAAAGATCAAGGAGCCGCCGGTGCGATACCGTTTGGACAAGGACGAGTTCAGCAACGGCATGGCCACGGTCAGGAACAACCTGTTGCAACTGATGGCCAACGAAGTGCCTGCCGCGGCGCAGATGCGGCGCTTGGTCGTCGACCTGGCTCCCCCTCGATTCAAGGCGGTGCCCTCGCAGTACACAATCGCGGATCGCGAGAGCCTTAACATTGACCAGCAAAAAGCCATCGAGAAAGTCATGAGCGCGCAGGACTATGCGCTGGTGCTGGGCATGCCGGGCACTGGAAAGACGACAACCATCGCGCACATCATTCGCGCGCTGACGTCCCAGGGCAAGAGTGTGCTGCTCACGTCTCACACGCACACCGCCGTGGACAATATCCTCATCAAGCTCAAGTCGGCTAAGATCCCTATTCTCCGTCTGGGGGCACCCGCCAAGGTCCATCCCGAGGTGAAGGACTTTGTCCACCTTGCAGGGGAGCCGAAGAAGACGTTTGAGGCCATCAAGGAGGCCTGGCACGGCACGCCCATTGTCGCGACAACCTGCCTCGGCATCAACCATCCGGTATTTTTGGAGCGCACGTTCGACTACTGCATCGTGGACGAGGCGTCGCAAATTACTTTGCCGATCTGCGCCGGGCCTATCCGGATGGCGAGCTCGTTTGTTCTCGTGGGCGACCATAACCAACTGCCCCCGGTAGTGAGAAACGAGGAGGCTCGAGAAGGGGGTCTCGACGTGAGCTTGTTCAAGCTCCTATCAGACACACATCCCGAGTCTGTCGTGAACCTCGCGCACCAGTATCGCATGTGCGAAGACATCATGACGCTGAGCAACACCTTGATCTACGAAGGAAAACTCCGCTGCGGATATGACGCGCTGCGTCATCGCAAGCTGCACGTCCCAAGCCTGGGTGCCCTCAGGCACGTCCACTACGACGCAGCATCCCTGTCCGGGCCGGGGACGCCTCGGTCCATTTGCACGGGGCCCGCGCCGTCACGATGCTGGCTGTACGACCTTGTCGACAGCGAGGCGCGGGTGCGCTTCGTCAACACGGACACGATCCGGCCCATGGTCCGCGAAGAGGCCCAGGGCAAGCGCATCGTCAACTCGGCAGAGGTGCGCATCGTGGCGCAGCTGGTCGAGAGCCTGCTCGCCGTCGGGGTGCCGACCGGCGAGGTGGGCGTCATGACGCACTATCGCGCGCAGCTGGTTCTCCTCAAGGACCGGCTCAGGGGCCACGCCAGCGTCGAGATGCACACGACGGACCGGTTCCAGGGCCGCGACAAAGAAGTGATTGTGCTCAGCCTCGTGCGCAGCAACGAGGCCTGCAACATTGGTGACCTGCTCAAGGACTGGCGCAGGATCAACGTGGCGTTTACGCGGGCGAAGACTAAGCTCCTCGTCGTGGGCAGCAAGAGCACGCTCAAGCACGGCCGCGAGGACAACATGCTGAGCAGGTTCATCGCCCTCATGGAGAGCCGCGACTGGGTGTACAACCTGCCCGCCGACGCCATCAACAACCACCACTTTGAGGAGCTGTGCACGCCGGCGACGGCGGCGACCCAAAGGATCAGCCCGGCCAAAAAGTCGCCCAAGAAAGCGGCTGCCACCCAGTGGGGCAAGGAGAACCGGCGGCCGTCGCCGAGGAAGGCGCGCATTGGAGAGAAGCCGCTGCTCAAGGGCAAGCTGATAACGAGGGACATTCTCAACGAAATGACAAACGGCGCATATCAGGATATTTAGGGATGCCAACATGGGGTACCAAGCGTGAGAATCGGGCGTTTTATCTGTTTGGGTATCAATAGGTGAATAGAAGCTTCATCTCCCCACGTCCCCTCCCCCCCTCCACCCCGTGATTTCTCGACCGTGAGCCCTATTCTATTTCTTCAATAAGTCGTAGCTTTGGCGGCGCCAGTCAGCGAAGAGCACACATGCGCACACAAGGCGGCCCGTCGACTTACCCCTGCTCGCCGACAATGAGCTTGGTGTACTTCTCAAGCTCCTCCATCTGTGCGACGCAGCCCGTCAGGCTGGCGTTGTACGAGTACCTGTACATGTCGCTCCACCGCTTGTGCCACTCGGCGTCCGTCTCGCGGGCGTGCTTCGACATTTCCTCCTCGACCTCGGCCGACTTGATGAGGAGCCTCTTCCTCGCCGCAGCCGCGCTCGGCAGATAGCGCTGCAAACCCCATGGCAATCAGCAAAATGCGATTGGAATAAAAAGTTGCAGCTCCCTGGCAACAAACAGTCTGGCCAACTCACAGGCACTTTGCGCTGCGATCGCAGCGCACCGGCAAGGATGTAGAGGTTGCCCAGGATGGTGGCCACGGCATCTCGCCGGAAGCTCAGGAGCTGCTCCGCCGCGACGGGGTTGTCGCGGATGTAGTCTGGGTTGTAGAAGAGGGTCGACTGGCGTACGGCCACGAGATAGTCGAAGAAACGCTCGCAAGCATCGGCCAGCGCCGAGTAAGGGACGGGGTCGAATGGGGCGCGCAGACGCATCTCCTTCTGCGTCATGGCCTGGCAAAGCGTGAGCGACGACGTGCTACGACTCGACTTGACGCACGCCCTTGACTCACCAGAAGCTGCCTGATCCGAACAAAGCCCTCTCTAAGGCGCCCCTCAAGCATTTCGGATCTTTGGACTTCGCTAGGGGTAGGCTCTTTGCCCTCATTGAAGTACACGTATCGGGCCACCACACCTGTTGCACATTAGCAGAGGGTGGCTTGGGTGAGCAAAGACACGTGAAAGGCCTACTGCGATAGATGATGCTCATGAAGAACATCATGGATGAGATGGCGTGTCTCAGCTCGTGCCTCGCCACAAACGGCCATAAAACCCAGTTGACGACTCCGGGAGCCGTAACTCCTACAAAAAACGCAATACCTTTCAGCAAGGCAAAGAGTGCTGGGGAAGTGCCGCCGCCGTTGGCTTGGAGCCTGAGAGAAATGACAGTAAACGACAAGCACCCGATCAAGCCCGATCGCTATCGAATCGTCAGCTCATGCCTCCGCGCCGTGACTTGGAGGTGTGCAATACCGGATGTGAGCTCTGCGTAAAGCGGTACAGCATAGGGAGCATGTACACGGCAGCAAACGCGCCCATGACGTACGGGTTTCCGTTGCCGGCAGCGTATGCGGCGCCGCTCCAAGCGGCACCAAGAATAGCCAGGAGTCCTCTGGTGACGAGATCCTGCACGTTTCCTCCGACCCTGGGGTGCAGTGCAAGCCAGCCGACGGCAACTGCCCACCAAGCTTCGTACTCGTCCCACCAGCCCTTGCTTTGATCCAAGTATCCCGGCACGGAGAGCAAGGTGGTGACAAGGCAGACTTTGAACGCATATCTGCTTTCGAATCCTTGGAGACGGTACAGGACGCGCCAAATCCTATATCGTAGACGATTCTTCTTTGGTGTCACTGCAACGTCGGCTTCGGCATCCATGGTCGCGTGGGAGCCTTGAACCTCCAAGCCGACATCCTTGTCCTCGTCGTCTCCTCGAGGTATGGGCTTGTGCTCCACAGACTTGATCTTGTCCAGGAGGTGTGCTATCTCTGCAAAGGTAACGTGATAAGACCCAGCAGTCACGCCTCCGCGATCATGTCTCACCTGGGCATTTGTTCGATAAACGGCTTTCCAAAACGGATAAGACGGGAGGCACAGCCGCGGCCAATCGGACGACTCTTGCATGGCCTGCACCTTGAACACCATGCTCTCGATGGCGGCAGCAGCTTCGCGAACATGGCGAGCGAACACAAAGAGCTGTACGACGTCACTGTCTTGCATGGAAGAGTCGGGGAGCCGTTGCCCAGAGCCGAGGAGCTTGGACTCGACGGCATCGAACGCACTCTTTGCCTGGTCAAGACTCGTAAGAAGCGGTAGCAGGGACGATGAAACGTCTGGCAACGGACCCAAATATTTGCGATGACCAGACTGGTCCATTAATGCGGCATCACACCCCTGCAAGGCTTCCGTCATGCAGGACAGCATGCGCTTTGTCGGATCGCGCAGCTCCTCGATCGCTCTGCGGCTGGCGTTGTCCTCGCTCGGGCCCAAGTCTGCACTCTTGGCATCTTCGAAAGCGCCCGAGGCAGGCCCATCCACGGTGATGATGATGTCACGCTCAGCCACTGGCTCCTCGAACAGACAGGTATCTGTCTTGAGGGTTAAGAGGGCCCGGATGACAGCTTGCGTGAGATTGCGCAGCTCCACGATGTCGGCTGGCCGAAATCGGGTAATTGTCATGTCTAATGCCATGTCACGGCATGCTTGCGATAAGTCCACGAAAGCCCGCGCCAGGCGCCGCCGAAGCCTGTTGTCTCGAGGTTTTGGTATGACAAGAGCTTCCTGCGGACATACAGTCAGCCAGCAAACGCTCCAGTCGGTGAGCAAGACGAACCTGCATAACCTGGAAAGACGCGTGCAGCGTGGAAGCTATGGCTCTTGAACCGGCGTCAGGGAAGACAAGGCAGTTGGTGACCAGGGCGATGGCCTGCCCGAGCAGCCAAGGGATACCATAGTCGAGCAACTTCGGCCAACTGATTTCGCGGCTGCTTGTCTGGGCCAAGGTGGTGAAGATGACGGCAATGCCGGCAGACAGAACTGCCTGATGGAATCTGATGAAGAAGGCTCGAATCAAGGCCATGGTAGCCGTGAACAGGGCGAGAAATAGCGCCAGGATGCCCGCGTACCCTGCTTGCGCTGCCAACGTCGACGTAGACAGCAGCAGGCCTATGGCGCCCCATCCGAGCCCGCATGCAACGCCCAAGATAGTGAGAGCCGTGCCGTCCACTTGAGCTCCAAACGGCCTGGCCGGATGGTTGACGATGATGGAGAGAGCCATCATGTAATGATACGGACCAAGCCATGAGCGGACCAAGGGTACAAGACACAGCACGTAGGCCACGTAGAATGCAGTGAATGACTTGAGAAGCGAGATGCCCGCTCGCGTGGTCGTTACCCGCTTAAAGATGGACCGTAGCTCGTGCCATTGCCTGGGAAGAAAGTGTCCGGTGGCGAAGATGGAAGGCTTGTCAAACTCGGCGGGAAGCGTATCCTCGCAATGTTCCAGGAGCTCCAGGGCAGACAAGGGCGACGACTTGACGTACATGGCATCGAAAAAGCCATCTCGAAGGTCTGACACACCGTAGGTCTCCGTGTCTATCTGGTCATCTGAGATCATCTGGTCAATTTGGGCGATGCTGATGGCGGAGCTACGCCTGCTCCAAGTGCAAGATGCAGGATCTGCCAGGTAGACCCCATCTGAAGGTTCTGGGAGCGGTGGGCGTTGCAGCTCGTCTTGCCGCTGGCGCCGCCGACGGATCTGGGGTGGACTTGAGCCATCTAGAGGAGGCGCCGCTTGGTTTGACCCAGCACTAGACATGGTGCCGACGCTCCCATTCACCCGCTGAGCAACGCTTCATCGAGTTGGAGAGCGGGCGCGGGCTGGTGATGGCAAGGCAAGAGTAAGACAAACAGACGGGCCGCTCTCGGATGGAGATTTGCCCCCAGGGGTTCTTTGAAACCAGACTTGGACACCCTGGCGACAGGGTTCTGCTGATCGAACGGCCGATGGATGATTCAGCACAGACAAGTAGGGCCATGCAAATGTGATCCATGGGGAGGGTTTCCGAGTGATGATTGACGTCGAGGAAGAAAGGCATCCCGAGACGGGCTAGTTGTAGGGAGGGTCTGGAAATTTAGGAAATTTAGTCGGCGATACCCCACAGCGCCTCTGCGCGCATTCCGGGGCCTACTTGCCTACCCAAGTAAGGCGGAATCCAGCACTAGTACACCATGAATGCTAGACGGGAAGTGGCCATGGCCAGCACGCTTTCCGCGGATGGCGTTGGCACACAGCAAACATCGTGAATTCATAGCCGGGCTTTGAGGCTCTTTTCCGAAAAGGCGGCGATGGGAGGCAAGAGCGGTATCGCCGTCTGCCGCTACACCTTATCGACTCGGCAGAGGTCTTCCGTAGCGAATATGCTTTCGACGTGTAATAAAGCAGAGTCATTCACTCTGGCTTCATTCCGTTGCTCTTGGTATTGGTAGTTCAGCCGTGCGAAATGCAAAAGTGGGGCTGCGAGCCAACCCGGAACCTGCAACGGCATATCACGTGATCTGGTCCGATGTCCCCCCCGGTCCGGTCTCCTCCGACTTCCCCATGACGGTTGCTCCTCCACCAACATCACACCTATCAACCAAGTCCCAGCCATCGAGGCAACGTACAACCTCCCCACTCGGCCGAGCCGCCTCCAAACACGCATATCGCGCCCCGATGGCCCTCTTCCCACGCCCCGTCGCGCCGCTGCGAGCGATGCGATGCGCCCGCCAATCTTCCGTCGCCCTGCGCTCCTCTTTCTCCATGTCTTCGACACGGCAAGGCGGCGGCCACAGCAACGAGTCCCAGTTCGACCCTCCCACCGGCTGGCTCTGGGGCGTCAAGCCCGGCGAGAAACCCGAACCCGAGGGCTGGGAGTGGCCCATGGCTCTGTTTTTCGCCACAATCGTGGCTACCGGCATCGCATTCGCCTTCAAGCCTGACACAACGTGAGTCTTACCCTCCCTTAGTCTTGCCGGCGTACGGCTTGCAGCCATCGCATTGGCCTCATGCCCTCTTATCTACCGCATCCTTGGTGGCGTTGCTTGGCCGCATGCCTCCGCTCCCCGACAATTACGGGCAACGCCATACTGATCAGTACTCATCCTTTTCCAGTGTCTCTACTTGGGCTCTCGAAGAAGCCCGCCGGAGGTTAGAAGCTGAGGGCATCCTGCCCGATCCCTCGCCGAACCAGCCTCAAGACAAGAAGGAGTAAGGAAGTCGTGCACTTCTGCGACGGATAGACGTGGTGAGCCGCCGGTGGTGAACCAGACGACTGGGTTGCGAGTTGCACACACTTGTACATGTTTTCGTTCGTTCTCTTTTCTTTCCATCTTGGGCAACGAGTGCAGATTTCTTCAGGACACGAATCACTAGACTTGACATTGCACGCAATCGATGGCGAGGTCTCCCTCTCTTCTCCCGAGAGGTTAACTCTCGGGTCACAGCTTGACATGCCTTGCACCAACCTCAAAAGGGGTTGCTGCCGAGACATACGCCCTGTGGTGCGTACACTTCCCCGGCGCAACCACCTGCTGCGCAGACAGGAGCCTCGGTACTATATCTTTGTAAATGACTGCATGGCCGCAACACCCCGGAGTACCATCTATCCGTCTCGCACGCCCTGTTTATTCGAGTTTGACGCTCCACTCATGCTCCTCATCGCCGTATTGGATGGCCTCCATCCACGCCTTGATCTTCAGTGCAATCTCACCAGACTCTTCGTTTTCCTTCAACCCACAATCTACTTGCTTGCCCTTCCATGCAATGGTCCGCACCGGGCTGACGATGGCTGCCGTGCCGGAGCCAAAAGCTTCCAACAAGCGGCCCTCGATGGACGCCTCGTAAATCTCCTTCATTGTGAATTTGCGCTCGGTGATTTTCCAGCCCTCGGGGCCAAGGCGCTCCCTCGCCAGCGCCAGAACCGAGTCCCTCGTCACACCCTCGAGGATGGTCCCGTCAAGCGGAGCAGTGATGAGCTCCCTCTGGCCAGTCTCCCGGTCTTTCATGGCGACAAACATGTTCATGGTGCCAACCTCGGTGACATACTCCTCCTCGCCAAAGAGCCATAGGTTCTGCTGGTAGCCACGGCTGGCGGCCTGCAGTTGGGGAACGATGCATGGCGCGTAGTTGGCCCCAAGCTTCTTGTCGCCGACGCCGCCGGGCCATGCGCGGACAGCGTAGTCGGTCGCCTCGAGCGAGACTGCCTTGAAGCCGGTTGGGTAGTAGGGGCCGACGGGTGAGGCAATGACGTACAGTAGGGCTGAGCCAGGGGGGCCAACACCCAGCGTCTTTTGCGTCCCGATCAGGGTGGGACGCAGGTAGAGAGAGTAGCCTTTTTGGTCCGGGATAAAGCGAGAGTCGAGATTGGTGAGCTTGCTGATGAGTTGGATGAGGCTGGTCGGCTCAAAGGTAGGCAGAGCGATACGGGCGGCAGACTTGTTCAGACGGGCCATGTTTCTGTCAGGCCGGAAGAGCCGAATCTTGCCATGCTTGTCCTTGTACGCCTTCATCCCCTCGAAGCACTCGAAGGCATAGTGGAAGACACACGTCGCCGGGTCCAGGGAGAGGTTCTGATAGGGAGTGATGTGAGGTTCCATCCAGCCTTGCTCCTGATTCCACTCAATGGCTAGCATATGATCTACAGGAAATGTTAGAGGAAAGAAGATGACAGGCAGTCCCGGGACGCACCAGTGAACTCCCTGCCAAACACGAGGTCTTCGGGTTTGCTCAATGGCTTGGGGGTCTTAGTCTTGGTGATGGTGAGTCTGGAGGGGTCGAGGATGTGCAGCTTCGATACCGACGCAGCTTCAGCCTTTATGCTGTATAGCCGAGCCGGCTGGCGCACAGGGAGTGAGCGTGAGCACCTGGCAGTGGCCCAGAAGGCGCTCCGCACCAGACCGGCGGAGACGCGCATTGCGACGATTTCGGCGCCCGGTGCGACGACGGCCAATTGTGCGCAAGTCGGGGAGAGTGATTGAAGCAGGACGGGTGTAAAACAAGGCGGGTCTTCAGAGTAGCGACCTTATGTTGAAGCTGGCGCGGACCTCGAGAGGCGCGGACGTCTCTCTCGAGGGTGAAAAAGAGTCTTGACGGCCCCGGTACCGGAGGACGGAGGCGCAGCTTTTGGGGGCCGAAGATAAGCGTCTCGAAAGGAAGGCATACACGCGACTCGCATGTACTGGATACGTTCTCAGCCCCCCATCTCGACGCCATCTGGTCTGTACACAGTACGGATTGTGCAGCAACCTGGCCAGTTGCGAAACAGGGACGTATCCAGTACCTCGTGCCAACGACACCACGCCCTCCACAGCGAGTACCAGCCTACAGACCTTAGTCATAGTCGACGTCGACGTCTGAGCAAAAGGGGCCCTTGGTTGCCATCCATCATTGGACAGCTTCAGGGCTTGGGCGAGGAGACGCCGCCAACTCATCTCTTTAACTCTTCAACTGTCAAGCCAGACGGCACATCTCTACCGACCGCTGCCGAGCTCCTCTCCCACGTCAAGCCGCCAGACGACGACATGATATGCAAGACTTGGCGGCCTCGCTCAGCATAATCGCAGCATGTTCTCCTCCGCGCTCAAGTCCATCTCCGCCACAAACATCACCGCAAACTATTCCGTGTCGCCGAGCCCGACCTCGACGGCCGGCCCGTGGAAGATATACGATGCCAAGAAGAAGTCGACGGGCAAGGCATACAGCGTCTTTGTCTTTGACAAGAGATCGCTCGAGAGCCATGGCAACTCGCTCGGCCGCTCGGCCGCTTCGTCTTTCAAGCGGAGCGCCGAAGAGGTTGTTGAGCGCCTCAAGAAGGAGGCCTCTAGCCTGGCCAAGCTGAGGCATCCCAGCATACTCGAGCTCGTCGAACCCGTCGAGGAGACAAGGGGGGGTGGTCTGCAATTCGTCACCGAGCCCGTCACCGCGTCGCTGGCGAGCGTCTTGCAGGAAAAGAATGATCGCGAGAACTCCAGTGGCCGGTCGAGTCGCTACGTTACCGAAGACGCCGACGGCGTGCGGCGGCGAAGAGAAGTCGAGATTGACGAACTCGAGATCCAGAAAGGCCTCCTGCAGCTCAGCAAGGCGCTCGAGTTCTTACACGACAATGCCGGGCTCGTCCATGGCAATTTGACCCCCGAAGCCATTCTCATAAACTCAAAGGTTCGCAGTATCCCAATGACAAGCCCAATTCCACCAACTGACTGGCCATGCAGTCTGACTGGAAGATAAGTGGGCTGTCCTTTTGCAGTCCCGCCGAAAACTCGACCAAGCCGACCTCAATTCAAGGCATCAACCTGCACGAAGTCCTCAACATGGATCCGAGGCTTCCCGGTTTCGTCCAGCTAAACCTCGACTACACTTCTCCCGACTTCGTCCTGGACAATAGCCTGACGCCTTCAGCAGACATGTTCTCGCTTGGCCTGCTGTCTGTCGCACTCTACAACTCTCCCCATCGGTCGCCCCTGGAAAGCCACAGCAGCCTCTCTTCTTACAAGAGACTCTTTTCCTCCTCGTCTACCACGCCCTCGCCATCCAACAGCTTCCTCTCCTCGCGCCCGCTGCCCAAGGAACTCTCCAACGACGTCTTGCCGCGGCTCATCACCAGACGGCCTGCTCAACGAATGACTGCCCGGGAGTTTCAGCAGAGCGAGTACTTTGACAACGTCCTTGTGTCGACGATCCGATTTCTTGATTCATTTCCAGCCAAGACTCCAAATGAAAAGTCGCAGTTTATGCGAGGCCTTAATAAGGTTTTGCCGTCATTCCCAAAGTCTGTCATGGAAAAGAAGATTCTGCCAGCGTTGCTCGAGGAGCTCAAGGACCGGGACTTGCTTTCATTGATTCTCCAGAACGTTTTCAAGATAATCGAGCTGCTTCCTTCGGCTCGGCGGGCTTTCGGTGAGAAAGTTCGACCCGCCCTGAAAACCATCTTTGTGGTGAACGCGAAGCAAGGTCAGGAGAAAGACCCGGCCAGGGACGCCGGGCTCATGGTCTTTCTCGAGCATCTCCCTGCAGCAGCAGAAAACAGCTCTGGCAAGGAGTTCAAGGATGGTAAGTAGAACACTGCGCCGACGGCGACTCGGCGAGATGACGGCTGACCTGACTTGCTCAATCAGACATCTTGCCCGTCATCATGGCAGCGATAGAGTGTCCCACTCACGCCATCGTGGACGCTGCCCTGAGAACCCTGCCCGCAGTGCTTCCTGTGCTCGACTTTACCACCATCAAGAACGAACTCTTCCCGGTCGTCGCCATGGTGTTCAGCAAGACCAACAGCCTTGCCATCAAGGTTCGCGGCCTGCAAGCTTTTGTCGTGCTCTGCGGCGGCTCGACGGAAGCCGCAGTTGACGATGGGCTGAATGGGCTTGCAACGGAGAAAAAGACTTCCTCGTCCAGCGCTTTGGACAAGTACACGATGCAGGAGAAGATTGTGCCCTTGGTCAAGGCAATCAGGACAAAGGAGCCGGCAGTCATGATTGCCGCTCTAAATGTCCTTCGCATTGTCGGACAGATAGCTGACGCCGAGTTTGTGGCCATGGAGATCCTACCGGTGCTCTGGAGCATGAGCCTGGGCCCATTGCTCGATCTTAAGCAATTTCAAGCGTTCATGGAGCTCATTAAGAGCCTGTCGAGGCGAGTAGAGGATGAGCAAGTTCGGAAACTTCAGGAGACAACCGGCATGTCCAACGGGTCGACAGCGGGCCCTAACGAGGACTTCCTTGCCTTTGGCGGCGTGACGGGGACCGCCTTCGAGCCGAGCAACGGGACTGACGAGAACGACTTTGAGGCGCTCGTCAAAGGCAGAGCGGATGGCAGCGGCGGTGGCGGATCGTCTGGCAACGGCTTCATGGGGTGGGACGAAACACCTTCTGCCGCGTCGCCCGCGACCAGCAAGTCGCCGTCGAGCACGCCTCAAACACCGGCATTTGCCTGGTCCACGCAGAGCACGGCAAGTCCCGCCGCTGGCTCGAGCAGCAGAGCACAGGGTCAGGGGCCGGGCTTCCGCACGGTGACGCCGGACCTCTCGCGCATGGGGACGCTGACGCCGTCGTCGACGCAGTTCAGCCAGCCACTGCAGCCGACACAGTCAAGCTTCCAGCCACCGCCTCGTCCCGCCGTCCCCAGCAGCGGCAGCACCTCGTCCTCCATCAACTGGTCGTCGACCCCCGCCTCCACAGTCAACCCGTGGGCGTCGACAGCCCCCGCGCCGTCCAACTTCGCCAGCAGTTACACCGCTAGCAGCCCCAATGCCATACAGGCTCCCGGCAGCTTCGCGTTTGGGGGCAGCGGCATGGCGGCGGCTGCGTCCCCGAGTATGTCGTTTGGCCAGAGGCCGGCGGCGGGCGCTTCGCCCAACTCGTCCTTTTCGCTGCCGCCTCCTCCGGGCGGCGTCGCGCAAAGCAGCAACGGCGCCCCCGGCTTGAGCATCAGGCCGGCCCCCGCACCGGTAGCGCAAACGGGCTGGAACATGGGTGGCGCCGGCGCCGGCATGGCGAGCCATCAAGCCAAAAGCCCCGTGAGTATGAACAACATGAGCATGAGCGTGGGCGTGGGCGTGGGCGTGGGCGTGGGCGCGAGCGCGAGCGCGTCAGGTGGTCAGCAGAGGTCGGGGCTGGACAAGTACGAGAGTCTGATTTGAGGACTTCCTTTCCTCCTTTTTTCGGTCTATTGATTTGAAGCAGGGTGGTTATTGGGCTGGTCGGTTGGTCGTCATTGGGATAGTACGGAGCGGGCTGGAAACACAGGATGGACGGAGGGGATCGTGCCTCGGAGGCCTCCCCCTTTTCCTTTTTCTCCCCTCAAAGCGTATAGCAGGCTAGGAAAATAGGGTTCACAACACTTCAATAGAGACGGGGGACGCGGGCCTGCTGTAGAGCCTGTCGTTCATGAACATGAGCATTCCTTCACGTCGTTTCTATGTCTGCCAATGAAGATGCCTCTCCAAGAGAGGAACGAAGCCGTTTGTGTAGTAGACAGTCCAGAAGCGTCCTTTTTCCCCCGCAAAAGAAGCAAAACAGGCTGTTCGTCGCGTTCCTTTTAATAATTCGCCACATTGCTCCTCCCTCCCAGCAGTCTCGCTCGCCCTGTCTAGTCAGGGTGGCGCGAGGAGGTGCCGTCCACCAACGGCGCACAGACCTGATCTGAAAATGAGGAAGAATAAGAAGAAAAACAAGACACAAACATGATGAAATGGTCATGGAGGAGAAACTGTAGCACAGATGCCTAGAAGGGGCTGAGAAAGACCGGGGGTGGTTGTGGTAGTCGCCTGGCCACCCCTCAGGGAAAGAAACGACGCCCAACTCCCGTGGTTTCTGACGCTGAAAACTCCTTGCCGAAAGAACACGGCGCTGGGCGAAAGAGCGGACATGGGCTGGGGGAGCAAGGCTGGACAGAGGCGATTGCGGGCATGGGGGGCAACAAAGAGGGCCTTTTTGATCGGGCATGTTTCAAGAAGGTTGTTCAACAGCGAGGGGATCGGTTGCGGCAACTTTCCGAGTCATTTCAACTCTTGGCCGAGCCCTTTTTGGGGACCGCTGCGGCGGAGTCGCCGTTGCTGGCGGGCTCGGCGGCCTCGAAGACGTGGCGGCTCTTGTATCCGGCCTCGGCGCGCACGTCAATGCGCTGGCCCTCGGGGACCATTTCGTGCTCGAGGGGCCACTCCAGGCGGCGGCACAGTTCGGCGACGACGACGTCGCAGTCGCCGAGCAGGTCAATGTCGAAGTTGATGTGGTTGACGGCCTGGCGCGAGACGTAGACCTGGGGAATGTGCGGCGGGAGCCAGCTGACAATCTCGGAGACGGGCGTCACCTTGAGCGAGGTGCCGATGACGACGACCAGGTCCACCTTGTCGCGGTCGTGCTCGGTCAGGCGCCTGGAGAACTCGTCGGGCAGGGCCTCGCCGAAGAAGGTAATGTCGGGCTTCATGACGCCGGCCTGGGGGATGTCGAAGTCGGACGAGTCGTCGTCGGCGCCGGAGCTGTCGTCGGACCAGCGCCGGCGCTTCTTGCTGCCGTCGGCGCCGGCGGAGCGCTTGCGCTTGACGGCGCCGGCGCCGTTTGCGCGCAGCGACTGGACGCAGCGCGGGCAGCGCGGGATGTTGCCGGCGCGTATGTCGGGGAAGATGCTGTCGCCCTGCAGCTGGTAGCCGCACTGGACGCAGCTGGCGGTGCCGAAGGAGCCGTGGCACTGGATCAGCTTGTCGCGCGGTAGGCCGGCCTTGACCTCGAGGTTGTCGATGTTCTGCGAGTAGTTTGTGAGCAGCTTGCCGCGCTGGTGCAGCATGGCGATGAACTTGTGCGTGGGCGTGTAGCGGTCCGTGGCGGGGACAATGTCCTTTGCGACCGAGTAGAAGATGGTGGGATCCTGCTTGAAGACGTCAATGTCGAACACCTCCTGCGGGTCGTTGAGGCCCAGGTGCTCGAGCTTGGAGTAGAGGCCGGTTCCCTTTGAGCGGAAGTCGGGGATGCCGAGCGACGTGGAGATGCCGGCGCCGGTGATGACGATGATGTTGCTGCACCGGGCCAGGAGGTTGACGGCGTCGTCGACGGTGTTGTAGCACGACAGCTTGGCGCGCTTGGACAGCTCGCGCGAGATGGCCAGGGACAGGAGGCTGAAGTAGGCCTCGTCGGGCTCGCCCTCGAGGAAGGGCGGCGGGCGGAGGCCAAAGGCGCTGAGCAGCTTCTTGGCCGTGTAGCGGCCGGCGTCGACGGTCCGCTGGCAGAAGATGGCCGGGCCGTACTCTCGCAGCTCCCGTCGAAGACGACCCGTCTCTTCGGGGGTGCAGCTGTCTGAGTCTAGGGGTTTCCGCGTGTTAGCAAACATTCTCTCGCTCGCCCTTTGCCCACCTCGCTTCGTCTTTTCACCGTCTCTGACAAGACTGAGAAAAGAAGGCAACAGCCGCGAAAACATGACACAAGGCGTGAGGGAGGGGGGATCAGGACAAAAAACGTACTGCTTGCGGGAGCGGCATTCTCGTTGCTCAGCTCTTCAAACGCATCCTCGAAGAGAGAGTCCGTCTCCCACGACTCGCGCACATCGTTGACGCGCTCCTCGAGCTCGGCAAGCGAGACATTGGCCTCTGCCTTTTTGACGTCGGCGAGGCTCGCGTTCTTGGGCAGCTTGTCGAGCGCCGCCGCGTTGGCTTTCCGCCGGGTGAGGGTGACGCCTTTGGCACCCCGTTTCATCGTCATTTGACGAGCCTTGGCCGGAGGATAGCCGAGGCTGCCGCGAAAAAAAAGAGAGAGAGAGCGAAAACGTGAGAGCAAGGGAGGAGGAGGGCGGCCAGAGACGGGAAGATGGAGGCGGTGGCGAAGAGAGGATAAAAAGGGAGAAGAGAGAAGAAGGTGGTTGCGAAAAGGTCAAGAGACAAATAATGTAGTTTGTGTGTGCGCGAAACTCGCCACGCGCCGGCGCCGAAAAGTCACCAGTTGCGTGGTGGGCAGCGATTACGACTCAGCCGACTTGGTTGCGTTCCTCTGCGGTTTCAGTTGGATGGCGGAGGGCGGGTGCAGGATAGTTGGTTGTTGGTGAATAGTCGGTCTGGCGCGAGGGGAGGCCTTTTTGCAAGGGAACCAGGAGAGCCAGGGAAAGACGGGGTTTGATGGGTTTTTGTTGAGTCGGACACGGCGGCGTCTAGGAACCGCAGCCCGAAAGGGGGCGGTGGTGACGAGAGTCTGTCCGAGAGGAAAATGAGTCGAGAGAGGTGGCGGCGGGTCGTTGAATGAAGCGAAAAGTGGCGAGGATAAGGTGCAAGCAAGAGTTTGATATATATGAGAGAGAGAGAGAGAGAAAGAGAGAGACAGAGGGAGAGAGGGGGGGTGGAGAGGAAGAAGGGGGGAACAGAGGACGATGGGAATTGGAGCGGACAATTAATTAAAAGGGAAAAAAAGAGGCGGCAGGAAGAAAGGTGGCCGATCCCAAGTTTAAAAAAGTACGAAAGTAGGTAAGCAGGCTTGACAAGAGTTCAGGCAGAAACTTGGCCATACGTACGGATACGTGCCTTGTTTACGCTCCTCACACGCAGCAGCACGCACACGCAAAGCAACGAGTCAGTCAGACTTTGGAGCCTCTCTTTGCCGCTGGCGCCGTCCAGTGCAGCGCGAACCCTGTTGCCGTTTCCCGGATACCATTCCTGCCCCGTCGTCTTGGGTCGTCTCGGGTCGTCTTGGGGTCGTCTTGGGTCGTCTTGGGGGAGCATGTATATTAATTAATAGAGTGTACTGTAATTATGTACTTGCTGAGTCGGATACGTACTGCGTAATTCAACCTGTGTCACTTGCGCGTCCAACCCGTCCGTCACCGCGTGCGAGAATGGGTGGTGGGGAAACAGCAAATAAGTCAGCCTGGAAGAGACGAGCAAAGGACACATACAGTGTGCGTGCATGTCCGTGTATAATACCGGTACGCCCTCGACAGGCGGGCCGAGCCATGAACAAGTCATGAGCTATCTGGGGAAAACACAACCCCAACCTTCTGCTCGGCGAAATGCATAGGCAACATGCGTAACCTCGGGCTGACAGACGCCCGCAACTCCAGGAAACCATCCACGCCCTCGCCGGCACATACTTGCCTGCTACCAGCGCTACCAAGTTCCATGCTAAGAATACTTCTTGTATTAGCGCCTCCGCGTGACGCCACAAACAGACGCTCCGCAGTCACCTCATTTCAGCAAACCCTGCGGGTCTGACTGTCGGCACGCCGTCTATCAAGGATGCCAACTATCGAAAATAGGGACAAGAATCGAATGGCAACAAGAGAGAATCGAAACAAGAGCCGAGGCCCAGGTAAAGTAAAAAAAAAGACGTATCGGCCTCAACCCTCCCGAGGTTGGCCTAGACAAAAGCAATCCTGCGTGGCACAGCGCCCTGTCTGTCCCATTAGTTACTCCGGTTTTCGCCCCTCGCTGCTGATTTGTGCATCGACCCCTTCGCTTTTTCGGCCCCTGTTCCCCTCGGGCGCCCTCGACTCGCCGCCGTCCCCCTGGCCCTCCGGGCTCACGCGGCCCATGGGTGACCATCCCGCCGCCACGCCTGCAGCCACGATCCCCGCCATGACTGTCGGCGCTCCTAGCGCAGAGTTGGACCGTGATCGCGTCGACTTGGACCGCTGCCGCGAGTCCGGCGTCGCCGCCCGTGACCCGAAGCTGTCCTCCCGGGTCGGCGTCTGCGGCGCGTTGACCGACCCCGACCGTGAGTGCGACGGGCTTCTCGATCGTTGCCGCAGAGTCTCCTTGGGGTGCTGGATCGCAAACTTCAAGTTGTTCAGCCGTCCTCCCTTCATCCGCCTGAGGAAATTGAGCTCGTCCCGCACGTCCGCCAGTGGCTCCGGGTACATGTCCATTTCCTCGTCCGAAACCGTCAGGCCCGGCACCCCGTGCGCCCGCTGCTTGAGGAAGTCGGGAACCAGAGCCTCCATCACCCCGTCCGGGATGAGGCGGAGCACCACGCCCACCGGGATCGAAAAGACGCCCAGGATGATGGCAATACCCCACAAGGCAGCGTCTTGCCCGTCCCTGGCGATCTGGAAGGCTGCGCCTCCGACAAAGATGATTAAGACCTGTCCACCACACATAATGGCGCTAATGGCTATGAAGAACCAGTTCTTCGTCAGGCCCTCAAAGATGTTGAACTTGTTGTCCAGGCGCCGGTTACTATCGTTTGTCCGTTAGCATCTCTCCATAGCCCACGCCCGCCTCCACCAAGAATCAAAGGAATATCAAGCTTCACTTACTTCCACTGGTTGAAAATCTGCATCCATACAAACGTGTTGAACACCAACGTGTTGACCTGGTCGCTGGGCAGGGGATCGTTGCTAATGATGCCGTCAATCAGGCCCTTGGGGACACCGTAGTACAGGAGCAGCGTGATGGCGAGCTGGTAGAGGGCCTGTCCCAGGATCATCTTCCACATGGTCGTCGAGATGATGGAGGAGCCCTTGCGCTCGGGCTTTCTCTCCAAGACGCTGTCCTGGGGCGGATCCGTCGCCAGTGCCAGCGCCGCCAGTGTGTCCATGATGAGGTTGACCCACAGCAACTGCACCGCCGTCAGGACCGACTGTTCGGTCTCGCTTGAGACGGCCGTGATAAAGGTGAGGATGACGGCCGTGATGTTGACGGTGAGCTGAAACTGCAGAAAGCGCTTGACGGCGTCGTTGACGGCGCGACCCCACTTCAGCGCCTTGACGATGCTGGAGAAGTTGTCGTCCATGAGGATGATGGCCGATGCCTCCTTGGCCACCTCGGTACCGGCGATGCCCATCGAGAAGCCGACGTCGGCCATCTTCAGCGCGGGCGCGTCGTTGGTGCCGTCGCCAGTCACAGCCACCGTCTCGCCCTTGTCCTTGAGTCTCTTGACCAGGGTCCGCTTGTCGTCGGGGCTGGACCTGGCCAAGACGTGCAGCCTCGGGATGATTTCCTCTTGCTGCAGCTTGCTCAGGTTGCGGAACTCGGGACCCTCCATGATGATGCTGTTGCCCTGCAGGATGCCGCATTCCTTGGCAATGGCTTGGGCAGTGAGTTTGTTGTCGCCCGTCACCATGCGCACCACCACGCCGGCCCTCTGGCAGAGTTTGACCGAGTGGTAAACCCCGTCGCGCAAGGGGTCCTGGATGCCAACCATTCCGATAAAAGACATGTTCTGAAAGATATCCTCAAACTCAACCTCGTTCTTCCCGCCGTCTCCACGACGGGCGGCCTTTGGCGGCCACGATTCGAAGTCTCGGTAGCAAATGCCAATCGTCCGCAGAGAGCGCGTGGCGTAGCTCGCAATGAGGCTCGTGATCGTGTCCGCGTTGCCCTGCGAAAGCGGCTTGACGGAGTCGTCGGCGGAAGGATCCTGCAGGATCTGGCTGCACTGGGCGAGAACGATTTCGGAGGCGCCCTTGACGAACAGCCTGGCCTTTCCCTTGGGCAGCTGGACAACGATGCCCATGCACTTGCGCCCAGAGTCGAAGGGAATGATTTGGAGCGTCTTCGCACTGTTGCGCTCCTCGCTGACCGGCCCCATTGCGAGGTGCGCCTTGGCGAAGAGCAAAAGGGCCGTCTCCGTCTTTGAGCCAATAAACGTCTTCTCGCCTTCAACCTCTCCCTCGAAAGCGGTCGAGTTGAGGGCGATGGACTTGAGCAGCAGGTCCTTGACGGGAGCGCTGAGCATGGACGTGAATTCCGACGCAGAGATGTCCGCGCTCGTGTCCAAGGGAGCCGTCTCTGCATCATCATCATCATCCACGGGCGCTTGCTGGGCCCCGCCAAACCTATGACTGGTTCCCACGGTGCCTGAGACAACCTGCATCTTGTTCTGCGTCAAGGTTCCCGTTTTGTCTGAGCAAATGGTCGTCGCATTGCCCATGACTTCGCAGGCCTTGAGATGGCGGACCAGGTTGGCATCCTTGAGCATGCGCGTCGTGGCAAAAGCCAAGGCGAGTGTCACGGCAAGTGGGAGGCCCTCGGGAACAGCCACGACGATGATGGTGACGACCACGATGAAGATGTTGAGGAACATCTGGCCCTTCTGCGCAGGCGTAACCGTGTCATCGAGGCGCGGAAGGCGAACAAGGAACTCGATGAAAAGGACAATGAACAGGAGCAGGCCGGCAGCGCCTCCAAGCTTGGCAATATAGGTGGCTATGACGTTGAGCTTGGCCTGCAGGGGTGTCATCTCCGGGTCCTCGTTGAGGGCCATGAGCGTCTTGCCGTACGACGAAAAGATGCCGGTCGAGGTGGCCATGTAGGTGCCGACACCCTCCATGATACGGGCGCCGGATTGGATGAGCGGGTCCATTTTCTTGAGATTTTCATTGTTCTCGATGGCGGCGTAGACTTCATCGGCAGGTCGCTTGCGGATAATATCCGACTCGCCAGTCGTCTGCGACTCGTCGCATTTGACGTTGAAGCCCTCGATGAGCACGCCATCGGCCGGCACCAAGTCCCCCGGCTCCAAATGAATCACCTCGCCGACCATGATGTCGTAGACGGAAATCTCGGTCGTCTTCCCAGCGCGTATCACCTTGACATTGCGGTCCTGTTTCTTCTTGTTGAGCTTGGCGAACTGTCGCTCTTTGGAGTAGTCGTTGAGCGATCCCACAATGACGACAATGACAATGGCCACGATGATGGCGACACCCTCGACCCATTCGACCTGGGGGTCGTCTGGGCCGTGTGCCTGGCCAAAAGTCTGATATAAGCCGACACCAAGACTGATGGCTGCCGCAATCGACAGCAGGATGAGAACCTTGTCGTTGTAGGTGATCCACATGAGCTGAAGCAGGCTCTTGCCCTTCTTGGTCGGCAGACGATTGTCCCGGAAGACGCGGTATCGATCTACAAAAACATTGTCCCTTGCCTTGTCCGACTTGTTAGTGGCCACATTGGCCATGGAGCCCGGGCTTCCACCCTCGGTCGCCCGCTTGTCGCTCTTGGCAGTGGCGTCTTCAAAAGTGACGTGCCCCTCCAGATGCGTCTCCTCGGGACTCAGACCAGCCTTGCGATCGGCCCTCAGGCCCTTTTCTAGCCCGCGCAAACCGCCAAGCTTGTAAAAGGCTGGCAGGCTCTTGGGGTTGAACATCTTGTTGAGCTGCCCGGGCGTGAAGGCGAAGGGATTGTTGTCGACCTTGAAGTCGTCCTCGGTACCGGCGTCGGGACTCAGAGCCTTTTCGTCCTTCATAATCTTGTTATTGCCCAACCCCTTCATCTTTTCGACCTGTGTGTAGCTGGATGCGACCACCGTCGTCTCGCCGTGAGAGCTAACCGATCGCGACGCGTCCTGGGAGTCGACCGAGTTTTGTCTTGATCGCAGGTGGTTGGGGACAGACAGGAAGCCAGCTCCGCCATCGTTGGTGCGCGGCAAGACTGGGCTCGAGACGTTGTGCGGACTCGTGGGCCGGCTGTCCATGTTGTCGAGGGGGGGCTCTTGGTGCGGTTCGGAGCGCTGCTGGTCAGGAGTGAAGCCATAAGGCGGATCGACAATTGTCGCAGGGCTGACGGCATCGTCTTGAGGCGATATGGGCGAGACGGATGGGTTCGGCCGCGACCACGGCTCAGGGGCCATTTCGGCTCTGTTATTATTGTTGTTGGCGCTGACTGCCGTGGTATCAATAGTTATCGTCGGCCTGCGAGGGACAGTCATGTCTTTTGGTCAGCCCGAAACTGGAAAGGTAAGAGAGCGAGCCGGGGCTAGATATGGAAACCGGCCGGGCAAGTTACTCACGCCCTCCTTCGCCCAGCCACAGGGCCAGGAGGCGGCTCGGCGTCGTTGGCGTCGGGCATGTTTAGGCACACAGCCGCCCGAGGCGGATTGCGAGGAGTTGAGGCGAGGCTGCGCCGAGTCGAGCAAGTGACGACACAGCAGAGTACCGAAAGAGATTACGTCGAAGTCGGGGGTCGACGAAGGGGGGGGGTGGGAAGGTTGAAGAGGGAGATGCGAGACGAGACGGTTGAAGGAAGGGAGCGTCGAGGCCCAGTATTGTAGAGTTAAGAGTGCCAAGACATGGCCAGAACGATTACAGGACGGGGGGGAAACATGAGCCGGGGCCACACGCACGAGATGGGGAGGAGGAGCAGGACGAGGACGAAGGCTAGACGATGTGGTTGCGGTGTGTGCGGCCGGTCTCTCACCTCCTCGCAGTCGAGGTTTGGACGGATGGGCTCATGAGGCAGTGCAAACGACGGGCGTTAATTGGTGGCCGCCACTCAGATATCAACACGCCTAGATGTTCCAGGGGAAGGGGGCGCACTCCACAGTTGGTGGCTTGCTGCTGCACAGGGGTCGGTCCTTATTGGGCGGTAGCGGTACCCATGCCTCAGAAAGAGGTACTGTACGAAGCCTCGGGGCTAATAAAGGCTAAAGGCACCTGAGGCGATGCGCCACCTAGATGGGCTCTCCTGCTCCGTGCCTGATCTGATGGCCAGCGCACAATTCATGCTTTCAGGTGCCGGCAGTGCTTGCCAGGGCGGAGGAGCCTCCTCCACGCTGAGCTGGCAATGGCTTCCAAATACCGACTCGCGATTCGCCTCGGGGACACATGCTCCTTGGTTAGGCATTGTTTTTTTGCTTCTGAACACGCATTACGACATGGGCGGGAGATGACGCTAGTGCCGTAGCCACGGGCGCATCTACTTAGTGTACGGCCTGATGGACTGGAACCTTTCCACGGCGACGGAACATCGTATCTGACGGCCCTGCTTTACATACATCTACGGAGAGCCACTGGCGCCGCACTACGCCCATCTGCATCTTGTTGGAAATAGTTATACACTAAAATAAATAGGCCGTTCGTCGGTCCGGTGGTTTTTCTTCAATGTCACCCATCTCCTGTTTCGTTTTGTTTTGTTTGTTGTTATGTTTGCCCCGTCTGCTGCATGTCCTTGTCCTGCATGCCTCCGGCCACATGTCTGGATTGCACGGCCGATGATCGGGCCAAGATGCTCTCCACGTAGCAATCTTCCTGCCTTGGATTCTATGGCGACCCCTCCACCCGTGCCCGGCTGTACAGTAATTACAGTCTTCCCCGTCGCTGCTCTGTCGAGTCGGGTGGTGATTACAAGACGGGATGTGCTTTGGATGCCAGGGTGGGTTTCATTTGGGCGGGCATTGTGGGTAGCAATACCTTGCCAAATAATCTTTGTTGCCTCTTGGCAAGTAGCTCACTGCTCTCAACGCACCCGGCGATACCTTGGCATCCTCCAAGACGCCTCCTTTCGCGGGTACCTCGAGGTAACCCAACTTGTGCCCTCTCGGCTGTTAGCCACCTTTGATGGCGTCGCCTGGTCGGCGCTGCAAACGCCAAGACACACCAGGCACTCACCGTCCACGCACAGTCGTACGTGCTGCCAAAGAGGCTGAGCCGATAAAATCTCGCCGCGAAATGCTATATGTTGACTTATTCGACAACAGCCCATGACGCTGCCAGATGACAAAGAGTCCGTTAGCGCGCGCTAACACAGTACAGTACCGGTACGTACTGCCCGAGCTAGCTGCACACCCTTGTCACCTCAATCTGGGAGTGCCTAGCGCCGCCGACTAGGTTTGTGGCTCAACAACAAAAGCTGCCTGTGGCAAGTAATGTGGCGCAGGCTATCTCAGATGAACCGTCCGCAGCAGGCAGGCCTCCGATGCTCCAACCCTCAGCTGGCGTTATCCGTACTTGGACGGCAGACGGGCACGTGCTCCAAGGCAGGGGGTTGGGCTTCCTGCAAGGGGTTCTTTGTCAAAAAGTCCCGTCGCCAACAATATCAACCCACGAGTGACTACTCCGTATAGGTGGCAAATGCCAAATCGAACCTTCGCATCGAGACACAGCAAGGCATTGACGGCCTTCGCTTATGCAGCTTGCGGCTTCTCAGCGTTCTGCGGCTTGTTCATGACCGGTTCTACCACCTTTCGAGGAGACCGGAGCACACCCTCTTGACCTTTGCTCTGCCCCATGCTCCGCACAAAGAGTTCGCACGTGCTTTCTCGCAAATTGTGGCTCGGTGTTTGAACGTCCGCGACTCCGCGGTGCCAGTCTTGTCCAACCCAACCCAACGCCTTGGCTGCCTCCCGAGCACTGCCCGATAGCCCTTCCTACGGCGCTAGGAAATCCCCCGCGTACTCCTGGTAGTCCTTGAGGAGCCACTCCAGGTCAAACCTACTGCCCATCTCTTTGTCCGCCAGAATCCTGTTGCCCGCCTTGACGTATGCCCGCTCAAACTCTGCAAACAAGGCGGGCGTCTTCTTGCAGTATGGAATGTAGTCCTGGCTTGTGCCCTTACACACGATGCCTCTGAATCGCTGGTAAATCACGTCGACGTCCTCGGATAAGTCTATCTCGGTGTATTGCCTCAAGTCGATGGGGTAGAGCGGGATGTTTCTCAGAGTGAACTAGTCATGGTCCAACGGCCGGTCTTGGGTGCCAGGGTTTGTTCGGGCGAGGCAATGCTGATTCGGCACCTTGGACACGACACGGTTGACCTCGTCGTCGTCGAGGTCCGGGATGAATTCTTTGACGAGTGCTCGACGGACCTTTGGGAGTGACAAAACGCGTTCCATCTTGATGGTGGTCGTGCGCTGTCTGAAATCTTGGGGCAACTTGGGGGGCATGTCGGCCTAGAACTGCTCCTCCGATGACAATATAAGATCGAGCACTCTGGGCACTCGGACCATACACCCGACTGCTTCAGAGGTTTTATCGAAGGCGGCGACAACCCAGCAATGAAGGAGGTGCCCGTGCTGCATATCCCATTTTGTGGGAGGGCAGGGACGCGGCGTGTGCCAGTTCCTTCTTCAGGACAGTTGCTTTGCCCACTTGCTCAAAAACGACGCCCTGGAGTCCGATGCCGATCTCGATAAGGTGCTTGAGGTCGGGCCGGGACGCGGCATGTCCATGTCTTGTGGCAAATGAGGACGTTGTCGAGATGACATTCTTGGTGGTGAGGGAGCGTTGGAGGACAGTGTGCTTGGGGAGCTGCTCAAGTTCAGCAGCGGCCAGCAACTTCGAGATCTGCGCGTCTCTGACAACAGAGGAGAGGGCTGCAGTGGGGTCGTCAGTGCTGCGTTGCTGGTGCCGTGAAGCCATCATAAAGACAGCTGTTGCTGCGCTGTTGTAAGAGGGCATGGATAGGAACAGGAGGGGAGCAGACGTAGCGTTGACGAGATGAACTCTAGCATACACGAGTTGAGTCTTCCGATCATTTGTTCGCAAGCATGCAGAAGCGAAGGTAGCAAGGCGTCGTCTCCTGCGGCGTTGTCGTCTCTTGCCTACAGCTGCCTTAGCGCTGCCTCTTTCCACGCATCGCGAACGGCTTCACTCGCGGAAGGAAATACGTATCTCGATTCTGGCCAATTGCCGGACAGTATTCCCTTAACCTGCATTAGCGTTGCGCTATCCTCCCCTTGTACAACTGCAGAAAGAATGAAAGCTGGTATTTGCATACTTGCTGTGTCTGTCTTTCATAGGTACACAACTTTACTTAATGACGTCTTTGCACCTTGAGTTTTTAGGCTTGTCTTGGCTAAGACCATCATCATCCGTATATATATCTTTATATAACGCCTAAACGCTAAAGCGTATATTACATATTATAGTAAAAGAAACTAGTTAAATAGAGTGGCAAGCCCCTTGAACATTTTTAATCCAAGCTCGTATCTATTTTCATACACGTTGATATTTCTCTTTTGAGGGCCGCCTCGTAGCGCTGGTAGAGGCGGGACCAGCGTCAGGGTAAGAGATGTGTAAACCGTTGAATCTCGGCGCCTCGGTGCTTAAACAGACGAGAGGAAGAGAGTAAACCGCTCTTAGTTTTAAGAAAGTGTCTAGCCATCTTCATTCCATTTTACTTAGGCGGCGCTGTGTCAACATTGGAGAATTGACGGCCAAAGCCGGGCAAAAGTGTCTATACCCAGATATTCATGTCTATGAAAGCAATACTCCTTTCAAGCACCATCAGCCGTCGAGCAGTGGCTTTGCCGTGGCAGGTAAATCCCGCCTCGTTCACCCAGTTGTAGTGTTCGCAGAGTTCGAAGTCGAGGCGTCAGTGGCTGATGCAGATAAAGTTGGAGGCTGAAACCGAGCACACACGATACCCTGTCAGAATTGCGGCAGACAGATGTAGAGAACGCAGCCGCGGATGTACACGCAGTACAGATACATGCTACAATATGTGGCGCACTGATTGCTCGGGCGTGAGCCTAACCAACCACAAGGTCTTGCTTGACTGATAGCCGCCAGCGGCCAGCAGAGCCCGGACTAGGACGGATATGTCCTCCTTGAATAATACAGTACAGTACATGGAAATGCGCACGACTAATGCTGGCTGCAAATAGTCCGTGAAACGCACCCGTGGCTTTGCTGTAACCTAGTCCACGGGAGGCGGCTTGAGGTTGGGATGGACGAGTTACCGAGACGGTCGATCACACGCAATGTGTGTCCATGGCGTCCGTCACCCGCCAAAAGGCCCTTTGTCGACTTTATTTTGGGTTCAAAGAGGCCGCCGACTTGCTGGCCCCGAAATGCCTCGCCCCGAATATAGGTCTCCGAATACAAAGGCCAGCCCGACTCTGCGGATGGGATTCTCCCACGCTCGAGTGGGGGCCGTACGTTTGCCTGTGCCCTGGCCCTCTTTCTCTCCCCTTGCTTCCCTGGGACCCCAAAGCACACCTTAACGTTGTTAAGCTCTGCTTGCGCTAAAAAAAAAATGGCGGGGGATCCGCCACACCATCCGGCCACCCACTGCTGCAGCACATGTCGACGACGAGGAAGCCGATAGGTGGAGAGAGGAATAAGGATTTCATGGGCTGCGGGAAATCCTGCTTTGCTCTCTTGCCGATCGACGGACTTCCTTGAACTTCCGCCGGCTGCCGCTCGACGTGCCCTCGGATTGGAATGAAACGGAACCCCCGCTCTATTGTTAATATGTAACTTAGATGCATGGAGTATCCGTCGATTTGCCTTGGCGGGACTAGTGGGCCACGGCCTCTGTCATAGACTCTTAGTCATATGGGCCGCCAGAGGCAAAATCTGTTTGTCACGGCTGCCCGTCATGAGGCAGCACAGCCTCCTCCATCCAGCATTGGGTAACTTGCTCTGTGCATGTCCCGGGCATCCGGAGCCAGTGCTCACGCGTATCTGTTTTCGCCATGTCGTCTCGAGTTGTATTGGTCAAGCCGAGATTCGGTATGATAAGCTGATTCGCATGCCCGCCAAGCCGGAGCAGCACACCTCTTCGTCGTCCCCTCCTTTCCCGCCGTCCAACTTCTATATTTCTTCCCGTGCTTGGCCGCAGGGCATTTATTGGGTATGCCGGCTGGCGGATAATAGTTCCCCCGCATCCTCTTGCCATTGCCGACCCTCACGTCTGGTTCAAACCTTCAGCGTCGACGGGATAAGTTACAGTACCTCCCGGGTCCCGACCTTGACGACAATCTTCCCCATGAATGCGTGAGGGGTTTCTCAGGTCATCAGATCCCTGGCTCAACCTGTCTTGTCAGCCTCTTGCCCTTTCGGGCCACGTCCAGGGCGCTCCGCCTCCTTCACATGCGGCAGGTCGTCGCCCTCCCTCCGCCAACGCGCTTCTTCGCTCCAAGACCCATCGGCATCTGCCCATGCTTGTTCGGCTGCTCAACGGTCCGAGGCCTCGATGCGTGCTCCGGCTGCAGCTGACGATGGACCTTCCAGCGGACTACGCACATGGCTTCTGGCCACCTGCACGGACGACATACACCCTGGCTGGAATTATTGCTTCCTATGCCGTCAGCCTGCGCGAAGGTTGAGGAGGCAGTGCAAAAGTCTTGGCGACGATTTAGGTTAACGCACGCTCTCATCTCAAAGGGCCCTGCGTCCGCTGTTTTGCTTTGATGCCGAGCTGAGACTGCCCCGATGTCTCTCCATTTTGCCTGCCGCCGACGGAGCTGATCAGCTGTTCTCGCTATCTTACGAACGGGGTGTGCGGAACCAGCAGAGTCTGCGCAACTCTTGGCCGCGTTTCTAGTCGGCATTATCGGCCGTTTCCACACGCATGGAGCGACGTCGAGAGGAAGCTTGCTTCTAAGCCATGCCCATCAACTCTCCTGATGGCTTAGGTGCTCACTGTGATTCTAGCCCCACCGTCATCAGCTCACGATACCAGATAGGATGGACCCCAGGCCAGTGCTCTGCATCACTTATCAGGTCTGCACGCTCGGCATCTTCGGCAGTGTGCAAGATGGTACATGGGCGGGCTGCAGCGGGAACCGCTGGGCTCAAAGCGACAGCTGAGCTCCATCCCACAGCTGCCGTGACGGCCAAAGGCTCCCAGATGGCGCCAGCGCGCTCCCCGGGCATCTTCTCCCGCGCTACTTGATCTTATTAAGGTGCCTCAGCCACCAAATGTCTGGACGCGCGCCGAATGCCGCCTTTACCGAGACACTGGGTTGTGCTTGGGAGGCTGTGAGAGACTCGCATGGCGGAGGCCGCTTTTGGCCACGAAGATTGCCGCGTCAAGCCCGTAGTGAAAGTGACAGGGCTCACAAACTCCTGAAACGACAGAACAGTAAATGCAGGGTAGTCTGGGCCAGGTTTAAGCTCCATTTCTGCGTGAATAAAGTGGCATGGCATACGACCCAGCCTCAACTGCCTTAGATCCTTTTTCATGTTGTCTCTCCCCATCCCTTACAGTGAAGTACGACTATGGTCAATGGAAGCAAGTTGTTTCATCGCCAGTGTAGAGAGCAGCGGTCGAGCCCACGTAGAGCAAAGGCCAGCTCAGCGTCTCCCCAGGTCTATCTGCTTCACACGCACCATGTCCCCCCTATCCTCGCCGCCACTCGCCTCAACCCCAAAGAAGGGCAAGACGGCCTCGCGCACAACGCCCCTCCAGAACCCGCCAACGACGTCCTCGAGGTCCGCGCCCGTCTGCCTAAAGTCGGGAAAGGCGTTTGCCTCGAGCAGCCACACGACACCCGCCTCGTCGACGAGGAAGTCGAGCCCAAACACCTCAAAGGCGTTGGGCAGCGTCTGGAAGTGCACGGGCATGGCCGTCGCGGCGGCCTCGAGGGCCTCGCCCGTGACGCTGCAGATCTGGGCAAAGATGTCGTCGAGCATAGGCTGCGCGAGGGGCAGGTCCCAGAAGCGGCGGACGCTGTTGGCGCCGGCGCCGTCGGAGGGCTGCTGGCGCTGCTGCTGGAGGCAGGTGTTTGTCAGGAAGGAGTCAATGTCGGTGGGCGAGTGTGCCCAGGGCGCGAGGTAGGGCTTGGCGGCGAAAAGGGCTAGCATGGGCTTGTAGACGTGGACGGTGAGGCTGCCGGTGCAGAGGACGTAGGTGCGGATGTGGAATTTCCTTGGGTCGGATTCGAGGAGCAGCGGCCGGTGGATGTAGGGCTGGGCGACAAAGTGGCGGAGGTGAGATGTCGTGATGAAGTCGCCCATCCCTTGGCCCTTTTCTTCGCCAGTTTGGCCTTGCCCATCCTCCTCCTCCTCCTCCTCATCACTATCCGGACGCTCCTCATCCCATCCGTCAAAGATGGCCTGCAGCTCCTCCATGGTGCTAAACAGCCTAATGCCCTGCCCGCGATCACTCATGCCCGGCTTCAGGATCCACCACTGCCTCGCCGCCTCGTCTGCGAGCTCCGCGTTGCGGTCCATGCTCTCGCGGAGATCAAACGCCTCGACAAGCGCGTCGTCGAGGAACTCGGCGTAGTCGACCTCGAAGGCCTCGCTGCGCTTAAAATGTCGCCCCAGCGGTGAGGACGGGTGCTTGGCCACCCAGTGGTCCACCGTCGCCGACAGATAGTGCTTGCGTATCAGCGCCTTGCGGATCATGTAGCTGTTGACGAGGCACGAGCGCGGGTGCGCCGCGGCGAACTCAAAGTCGATGGACTCGTAGGCCGTAATTTGCAGGAGTCGGACGTTCGGATCCGACGGCGTCTCGAATACAGGGGGGCCGCCGCCGTCCAACGGCTGTAGCTCCGTGATGAGATGCAGCGTATCATCGGGAAGCAACGTTTTCAGCGCGGCCACGATCAAGGGTTGAACGTAGGTGTCGTCGTAGGCGACAATGGCCCGTATGGGCGAACCCCCTCTCCCATGCCCCTTGCCTCGGATCGCCATCGATGTCACACCCGCCACTTGCTGGCTTGAACTGCGATGCCTTGCGGTAAGAATGTGATGTATTTTCGACGCAGCTCAACGATGCATATAGTGTACATGCAAGTTGTTCACCTCTGTCGGTCTCCAGTGTCTCCATCCCGCCCTCGCACAAAACCACACGCCCAGGCAAGACACACAATGGGTTTCAACTCACAGCTCAAGCTCCTTTCTACTGAATGAGGCGCTGGTGCCGAGGGCAAAGTTTGCCTTGAGCGGCGTGATACTATACGAGAAAGGGTCAGCATTGACAGGCCTGGTGAGGCATCAGACTCACCTTGTGTTGCCTTCCATGACCGTCCGTCCATCATTGCCAGGCTCTGATTCAGCAACGCTCTTGTACACGTCAGTGAGCCTGGGCGCCCATTTGAAGTGCTTGTGCACGTGTCCCGTCTTGCGGCTCTCTCCGCCGACCTCGGCTTTTCCGCCGCTGGTGCTGTTGACTTGGGCGGTGGGCGCTTGGCTGCCGCCATCGTTTTCGACCTCGCCGCCGGGGCCCTCGCGGATGCGAGCCTCCTCCTCGACCGCGTCCCCGGCCTCGCCGTCAATCTCCTGGAAGCAGCTCCCCTCGGCCCAGTAGTTCTGCAGCACGTTGGTCCACAGCGTCTTGTGCTTCTCCACGTCCTCGACCAGCGGCACGTTGACGCTGTACAGGTCCGCGCTGGCGTCTGTCGGCCACTGCTTGTACAGGGCGTCGATAACCCTGACGCTGTGTCGGCACGCGGCCTCGATGATGACGGGATCGTGGTTGCGCGAGAAAAAGGCGAAGCTCAGGGCAATGGAGCGCCTCTTGCAGACGGCGGCCTCGAGTGCAGCGCCGAGGGTGCCCGAGCTCAGGGCAAAGACGGAGCTCGTGTTCCTGCCGTAGTTGGGCCCGCTGACGACGAGGTCGATGGGGCCCTTGTCGTGGAAGAAGTGGTGCAGGCCAATCTGCACGCACGACGCGGGCGTGCCGTCAATCAGGATCCATTCCTCGACATCGCCCGCCGCCGACGGCCGGTGGTGCGTGGTGTCCTCGGAGTCGTCTCCGTGCACCTTGGCGCCCGGGCGGTAGTAGAGCGGCTTCAGCGTCTGGCCGATCATGTGCGCCTTGCCGATCCATGAGCGCTGCGTGTGCGGCAAGCAGACAGACACGACATGCCCGGCCTGTTGCAGATGCTTGATCAGGCAATGGACGTAGGGAGACGATTCGGGCGACGGAGGCCCATCGTCGTTGGTTACGAGTATGTGCATCGCGAGAAGGGGAAAGAGAGACAGCGAGATCGGAGAAGAGGGCCGGCGAGCAGATTCTCGAGACTGGCCGAGGGGCACGACCGGCAAATCCTCGGACTCCCCCAATTGGCTCGGCAGCCTCAGTGTGTGTGTGTGTGTGTGTATTTTCCGTCCAGCGGCCGTAAGGCCGCTCAGGTCCCGGTGGGGCACAGGACGTGCTGAGCTAGGCTATCGAGAAAATCCTGCCACAGTAGGCCTCACCCAGCGCTTCTTGCAAGGCCTCGCAAGGGCGAGCTGTCGGGCTCAATCCCCGGAGACGGCTTTCCTACCCTCCACCGGTAGGTTGTCGCTAAGCCCGTCAATACAAGTGTCCGTGGCTATCCTCTGCAGCCAGCCTTCCCGAAGTCCATCCAGCATTTCATCGGCTCTAAGGCGCTCAGTGTCGGAGCCTGGTGCCCGTCAGCGGGTCGTCCAGGCGCGTGGCGATTGCCACAATGGTCAACCCTTGGTTTTGTCCGGTCAGAATTCTCTCGCTCTCGCTAACGCTGCTGTCGCAGTCCATGCTTCGGTAACCAGGCGATGGAAATAGCGCAGGAGCGGCGGCAGGAAAACCCTCGAAGGAATCAGAGGCTGTCGTGCAGCTTGCCTTCAGGGAGAAAAACCTGCGCAACCAGCCACCGTTGTTTAGAAGGGCGGGCCTTCCAATACCCACAGCTCCTTGGTTCCGAAGGAAGCTGTGAGGTCCGTGTGGACGTGTTGTCGAGACCGGCTTTGCAGAGGAATATGAACTCTCCTAATGTCTTCCTCTGTGCTGTTAGGGCCACGATGGACCCGGGCAGCAAAAGCGCGGTCGGGTGGCCTGCAAATCCGGCCCCCTGCTAGCGAGCCGCTAACAGCTCTGACGGGGGAAGAATTTTTACAGGGGAGAGTTGTCGGCAGCCTCAGTAGTGCAGTCACTATTACGTACAGGGTAGGTCTCTCCTTCCAGCGCAACGGATAGTCCAGGACATCGAAGGGACAGCCGTTCAAACTCGACGGGGAAAGCACTGCATATCCCAGTCGATGACGGCCTTGACCTCTAATGTGGCTGTACCAACAATGGACGTCCTTCGTCTGTCTCGGCTTCATCGTCGACTCTTGGCGGGCTGAATTGGCCAAGACGATACGGTGGGATAAGCTCACAGCAAAGACGTAAAACGAGCCGTATCCGATGTTGCAATGCCACAAGGACGGCCGAAGACTCAGGCTTCAAGGATATTATACCACCATGGCCACAGTGCCGTTCGCTGTTTCTTTCATCACTGTTTTGTCGTGGCCTTGATCATGACAACAGCCGAGAGTCGGTGACTTGGCTTGCCAAACGGATGCCCAATACGCCCGGGCTGTTGCACTGAATGAAGCGATGGGCGTTCGTATCAAATGGTGGTGTTCAGTTCAGACTTCCAATGTCGGGCTGGATGAGACGGGGCAGTCTGGAGCCGACATCGGCGCTGGCGGTAGCGGCAGCCCAGCTTGACGACAAAAGAACAAGGGCCATGTCACAAAGGTGAGACGATCAGCACTCTGCCCACTGGTCGTCTTATGATTTCATTGCCCTCAATCTGACTGTCTCCTAGGTACAGCAGCCGTCCTAACGCCGTGGTTGCCCCAACTTCAGTTCCTGTCCCTGCGCAAAGGTGGAAAAACACGGGAAAACACAAAATCAACATCCAGAAGTTAAAAAAGAGGCGACCTGTATCAAGGTCCCTGCTGGAAACAGCGTCTTGTGAATCAAAGCAGCGCCGAGACTATCACTAATGGCACAAACCCCCGAAAACCATCATCTAAGACAAGAAAGCGAAGAGAAGATGCAAAGACTCGCTCTCCAAGCAACGGTATTGCTCAAGCACGAGATCGCTTAGTCGTCGACGATGCGAGGCTCTCGCCGTGCCGCTTCGACGCTGATGGGGACTTGAGCTCTTTGGTGCGTGGCCAGGCATCGAACGGGCTTCTTCGCCCAGAGGAGCTCTTGAACGGGGTCCCGTCGTGCGCCAGCTTGTTGGTAGAGCGCGTCGTCCGCTTCGTGTCGGGCGGCGAGACGGGGGCAAACCTGGGCGCTTCTGGCGTCTTTGCCGAGGTCGAGTGGGATTTCTTGGGCGTCTGCGGGTTGGCGGGCTCGTTCGCCACGCTCGTGTCTTCCACGTCGGTCAGGGCCTCGTCATCGTCGTGCTCGTCTGGTTGATGCCTCGGAAACAGCAGCCGAGGCTTGACCGAGGATCGGGTGAGTGGACGGGTGAGTCTGTACTCGAGACTGGCCCCAGACATCTCTTGCTCCTCTGCCTGAGCACTGTTGTTCTTTGAGAACTCGCGGAAGAACTTTTTGCCACGGCTGCAAAGCGATGTTAGTAAATTGTATCGCAAGGGATTTCTCGGATGAAGACTCACAAGACGTAGACCATGCCGTCTTCTCGGCGAGAGGCCTCCTCGATGGACAAGGCACCCTCGCCGGGGATGTTGATGAGTCGGCGCTTGCTCTTGCGGGTGCCTGGCGCGGGCACGTCGCCGTAAAAAGGGTTCTCCACACTCTGGTCCTTGACGGGCACGCGATCCTGAGAGTCGGTGAAAATCTCGATTGAGTTTTCATTTTCCTCGGCGGTGAAGCTCTCCATTGTCATGCCCGAGTACTTTTTCGAGCGTCGCTTGCGAGGAGCCGGCATGGCTTCTTCCTCGGGCGCAAAGAGGTTGCGGGCAAAGGACTGAATGTTGGCGGCAGTCTTCTCGTTTGGCGGCTTTTGGGGCGTCTTGGACGGAGTGGGAAGCATGCCCGTGGCACGCGAGACGGAAGCCTTTTGAGGGGCCTTGGCGTCGTTGAGACCAAGAGCAGCGGCAGCGTTGGCGGTTCCCTCTGCCGTCAACGTTCCCGACGGTTGACGAGAGGCACCAGGTGCAGGATGGGGTTTCTTGCGCGGCGAGGGGATGGGGGAAACCATGGCGGCGTTGGTCTGGGCGTTTGCTCGTTTGGAGATGCGCGGAGATGCAATGCGGCTGTGAGAGGCGCGAGGCGAAGGGGTTCTGTTGGCGGTGCGCTGCGATGAAATTCTCGCTGACTTGCGAGGCGAGTAGGGCTCCCAGCTGTCGGGAAAGCCTAGCCGGGGGGCCGGGGGGGTGTGGATGCTGGGAGGGGGAGAGGGCGTTGCAGAGCCGACGGCGCGCGATGCCATGGTGAATACTGCGACGAGGCAATCTACTTCAATCCGGTCGAACTCGTCCTCGGTTGATGCCGCGCGTGTTGTCGCAAGGGCAGAGTACTGTAACCCAGCCGGACTCGATTGCTGTGATGTCGCGCGGGGAGCGTGTTACCGCGAGGCGAGATGACCTTGTCCAGCCGTCACTTCTCGCGGACGTGTCGACGTGCCCGAAGTCAAACTCGGCCAACTGCCAGGCACGGGGTGAGCAGGCCACAGGATATAATTTGACAGCGTCGGGCAGGGGGTCGTAGAGCGTTGGCGAATTTGGGCAAAGGAGGACAGGAGGTGTGCAGGATGAATGCAGGCGGACAGGACGGCAGGATAGAACAACAAGCACGAGGAATGGGATTCGATGAAGGAAATTGAATACTGTTGTGATGGGAGACAAAGAGCTCTGCCTTCTCGGCCGGCGACGCTGCTACAAGAGGGGGGCTGGGCACTCAGGAATGCACCGGGGCGCCTGCACCAGCCCCCTGCAGATGCCTGCCCGATCCACTATAATTAGTCAACCAGCCAAGCAGCTCCTTCAACGCGTCGGAGCGCGTCCACTTCGCGACATGGACACGCGTATGTGATGACTCCATACCTCGGGTACTTCCATTTGGACGGTAAACACCTCTGCGCACAAGTACCTGGGGCCACACTGAGCTCTGCCTACCTGCGCTGTGACGCCCATTGGTTGACCAAACCCCACCAAAGTGGCACACACAAACGTCCGTCTTCCACGAGGGGACCGACGTCAAGTCGCAACAGATCTCGATACCGTCCTCTCGCTTGCGTGCGTCCCGGCCTTGACACTCTGGCCGTTGCAAAACGTCATACCACCTTCTGCGACCCTCACAGAGCTGTCAAACCTCGCCTTGCGTGCCGGTTGACGATTCTGCTGCCCTAGACGTCTCGAGCCGTCACCAATCCCTTATGGCAGACAACACGGAGAATACCGAGTCCGATATATGGGCGTCGCCCACTCAGTGTGCTCCTCCTGAAGCTCGTCCGAAGACGCCGAAGACGCCGAAGACGCCCAAAACACCCGCCGCTGCCGACCGCCAGTCCGAGACCGTTGACCGCGAGGCGGCTCTCCGCAAAGAGTTGGAGGGAGTCCGTAGCATCAATGAGTCCATCGAGGGCGTCCTCGCCACCCTTGGACGAACCAGCGGGAACATGGAGGTATGAGCCATCGCTGGAAAAACGCACATCAACCGACTCCTATTGTTGACTTCTGCTGACCTCCCTTCAGGTCGTTTCCAAGACTGTTTCCAACGCCTCCGCGCTGCTCAATACCTGGACCCGCATTCTATCCCAAACCGAACACAACCAGCGGCTTGTCCTTCACCCGAGCTGGAAAGGCGCGACAGAGGATCTCGCCGAGCAGGAGGCGGAAGCCCAGGAAAGGCAGCGAGCTTCCGAGCGCAGGGCCGCCGAGGAGATTCAGAAACGAGAAGAGCTGCGTCGTCGGCGCGAAGAAGAGGAAGAGAGAAGGAGACTAGGGGCGCCGACCCCTCGCGGGAACAGAGGAGCCTCCAGGGGTCGAGGGACCATTAGCCGTGGTGCGACTGCCTCAAGGGGCGGCCCGAGCTTGAGCCACCGGTCGGAAAGTAGCAGGGCGGGATCGTCAAGCGGCCGCGGTAGCATTCCGGGTAGCAGCCGAGGCCTGGGGACGGCAAGGGGTCGCACGAGGCCGTCGAGATAGCTCTTTTTCCATCCCCCGTCCCTCACCCTTCTTCCATCTCACATCCCGATTGGAGTCCAAGATACCCATAATTGAATCGTCTTTCATTTTGCCTTGAAGAAATCGCTCATCTTCTTCATCCCGCTGGTGTTGACCTTTTTGAGATCCCTGACCCCCCGGCTCTCGTTTGCCTTTCGCTTCTTTTCATCTTCCAACTTTCTCTTCCTGTCGGCCCTGGCCTCGTCTTCCTCCTCGTCTCGCGAACGCTTGCGCGAGAAGTCGGAAAATGCCCCTGTAGCCACTGCCTCCGCCCGCAGCTGGGCCACCTTGGCGAGGTAGTCGTCCAGAGGAGAGAAGTCGACCCGGGCTGAATCCTTCAACAAGAGCTGCAGTTGCTCTGTGAGGTTTGGCGAAACATAATTCGAGCAGATGAAGTCGAAAGCAACTCGTAACCGCTGGAGGTTGACAATAGCGTGTGGCGCTTCCACAGCGCTCGCAACGACGACATTGGCTTCGTCCTCGCCTGGAACCGACGTGATTGTAGTCGAGGGTTGCGAGGCTGACGATGAGGCGATGACAAGCGACGCCGCCGTGGACTGGGAGTCGGCCAGTTCGGTCCGGGGTGTTGTTCCCTGCGATTCAGCTGTTGCACGGCAAGCTGAGCTTTCGCCAGCATCGATGTTGCGACTTGGCATGAGAGTTGGTGCCTCGAGGGCCCTATTGACAAACTTGTCTTCCATGCTTGGAGGCAGACCTCCGTCGCTCATCTGTTTTGCCTTGTCGAGTATGGCCGTGAGGAGCTTGTCCTCGCTTAGGCGAAGCATGCTTTCGTCGCCGGCCTCGACCGAGTCGCAAACGACGGCCATTCTGTTTTCGAACAGAGCTCGCGTTTTTCGCCAACCAAGGATCTCGGAGAGGTGAGACGACTCCTCGGGGAGCTTGTCTAGGTGGTCATCGCTTGTCAGAAATAGACGCTTCTTCGTTCTGGAGCCTTTGGGGGCTTTGGCGTCTGCCAGCGCAGGCAAGACGAGAAACAACGGGTCGATTTCCGTCGCCATGTACAGGTCCGCATCCATGACGACGTCGGCCCCGGCCTCCTTTGCGCCATTGTCTTGGTCGTGCGTCTCGATGAGCCAGCTGCGCGGGGTGGTCCGCGGAGCAGCGACCTTTATGAACTCGTAGACGCCAGATTCGGGACAGACCAGGTAGCGGCTTGGCCGGCCATGCCTTGGGTTAGGCAGAGAGACGATACGAGCCTTTGAACTTGCATGCTTTGGCAGGATGAGAAGCCTGGGCGGCGGACCGGGCTTGACGCTCAGGGTGATTTGGGACGGCGTGGCAGACTCTGTCGAGGTGGCTGGGCCGGTCTTGGTCGATCTCGTCCTGGCCATGGTGTTTTGGCAGGCTGGAGTGTTTGAGACGTCGATTGGTCGCCAAGAGGAGAGAAGACTGAGTGCAAGTCCGCATTTCCAAAACTGTCCAAGTCAGCCATCCATCAAGATTCAGTGGAAAAGGGTCGAGATACCAAAGTACGTACCTCCCGTTGCTGTTTAGACGCGACACTACCGGGGTGCAGACGCGTAGAGCGCGTCGGGCCCCACCCTCCCACTAAACCGACGCCTGACCGCCAGTGTGCCAGCCAACCACCGACTTGCCTCGCACCCGCCGATTTCTCCGTGCATGCGATCGAATCTACGTCCACACCTTATCATCCGCGAGGGGTCCGTTTCTGATAATAGCCGAACCGTTGGCGAGGGACCTCGAATCATCATTACCGCAGAGACAATTCCTGCCCTGTAGGCCCTTTGGCGACGGAAGAGCTTGCGGCTATGCGCTGTCTTGGACTCTCGACCGCCAGGGCTGCTTGGTACTCGGCTGATTCCAGCCGGCTTTGCCCAACATCATGGCTCTAGGTAGGGCTCCCGCCTCCCCAACGCTGTTCTCCAGACTCAGCTAAACCATTTTCACGCAGCTCCGCACTCTTCCGAATCCCAGTGGCCGCCTCGTTCTCCCCGCGAGGCTCTCCTGAGCACTCCGGCCGGAAGACAGCGATACAAACAAGCGTTTCAACGGACCTCGCCTCCGCTTTCGCCTTCGCCATCGAGAAGGACGGCTGGAGGCATTGTCGACGACGAACTGGGCGAGGGCGATGACGACGAGGACGAAGAAACTCTGCAGTTGAAGCTTCAAGAGATTCAGGCCCGCTTGCGGCTGAAGAAGCTGCAGAACGCAAAGAACAAGGACAGCGGCTCGCTTCAAAGCAGCGTCAACGGGTGGGCTCTGCCGCCGCCGGGTACACGCGCCAGCGAACCAAGGCGAGGGGCTCGTGGGGCCACGCCTGGCGCAGATGGCGCCGCCGGATTGACTCCTCGCAGTCAAGTGCAGGTCCCCGCATCTCCTGTTCGAAACGTACAGGCGCATCAACAGCAGACCTCCCCTAGCAGGGTCCTGCTGGGTATCGACAAGGGCTTGAAAGCCAAGGATATTTCGCTCAAGCGAGCCCCGAGTCAACGAAGCACAAGGGGTTCGGCCAGCTCACACCCCCGAGAGTTCCTTACGAGGTCAAGGTCCACAAACCTCCCATCCACGTCTTCCTTTTCCTCGGCACCATCCGAAGCGCTGAAATCGCAGAGCTTCAACGAGAGGCTGACACTGTCGAGAACAGAGGAAGCAATCCGGGCCCAGAGACAGGAAAGGATCCAACAGGTGAGAACGAATGCCTTTGGCATAGGAAAACAAGAAATGGAGCAGTTCAAGAGGACGGCTATCGAGATCCCAGACGAGCCCTTGAAGAAACCGCCCACTTTCTCCCGTGATGAGATTTTGTCGCAGGACAATTCTACGCTCGGGCACTTGACGAGGAGCAAGACGACCCCAGCTTTTCGCTCGCAGCCACGCGCGGGCTCGGGCGAATCCTATTCCCTTGCCCAGAGTGCATCACAAGTCGCAGCGCCGACAGCAGTCGAAGACGGCGAGAAAGAATCCCCATCATTTGAACCTTACTCGTGCTTTCACCTCGCACGGCGCATTCTCCCTCACCGAGTGCTGGCGCGACACGTGTCCGGCATGAAGTCGCTGAGCATCAAGGAGCTCCTGAGGGACGTCAAGTCGCCTGATTACTCGCTGCCGGACGTCGAGCAGGACATTGTTGTCTTTGCCATTGTTGCAAAGAAGTCTGAGCCACGCGCACACAAGCCATCCGCCGCAAAGAACGGATCACAGGGAGAGGAGCGCGGCAAATACATGGTCATGACCCTCGTTGACCTAGACTACGAGCTCGATCTATTCCTGTTCAATTCTGGCTTCACGGCGTTCTGGAAACTAACCGAAGGGACCGTCGTGGCGATCCTCAATCCTGGTGTCATGCCGCCTCCGCCGGGGCGGCAAGACACGGGACGATTTAGTCTGGTCATCAACTCAGACGCCGACACGATTCTCGAGATTGGGTCGGCCCGCGACATGGGATTCTGCCAGTCCGTCAAGAAGGACGGCGCTCCATGCGGCTCATGGGTCAACAAGAAAAGGACACAGTTTTGTGAGTTTCACTCCAACGAGGCCGTCCGCAAGCAGCGCTCGAAGCGACTGGAGGTCAACTCGAGTGGATTCGGCGGCTGGGATGGTCGGAAGAAAGGGTCCAAGAAAAAGGGCTGGGCCAAGAATAAAGACTGGGAGGACTGGAAGAAAGACGGGCCAGACAACTACGACAGGGAGACGGGGACGCAGTGGTTTGCATCGCGGACATATAGCGCCGCGGAGCTCATCGACGGCAAGGACCGAGGACCCGCCGACAAGAAGGAGAAGAGCGAATTTCTCAAGAGAAGCCTGGAGGCAAAGGAGAAGGAGCGCGAGATGATGAAGAAGCTCGGTCGGGTGGGCAACGCCGCGGGAAAGGAGTACATGCAACGCGCCGGGCAGAAGACGAGCGGCAAATCTCCCCACAACAGCCTTGGCACAGACGCCTCGGACCAGGCTTCGGGGGCCGGCGGCGAGCCGGATGAAACGGGAAAGGCGAACGCAATCTCCCTAGGGTTGCAGAGAGGCAAAGACCGAAGGATTCACCTGAGCCCCATCAAGCGCAAGCGGGCGGAGAGCTCGCAGGCCGGCTCGACGGCGGGCAGCGCCAAGTCGTCGGGCTTTGGCTGGGGCAGCAGCTTGAAGGACAAGCTGTCGAGAATGAAGGAGGGGGAGGAGCTGCGGCCGGGGGGGCGGTCACCGGTGCGCAAGAAGACGAGATTTGTGACGGACAAGGGCATCCGCGAGGCTGGGCGGGAGAGCCTCGGGGTGGAGCTACCCGGCGGCCGGGTGTCGGTCGAAGACGACGATGACGATGAACTGATTATTGTTAAATAGACCAACCGGGATATCGGCACATGTACGAAGTATAGGAGGCTTGCATGCATGGGCGAGGCGCAAGGCTAGCGAGGTTTGCCGTCAGGACAGACGGGGGCGGGATTGGCCAAGGAAATGCAAATGTTTGCGATATTGGTTCCTTGGCGGTTGATTTCACGTCATGGGATGGGATGTTGTCAACGACGTGGTATCCCCCGGCCGGGCGTTGGGAATGAGGGTTGGACGAGCCGTCCCGACGACTCCGGGCCAACAAAGATGGGCTGCGGGGAGAAGCGAAGTTAGCGTCGGGTCAGCATGGCGTCGTGAAGATGCCAGGCACCGGCCCACGTATCACGATTCACGACATACACGATCTTCCTCTCGGTGGTGGGGGGAGCAAAAGGAAAGGCGTTGGATCCGATTTGTCGACAGATTTGGAAAGCTGCAGCAGGCGGCGGGATCAGCAGATTGAATTATCCCGCGAGGGAGGTTCTTGCGGTCAGCTTTCCTCTCGTCACAGCAAAGTTGGCCGTGGGGGGGTGAGGCGGGGAGGCGGAGGGCCCTGGCTGCATGGGTTTCAGGTCTCGCTACCCGTTTACCGGGCCACAGCGGACGAGGCTCGTGGGTCTTGAATGGGCGGCTGCTGCTGTTCAACGGGGTTCAGCAGCGGCGAAGTCCGGGATTCCAGGCGAGGACGGCCGCATGATGATGACACCCGATCCACATGCAGCACAGCAAAACGCGCAGCACAGCACAGCAAAGCACAGCAAAGCACAGCAAAGCACAGCAAAGCACAGCACAGCACAGCACAGCACAGCACAGCACAGCACAGCACAGCGCGGAAGCTAGTCTCCCGTGCATGGGACGTGCATGGAAGGATCGCCGTTGTGTGTATAAGGTAAGAAAACCAGTGGAAGCGAGAGGCAGGGGCGCATAAAAGGGGAGACTGTGGGAAGGGCGGACAGGCGGGCAAGCGCAGGCCAAGAAGATGCTTGCTTCGGCTCCCCCGGGATGCCGTGCAAGCTGTACTTGGCATGTAGGTTATGCTGTTGACGGCGGGGACGTTGGTTGGCCGTGTGTTTCCACGCGGCATGGTACAGTTCAAGCCTTGCCGTGATGACCGTGGCGGTGAGGTGAAGAGGAGACGAATGATGTGCAGAGGCACGAGTGTGTGTCTGTGTGTGTGTCTGTGTGTATGCACACATGCACAAACACACCCGTGAATAGAGAGAGAGCTTGAGAGGCTCATGTCCATACGAGGGATCAACAGAGCCTTGTGGAGGGACGGAGAACTGGGACCGCGCGACACGCTGTCAGTGTCTTAGATGCCGTGTAACCTGGCTTGGATCCGCCACCGACCACGCCACTCGACCTCTCCCTCCAAGGCCAGGAACAGAGACCAGGTGTGGGGAGGAGGGATGCCCGGGTCTGACGTAGGTCATTCACCACTACTGACTACTAGACTGTCGGGCTGTTGGAGGCGGACGCGGATACGTGCTTGCGGCCATGTGACGGTGGACAAACGACGTCCCCCTGGCCTGGAAGACGGATACGATCGAGAGGAAGACAGGGACACCCGTGATGCTGCGCCTGCGGGGTGCCGGCCGGGCGCCCGAAGGGCTTATTATTCTGGGCAGCGGAAGAAGGCGTCTAGACGAAGGAGCAAGGGGGGGAGGAGGGGGGACACAGAAAAGGGATAGAATGGGCACAGAAGCGACAAACTACGGCGCCGGAGTCCCGAGATCGAGCGTGCCGCGTGCTATAAATATATTCAAATAGATTTCTGTTAGTCAACAAGGGCACAGGAGACAGATCCGACAGGGCACAAACAAGCATGTCGAAAGCTCGTATCCGCTCAGCCGTTGTTCCTTTGGGCTGACTTGACAGGCGGTTGCATGCCGCTACCATCTCCATGCTGTGGACGGGCAGTTGGGCGAGCCGCCGGGCTTGACGAACACGAGAAGCACGCGCCGACGTGACATGGCCATGCTTACCTACATGCATACAGACCACAGTGCAGTATGTAACTCAGGTACGGACGGACAGCCCAAGCTGAGAAGCGACGCACGAATTACGGCAGCAAGGCAGCCAAGAAGTAAAGAGCAAACGGCGTGTTGGTCCAGGTCGACGCAAAGCCATCAACATCAACAAGGGTCGTTGGTCTCCTTTTGCTGGGCCCAACGGACAACGGGCAGAGACAGGCCAAGGCTACGTGAAGAGGGGGGAAGGGGAAGGGGTAGGGGGGGGGGAGACAGAAAAGGGAACGGAAATTGAAATGACGATGATCAAAAAGGAAATCATTGCAAGAAAAATAGACGTTGCTTTTCACTCGCTGTGCAACAGACGGCTACCGGCAGGCACAAGACCTCTCTCCCCTTTCGGTCCGCGCCGTTGTCCAATTGAGGGACAATCTGACCTCTCACTCTCATACTCACACTCACTCTCTCTCACTCTCTCTCACTCTCTCTCCCCGTCACTCTCCCCAGTCGCCAATTCAGGGGTCCCGGAAGGGATGAGCTTCCCCCCCCCTGGCCCTCCCGAAAAAGTAATCCCATTCAGCACCCCTCCTCCCCTTGAACCGTGGTCGTCTCCGTGTATTTCTCCTGTACATCACACTGCTGTGTGGCGCAGGCGCGGCCGCGGGCAGAAAAAGCAAAGCCGGCGTGCAAGGGGTGTTCAGCCCGATCCAGACGAGCTTCCTGGGCGGCTCCCCTTACGCCCGCGTGCGCTGGGCCATGCCACGCCCCCCCGTCTCTCTCCCCTGGCTTGAGGTGCCCAGTTAGCGGCAAAATTGTCCGAACAGGATAGGTTGGACGCGGGGGGGTAGGGGGGTGGGCGAGGACACGAGCGAGTTGGGAGGACCAGCAGCGTTAGAGAGACAAGAGCGTCTAGACTGGTTAATCAAGGAGCCAAGGGATCACATCAAGGCCGTTTATTATATCTTTGTTGGCTCATCCGCTCCCTCCCCCCCCTTTCCCGAGAACTCTTGTTCCAATGGCCGGAGTTATTCAATATCCCCATTCCTAATTCTTATTCCCCTTATCCCACTCAGAGTCAGAAGAAGGAAGAAAGAAGAAGGCCGCTCGCTCTCTTCCTCTTTTTTCTTTCCTTCTCGCTCGTCGTCACTCGTTGTCCGTATTAACACAGAGATCCCACCGCAACCATGCTGCCCAAGTTGGCCCTCTGGCTGGCGGCCCTCGGCGGCGCCGCCCTCGGCCCCGTCGCCGATGCCGCCCGCGTTCCCGTCACCGGCGTCAGGACGAACCCCGGCTCGCCTGTCCCGCTCCGGTTGAACATCAACGACATGCAGGCTAGAGGAGGTCCGGTGTGGTGAGTCTTTATCTCTGGCGGTGGCTGCGGTTGGTGGCTATCGTCATGCGCGCGAGCTCCCGTATCCGTATATGCGAGGCAAGCCATGAGGCAAGCCAGAAGACGGGGCTGACGCGTCAACGACTCCAACAGGGACCTGTTTCTTCTGTCGCTCAAGGAAATGCATGAGATGAGCCCGACCGACCAACTTTCTTTCTTTCAGATTGCCGGTATGCAAGCCCCGTCCCTCGAGCAGCCATCGTCGTCGACATCCTCGCGGCTGCTTCTGCGTGCTCTGAACCATTGACCTCCTGACACGTGCTCCAGGTATCCACGGCAAGCCCTATGTGCAGTGGAACGACGCTGGTGGCCGCCGCTCCGACGGATGGGGGGGCTACTGTCCCCATGGTGTAAGTGCTCGTGACGACCTTGATATCGTCGTCTGTCCACTGACACGGCGCATATAGGAGAAAAACTTCTTGCCGTGGCACCGCCCGTATCTTGCTCTGTACGAGGTACGTCACATATGAGACACGGCAAAAAGCCAGCACCGAGTAGAAGCCCGTCCTAACCCCCCTCGCAGCAAGAGGTGGTCAAGCACGCCAGGAGAATCGCCAGCACCTACCCGCAGCGATACCGCGCCCAGTACCAGCGAGCGGCCGACCAGCTCCGCGTGCCCTTCTGGGACTGGGCCTCGGACCAGTCCGTCCCCCAGGCCACCGTCCCGGGCCGCGTCCGCGTCAACACGCCGTCGGGCCAGGCGCTGCGGTCCACCGAGATCGAGAACCCGCTCGCCACCTACCGCTTCCCCCGCAACGTCCTCAACGGCCAGTTCGGCGAGTGGGACTCGCAGCGCCGTCCCCAGATCTATCACTGCGTGGCGCCGTATAGCTATCCCACCTCGGCCAACAGCAACCTGCGCTCGCGCCCCTATAAGCAGTGGACCGTATGTCCTTTCCTCTCTTACATGTATTTCTATTTTGTCCTGGTGTCCTCGTGAACGAATGTGTGTGCTGACAACTCGTCTTCAGTACGATGCCCTCACCCGTTCCGGCAGCTTCGACGAGTTCGCCTCGCCCGAGGGCGGCGGTGTCGGCATTGAGCAGATCCACAACGCGGTTCATTGGGACGGCTCGTGCGGAGGCCAGTTCCTTGCTCTTGATTTCACCGCCTTTGATCCCCTCTTGTACGTGCCACGCCCCTGATCCTCGGCATCTGCTGCAGAGTCTCGGACTGAAGCTGACCGGGTCCCCGTCATCCAACAGCATGATGCATCACTGCAACGCAGACCGTCTGTGGGCGTACTACTCGGCCATGAACCCGCGCAGCAGCGCCATCTTCAGCAGCTCGTACACGGGCGGCGCGCGCTTCGCGACGCCCAGCGGCACTCGCATCACGCCCGACTCGCCTCTCGAGCCCTTTTACCAGACAAACGGGCAGTTCCACACGTCGCGCACCGTCTCCAGCATCCGCAACTTTGGCTACTCGTACGAGGGCCTCGAGTACTGGTCCAAGTCGGAGGGCCAGATGCGCGCCGACGCCGTCCGCCTCGTCAACCGCCTCTACTCGCCCGGCGGCTTCTCGGCGGCCGGCATGCTCAGCGTCAAGAAGCCCCAGACGCGCTACTTTGTCCAGCTCGAGCTCGACATGGCCCAGGTGCCCCGCCCCTGCCAGGTCCAGGTCTTGGTCTCCGAGAAGTTCGCCGGCAGCATGGTGGTGATGCAGCAGCCTGGCCACGGCATCATGCAGGGTGGTTTCCCCATCGACAATGCCGTCAAGGAGGCTGGGCTCAACAAGCTTGGCAAGGAAGAGGCTGTTGCCAAGATCAAGGAGGTTCTCAAGGTCAAGATTATCAAGGTACGCAGCCCCCTCCCCCCCTTTCCCTGCATATCAGAAGCTGACCGTGTTTGTTTGATCCAGGGCGACGGTGAAACCGTCGCCGTCGAATCCGTCTCCAGCTTCAAGTGGGAGCTCGAGGCCATCACCTACACGCCCGCCGCGGGCGAGGAGGGCCTCCCCAAGTTCACCAACCCGCAGAAGCACGCCCTCAAAGTGTCGGGTTAAGCCCCGTGCTCGCAATGACGACCAGAGAGCAGCTCACCCGCGCCAGAAATTTAGAGTGGCGATTTTTTCAAAGTAAATCATCTCTGTAGAGAAAAGGGTTTGGATCGTTTGATAACGGGCTCCGGGGAACGGCCGTGGATAATACGGTTCCTACGCTTTTGCGACGGTTTCCCCCTGTACGTACGTATTCTTCTAAAGGATTTTTCATGACTCCTTTCTATATTTTGAGTGTACTTTTTTTCTTTCTTTTTCTTTGGACCTTATAGATTGATGAGAGCGAGCGTGAATTGTCATGATTACACAGTGAATACACTCGGCATGTTGGGCGCACTCTTGTCCATCTTGCGGGCTCATTTTGAACACGATCCTTGTAGACTACCTTCTCTCATCCAGCATCGCCAGGCTCGGGTTCCTTCTAGACGGCGAACTGGTCTGGACCGTGTGGCGGAGCCGTCACCGAGATTGGCGAGGCGCCGCCGCACGGAGCCGACCGAGGTGGAGCCTCTGGCCGCAGGGGCAAGGGGTCGGGCGGGGGCGTGTTTTTTTCACGGGGAGCCGAACGGGAGGCTGCCAGATTAATGCCCGTTCGGACCTTGTCTGCGGAATGGTTCGTGTGGCGTGGCCTTTCCCCCCCCCCCCCCTTTATTCTGTCCCTTGAAACTCCATTGACAGGGGCGACTGGCAAGGATCGACTCTCTCGCGGCAGACGCACAGACATGCAAACCCCATGATCAAGCGTAGGAAAAGGGGGGGAACAAGATTGGCAATGGAGATGAAAGGGGGCATAGCCGAAAGAGGAGCCTCAGCCCCCAAGATGGGCTTCGACATCGCCGTCCCCTCGGCCGACGAGGCCGCCGCGGCGTCCGACATCCACCTCCGGGCCATGGACGCCAACCTGCTCACCCAGGCCCAGTTCCCCGGCCCCGCCGCGCGGGAATTCTTCCGCGGCTGGCTGACGAGGAACACGTTCCAGCACGCCCGCGACGCCGACAAGGGCGTGCTCGTGGCCCGGGACCCGGCGAGCGGCCGCGTGGCCAGCTTCGTCAAGTGGCTCGTCCACGGCCCCGGCGGCGCCGAGGTCGCGGCCCGGGACCTCGAGGGCTGGTCCGACATCTGCGGCACCGCCGTGCTGCGCTCGTACGGAGAGCTCGCCGAGGCGGCCCGGAGGCAGGCCCTGGGGACGAGCCCCTATTACCGTAAGTCGCCGGCCACACGCTCCGCCGGTTTGAGCCGTGGCATAAGCCATGCCTGGGTCTCTCCAACATCAAAAAGCAAACAAACAGAGGCTCTCCCTGCCACAAAAGAAGTTTTGCTCAGCTGCTGACGCACCCTTTGTCTCCAGACGTCACCTTTCTCTGCACGGATCCGCAATGGGGAGGCCGCGGTGCAGCCACGGCCCTCCTCGGGCGCGTCCAGGAGCTGGCGGCGGCAGACGGCATGGCCATCATCCTCGAGTCCACCATGGAGGGCGTGCCCCTGTACCAGAAAATGGGCTTCCGCACCGAGCGCGAGCTCAACATGACGCTTCCGCCTGGCGCCTCAACCGAGCCCGCCCAGCCTTACGAAGAGCGCTGCATGGTCTGGACGCCACCCCACGCCCTGGGAGACTTTGGCTCAAAAAGACCGGCCCAGGCCTGACGGGCAGGGCAGCGCGAGGAAGCGCTCGGCTACTGCCGGCATTTGACAGCGGCAAGACGGCCGTCCTTTCGACCGCTATGAGAACACGATGGCGAGGCATGAGGGACATTGCAGGAATCAGGCTGTGATGAAACTCTGCACATATGCTTTCTGCAGCCGCACTCTATCTTCTTGTCATCTGTCGAGCCTGTGCGACCTGACGCCGATGCATCTGCAAGGTAAATTCAGCGCCCTCACCCACCGACATGCGTCTCTCACCTGTCCATGTGCCCTCGCGTGGCATTCCATGGCGTCCGATGCGGCAGAAGCTGCCTCCTTGATGGGGGAGGCGCCTGGAAGAAGGCTTCAAGGGATGGCCTATGCATGCTGTGCGAGCTATGTATGCACGTCTGTGTGTCCCGACACGTTCGACATATATGTAATACACCACCAGTAGACCCCATATATCTACATCCACAAGAGCCCGTGAGGTTAACCTGCGCCTATATACTAAATGACATGTGCCTGCCACCCCTTGGCCCATGCCGCCAACGGCTGCTGGCGGTACGTTGGAGCAAGGCAGGAGAGTCAGCGTCGGCCGCATTTCTCGGGCCCCATGGAACGGCATGCACGTCGGGCTACACGCTCATCAGACGATGCCGCCTGTCAGCCGGAGAGAGAAAGTACTTGGGGGGCGCCGACTGGTGTCCTGGACCAGGGCCGTTCTGGGCACATGTCCGAAAGGCCCCCTCTCTCAAGGGCGGAATGGGTTGGAGAACAAGGGGTCCAGGATCCATACCCATCGACAGTAGATGCCGTGGATAGGGCTCAAAACATCCAACGTGAGGCGGCAGGGGTCAGTCATGGCACTGGAGACGGGCCGGAGAAGGGTCGACAATGACGTCGTTTGAGGCGCAAAGTCATGGAGCCGGCGGAAAAATGGGGCCAGACAAGCCGAGACGGAGCCTCAGCAGCAAAGCCGACTGTGTGTCTGTACGCACGCAACGTATACGACGCCGGAACGCATTTGGTCCGTCGTCGTCTGCCTGGAGAGGCCAAGGCTCTGACGCAGTGCCGCCAATGTCTCTCTCCGTGAGCTCGTCCCTTCAGTAGACCTCTCCGGGCAGGTGGGAGTTGCCGCAGCATCAGTTTGTCATGGTCGAAGGTGCCAAGGGAGGACGGCCCGAGAGGGAGAGCACCGGACGAGTCGGAGGTCACCTAGGTATGTGCCATGGAATGGCAATGAGAGGGAAACACGAACGACGAGTCGGGTCGATACAATACCAGAGCCGGCCAAATGACTCGCCGTATCAACTACGTTGGAGCTTCTGCGGGCCCATGCAGTGAGCGAGACGAAAGGTGTGTGATTTGGTCCATGGCAGAAACTGCAGCTCTAGCTCGCTCCTCTCCAGCAGCACTAGGAAGGTAGGTGGTAGTTGCACAAAGTAGGTGAGAGAGTTGCTGTTCAACTCGCGTGCTGGACGACGAGACGTTTCGCACTCGTAGGGTCGCACCGTGTGCATCGCGGAGGCTTGAGGTCTTGGCGGGCCGAGCGTAAGGGTCGCGGGACGGGGAAAGAGGTTTGAGAGGACGTGGACGAGAACGAGGACGAGGACGAGGACGAGGCTGACGAGCGAGTGAGCATGAGCCACGGGGAGGAGGAGCAGAAGATGCGTGGTGTTGAGGAGCAAGTTTCCGAGATCGGAAAGTACAAAGTACCCGGTGTCTGCTATTAAAGAGCCTTATCAGCGCAGGCCGCCAAGGGAGGTATCGCGTACCCGGGGCAAGGTACCGGGCACGAGCAAGGGTACCGAGTGCTAACCCTGGGCCCGAGACGCCGTCAGGTATCTTTGTTGACCTTGTCTTGTCTATGCCTGAGCCGCTACCTTGGGCTGATGACCCTGTACACCATGCACACAGAAGGCCCTAGGGTTCTGCAGGTGAGCGAGGCTCCCTCCCCGTCTATCAGCGGCCTCTGGGTTGCCATTATGTATTTCTTTCTGCTGATCAGAGACAGGCCGCAGCGGAGATAAGGTGGTTGGTGGTGTCGTGGATGGCTCGCCGGGGACCCCTGGGGCCCAAGAGACGTCGTTGCACTGTGCTGACGAGGTCTGACTCTAGTTGTTTGCGTGCATGTGACGAAGGAGGGACGGTTACAGAAATAAAGTCGCCAAGGCCAAGGCCAAGGCATCTACATGTAGCATTCGCAGGCCGAAAGAGTGAAAGAATGAGCATGCCGATGCGACAACATGTACATGCACTCCGCAGAATTATTCTGTAATAAGCCGGCGGTGGTGGTTGCACGAGTATCCCACCAACTTGGAGCAACTCTCTCCCTCTCCCCTCCCCTCCCTCACTGTCAGCCACGAGCAGCAAGTGCATGTGTAGAGAGTAGCCTCCGATTTGGCGAGGGGCCGGCCGACGAATCAAGGCCGCCGTCGAGCAGCGATAAGGATGCAGAGGCAGGCCGGACCTTGCTGCATGTGCCTTGCACGCACAGCTTCAAACTAACAAAACTCATTTTCCCCTCGGAACTAGACTTTGTCCTAATTATCGCTGACTTTCATTACAGTATGCAACTTGCAGTAAACTCCAAGCAATAATACCCGGCGACTTGGGGCTTCATACAGTACAAACCTGCCTCATACTGTACGGGTTATCTCGAGCCAAGCACGTGCATGTTTGTGTTAGTCATAGGCTGCCTGAGGGCCGAGTATTCAGTACGTCAGTAGAGTTGGACAATTCAAACAAAGACACACGGGACAGCCATAAACCCATCTACGTGCAGATACCCGGCCGCGCCATGCACGCACCTCCGCACTGTATCGCTCGTTTCAAGCTCGTCCTCGAACCCCTTCCGCTGGCCAGCGAGGGTCATCCCGGACCGTCGCCCACGCTCCATTCGTCTGCCACTTGGCCGCGCTTTTTAGGACGGCCCTCGAGAGGCGAAGAAAGACGAAGCAAAAGGAGGGGAAAGACAGGGGGGCCGGGCCCAGAGACGATTGAAACTGACAAGCACCCCATTTGCTATCCGCTCTCCTTTACTCCTTCCCACGACTCCTCTCGTCAGCCGCCGCCTCGAAGATAATAAGACACATGCGCGCCCACACCGCATCCCTACCGTCACTCTCCTGACCATCGTCGCCCATCCCCTGTCTGTTTTCAAGCAAGACTTCTTCGCCGCCTGGTCGGACCAAAACACCGCCGGCTCAATGACGCCGATAACCCACGGCTATCTCATCCTCGCCGCCCTCGTCACCTGAATCTTACCTCGACGGCCAGCTATCCTCCAAGCCCAAGGCATCTCTTCGTTCATCGCCGCCCGCCTCCGTCTCCACAGGCCGCGACGCCGTCCCTGTCTTCGTCCACCCCCCATTGGCCGCGGCCCGTCCGTCCGCCCAACACCATCTAGGCACCATCCATGACCTCTCAGCCGGCCAATCAATCAGCCAACCACCGGCGGGCGATCTGCCTTATCGAGGCTCCTGCCTGTCCGATCTCCCACGGCCGTCTCTTCCTTTACCCCCCTCTGCAGCCACTGATTCCGTCAGCTAGTCTGCCACCTCTTGGTTGGAGCGGTTTCAGCCTGTCTGTACTCACGCAGCCTGTCGCCTGTTGCTCCCCAGTCGCAGGCAATTGCGACTGCTACTGCCGTGTCCAAAGGGGGTTGGGTTTCATCAAAGGCTAACGTCCCCCGGCCCGCCAGGGCCATCTGCGGTCCTGAGCGTTCTGGCACAACCAGCTTCAGAGCTACTGCCGCCCTTTCGAGATAACGCGCTGAGCATCTCACCTGTAGCGCCGTACATCTACAAACCCCATATTTATGTTCTCATCCTTCCTTGCCTCGCTTCGTCTCGTCTGATGGCTCCGAGCCCTTCTGTCCAGCGCACGGCACCCATAGCCATCGCGCCCAAACCCTCGCGAACAGGGCCAGCGCCGCATCGTCAACCCGGCGTGCCGGCCGGACTCGAGGCCGATCTGCAGACCGGCGTCACCCCGGAGCCGAAGTCCTTCCCCGGGTCCCCCGTCTCTGCCTGCCGGCCCCATCGCTTCCTCGGTACTGTTTGTCCACCCATGCCCGGTGACGACGACGACGGCTGCGTGCCCTGTCAGCTTAACGGCGCCGACTGCTGCATATCCGCGAGTCCTCGGCCTCGCAAGCGGAAGCTCAACGGTAACTCTTCTGTCCACGAGGCGGGCTCGAGCAAGCGAAGGTCAGCTATTCCCACTTCCCATTTTCTTCCTGTGCCTCGCACCCGCTCTCGGCCTCGTCCGGGACGCGAAGCTGTCGATGCACGAAGGCGAGCTCGCATTTGGCGCCTTGAGGCGTGACTTGAAACTGGTTTTTCAAAGCCCGAGGCATGAGGACTGACCTGTGTCGAACCGTCCCTCAGTTCTCCGGGCATGCCCGCGCGACGACTGCAGCACCACTCGAACCTCTCCAGTCCCGCCGGCAGCAGTTCCTTCCTTGAGGAGATGGCAAATGTCGGCGGTCCAACCCTGCTCAAGAGGACGTTGGGCCTTCAAAACGACCGATACAGCCAATACATTGGCCCCACGACCGATTTCGAGCCGTCCCTCATCAACCTCTCCACCTTTGACCCCCAGGACGAAAGCCTCCTGTCCAGGGGCACTCTCCGCAAAGTCAGTGACGACGAGACGTTTCTCATGCTGCCGGACCATGCAACGCCGGGATTCGAGCACATGATCGAGGATGTCGACGCCATAGAGGCCGTTGTCGCGCCACACGGACGCAAGCTCATTGATATTTACTTTGAGGTGGTGCACCCGGCGTTTCCCATCGTCCAGAAGCACGTCTTCCTCGAAAAGCACGACCGCTCACACAGGGAGTTCTCGCCGCCGATCCTTGCCGCCGTCTACATCCTGGCCATCAACTGGTGGGAGCAATGCGAGACGCTGTCCCGGCTGCCCCGTCCCGACGTGCGGGAGCTGGAGAGGCTAGTCCGAAGCACGCTGCAAGACGCTATGAATAGGCCCAAGCTATCCACTATTCAGGCAGGCCTGCTCCTGTCCCAACGTCCCGAAGGCGACCAGTGGGCTCCCACCGCCCAGTTAGTCGCCGTCGGCCAGGAGCTCGGGCTGCACCTGGACTGCTCCGGCTGGAAGATTCCCCCGTGGGAAAAGGGCCTGAGGCGGAGGCTCGCCTGGGCGCTGTACATGCAAGACAAGTGGGGGGCTCTGGTGCATGGGCGGCCATCGCACATCTTCTCGTCCAACTGGGCCGTTCGGGCGCTCTCGGCCAACGACTTTCCCGACGTCGAATGGGACGAGAACAACCCGGACGACCGACAGGACATTGAGCAGGGCCGGCAGCTCTTCACGCGCGCGGTGCAGCTGTCCGAGATCCTGGCCGAGATCCTCGATACCTTTTACACCCTCGAGTCAACCAACACCATCTCGCACGCGGGCTCGCAGGCAACGCACTTGGTTCTTTCCATGGCGAAGCCGGTCCAGTTGAAGCTCAAGGAGTGGTATGGCGGGCTGCCGGCTTCCCTTCGGCTAGAGTCGTACTCGACGAGCAGCCCTCCGGCGACACAGGCAAGCCCCAGCAGGTGGTCGAGCATTGGCTATCTCCATCTCGCCTATTTTGCCACCGAGATCACCCTCCACCGGCGCATCATTCGCGCGCTCACGTCGAACCCGTCTTCAGTGGATCCGTATATTCAGCACATCTGCCGCAGCGCCGCCAAGGCCCGCCTCATCTCCGCCATGGATTTTGTCAACCGCCTGACGCCGGGCCACTTGCGGTCGTTCTGGTACTTTGCCTCCAAGGCTAACTTCGCCCTGATCGGGACGTTTGGGTCCCTGCTGTGGGCGACGTCTCCCGGGCGAGAGGAGGCCGACTGGTATCGGCGGCGGCTCGCTGAGTATCGCTGGACGCTCTCGGTCAGCTCCAAGCCGGGCGGCGGCAAAAGCTTTACAGAATTCGCAATGACCATGCTGGACATTTCGACTGGGCTTCTAAAGCAGCTGCCGGAGAAGCCGTCTATAAGCCGTAGTGTCAGCCAGGTGGACATGGCGGCTCCTCCTGTTCCATCTCCGCTGCACGCATCTTTTCCCGGGTCGTTTAGCGGTGGGGGCACCGGAAGAAGTATGTTGGACCGGTTTGGCATCATGGCCAGTTCCGATTTCAGCGGCGCGCAGAGCCCTGTGAGCGCCGAGTACACCAGCGATGACGAAGTTGACGACAGATATGCGACGCGGGCGTGATGGTTTGCTAGATTCGACGTTTACGAACAGAAAGGGGACAGCCCTCTTCGTCTAAGCCGAAGCTGCTCCCAATCACTATCCACGGGCAAAATGTAAGACTTGCAGATATCCACTCATTCTGTTGGATTTTCCAGAGGTATGCTTTCATTTTGGCCAAGCAGGGAGGAGCATGGGCCATGAAGGTACGTCAGCAAGAGACAAGGGATCGTAGCAGTCGACGGCCTGGCACGAGGAAGCATCGTGAGCGATGTGGCGTTATTGCAGTGATGCCAAAGTGGATGCCGCCATTGCTATCTTGCTATGGAGACTCCATTTCCTTTTTGGGCCACGGCCCCGATTGCTATTGGGCACCTGCAGAGCCTCTCGGTTCGGCAATTGAATTGCGAGGCCGAGGGCTCGGTATCCATGATATTCGAAAAGGGGAACGGCACCAGGACGCCTGGGAAAGAAGAGTGGATGAAGACAAGGTGTGTCTAACGGAAGGGTAGACTTCCCTTAGGGGACGCCTGGATGTAGGAGCACTTGGTCGAGCATAAGAACGCCAGACTACCACCACGTTTCTATACCAGCCCGCATTGCCTTTGAACCCACTTTGTCCTTATGGGCTGGAAAGCGCTCGCCGACCCCTGAAGAGCGTGCTGCAGCGTCGTTGCTCCTGAAAATCAAAGCGCGGATAAACGCCGCATACGCTCGGTGCCCTGCCATGGTGCAGAAGAAGTAGCTAGGCTGATGACTATGGCCCGTCTTCCTCAATTATATTGACGCCGTCGGTGTGCCGGAGCACGGGGTAGAGATGGATGGCGGACACGGACACGGACAGAATTTCGGAGTAGCAAGCCCCGCATCGCCGCAAATAGGGCCCCACCTGGGCCGGCCGCTTGCTCTAGGCTGTTCGCAGCCCGTGCAGTGAGCCCCTCCCTCCCACTTCGCCCCCTCCGCGCCAGGATGAAACGAAACGAAACAGCATCGCCTCATTTATCTGCAGGTCATCGATCATCAGCTCAATTAGATTCCATCTCTGTTTTCTCCCGGGCACGTCTGCCCATCAATAAATCCTTGCAGTAGTCAGTCGCGCCGCGCGACGCATGCCTCTCCATTCATCCTCATGCCGGCCAAGGACACAAGAAGCGAGGCGGCGGCCTCGGCCGAGGGTTTCACCCCGGAGAGGTTCGAGAAGGAGCTAAAGGAGCTTGCCACAAAGGCCCGGAACGACACCTGGACCAGACGCGCCGCTCGGCAATTGTCCGCCTACGCCAAGGCAGCCTTCCTGCTCGCCCTTCTCGCCGTCTACTCCAACGTCTCGCCTCTGGCCCTGTCGCCCGTCTACGGATCCATCCCCGCCACGATATGGCACTCCAAGCTCCTCATGACGAGCTGCTTCGTCGGCTGGGCTGGCAACGTGGCCCTGCGCCAGTTCCTGCCCGTCAGGACGGCCCTCTTCCTCCCGCTCGTCGCCCTGTACATTCCCGCCGTCCAGTGGTTTTTGCTCGGCTACAGCAGCCTGCTCGGTCCCAGGTGGGGACCCGTCGTGACCGAGGCCGTCACCTTGTTTCCCCTGGCCGTCCTCACCGCCGCCGTTGTGGCCGACCATCTCGAGACGACGCGCCTCAAGATGTTGCCGGCCTTTGTCGCCGACGCCGCGCCGGGCCTCGGATCCTGGGCCTGGCTCAAGTTTGTCGAGCAGTTTGCCGCAAACCACCTGCGGGCCAACATGGGCCGGGCCGTCCTCTACACCCGGCTCGGCTTGGAGCTGGCCCTCGGCGTCGTGTACGCCGTATTTGTCCCCTCGAAGCTCCTCGCCTACGCCGTGCCCCCGCTCCTCCACGCCCTTCTTTTCAACACCCACGTCCCCTCCCCCGCGGCAACCTCGTCTCTCGTCAGCTCCATGATGACGGATGGCTGGCTGCTGCTGGACCGCCGCGAGTCGGTGACGGGCTACGTTTCCGTGCTGCAGAGCATGCAGGACGGCTTTCGGGTCATGCGGTGCGACCACAGCCTCTTGGGCGGAGACTGGATCGACAAGCGCCAGAGCAAACTGCCCGAGCCAATCTACGGAGTCTTCGTCATGCTTGAGGCTGTGCGCCTGGCCGAGACGGAAACCCCCGTGCCGGACAAGGACGCTCACGCCTTGGTTGTGTAAGTCTGCCATCTACCCTCGCACCTTGCCCTGTGCGAGAAACAGGAGCGGAAGAGTCTGAACGAGACCCTTCGGCTAACACGGGGCTTCTCCCAGAGGTCTCGGGGTGGGAACTACGCCCTCGGCTCTCGTCACCCACGGCATCAACACGACTGTCGTGGAGATTGACCCGGCCGTCTACGACTACGCCGCAAAGTACTTTGATCTCAAAGAGAACAACCCTCCTGTGTTGGAAGACGCCGTTGGCTACACCTCGGCGCTGACAGCTACCGCGCCCGAGACCTTCGACTACATTGTCCATGACGTCTTCACTGGCGGCGCGGAGCCAGTGGATCTGTTTACCCTTGAGTTTCTGCAAGGGCTTGCGACGCTGCTCAAGCCAAACGGAGTTGTTGCCATTGTGAGTACCATATCCACCTTTTCTCAATCGGCACGCAGCCCCCTTGGCTCTAACGGCTTCGCCCTTCTTTGTCCAAGAACTATGCTGGTGACCTTGCCCTGCCGGCGCCCGGGATTGTGTTCCGCACCATCAAGCACGTCTTCCCGACATGCCGCATTTTCCGCGAGGTTCCACGAGACGACGTGGCCCTCAAGGAAGTGGGCGTCGACTTCGCCAACATGGTCATCTTCTGCACCAAGACCAGCAGCCCGCTCACTTTTAGGATGCCCACGCAAGCAGATCATCTCCAGAGCGCAATCAGGCAAGAGTTTTTGCGGCTTCAACACGAGATCCCCCAAACAGAGCTTCTGTCTGGGGACGATGCTAGTATCCTGCGCAAGAACGACACCGGCGCGCTGGTCGCGTGGCACGAGCAGAGCGCCCTGGGCCACTGGGCCATCATGAGAACCGTCCTGCCTGCCTGGGTGTGGGAGCGGTGGTGAACCAGCTACACGGAGTCTCGAAAACCTTGCTTCTCTTGGCCAAATCAAGAAGCAAACAAGGGACAGGTTTCCATGCATTTGATGATGTATAAAATTTGCCGTCATGCGCCCTTTTTTTTAAGAAGAAGAGGAGAGTGTATGAGGACGTGGCTCATGAACATTCGTCATTTCTTCTTCATATACCTAGGGTGGGATTTCAAGCAAGGGGTATTTGTACCTCTACTTTCTTGTAGCCGCGATGCTATTCTCTCTGTTGTCCTTGGCAAAGCCGTCGCAGAACGCCGAGGCATACTGAGGAAGCTCGACCCTGTTGTGAGGGCTCGGGATCGGCTCTCGTCGGCGGCTGGCTGGTGTTGCGCCAGCGGCCCGGCACGACGCTATTCATGACGAGCTCCATGGCGTAGAGCCTCTCCTCTTCCGACTCCACCAGGACGCGTGGCCGAAGAGCACGGCCGAACGGTAGTTGCAGCTGTAGCTGTAGTTGAAGGGCGACAGGCGAGGACCAGGCCGTCGACGTGTGAGGCGGCAACACAGACGGGCATGCCGGCAAAGCGGGAGGCGTTGAACATGCGGGCTGAGACGCAGCCGTGAAGGTAGAAGTCCAGCGGGCCGCCGAGGGGGGCGCTGGGGCGGTCGAAGGAGTCCATGTGGTTGATCATGGGCAGGATGACGGGGAAGGGGGAGCCGGGGGTGGTTGTCGAAGAAGACATGAAGGATCTAAGAGGTGTTGACGAGGCTGTGAATATTTTCGAGCGCGTATATGCCTGGACGGGATGGTCAGCGACTCAGTCGACGGTTGGTGGTAGTGGGCGAGGATGAGAATTGAGGGAGCGGACCTCGTTCGCCGTGACGCTTGAGATTAACCGTGTCCTTGGGATGCTCGAGCTCGTATCGACCCATTCTCGTCTGCCTGTGAGGATTGGCGATGGCGTCTTGGAGTCTTGGATTCGTGAGGCAATGGGGGCTTGCTGTACCACTCGATGAACATGAGGGATTGGTGGGCCAGTTTGTCTCCTTTGGCTTGCCTCACATTAATACTTGTCCTTTGTGACACCTGCTGTGATTCCTGAGCGAAGTCGGCTTTGTTACGACTTACAACCCTAGGGGGTTTAAGGTGTGGAAGATCGACATTCTAGTGGCGCACGGGCACGTTTGTTCGGAGGATGACAGATATTTCGATGACAGCACAAACAAAGAGTCTTGGATAAGTCACGGTTATAAAAGGTATCTATATGCCGAGCAGAGGAGACTCGTTGTGTCGGTGGGCCGGGCGTGTGTCCCTTGGCTTTCCGAGAATGGCCGGCAAAACAGTGGAGGTTATCCGCGAGTCTAGGGTAGGGGCTTTTCTCGATTAGTCATGCCATGGCCCTCCTAGGCAGCCGCCTCACAAGGCATCTGCGACGACGGCCGGGCGATCGAGCGCACGCACGGATGGCAAGCCAGCCCAACTATTTGGAAAACTCTCTTCCGACTCTAAAACGCCCACGTGCCGGCAGGCCCCTGCTTCAGCATGCAAACTTCCCGGAGCGACACGGGCTCCAGCGGCGCTGTGTTCCTGACTCGGCCTCATCCTGGCGTTTCGAGTCGTCGTTGGTTGTCGTCTTGACCGGGCCTTCTCCCGTCGCAGACGCAGTACGGGTGGTGACATTAGTCCTTGCATCTCTTTGACAGAGGGAGAACCGGACTCACAACTCGCCCACGCACATGGCTTCGCTGCCGTTGCCCGAGTCTTTGAGCGACTCTCAACGCTATAGCGAGGACAAAAACGGGGTCCACACCCCCTACCCACCAACATCGTCTCCGGGCTAGGCTAACAGCCGTCACAGGTTCGGGTGGCCGTTTGTCCCTACGCTCGAGGTTTCATGCGAGACACCCGTGCCGCAGACTGCCCAATCATGCCACTGGCTGCGCTGGGACCGCGATGACAGCTCGGACGGCCTGCTGTTTGAGGCCCGCTTCTCCCTCGGCCTCTTTGTCAGTCGGACGCAGCCAAATGGATCCCTCTTGACAGACAAAGGGGAAATCTGTCCGATTCCTGGGCCTTGATCGCCATTGCCCGTCGCAAAACGCTCCAGGTCCTGCTTTCCAGCCCCAACTGGGTGGGAGGCTGGCTGGCTATCCACATACGCCTTCTCGCACTCCCCCAACGCCACCCGCCCAACCTTCTTCTTTTCCCAATCCACGCCGAATCGCTGTTGCAGGGCAGCACTCATCAAGCCTCATGGCGTCTTGACGGACCCCGTCATCATGGCACGTTTGCTTGCTGACGCCCTTCTTTGCCTTTCATCCCGTCTTATACCTCATTCCTAACTGGCCCATTGATTGGGCTTCTTTCTCTTCTCCCCGGGGCAGCAGCCTCTTGTCGTCGTCCGCCGTCCGGCATACATCACCATGGCGGAAGCGGGCAACGACCAGGCCCTGGCCACGACCTTTGCCTTGTAAGTAATGTGAAGCTATTCGGCGGGCGAGGATGCTAACGTGTTGAATTTAGTGGCACCGTTGCCATTGCAGCGGTCGCGGCGGCCTCGTTGCACCTGAGAGGCGGCGCCTCGTCGCTCTTTCGAGACGCGCTGAGGCTGGTCCTCGTTGGTTACCTTACGACTTCTTTTCTCTGGGCACTGATAGGCTTCATCGCTACCTTTGTCCAAATGTCGGCTGTTCCGGGATGCCAAGCCGCCGTCGCCTTTGCCGCCATCTTCGATCAGCTCGCGCGCATTCTATTGGAGGAATTCCTCTTCTGGGCCATGAAGTGCGAGATTCAGGCCTCTGTCAGAGTACTGCTGCCTCAAGGAATCTTCCTCCTGCGATTCATTCTGGGCGGGATATTCGTTGGCTTTCAGAGACCACAGTACAAACCTGTCTGTGTCGGCACAACCATTGTCACGCCAATCGCAGTCGTGCTTCTCGTCACTGAGGCTGCAATCGTCGTGATGCTCTTGATACGCGCCTCTTCGGTTGGAATCTTCAGAGACATGCAGGAGAAGACCCCGGCATGGCCTCGGAGCAGATCACTGCTGTTCATCACGCTGGCGCTGGGTTTGTGGATTGCCGTGAGTAGAACCAAGATCCGTCCTTCATGCAGAGCTCCTTCTGACATGACGCTTCAGCTGAGCATCCCCATGATCTTGGGCATGGAGTCCTTCGACCTGGTCGTCCGGACTGTGCTTCCCGCCATTGGCTCACTCGTAGCGATCGGTATGTGTTGTCCTTGACGCCGCATTGCGGGTTCCTTTTACTTACGGAATCTCCTAGTTCTTGTCGCAGTCTTCAGGAACACCCTAAAAAGCTCACTTATAAACACATCGCAGAGGCCTCAGATGACCGAAGGCCCCGCCAGTGACTTGCCTCCCGCCAATGGAGGCTCAGTAACTCGCAACCTACCCAACCGAGATGCCTCTCCTTCTTATACTTCGAACCCATTCACAGCCCCCCCTCGGGATGCACCGTCGTCGAGCGACTCGGAGCGTCCGTTCGCCTCTCGAGACGGGACAACTGGCTTACCCATCATCAGCCGACCGAGCCCCGGACAAGCAGATGCAGGGGTCGGGGGCGTGCCGGTGACTGGCCAGCTGTTTCCCCCCATCAAGGCCCAGGCAGCACCGGCGGCGGCCAAGAGCTTCAACGAGCGACCGACCAAGAAGGCCGTCCTGAAAGGAGGCAAAGTCACGATTTCTTACCCCGTGCCTAATGACGACGAACCAGAGCCCCTGGGAAGAGTCCCCACCGTTGACTTAGCCACCGCAGCCAAGGATCAGAAGGAACGGAGGGATAACACTTTTCCTCAGCCTTCGTCATCGGACTTGGTTGGTTCGCCTAAGGCCTTGTCACCAAGGGAAATACGAAATCAGCCCCAAAACCTCAAGCGCAAGGAGGTTGGGATGTCCATTGATTCCATGGTCGACGATGCCAGGCAGTCGCCACAGCAGACCGAGGAGCCCCTGGCAAAGGCAGAAACATCTTCTGCTCAGATATCCCCCGCAGCAGACAACGTGCGGCGACGATCACCCATCAGGCAAGCACCTCAGGTCCCTGTTCCGAGCTTTCCGTCAGTTCCAACGCAGAAGAGTGATGCGGCTCCCGACGTCGGTACCTCAACTACGTTGACTGCCCCAGCGGAGCCTGAATCACCTCAGAAGCTTGGCCCACGGCCACAAATGGCTGGGGATGAACCCAGGGGGCGAACACTGTCTACCACGGCTTCACTCCGGCGGTCTCGATCGGGGGCTCCGACATTCACTGACCCGACCCCGCCTCCTGAGATACCAGGAAAATTCCCTACCCCGACAGAATCGATGGAAGTCTTGGTTCTTCCAGTCCCCCCTCTAGGACCAAGAGAAAGCCCCGAGCCGTCAAACAAGAACTCTGCTGTTCTTGATAATTCACGAGGAACATTGGCGAATCTCCCGCGCAACGGTTCTGTCAGAGCTGATATTCGCCCATCCCGGCAGAGGCCAGCGTCTCCTCCGAGGGAGGAACAGCCCGAGATCGCCAAGACGCCCGTACAGCTGCGACAAATGAACGGAATACCAAATAACCCCAGGGCACGAATCCAAAAACCTGCGCCTAAAGACCAGGTCGCCCCGCAGGAAACAGTCGAGCTCAGCAAAGGCCCTAAGAAGGAAGATTCCAGTGCCATGCGGGGTATCATGGATCAAGCCCTGAAAAGTATTGCAGAGGAACCTCCTCGAGTCCGGGCACAGGATAGGGAATCTGTCGTCAATCGGCCGAGGCCGGTTCCCCGAAAGCCTGCCGTTGGACACACGTCTCCGTCCAGGGGGGTCTCCAGGCCCCTTCCAAACATCAGCAACCGAATATCCGAATCCATCGAAGCCGAGGCGTCTACTGCATCAGAAAGTACAGTGGCGTTGCTCCCTTCCAAGAATCCTGGAAACGCCACTTTTGGCGCAGGGGTGCAAGATTCTTCTCCAGCTGCACCCAAAGATGAGCGCGGCCTGAAGCAGATATCGCCGTCTGTTTCTGACATGTCCGCTGCGGCGCTGCCGCCTTTGCCTGCACAGGGAGCCGATCTCACCAAGCCATCTCGTCCAAAGGAGGCTTCTGCCACCACCCACACTCCAGAGGCTCCCGCGCGCGACCCTCGTCCACACCACTCAACAGGCAAGTTCTTGTCAAAGTTCAGCCTGGATACGACATTCAGCGCCTTTGATGAGCAGCAGAACGGGGTTTTTGAACCGTCGCAAGCCGCCTCTCAATCGCACCGATCACCTCAAGGAGGCGAGAGAAACAAGAAAAGACTGTCTTCACCCGTGATTCCAGCCGACGATCGGCAAGGCTCTTTGGCCTCGCAAAACTGGGATGCCAACGAGGGCTCAAGGCGCGTTCACTTTCCAGAACCTGTGACGAAACCTCAGGCTGTTCAAGTCGCATCATCCACCGCAACGCCTGAATCGCGAATGTGGCTGGAGCCCAATGATAGGCGCCATATGGTAGAGAGCGCCTTGTTGACAGATGACGACGACGAAGGCAAAGAGACCATGACCGTGATGCTCGACGTGCCAGTTGAGCAAGCTAAACCTCACAAGCAGGATCTGGCTGGCAGCGTGCCGGATCGCGGCTCTTGGCATCGCCGAGTGGGCGATAAATGCCCGACATTCTCGGACAGGAAGAGGATGACAAGGACGCGACTTGTACCTCGGCCACCGCCGCTGCCCCTTGACAAGCCTACAAAGACGAGGAAAGCCGCCACAGCTGAGCTTCCTCCCTTGGAGACACCCAAACAGGCTCTGGAGAAGATTCAGGAGCAGCTTAATAGGCTCGGCGAACTTGTCGAGCCCCCGGCAACCGAGGAGGGTCAGCAGCAGCCGGAGCCGGAGCAGCCTCAAGAAAATCTCCGACGAGGAACGAGTCTCCTGGCCGACCTCGAGATGGAGATGGGCATGCAGGAGGATCACTGGCAGGAGATGCGTCGCGACTATTCTCGAGTTTCCATGTCGACCCTAGCATCTTCCCCTAACACGGAACCTCCATCTGCAAAATTGGAGCGCATGCTCTCGGCAGCTGCTGGCGCCGACTCTGCAGGCCTCGAAGCACCGATTGGCCTGGATGTATCGACCCTGAATCTTGGTAACTTGAGCAAACCTTTCTCCTCGCCCTCCGACCTCGAGAAATGGGCACTCGGTGGCGATAAGAACTTGGGCTCTATTCAAGCTCCCCAAATTGACTCGGCGAGGCCGCCAGTATCGACATCGCTCACCTCGTCACCAGGAATTCGTCACGTCACCAGCTCCGACTTCAGCGAGCGCAGTACCGATGCCGCGATCCAGTCATTGGAGCTGACCCCATCTCCGTCTCGAGGGGATCTGCAAAGGCCGGTGACGAGAAAGGCATCGGAACTGCTTGGAATCGAAAGCCCAATGCTCCACAGCACTTCCTCGACCCCGAAAGAAACTCATCCGGCTGAACGACCGCGCACAATGAGACCCCCGCGACGGAGCAAGCGGATGTCGTCGTTGCCCGACATCTTGGAGGACCCAGTGCCCATGGTAGGCAAACGAGGCACCCTTGGACTCTTCCAATTCCCCTGGGGCGAGAAGTCAGACTCTGCTTCCGTTCCTCTCTCGAGCCAGATGCAAGCTGCCATGAACATGAGTATGGGCATGGGTATGCCTGTCAATATGGCACCCGGTATGCCGGTTTTTCCAACTATGGACGCACAGGTTCGCACGTTGGACTCGCAAGACTACCCCTCATCGTTCTTTGACGACTACGACGACGACGAGGCCGCAGGCGATGAATATGGCGTCAGCAGCGAGGATGATGAATATGGCGAAGACGACGATGAAGATGAAGACGACGACGACGATTCTTTCGACGAAGCGACGCTCTGGGAAATCGCGAATCTCCTCAAATCCGACAAGGTCCCGTCCCGGGGTAGCCTCTTCCCCGAACAGGAAAGGGGGGGCCGACAAGAGCCCTCATCGGGCCCTAGTCGACACCACGCCAGCGTTTCAGCAATCGAGTCTCGGGACAGCGAGCCGCCAGTTGGGTCATCCCGCGTCCCTTCCAATGGAAGGTCGTCCTCGCGAAACCAGTCCATGCAAACCCACTTGTGGGGCGGCAAGTCCAGCCACGCCTCGACGATGCGTTCAATAGGGTTGCCTCAACCCGACAAGACCTGGGAGACGTATCTGACTTGTCCTGCTGGAACTGTTCGTGCTCCTATCCGGGTATTACGACCGGCCACTCTCACTAGCAACACACTCTGGCCGGCAGATTCGGGCGAGCCCATGTCGACGCCTACTCAGCCTGCTATGGGCTTGTGGCAGTCAACCGTAATAATGTCGAGCTCAAGAGTTGCCGGACCTGTCGATGCAGTCGACCTGAAACAACAAGAGACTGTTACCGAAATTCTTCCGTTCTTTCTTGACGCCACTCTACGCTGGTCGCAGCCGAAGTTCCCCGAGCCCGCCAGTGATGACTTGGCTCAACCAGACCAGGCTATGGGAGAGTTGCATCACGCCCCCGAAAACGCACCTGTCCATGTTACGCCTCAAGAAGCCAGCCAAGCCCTGGTTGAAAGCGAACTGCTTCAAGCACCAGGTCCATCATATGCAGTCGGCGCAGGTGGAGGTGCAGTGACGGAGACGGGTAGCGGTGAAACTGTTGCACTGTGGGTGCCTCCTGTGGCCGCCAAGGCTGAGGAGTCAAGGGGGTTGTTCCAGATGCGTCATGTCTGCGACAAGAAGGGGGAGATGTCGACGGAGCCCGCTGCTTTGGAAATGCGACCCAATCCAAGGACGAGGCCTCAGACTTTGGAAAAACTGGAGTCGACAGGCCTCTGGTCCCTTCCACCGAAACACTCTTTCGCCCACGATTGGATTTCGCTGTCGTCCATGAGACCGAGAACCCCGGAGGCCATGTCCTCGGCCTGGAGCAGCCGGTCGCCCTTCACCGACGCCTCGTCTACCCACTCGAGCATCACCAGGCTGTCTACGGCCAGTGGGAGCCTTTTTACAGGCTATCTCGAGGAAACGGCTTCGTGCTCTTCGAGCCAGAGCGTGCATGGTGATGAGGCGGATATGCAAGAGCAGGTGTGGCCGACTCGACCTGCCCAGCCGGCCTCGCAGGCTGAGTGGGCAGCAGCTCTCGCGGAGGCTCTCGCGGCCAGCAGCTCCGGCTCTGTGGTGTCTGTATCTGCTCCGTCGGAAGAGGTTGCTGCGGCGAGCGAATCTGTGTCGCCCGGCGGGGGCTTTGACACTTCGACGATGCATCCCGTCTTCCTGACGTCTGATTTCGACACCAGCGTGGGCGATATCCACCCCGCTGCCCTGGGCTATTAAAACAGCGCCCGGCGAAGTAGACTCGACCGATCGTGACATCTTGAAGAGATGCCTTGGCTGATCATTTCATGTTATCGTTTTTGCATTGCGTTGCTCCGCTTTGTAGTTTGGGCGCAGGAAGAGGTGGCGAGTGAGGGTATAAATGGGGCTAATGTCGAGGGCGAGGATGGGACGCTTGGCGTTATGGGTTGGCTTGGAGATACCCTTTTTAGCTGTATGCAAATTGGAAGAGAGAAGTAGCTGGCCGGGTTTCTTCTTGTGCGACTGATTTACGTGCCGCCCATGGGGCTGTGGGATATTGAGTCGCGGAACAATTTACGACAGCTGGTTCAGTAGCCACGCTCGCCTGGTTTGTGCGACTGTATGTTGTTGAGAATGTCACTGAGAGAGCGTTGCGAGTAAGTCCATGTGTGTAAGTAATAGGTGATCATGGCCCCTTGGGCTCTATCCATGCAATCATCAAATACTCGACAACAACGGATAAGGAGCACACATACTCGACGAGAGAAAAAAAGGGAACCAGAACGCCACGATGCGTCCATGAGAACAGACATCGAATGCCCCCTTTTCCCTCCCTTTCTTCGTCTTCCTCCTCCACCACACCCGTGTGCCCTGTATCCCACGCATTCTATCCCGCCTCCCCCCATCAACCGCTCCCTGTCCTGACCCTTTGCAGGATTTCGTGGTTGGCCTTCGTATGCTCTCTTTGCGTCTTCCCGTCACTCGGGTGAATTTTGAATGGAGTCGTTGAACGTGCCGCTCATTCTCGTGCCTTTTGTCATGCCTCGTCCGGGACGAGCATTGCCAAGGTGCATTAAAAGTCAATCACCGCCCGGTCTTTAGTTCCGAACCCGTCATTCCCCTCCATGGACGTGTCGAAGGGTGCTTCTGTAGAGAATGCCCCGCACAAAGGGAACCGCAAGTAAAATAAGGAAATCGCAATTATTATCACGGCTCGTCACATCGCCGCCAAAGCATCGCCATCAGCAGTCGCCCCGTGGTGACTCGTCCATTCGCCGGCCCTCGAGTGGTCAAAAAGCTGGACGTCGCCTGGGCTCCCCGCATGAAGTAGGCGAGGCAGGCTGGTCATGCCGTGCAAGGGCAGACCTGTGTCGTCAAACGGGGTTGGTGACAGTCGGCTTGGCTTCGGCAGCTGGACAAAGATGAATAGAGCGAGTCCATCTGGTACAGATGGGACACAGCGAGGATCTGGCGTGCAGGACTGTTTCCCGGACGCAAGCCGTCGTCCTTCTCCCAATGCCGACCTTCCAGCCGAGCCAAAAGTCTGAATCGGGAATTTCTCCCGTAAGTATCCCGTACGCATCCGAGATGAGCCGAGGCCTGGGACCGTCGCTATGCAAAGGAAAAAGCAAACAGAAAAAGGAAAGCAAATGTTCGCAAGAGATTAGTTGTTGTATACAAGACCACATGCTGCCCACTTCGGCAGGGCTCGTCGAGGTGCTGCAGAAAGGCCAGGTACGGGGAACCGGAAACCCTGGCCGGACATGGCTAGCCGACCGTCATCAGCGGCATCTGTGGGCTCATTGGCGCTGAAGGGGACTTTTCCGGCGTTGGGGTGCTCTCCATCATGGAGTTGGTGCCGCGGCTCTTGGTCGCTCGTCGCAGAGGACTCGAGCCTGGATCATCGAATACTCGCGTAAACGCGGGGCTGGATTCAAGTCGGCGCTCGCGACGCGGTGTTGTCGCAGGGCTTTGCGTTATCTGGTCGACCCTGCGGATCGCGTCCGACAGGACATCGCGCAATTCTCCGGCTCTCTTGACCAAAGCCTTCAGACTGTTGGTGTCAAACTGCACTCTGCCATTGCTACCCTCCTGCGGCCGGGAGTCGCGCGGCGGCTCGGTGGAAGAGCGGTGATGTTGGCGCATCGACTCCATGACCGATCGCACCACTCCGCTCACGTCATTGGGCGGGTTTGATTGATAGTCTGGCGTCCGGGGCGGCTTCACGCGGCTCGACTGTGCACCATTCGGCTCCACCAGTGGCCAATTGCCACCAAAAATGTCGTCTTCTGGGGAAAACACGGACCGTCGCCTCGGGGACTGACGCTCTCGCACCACTGCGGTTTTCCGCATGGCCGGCTCTGGGCTGTCGAATGCAGCGTCGAACTGGTCCGATGTCGCAGCGTCATGCCTATCCTCGAGCGGCAGGCCCTTGACGTCGCGAGAGCTGGGGCCAGTGGGTGCCGAGGATTGGTGGTCTTCCTTCTCATCGTCTTCGTCGGGCGAGGCGAGGGCAATGATTCCTTCTGCCTCTCTCCACAACCCTGTTTGGTCGCCATTGAGCATGTTCAGTTCCCGGCCATGCCGGCAAAGGCGTTTCAGGTCGTTGACAAGTAGAGACAATTCCCGGATCTGTCCCGAGTGCGCGCGAACACTGGGTTGTGTTGCACGGATAGACTCGGGAACGGCAAAGGCCTTTTCCTGACTCTTGCCAGCAGCTTCGCCGTTGCAGTCCCCCCCGCCAACGCCGAACTCAAAGTCCTCATCCCAATCCTCGGAGACGGTCTTGGCGCCCATCCCCCAGGTACCATATTTTGGTCCCGGTGGTTTTGCAATGGCGACGGAATCGTTGACGATGGGAACACTTTGGCTTCGCACGTGTGTCGGTGTTGGTCCCCTGCGTATAGCCGAGCGGCCTCCCCTAGAGTCCATCTCCGGCATGGCATAGGCTGTCCTCGGCCGCATAGAGATCCCGCCGCCCTCGTGCTTGTCGTGTATGGACGTCTCGCTCCACTCGAATAGGTTGCTCAAAGGGCGCTCGATACGGTGGTCATGGTCACCCATTCGCGGCAGAGTCTCCCCCTCAATGCTGGCCAGTGCAAGTCGAACGTTGGGGTTCATGCCCTTCGAACCAAGAGAGCTGTTGCCCTGGGAAGGAGGGGACAGGGGGCTGCTGAACGGCTTGTCATCATCCCTTGTCCAGTCTTCGTCGTCATCGAAGCCATCCAAAGAACAGCGCTCCAGGTTTTCGGTCATGCGTGCGACGTCGTCATGTGGTGACTCGGAGCTAGAATGAGGCTCGACGATGACCAATCCACGATGGCTTGGGGACGACTTGGCCCCGGCGTATTGAGCCGCTCGAACCGGCGTTGATGTGCTCTCATCGTCCTCCTCCATGATTTTGTTCCCTTCGTCCCAGCCCCTTGCCAGCATCTCTTGTACAGACAAGCGCTTTGTTCTGCCGTTACCAGCAGTGCTTGGGGGAGACTCGTCGTATACAGACTCGAGAGGCGTTTCCACTGCCCTTGCGCGACAAGACGATAGCGTTCGCAGGGAGTCAAACATTGTATCGCTCTTGAAATCGAAGTCATCGTCATCCCCAGACGTAAATCCCCGAGCATCACCGTCGGAGCTTTCCATGACGAAAGACCTCTCATAGTGTGACCCCCTGGCGAATTGCGACAAGGCGGTGGAGCTAGTCGAGCTTCCCGATGGTTGATTAGGCCGAGCATGGCGAGTGGTGGCCCCGCCGCGTGAGAATCCCACTGGACGCGGCAAATTACCAACGCCATACACGACGATGGAATGGCCAAGAGGTGGAGATGATCGATTTCGGTGGTGGATGGGAACCTGGCGACGAACTGTCATGGCCGAATCGATGAGCACAGGCTCTTGCAGCGCCTTTGGAGGGGCCGAGGTTTTGGTCGATGGCTCGGATGGTGATGTTTTCTCCTGCTGGTCCACAGGTGAGTGTGAGGTGCTGAGTTCTGTCGGTTCCGAGACGTGGCGCCGACTGGCGCCGTCGGACGGGTCAAGTCCCCTCTTTGGCCGACGGAGGCTGCCTGATCGTTTGGAGACCCAATTAGTCGCCGACGAGAGGCTTTCGGACAGCGACCGTCTCGTCCGCGTGGGCGGGGCGGGTTCGGGAGGGAGGGTCAAAACCCCAAAAGCCTGGCTGGACGACTGGTCGGACGTCTCCTGGATTTCCGCAGGGGCGGCCAAAGAGACGCCAATCGACGCCAAGGGTGCGGGAAGCATTCTTGGCTTGACTAAATGCACCCTATTCTCCCGATTACCACCTTGAGGGCTGATTCTTTTTAGAGCTAGGTCCCGCAGAGGGGGGGTCGCATCGCCGAGGCGGCCCTGAAGACTAGCACTCGCGGCAATGCGTGTTGTTCTCGAGTGGAAAAAAGATGCCCATCCAGATTCCGATTGAGACCCTGGAAAGACCTGCTCGTCGAAGGGTGAGGCGCCCAGCAGCTCTTCCGGCCCAATTGGCCGCTCAAAAGAGTATTTGGGATGAGCGGTCGAGCCTGCCACATCAATGTCGGCACGGAACTGCTGAAGAGTGGCGGACCTTTGGTGGCTGGTGGCTGGTCGACGGAGGCTCGGAAAATGTCCTCTGGGTCGCCAGCGCGGAGAGACTTCGCCCGAGCTGCTGCCGGTCTGCGTATTCGAGGTCCGCTTGACGAGCTTATTGGGAGGCAAAGGTAGCGCCGCTGGGCTGGGACGGAAAAGTATCGGAGCCGCCGAGTTGTGCGAGAAGGCGACCGATGTGGAATCAGCGATAAGGCTGGACCTGGGACTGTTGTTCTGGGACAGAGGTCGGATGGACAGCCGCCTCATCCACGAGCCATTGGACGAGACGGAATCTCGCGGGCCAACTGAGGGCGCGGACGGCGAAAGCTCGCCCGGCCTTGCAAAAGACAGCCTCCTGCTAAAGGACCTCGGCGACGTGAACTGAGAACTCTGGGGCCGTTGGTGGCGGGACAAGGGCGGCCTCGAGGTTGCTTGCGGATGCGAGACGGCGCGGTGGTGCGAGTGCTCGTCGACAATCGCCGCGGACGTCGTGAGGGGACGAGAGTAAAGGATACTCGTTGGACGGTGGTTCGCCTCGAATGCGCGATCGACAGATATGGTTCGCTGGTGCGATCTGCGCAGAGTCCTCGCAGGGCTGTCTTCGGTGGTGGCGTTGGTGGTGTTCGAGGTGGGGGGAGGCTGGCCGAACACCAGACCGCTGGCCGCTGCCGCAATAGCAGTGCCGGTCCCGACGAGCTGTGGAGAGATGGCGGGCAGTAAGCACAAGCTACACGGTAAAACCAAAACCAAGGTGTGGAGGAGCAGGAGACAATCGAAGCAAGAATGGGCGAGGAACGAGGACAAAGCTTAGTCGAAGCATCTGGACGATGTGGTTGTCGTGACACGAGAGGAAGGGAGGCGGCCGAATCGGAGCAAGGGAGAGAAACCTACACTGGGGACGGTCTGCATGGTTGCCTACTCGAGCAGATGCAGGGAGGGCATTCTAGTGGTTGTTGCGAAGAAGAGCGATGCTGCTGGAGGCGAAATGCTTTGGCATCGTCGGGTGCCACGGCTCGACGCAGCAGGCACACTCCTGCGGTGCCAGGAATGCGCGTGACGATGGCGGACGGATCGGTTGTGGGGAAGAGGGAAAAACGCGCCCAGTTATGAGGCTGCCGCGTCAAGAGACGGGCCGTGCTCGAGCCCTAGGCGCCTGTGGCCGAGCGAGAGGAGGAGGGGGGAGGGGACAAGGGAAAAGAGAGGGAATCAACAGGCGTGCAAGAAGTGAACATGAAGATGGGTAGAGGAGAGAAGAGGAAGACAACGATGATGATGTCGAAGCGGCGATAAGGTACTGCTACGGGCAGCCGCCGTAGGTACATGCCTGCATATAGGTACATGCTGGCCCCCCCCCCCCCCAGGGGTTGGCTAGCAGCGGTTGGTGATGAATGGGCCTGCGGTTGGACCGACCGCGACACGACCGAAAGCCCTCTTCCATGTCTACTGAATCCATTGACGCTGGCACTTGGGTGCTGCAGGCTTGGAGATTGCACTGAGATTCCACTCGGGCGACGTCGGATCGCCGCTGCAGGGATGGGCGGCTGGACTACTAGGGCGAGATCCAATGGCGATTACCTGTATTACAGCGGGCGCAAGCGCGGGAACTGCGCCAAGCCAGGTTGCCGCTGCCCTGCTCGGGTGAGGAACATGAAGCAGGGTAGCGCTTTCAAGAGAGTACCTGTTCCAGAGTGGAGATTCCCGGGGCGGTTCATGTACTTTTTGGGGGCCTCGACCTTACATGGCGTACCGGAATCTGCATCTCCATCTCGTGTACGGAGTACATGCAGCACTGTGCTGTGCTGTATAATGCAGCTGTGGAGAGGACCCGGAGAGGCATTAAGAAACGGCCCACCTAAAGCTGAGTCCTTCGTCGGGGAGCGGAAGCTACGAGCATGGCCTGCATTTGAATGTCGAGGAAGCGGACAGTTAGGACAAGGTACTCCGTAGTGTCTGCGAGACTGGTGAGCAAAAGACGGCCTCTCCTCGTGTAGGTCCGACTTGGGCGGGTCTCCAAAAACCACCGCCAAGTAAGTTAGCCACAGCGGCCAACCACGGAACAAAGGATTCAGTCACCCATGCGCTTGGGGATTATCATCGGGAGCATTGACAAATGGACAGGCTGCCTCGTCCATGTACATGTGTGTGCTTGGTGCATGCATTGATGTGCAGACTTGTCGATTCCCGAAAGCGAGCCTCCAGCCCTGTCTAGACACATGCCAGCGCTGTGCCGCGGAACAGAGGCTCAGATACAGTGGGGGCGCCAGCCTGGAAAAGCACGGGCAGGGGGATTCCTGGGAAGCGCCCCCAGGCAGGATGGGGGGTGGAGCTGCTCAGCAACGCCGTCGCGCTGCGGCTATCCAGTCGAGCGCTAGACTGGCTGATTAGGTACTTTATGCGCCCTGCCTTCTGTAGGGACAGGTCGGTACTTGCCCAGAGGCCTGTATCTACTAACCGACCGACTGCTGGCATCGCGGGCATGGGCATGTTTTGGACGATCAGACATGTTGGAATTGGCAATTTCTGCCATTCTTCCATGACCGCAAAAAGCACCTGTGCTCCACCTAAGCGCTTAGGCCGGTGCTGAAGAGAGTACTGAAAAAGAAGAAAGAGTTCACGGAGAGCGAGTGAGCTGCCGGCATCCAACGTCGCTTGCCAAGCGCTGACGACAAATACATACTACCTTAGGTAAGTACAGCCTGGTGCTTGTACTCCGTACTGTGCTGTACGAATACTGTGTCCATGTACGACTCGATAGCCGCATCGGCGAATATGTTCTGTCCGCATACGTACGGTATGTAATTAAGATGGAGTACTGACGGCCTTTTCTTTCTTTTTCTTCTTCAATTTTGATCGAAAAGGTTGCCGTCGCGTGGCACCAATGGCGATGCCTGCACCTCTCCAAGGCCTGCCTCGCCCGGCTCACCAATCATCCGCCATCCAGCCGCAGCCCCGAAACCTCAAATCTGCGGCCACCATCAGCAGGCGCTGCGAGTTGCTCTCCTGTTTCGCATCTACAGCAGCATCTAAATTGGTACCGGCGAGACCGTTTGCTGCTCGAGAAATCTGCCTCATCGACCACGTGTTCCTGAACAAGATCGAGTCATGGCGAGAGCGCCAAAAAAAAAACCCTGTCTTACCACTGATCGGCCAAAAGGTCGCATGCCCCTGCCCGGACACAGTTCAGTTTCAAACCGCCTCCCAGACATTGCGCCTTGCCTTGCGCGGCGGCCTGGCCCAGCGAGCGGAGACCATCGACGGGAGCCAACAGGCCAAACAACAACAACAATAAACAAACAAACAACAGGGACGATGACAACATCACACAGCCATACTTCGCACATACATGATGTATGTACAGAAGAGTGAGCCACAAGACAATTACTGTACAAGGCTGTGAGAGCGCTGCTATCGTATCATCCGCACATCCTCCTCATCCATCCCTTGAGACATGCCTCCAGATAACGCACCTTACCTTGTCCTGTGTACCAAGTAGTCTGCAAACTCGCCAGTTCGGCCCTCATCAAGCCCCTGTACCACATGCATCGTGGATAGCTGAAGCCTGGCCGCATCTTCTCGCAAGCAGCAGCCTAGCAGCAGCAGCAGCATCATCTCTTTACGTCACATGGCTCATCAGATGCAATCTCAGCCGTTTACGGACCCCCCGAGCCGTGGCAACGAATTGCGGCGTAGCAGGAAGTCGTCAGCCCAAGACATACTTTTTACCACATCGACTCCCCCTCGCGTCCTTGAGATTATTCAAACCGCTACGACATGCTTCGCCGTGTCTCTGCTTGCCGAAACCGGTGGTACCAATAACCGACGCGTACATGTAATAATCATCTATGCTTGTGGTGCCTCGAGATGTTGACGTCAACCAAACCAAGGCACGGCCGCATCAGGCATCTCGACCGGCGCGAGTATGACAAGATTGACCCTGGCCCCCCGTCCGCGAACGCCAGGCTCGAGTGTCCATGCATACCCGCCCGGAGACGACTGCCTGTGGCCAACGCCGGTCCCGAGCTCGACAAAACTGGGGTTCTTGGTGCCGTGCGGGGGTGAAATCATCGTGCGCCTGCCATTGCTTCGCCTCTCCCTCTCGTCTCTTCCTCCCAGCGTCGAGGTGGTCAAAACATTGGACGTCGAATTGATCGTCTCGCCGTCGCCATTGGTTCCGTGTCCGTACTGTACGGGGCCTCTATCGTATCTGGCCATTCGTCGGCCGCGGTTCATCCCATTGACTGGCGACTCCCTCTCTGCCCATTGGCGCTCGTTGCTGCGCCTGGCACCCACAACGCCAGATCAAAGATCTTGTTTGTCTGTGGGGGGCGTCATTCCTTCGGATGGCGTGATACCGCCTTCCCGCTCCCACGAGGCTGCGGCCGATTTGCCTGTCCAAAACAGGCTTTCCCGCTCGAGGTTCGCGTCAGCTGAGCCAGCGCAGCGATCAATTGCCGTGAGCAGTCATGGTAAGACAGGAGTAGCCATCGTAGTCTGGACGATTGGGTTGGCGCCTCGCTCTAACCCCATCTGCAGCCATCATTCGACGCCATGCAAAAGGCTCTCTTCCAGTACACTTCTCCCGTACTCATTCAAAGCAAGCATGAACTGCAGCGCCCATGGGCAAAGCGTGTATACTGTACTCTATGTAACCGGTTGTGTACAGCGTCGCACGTGCCCGCCTGCGAGTGCGATATGGATGAAGCCCGAACGTGCTGGCCTCGCCATGATCCAGACCTTGAGCACTGACTTTCCCACACCGCACGGCGATGATCAAGGGCGGCGGCCCAGGCAACAACGATACAAGGACGGTTGCTCGCCTACAATCGGCTACCCAAGTCGATGCCAGAGGCCCTGGTCCATGTACCCTTCCCTGCTGGGGCTACTACTTTCTTGCGTGTGGATGTCTCAGCCAACCTTTCCTTTTCCCGGCTTTTTTATATCTTTCGACCCTACCGAAATATGGTCATATCTTCATTTCCTCGGGCTCCTACGGTATGTGGTTGGAGTCGCTCTCCCAGCGAGCTGTTTGGATCAGCACCCGGTCCTCGGTAACGCGTCAATTCGTACAAGGTTGAATCCTACTGCCTGTCATGGCTGCTGCAGCTACCAGACATGCTCTGCATGTCGATGCTCCAGCCCGTTACGGTCTAGATTTGCTCCAGCATCCCAGGTTTCCCGCTGGATGCTTATCCCGTTGTCCCGAGAACAAGAAAAGCAAGAGAAACCAGAGACACGACAGAGACCCCAAGATGAGGAAAAAGAAAGGCAATCGGGAAGAAAGGAAGGAAATTGGATCAATCGGCTCTCGCGCAGGCCTGAGTCGGTATGCACACGATGGGAAACACCCTGGAAGTGGTCCACTATTCTCACACGTTTTTCTATTCCCAAGTTCCTGGGCAAAAGGAACATCCACGCTTTCCTCGGGGCCTGGGCATACCCCAGCTGCATGGCAACACCCGACTGCTACGTACTTTGTTCGTATGGAAGTAGGTAGTTCTTGGCCGCCTTTGCTGCGGAGACCGCCATTTCGTCCCCGTACTTTGCGCGACCTATCCTTGAACGCGACAAAGCGGCGCGAAGCTGGCGCGAAAGCTGCTGCTGACCGTTGATTGGCCAATGAGGACGAATCGTCAACCCACCGCCAGAGCGAAAACGGTTGTGCGTAACCCCAGGCTCGCTGCCCGGCTGATTGGCCAAATAGTGCCGAGTTGAAATTACCGACGAGGGTTATCGCCAAGGGTGGTTCGGAGACGATTATTGTGCCTAGATATGATTAATAAGAGGAGACATGGTTGACTCGTGAACAAAATCCAGATTGAGCTGAAGCCACGCGGGTCGCGTGAGGACTGCCGCCTGCGTGGCGTTGAAAGGCCGTTTGAATTACCTACCCAGCGAGGTTGGGCTGTACCACGCTGGGGATGGGGTGAGTTTCCGAGTACTGTAATTCAAGTTCTGGCAGCATGGTGATGGGAAACAACCATAAACCATACAGATCCAAAGTTGCACACCTGATGCGTTTGCTGCGGCACTTTTGTAACGTTTGCATTCATCCGCCGCGATTATTCTCTTCTGTCGAGTGCTCACTGAATGGAGGGGTCGTCGGGGATCGGCGTTTTGAATTGCCGAGGCCTAGGCGCCCGGAACGGGAGAAAAGGTTCCGGTTCGATCCGGGACGGCGTGTCTGCCAAACCGGCAAAAACCAAATTGCGGGGCAAAATCGCCATCGTGTGTCCGGACGGCCATCGAAGACTCGCTAAGCCGACAGTCGTAGCCACGATACGTGCCAGCCAGTCAATTCGCGCATATCTTCCGTCTCAAGCAACCGACCCTGATTTGCCCTAGTTTTCCATTGCTAGCAACCTAAAAGTCCTTCGCCGGGTGACGAGTCCCACCGCAAAATGGACGCCGACATCAAAGCCGTTCTCCCAAACATCGACCCCGTCATCTCAGACTACTCTGTTGGCTACCTGACCCACGCATCTACTGCTTGGTCCGACGATGACGACTCGTCTGGGCTGTCGCCCCTGAACGAAGCCGCCGCCGCCGTCACCGAACTGCTGCTCTCCGCCTCGGGCGCCGTCGACGCCGCCGTCGAGGACAAGATCAAGCAGCTGGTGGAGAAATGGGTTGACAAGTATACCACCGCCAACGGGGGGCAGCGCAACGGCCCCTTGACGGTCAGGAGGCTGGACCAGACGATTCAAGTCAGCTCGCAGCGCAACATGTCGTCCACTCTGGCCGTCGCGTCGGGCGGTGTCGACTTGGAGTCCGCCAATGCGAGAAAGGTCGAGTCCAAGGTCGATCGCAAGAAGCTTGAAAAGGCCGAGCGCAAGATCGCTGCCAAGCAGCAGAAAAAGACGTTCAAGACGGTCGAGTACGAGGCGTCCAGGCTGCTCGATCAGCCCGAGAACACGCAGTCGTATGAGGAGTTTTACATGGCCGTCAACCCGCTTCAGTTGGGCGGCTCCGGAGCCAGTAAAACGAAGGACATCAAACTCGACAGTATCGATGTTTCCATCGGCGGTCTACGCATCCTCACAGATACCTGTCTCACACTCGCATACGGTCACCGATACGGTCTGGTCGGCAACAACGGTATTGGCAAGTCGACGTTGCTGCGGGCGTTGTCGAGGAGAGATGTCGCCATCCCAACTCACATATCGATTCTACACGTCGAGCAAGAGGTAAGCACTCGTCTCCTACTGCGCTCCTCTGACATCGCTTCTCTACTCGCGGGCCATCTGACCGAATGCTGATGGACGCTCTGCAGATCACAGGTGACGATACGCCGGCTCTGCAAGCCGTCCTGGACGCAGACGTTTGGCGCAAGGTTCTCCTCAAAGAGCAAGAAGTAAGTGGCCCAGCTCTGGTTTTCACGTCGCAAGGGAAGACTAACTCGGAAGCAGGAACTCACAGCCAGCCTGGCCGACCTGGAAGCCCGGCGAGCTCCCCTTGCCGACACTTCGACCGATGCTGCCAAGCTCGACCAAGAAAAGGAGGCCAAAGACGGCAAGCTGGGCGACATTCAGGCCAAGCTGGCCGAAATGGAGTCAGACAAGGCCGAGTCCCGGGCGGCCAGCATCCTCGCCGGTCTTGGCTTCTCGGCCGAACGCCAACAAGACGCAACCAAGACCTTTTCCGGCGGTTGGAGAATGCGACTCGCGCTCGCGCGTGCCCTGTTCTGCGAGCCCGATCTCCTGCTACTCGACGAACCGTCCAACATGTTGGACGTTCCTTCAATCACCTTCCTCTCCGGATACCTGCAAAGCTACCCGAGTACTGTCCTCGTCGTCTCCCACGACAGAGCCTTCCTCAACGAAGTGGCGACAGACATCATCCACCAGCACTCGGAACGGCTCGACTACTACCGTGGAGCCAATTTTGACTCGTTCTATGCGACTCGCGAGGAGCGCAAGAAGGTTGCCAAGAAGGAGTACGAGAACCAGATGGCCCAGCGAGCCCACCTGCAGGCTTTCATCGACAAGTTCCGGTACAACGCGGCCAAGTCGTCTGAAGCCCAGTCACGCATCAAGAAGCTGGAGAAGATGCCCGTGCTGGAGCCGCCAGAGTCAGAGTACAACGTCAAGTTCCGCTTTCCCGATGTGGAGAAGCTGTCGCCGCCCATCATTCAGATGTCCGAGGTGGCGTTTGGTTACTCCAAGGACAAGCCATTATTGAGCAATGTGGACCTAGACGTCCAGCTGGACTCCCGGATCGGCATCGTCGGACCCAACGGCGCGGGCAAGACGACAATCTTGAAGCTCCTGATTGGGAAGCTGGAGCCACTCAAGGGAATCGTCACGGCAAATGCCCGACTGCGGATTGGCTTCTTTGCACAACACCACGTCGACGCGCTGGATCTGACCATGAGCTCGGTGAGTTTCATGGCCAAGATGTACCCTGGCCGCACCGACGAGGAATACCGACGACAGCTCGGTGCGTTTGGCATCACAGGCACGACGGGCCTGCAGAAGATGGGACAGCTCTCGGGTGGTCAGAAGTCGAGGGTCGCGTTTGCCTGCCTGGCCCTCACGAATCCGCACATTCTGGTGCTCGACGAGCCTTCGAATCATCTCGACATTGAGGCCATGGACGCCCTGGCGGAGGCGCTCACCGAGTTCCAGGGCGGTGTGCTGATGGTGTCTCACGACGTCACCATGCTGCAGATGGTGTGTACGTCACTGTGGGTATGCGACGGCGGAATGGTTGAGAAGTTTCCCGGCGATGTGCAGCAGTACAAGAAGAGGATCGCGGCGCAGGCAGACGCGGCTGGTGTTGTCAAGGCCCATTAGCAGCTCGGAGAGAAGGTATCTGGGGCGAAGATATCCATCCTGTAGCGAATGGAAACGGCTACTGTGGTGGTGAGTGATGAGCTGCTCGTCAAGGAGAGATCTGATCCTTTCTCTTTTCACAGCTGCGTGCTCGTAGGAGCGGGAGCTTCATCGCGTCTCGCTCTTCTGTCCCTTGTGGCGACAACGCGCCGTAGATATCGTGATGCCCTCTTTCTTTTCGCGGCAACAGGAACAAAACTCTCCGCGGGACAGAATACCAAGCCCGTAACAGCCTTTTACTCTGATCTTTGTCTGTACGCGAAACATTCTCAAAGCACAGCAGCATGCCTTACGTAATTCACAAACGCTGGAAATGAATTGCTGCCGTGCACGGGCCACGCTGTAAACAAGCGAGGGTGGTTGAGGGGAGGGAGGCCCGCACCTGTCTCCTGCCGCCCAAGTCAGGAGCCATGGCGGTGAAGAGGTACCTACCCTGACCTCCTCCTGCAAGAGTGTCCAACAAAATCCACTCGCTCAACCTCTCACTTCCCTCATCACCACATACCACCCACCCCTCGGATCGTGAAGCCCGCCCTCGACCCTTGCGACTCTCGCCGTATTTCCTGTCCTGCCCAGCACGTCTTCTCGACGATAGTCTTCATCCGCAAATATGCGTGAGATTGTAAGTCCTCTGCCGCCCCGACGAACTATCCGCGCGACGCGTCTCGACGCCCAAGATGCCCCTGATTACCTCTGCCCCACCAAAAACATTGCACGCCCATTTCGGCCCAACTCGAGAAGCACGCAGGCACCTGCGACTTGCTGTCGATGACCAGTCTGCTGACCGAGCCTTTTGAACGACTATAGGTTCATCTCCAGACTGGCCAGTGCGTAAGTAAATTCGCGGCCACGGCACCACACAGTCCCCGGAAGCTCACTGTTGTCTGTAGGGCAACCAAATCGGTGCTGCGTTCTGGCAGACCATCTCTGGCGAGCACGGACTCGACAGCAATGGCGTCTACAATGGCACTTCGGAGCTTCAGCTCGAGCGCATGAGCGTCTATTTCAACGAGGTGCGTTGCGTTTTTCGTCTTTTCTGCCCCGCTTGAGAGTACCGTTGAGCAAAGCCTAACGCTGGCGGCGGGTGAATAGGCCTCAGGCAACAAATATGTCCCTCGCGCCGTTCTCGTCGATCTCGAGCCCGGCACCATGGACGCCGTCCGCGCTGGTCCTTTCGGCCAGCTTTTCCGCCCCGATAACTTCGTTTTCGGGCAGTCCGGTGCTGGCAACAACTGGGCCAAAGGCCACTACACTGAGGGCGCGGAGCTGGTCGACAACGTCCTCGATGTCGTTCGTCGCGAGGCCGAGGGCTGTGACTGCCTCCAAGGCTTCCAAATCACCCACTCCCTGGGTGGTGGCACCGGTGCCGGCATGGGCACCCTGCTCATTTCCAAGATTCGCGAGGAGTTCCCTGACCGCATGATGGCCACCTTCTCGGTCGTCCCCTCCCCCAAGGTCTCCGACACCGTCGTCGAGCCCTACAACGCCACTCTGTCCGTCCATCAGCTTGTGGAGAACTCGGACGAGACGTTCTGCATTGACAACGAGGCCCTCTACGATATTTGCATGCGCACCCTGAAGCTGTCCAGCCCCTCGTACGGTGACCTGAACCACCTCGTCTCGGCTGTCATGTCGGGTGTCACGACCTGCCTGCGATTCCCCGGTCAGCTCAACTCGGATCTCCGCAAGCTCGCCGTCAACATGGTTCCCTTCCCTCGTCTTCACTTCTTCATGGTCGGCTTTGCGCCCCTGACCAGCCGTGGCGCCCACTCTTTCCGCGCTGTCAGCGTGCCCGAGTTGACGCAGCAAATGTTCGACCCCAAGAACATGATGGCCGCCTCCGACTTCCGCAACGGCCGCTACCTGACTTGCTGTGCCATTTTGTACGTGCTCATGACGTTGTCGGTCTCGAAGCTTTTGCTAACAAGAAATGCAGCCGTGGCAAGGTCGCCATGAAGGAGGTCGAGGACCAGATGCGCAACGTGCAGAACAAGAACGCAACTTACTTCGTTGAGTGGATTCCCAACAACATCCAGACCGCCCTGTGCGCTATCCCTCCCCGTGGCCTGAAGATGTCGTCCACCTTCATCGGCAACTCGACCTCGATCCAGGAGCTTTTCAAGCGTGTTGGTGAGCAGTTCACTGCCATGTTCCGTCGCAAGGCCTTCTTGCACTGGTACACGGGCGAGGGTATGGACGAGATGGAGTTCACCGAGGCCGAGTCCAACATGAATGACTTGGTCTCCGAGTACCAGCAGTACCAGGATGCTGGTATCGATGACGAGCCGGAGGAGTACGGTGAGGAGGATGTTCCGGATAATGAGGATTAGGCCATGTCTCCTTAGCCAACGGCGCGCCCTCTCGCAACCACGAGATTGCACAGTGGCCGCCAGCTGAGTGTGAATTCGCTTCGGGGTGTCGAGGTTGTTCCGTGCAAGGGTGTTTTCTAGATACCTTGTTCCGACCGCAGAGCTTTTAATGCAGTGCGTGGCCTGGAAAGATTAAAACTAGTACCTGGTACGCCAGCAAAACATATTCGACGTACAGTCTAATTTGTACGTATTACAATTGATGGCGCCAATGGCCACCGAGGCAGTGAGCGGTGTAGAGTCCCGGCACTTGGACTCTTTGTAACTGATGGCCCCGTCCATGATGCTCAGAAGGGGAAAACACTTGGAGCATGTATGAGACTGAATTTGGGGGGTGTTTTAGACAGACAGAGGCGGTAGAGCTAGAAGAGACGTGAATGGCTCGAGCTGGCGAGGTCTTTTGAGCGACTCAAGTAGTCTTCGTTCGGGACGTTAGAGAAAAAGGTGTCCGAAAAGGTGTGATGGCAGTTCCCGCCGTAGTAGCGCTCCGAGCTCTGGTGGAACAAGTGTCTGCCGCGTATCCATAGTATACTTTTATAATTCACTTACGGACTACGGAGTATAAATGATATGAACTATTAATACGTATTAGAGCTAAAAAGACCTGGCACCCTCAATCCCGGCGCAGGGACGCCCATTGGCTTAGGTAAGTGAGGTAGCACAAGAAAGGCACGTGACTAGATGACTAAGCGACCAAAATGCTCCAACCCAACGACAGGAAGCTGCTCTCACTCCCAAGGCCAGTATCTGCAATATCGAGCATATCCGTCTCTGCACCCATTGGCACCGTTGGGGCAAACTCCATGGCCGCAAAGTTTGCTCCCGCTCGGGGTGAGGCATTGCGCCATGCCCTGCGTGCCTCGCCGGCCGTGACGCTACCGGGATTCCTGGTGCCTGCGTGGCAGGGATTCGCGCGACGCCAAGGCCAGCAGTTCTCGACGACGACACAACAGCACTCGAAGCTTGGGCGGACGCCGATATCGATACCTCCGGGGGTAGAGCTTATCGTGGGCGGGACCAAGACGCTGAAGAGCATGACGTCGTACCGAGCGGATGTGAAGAAGACGATTACGGTCAAGGGACCGCTGGGTGAGCTTGGTTCCCCTATTACTCCTTGGGCGCGAGGGAGTGGACTGCGGGGATAGTAGACACGGGGGCTAACGAGATGCGTACGATGGCAGCCACGCTGGAGCTCGATGTTCCCGACTTTGTCAGCTTGAGCCAGGATATAGAGGACCGGAAGGTGGTGCTGAGCGTCGAGGATGCAGATGTAAGGCATCAAAGAGAGATGTGGGGTACGTTTTTCTCTTGCAACGTGTGCGCCTCTGCCCGTTTGCTAACAGGCCCCCTCTTACTCTCCAGGAACAACGTGGTCCTACTTGAACAACTACGTCATGGGGGTCTCCGAAGGCCACACGGCCATCCTGCGCCTCGTCGGCGTCGGCTACCGCGCCAGCGTGGAGCAGCGCGGCGCAAAGGAAGAGTACCCCGGCCAGCGCTTCCTCTGCCTCAAGCTGGGCTTCACGCACCCCGTCGAGGAGGGCATCCCCAAGGGCGTCACGGTGACGGCGGTCACGCCCACGCGCATCCTCCTCGAGGGCCCGGACCGCGAGGCCATCATGTCGTTTGCCGGGCGCGTGAGGCTGTGGCGGCCGCCGGAGCCGTACAAGGGAAAGGGCATCTTCATCAACGACCAGACGATTAAGCTGAAGCAGAAGAAGATTAAGTAGGCGGTGGGATGGAGGCAGCTACTCGGTCCGCGTGTATGGGGGTGCGGCTCTGGCGGCGGTGATGCAAAGTCTTGCGTGTACGAGTATATACGAGCCATTACCGCACAATTCCGATATTGTTTCGTTCCATTTGTGTCACAATGGGAGAAATCATGGTCAAGTAGAGTCAATGAAGACGGGAAAGGGGGAGCCAGCATTGGGAAGAGAGGTGTTGCGGACAGCTGCTCTACCGTGCTGCCAATCTTCGGCGGTAATTCCATCCCTCAAGCTCTCCACCTAGGCGGGCCACATTTTCCCGTACACATCAATCAGCAGGGAAGCCGCTTTCTCTCCACGCCTCTCTTCGGCGTCGTCTATTTCTCGAGGACCCCCTGCACGGCCTGCAAGACGGTCGCGTGAATGGCCGCGGGGGCAGCGACGACGCCCTTGTTGTTGGCGAGGGTGCGCCCGGCGCCAAAGTCAAGCCTCTTGCCGTGGATGTCGGTGACGTGGCCGCCGGCCTCGCGGACAATGAGGTCGCCGGCGGCGTGGTCCCAGATCTTCTCCTGGTAGGTGGCCTTGACGGGGAGGCGCAGGTAGATGTCGCCGGCGCCGCGGGCAATGGAGCCGTACTTTGCCTGGCTGTCCATGCGGACGCTGGGGCGGGTGATGCCGAGCTTCTGGGAGATGAGGGCCTGGTCGTCGTGCGCAGAGTGGGCGGCCTCGAAGCTCTCGCAGAATGTGGCCTCGGCCAGGTCGCGGATGGGCCGCATCGCGATGGGCTTGTCCGTCGGCGCCCCGGCCGACTGGGCAAGGGCCCGGCTGGAGGCGCCGTGGCCTTGGACGGCGGAGAAGAGGACGCCGTGGCTGTCGTCGTCGGTCTGGTTGGCGCCGATGTCGGCCGTCAGGCGCGCGGCGTCGTCGACGGGGAGGTTGGGGCAGCCGAGGACGCCGACCTTGACGTCGCCGTCGACCAAGAGGCCGAGGCAGACGGCGTACTGCCCGCCGCGCAGGAAGCCCTTTGTGCCGTCAATGGGATCGATGGTCCAGATGCGACCGCGCGAGCCGCCCTTGCTGTTTCCCAGGTCAATGAGCTCCAGCATGGTCTCGGCATCCTTGACGGGCCCGCCCAGGACCTCGCGCTCGGCCTTGTCGTCATCCAGCTTGGTGTCACGGACGAGGTTCCAGATCTGCTCGCGCAGCCCAGCGTCCTGCCGCAGCCGCGCCGCCTCCTCCTCGGCCACAATCTCGTCGGCGGGGAAATTGTGCCGCAGGGCGGCCGTGATGAGGGCCTGGGCGCCAAAGTCGCCAATGGTGACGGGCGACTTGTCGTCCTTGTCGACGGTGCCCTTTGCCTTTTCGCGGAAGACGCGCCGGGTGAGCAGCGAGGCGCGCTGCACTGCCAGCTGCGCGACCCGCAGCTCGCGGGCAAAGGCCGGCGCTGACGAGGAGGATGAAGACGAGACCATCGAGGAGACGGGACGTAGCAGCAGGAGGTGGCTCGAAAGCTGCCGCAGACGTGAGGCGGCGACGGCGGCGACGTGGGGGGCGAGGAGAGCCACGGCGAGGATGCAGAGAAGAGACGAGAGCACGAGGGAGGCCAGAGAGAGTCTGCGCTGGGGACGAGGAGGGGAGGGTTGCGAGGGGCGCCGGTGGGGAGGAGCGGGATGACGGCGACGGCGGGGGACACTGGCAGCAGGCATGCAATGCAGCGTGCAGCAAGCGAGCTAGAGAATCGCAGATGGTCGCGGGTCAATGGGTTGATTGGTCAAGGATTGCGAAACAGATGGCTTGAAATCGAAGAAAGAGGGAAGCATCCGTCGACGAGTCCGGAGAAGGGCTCCGGAGCCCCTCCCCCACACACGCCGCCGCCGGAGGTACGGACGCCGACAAGCCGACGAGCGGGCCGAGGCGCCGACTTTTCGCCCCCTCAACATTCTTCTCTCTCGTCAGCCATACATACAGCCCACCCCAACGCATCGCGAACCACCTTCACCATGCCCGCGCCGCCCTCCACGCCCGCCCACCTCCGCGCCCTCTACCGCGCCCTCCTTCGCGAACTCCCCGCTCGTCCCACGGCCGGCACCAGCAGCCCCCTGCACAGCACCTCCCGCTCGCCGCTCCACGCCCGCATACGCGCCCCCTTTGCCGCCGGCAACATCAGCAACGGCGCTGCCGAGGCCGAGCAGCTCGTCACATATCTGCGCTCGCAGCGCCAGTACGTCACCCTTCTCGAGCGCTACAATCCGGGCATGGACATGGACGAGGAGGAGCGCGTGCGCCTCTCGGCCCGCCGCGTCGGCATGGAGATGCCCGTTCTGCACAGGCCCGGTGGCGGGAACGAGTGAGCGACGCGGCTGCGCAACTTTCGAAAGAGCCAACGGGGAGAGGAGGGACGTACACCTATTATTCGAGACTTGATTTCGTCGCAAAGCTCGTCGGCGTCGTCAACGACGTGGACCCAGACTGGCTATCGGCAACCACAAGTCTGCGGCTTGAAAACAGCCTCGAAGCCCTGCAGGCAGGGCCTGCCTCGAACAGAAAGCGAACATCGCCGACACGCCGTTCGCTTGCTCTTGGGCCTATCGTCCAAAGTGACAACCAAGTCCATGTACAAGGCCATCTACCAACGCCGCGCAATTTTGAGAACAGTCAACATAGTCCAGCGCATCACGCACCCGTTTCACTTCATATGTGGCTCTGCATGGCATCCATGGCTACCACTCTCAAACAATGCGCGAGAGTATTCTTCAAATCATGACAACACCACTTCGCCTTCGCAAGTACCAGACGTGCCTGTGGGGGTATCTACTAAAATCTCACATGACCAGTTCATACTCATAATAAAAACCGTGCTCGTCCTTCTGCTCAGCTCGCCATCTCATCTGTCTTGTGCGTCATGGCTGCCCGCCGACTACATTGCCCCGAACCCTGCCGACTCCTCGAGCGTCTCGTCCCAACCGCCACTCTGCAGCAGACACGCGCCGATCCGCTCCTTGACGTTCTTGATGCCCTCGCCTAGCGCACTGTTCCACTGTTCCTGCACCACGCGTACTTTTTCCTTGAGGTCGTCTGTCAGGCGCCTGTTCTCGCTGTGCCGCATTGCACTGGCCTGTTTTCCGCCATCCTCGGCATCCAGGGCGGTTCCATCAGCCGCCTCCACCCGTGTGGCTAGCACCCTGCCGTGCGCGTTCACCACAGCCTCCTTGACTTCATGAAGCAGGCACAGCAGGTTGGTATGCGACTCGATGAACTGATATGTGCTCTTTTCCGCGTGCTGCAGCAAGCTGTATAGGTACTGCAAGGGGTGGTCGTGGTATGAAGGGTTTTCTGCCAGTTCGGATGGGGGGATCTGGACGCTAAACACCCCTAGGTTATCAGGGATGCCGTCCAGAAGCTGTCGAAGCGGCGGGGCAATGTCCCAGAACGCAGATAGCTGCAGGGCCACGCCACGTTCGACGGCTTCTTCCACCGCCGTCTGCAAATCTCGCGCGCGATCCAGCATTTCGTTGGCATAGGCGTGAGCTCGCTTGGCCGCGTCCTCGGCAAAGAATGCTTCGGCCAACTTGAGCTTCTCAGCGTTGCCCGAAAGCTTGTACGGAGCCACGACAACCTCGCGATAGCGCCGGTTGCGGTCCGAGATGATGTCATATATGGCCCGGTGGAGAGTCTCACGCGTCTCGAATATCCACTTGAGCAGCGTCAGCTTCTCCAGGAGCTCTGGCCTATCGTCCCCTTCCTCCTGGGGCATGTCGGCGTCCATTTGTCCATTGTCGAATAGGTGCCGTGCCAGATCATCGAACAATTCCGTGGTGCGGGAGATGCGTCCGGTCAGCAAGTCGTTCAGAGGCAACACGACTTCGTTCTGGAAGTGTTCGTATTCCGTCTTATCCAGCTCCTTTTTCTTGCCCCTCTCCTGCTCTTGCGAATCCGCCTCGATCGCGGCCGCGTCCGCGTAGTCCAGATTTCCTGCAAGGATTTCCTTTTGGAGATTGGCCCGGAGGGACTGCTGTCTCTCTGACGCAGCCTGCGAGAAGCCTTCGCGACGCTTAGAGCTGGCCACGGCGAATCGCTCCTTAGCCTTGTCAATTTCAGCCAGGTCGCTCATCGAGCGCACAGAGCTTCGCATAGCAGCCAACTCGGGATGATTGTTGTTCACCGCAGGGTGGTGGCGCGGGTACGGCGGAGGCAACGTCACCAGCCGGGACACGTCCAGTGACTGGGGCTTCCTGTTAGATGCCGGAGGTATGGTAGAGCTCGCCGTCGCGGTGGACAACCGCCTCAATGGCTCTGGCGCCCAGGACTGGTCTTGGCGAGCGTGCCAATCTGCCTTCTCGGGCGGATACTCGCTCGGCAGTTGGCAGCACTCACTCTGTCCCCCTTGTCCCCCCTGTTCCCCCTGCGCCATCGAGTCCTGCTCTTCTTCCACCCACTGGTTCTTGGGAACTCCCATATACTTTGACTCGCGCTTGGATCTTTCAATCACCCGACTCTGATCGTCTTGGGAGCCCGATTCCCACCAACGGCTGGGGGGCCGGCCGCGAGAGCTGCCCCTCTCGTAATTCTCGCTAACGCTCATGCTGAGAATAGGCGAGAGCGATGGCATGTAGTTTGTCGCCCTGTTGGCGTTATTTGGCGCCCAGTCGTCACTTGGCGTGACCGGTAGGTTGGCCGACGCCGGGGCTGAGTTGGATAGTCCATCGGCGTCAAACTCCAAACTACCCGCAAGATCGTCCCCTGGCGAAGGATTTGGACCTGCTGAAGAGGCGGGGGTCCATTCACCCCGCGAGGTTCCGCGCGCGTGGCCCGTCGGGGCGATCAACATCGGCCGGAACAAGTCCCGCGTCAAGTCGAAGATCTCCGAGCCCATTGCTCCGATGGCAGTGGAATATCTCTCTCGCCGAATCCTCGACTCGCTAACAATAAAGTCTGCAAATAGGCGGACTCGCTCGGCATCCATGGAGGCAGCCGCCTCTCTCTCGGCAAAAGCACGGAACCGCTCAACGGCTGCGGCGGCAAACTGATCGGAGCTCTGGGCCAGGACTAGGTGCCGGGACGCAGGCGATTTGTTGGACGACAGACGAACGCCATCACGCGGTCTGGAGCTTGACGCAGATCGTGTCTGAGGCGGAGGCGTAGGCAGCGCTCTGGGTGCAACAGAGCCGGAGCCATCCGATGGCTGACTTGCTTTGGCTGGATAAGGGGAGAATGGTGGAGTTGCCGTGTCGAGTCGAGGTAGCCGAGCGGAACCCGGAGCACGAGGGGTCAAGGTGCGAGGTTCCTGCTTCCTGAAGGACGATGACGGTTCGCCAGCATGGAGAGGGGCGACCTGAGCCTTGCCACCGCTGCTGCGAGGGTTTGATCTCGTGGTGGCGGGGCCGCAGACAATTGGGTCCGTGGTTACCACAATATCCGAAATCTGGTTTGGCCTCGATGCGGCGTCAACCAATCCGTGCGGCGAGGTGGGATTCCGATGTCGGCTTTCCGCTCTTCTCTGAATAATTGTCTTATCGTGACGTACCGCTCCGGCTCGGTTCAACACCCCACATGCACTTGGCGATGATGCCAGCGGCTCGGCGGCGTCTTTGTAGCTGGCGGCGGCCTGCGGGTCAATAGTGAGTTCCCGCCCCCGGACCCTTTCCAGCAGACAGGGCTCCACGTCCTCGTTGACCCAATCGGCCGGCGTTGGGGGGACCGGTCCCAAAGACGAGACCCCGCTGGGTGGTTGACGGCGCGTTGGAGGCGAAATGATGGGGATAGAGTTTCTATTTGCGCTCTGGACGCTCTGCGATCTCGGCGGCGGCGGACCGGGTGGCGGCGGCGGCAGCGGCATCGTGTGCTCCCATCCCGGCCGGGAAGTGGACCGGGAACGGGCCGACGGCGGAGTGTCAAGTGCGCCGGTGGAAGCGGCGCGGCGCGCTGCTGGCGGCCCGGCCTGTACGGCGATGGGGGGCGAGGCCATTCGCTCCGGGTCCGGGGGTACCGTCGAGGTGCCCAGGGTCCTCCCTAGCGGCAGCACGGGCGGCAGCGGGTCTGGCGAGCTTGCGAGCTGATCATCATGGTCCCTCCGCCTGCCCAACAGAGGCAGGCCGAACCGGCGCTCGCGAGAGCATCCTCTCATGGCCGTGTCAGGAGGGGCCGGAAACCCATGAGCGACCTGGGGCTCGGGAGAGGGCCATGGCCGCATTGGCACGGTTGTTGGTACATTCCGGGGCGAAGTTGACTCCACGGCGTGCTCGAACGCCGTGCTTACCGGCCGCTGCCGGCGCGTCCTCGGCGGGCTGTACGGAGGAGGGGGAGGGGCCGAAGCTTGGGTTCAGTTAGCAGGAGAGATACATGGAAACCGAGGCTCAGGCCAGCCATCATCACCTTGAGAGTCGTGTTCGAGCTGCCGCGACCGTTCCGAGTTTGGCGGCGGAGTCGATGCAGGCGGCGGTGATACCCATTCCTGGGGGTTGTAGGGTTGTATGAGGCCGCCCGACGTGTTTGCCGAATGGATGTGCGAGGAGGCCATGGACACGGCAGAAATGGGTGTGTGGAGATGGTTGACGACATGAGATGGCAAAGAGCTCGTCGTGAGAGGACTGAGGCCATGACGCAGGCGTGCTGCTGGGTCAACAGGAGACACCATAGTGCATGGTTTGGGTCAAGGAGGCGCCTCAGATGGCCCGCATTTGCAGCGCTTCTCCGACGCAGCAACAGAGGTTCAACGATAGGCTTTGGGGGAGAATGCCGATGAAGCACCGGCAGGCGCGAACAAGATGCCTTGCCTCGTCGTTAGACAGGCGCCCCAAGCCGAGGCGATCAAGGGCGAGAAACTATCTCGAGCCCATCTATCCGTATATACGACGGACGGTGGGGAGCGCGGCATGCATGCGTGGCTGCTGCTAATGAGATGGCCGGAGGCGAAAAGTAACGAATGGGAGGTCGGCAGGCAAAGCGCCCAACGAGCAGATCGACGGCTATGAAGCACGAGAAGAGCGGCTGAAGCGACGGCGGGCAAACGAAGGCATGCGGGGAGGAAGAAGAGGAGGGCAAGGTCCAACCAGATAACTAAGGTGACGGCGGCAGCTGTCTCGGTGGTGGTGGTGGGCGGGTTAAGGTTAGGCAACGAGGGACTTGTTTGGCCAAGGTGTCCCGAGTATCTGAGTAGCCCTCCAAAGGTTCCTTGCTTCTTGATCCAGGTACCGACTTGGGTTGCCGTAAGTGGAAAGGTCACCATGTCCAGGTCACACGTGTACAACCCAGCGAGAGCGCTTTCCAGCTCGCCTTGCATTTCGATACCAGGAGACGGGAAGCTCTCCTAGTACCTCGCCAGGTACAATGGTCTGTAGGTCGTAGCTGCCGCGGGTGCTACTAGTAATTTGGTGCGTAGTGTGTAATTACTGTGGTAGTCAACTTGGAAGATGGCCAAGGTCGTACTGTGCAAGAGCGGCTAAGCTCTTTCAGGCTTCCCCCAGTGCCTCACGTACTGTAAGCTGCTCGTAATAAACTTGCTGTGGGTGATGACAGGTAGCCCCCGGTGTGCTTGCATGATGCATCGTACAACTTTGACTGTTCAAATCATGTGCTTGTTACTCGTTGTACCCATGGGGCAAAGGAGAGAGACCAAGGATGCCCATATGTCGATGGCAGATGTCCTCAAAGAGCCGCCTCCAATGCTGATGAGGGGGCGGGATGGTACGGAGCAGGACAGTACTGTGCAGTACCTAGGTAGCTTTGAAGTTTGAAGCCGCAACACCATGTCGTCGTCGTCGTCCAAGAGGGATGCTGTAACACGGCCCCTGTTCGTGCGCGCCAAGTGCTTCTTTCAGTCAGGTAGCTCCCTCCAACGTGGGCTGATTCGCAGGGATACATCAACTGCTGTGGACCAAGCAAGGGCCCAACTGGCCCGCCTCGGGGCCGTCTGTTCTTTGCACGCCATTGGGTATCACGAGGCCTTCTTGCGCCTTCATAGTCCTGTGACTTGCTGCTTGGAGAGCCACTGCAGAAGAAGAGTCACTCGCCTATCGACGGACATTCACTGATGACTTCGCAATGGAAAACAAAGGACTTGGTATAACGTGAGAAGTCCCGCAACCCCCTCAGCGACTGATGAGGAAAGGCGTTTCAGAACTCGTCTCCCGTTGGTGTATCTGGTTCCTGAAGTGGGTGACCATGTTCATGGACTGGGAGCCAAGCTGCATGATTGGCCGCTGGCTGACGGGTACATGCAAAGAGGTTGGCGGCCGGCGCTTAATAGCGTCTCCGTCCAAGACACCCTGCTTGCAGTCCGGCTGTCGAGAGCATGTACTATTATTACAGGAACAATGGTCAAAAACTCAAGAGACGAAGAGACGGGCTGAGGCAGCCCTGCCTACCTGAAGCCTCGTCTCGCCGCCGCTCTTGTCAGCGCGATGCACTCCCTAGGCTTCAATCCCATCCACCTGGCCGCAATAACGACGGGGTATCAAGGCGTCTGCAGCTCCACCCATCTCGTCAGCTACGCGCCGAACCCTGCCTTTGACGTCCTATGGCTACATATTTCTGCATAGTAGTCCCATGCGGCTCGCATGAGCCAAGCCGCGGCGGACCTAGCTGGAGCGGCCCTAAGGGTTCTATTTCGGTTACGCTGATGCCTTGAGAGTCGACTGTCTGCTCACGGCTCGATGACTTGCTTGGGCCAGGGCAGCAAGAACATGATGCCTTGTCAAAAATGACATTCCAATCACTGTATTCGTACCAAGCTGCAGAGTCACAGGTTCAGCATGCAAACTGACTCCCCCCACGCAAAGGCGTCAACTTACCAATGGGTGAGGTCGTGGATATTTATAGAAAGAGGCGCCTGCCGTCTGATATGCGGCTGCATCGCCCAGTATGCAAAACTGCGGCGCGTTTACTGTACAGGTGCTTTCAGAAGTCTTTCTGGGCGGCACAAGCGCCATCAGTGAACCCCGTATCCGTACTTGATCCTGGCTGCGTCTCCGTCTCCGTCTCCATTCTGCGAGCCGTGTTGCAGCAATATCCGACGGGACTCGACAGAGAGCAGGTGTCTCGAGAAACGTCCTGCGCAGATACGGTGCATCTCGTTCAGCGACAAGATCCGGCCGGGTACCAGAAGCTGGCGGCTTCATCGGTAGTTTCCGTGGCTGGAGGCCAACTCTGTGGCGATCAGCACCCAAAGCTGCCGATCTATAGAAGCTTAAGTTGAACTCGCGCCATCTGCTTCGGCAAGACTGGCATTGTTAGTCTTGGGGGAAGCTGGTCAAGGTCTGGAGGAGCCATGGCTGGCACCGAGCGGCCGTCAAATGCACATTCGAGAAGCCCCCCAACAATGACTGCCCATGTTAGGCAAGCTTAACGAACGCTGTGCTGAGCCAACAACATCTTCGCGTCACCGAGGCGTCCTTTGAAGGATTCTTGCGGCGGCTTGGAAGGAAGGCTGGGCTTCGTGAGTGGGACAGGGCAAGGAGCAGGTACCAAAGTACTTGGTACCTATTCCGTGCCTACGTATCCGTAAGGTACCTAGCTAAGGTAATTAGGCACATGCCCGAAGCTCGCTCCCCGCTTTTCTACGGTGCAGTGTGGGGTGCACAAGCTCTTGCGAAATTCTAGAGGATTCTGAGCTTTTCTGCTTCATCACATTTTTTTGCGCCTCAACAACCTCCTCCCTGCCCTCCTTTCACCACCACCCGCCCTCATTGCTTGCCCACCGAGAAGCATCGAGTCTCTCTGCTCGCGACACACCTGTGAGTCCTACTGCCCTTTCAACGGACACATCTTTTCCGCCGCCATCTTTACCATGATGAGACTCCAGCTGGCACCAGTCATAGAGTGACTTGTACTCCCTTTCATTGATGACTCAAATTGCTGTGGTCCTTAGACCGCCTCTGATAAATGGCAAATCTCAATTGCTTTCTGACCTACGCACTCGTTGATCGCATTGTGGCACGCACAAGCTGACGATTGAGTACCTTTGGCAGATTCTGCTCTCCTCTTCCGCAGGCTTACCTCGGGCCGTCACGATGGTACTGCATAACCCCAACAACTGGCATTGGGTCAATAAGGATGTGTCTCCGTGGGCGAAGCAGTGGTTCGAGGACAACCTGACCAAGCTTGATGTCCAAGATGGCGATATCGAGGCCAAGGTTAGCCGGATCCAGAGCATGGACGGCGATGTCGATGTCAGCCAGCGGAAAGGCAAAGTCATCACCATCTTCGATGTGAAGCTGGTTCTGGAGTATACAGGTAAGCAACGCAACGCTGCGCATCCTAGAGCTAGACGCCCCCCTGCTAACACCCACCACAGGCTCGGCCCCAGACGTGGATGAAGTGTCGGGAACCATCACCGTGCCTGAACTAGCACATGACACAGACGAAGACGAGTACGTGGTACGTTTTCAGCGCTCAGGTACCTTATAGCCCTGGCACCGCAAGTGCATGCATCTGCAAGCCTCTCTGCACCTCCTACTCCCCATTGTCCGCACCCTTGACCCAGGCTACTCCCTGCTTTACTCGGCTGCTGACTGGGTATGGCCAGTTTGATGTCGACATCTTCTCCGAGTCAAAAGAGAAGCAGCCAGTCAAGGATCTCGTCCGGTCAAAGCTGGTTCCTTTGCTGCGAAAAGAATTTCAAAAACTTGCCCCGGCCTTGATTGCCGAGCATGGCAAGGATATCCAGCACGCTTCTGGTTCAAATCCGTCCAGCGGCTTCTCAACGCCCAAGCTCCATCCGGAGACGTCGTCTTCCAAATCCTCGCAGCCAACTAGCGCTCCAACCAGCACCAGTGGCATCGTCAACACTGTCACGGTGACCGACAACGAGGAGTTCCGAACAACCGCAGAGGAGATGTACCAGACCTTTATAGACCCTGGACGGCTAGCCGCCTTTACCCGCTCACCTCCGAAGCTCTTCGAAGGCGCCAAGAAAGGTGGCAAGTTCGAACTCTTTGGTGGCAATGTCTCTGGCGAATATCTAGAGCTGGAGTCGCCGACCAAGCTCGTGCAGAGCTGGCGCTTGAGCCAGTGGCCTGCCGGTCACTACTCGAGACTTCAGATCGAATTCGACCAAAACGACGTGGACCACGTTACTGTCATGCGCGTGACGTGGGAAGGTGTTCCCGTGGGTCAAGAAGAGGTGACCAAGCGGAACTGGCTTGAGTACTACGTTAAGAGCATCAAGCAAACCTTTGGGTGAGTCCCAGTGTACCCCTGGTGTGTATGGGCAGAGGGCCAATGCTAACTTGACGTCCTACAGCTTCGGCACCCTTTTGTGAAGCAGTTTATAATATATTAGAAGGCTAGATAGAATCCATGGAAGCGCTCTAGACGAGGGTAGTTGCAAAGGGTTGCTGTTTCTACTGTGGCGGCGGATGAACCAATGTGCCAGCCCCGTTGGGGCTTGAGCAAGGCCTAGATGCGTGTGGATATGACGGACATGAGCGACGGGCTGACGAGAAGCGAATTGAAGTGATTATTACCATCACATCTACTTGATTGTATCCATGCCGTGTGCTAGTGACTGCATAGGTAGCTATTGCGGCGTGCCAATGACTCGACACACTCGACGATGTCTACAGAGCAGTAGGATGCCAGAAAGTAAATGACATTGGCCCGCAATCGCTCGATGGGCAGTCCTATGTGAGGCGCCTTTTTCTTTCCGAAGGCGGATCATCCACTCTGCATCCAAAAGCATAACTGGGGATAAATGAGTCGAGTAGATTGTCCCGGAAGCCCATGTCGTACAGGTTCTCGACGTGTCTCAGCTTCCGAACACGTTCCCATGGGCCCTGCCCCGGCAGACCTGCGTCTCCCGCTGGGGGGTTCCCGTCGGATGTCGCCACGAGTATGTGGGCTGGCTCAACCGGCCATCTTCGGCAAGGAGGCTCAATCCGCCCGTCTCTCTGCCTGCCTGCCGGAAGAAGGCGGCGGAAAGCGTAGCCGTCGTCCATATCCTCCTCGAGGACGGACCACTTGAGGGACTCGTTGGTGGTGGTGCCGGCGTAGACCTGATAAAGGGTATAGAGGAGGAGCCCCCAGACCAGAGGACTCGTGAGCAATGCGAGGAGGGTCGTAGCGCCCAGACGCACGTTCCTTTGTATGGCCCAGGCCCAGACGGCCAGGTAGCTGTTGACAGTCATGTAGGCTGGCTTCCACAAGGACCAGTCCGGGTAGTGGTCCTTCATCATGGAGGACAGGAGCGACAAGCCGAGCAGGCCGCCGTAAGTGGTCAAGACCGCAGTTGAGAACAGAAGCAGGAGGAACCAATGATGGTTGCCGTATCCTACACAGGAATTGATGAAGACGCAATGGTGATCTGCCCTGGCGATACACCGCTTGCAGATGCTGCAATGCTTGGACCTTGCGGGCTTGAGCAGGCGACACGTGCGGCAGATGTTTCCGGGGTGAAACAGGGCGTAGTCGTAGGGGTAGAGCGACATGTGGTGGGCGTAGTTTTCGTGGGTGATGTAGCCTGGGTCGCTGGAACAAGCAAGGAATAGAAAGAGATAGGGCATGAGGACGGCGGCGAGGACACACAGCTTGGTGAACCAGCCGATGAGCGGCCAAGCCTCTGGCAGGTACAGATATTGAGCAACCATGAGGATGGCTAGAAAGAAGACCTAGCAAGGGGCGTGAGCGAGGGCTGCAAGACACGAGACATGCCGGGGAAGACTCACTACCACGGTTGGATGGCGGTCATGCATGACGCAGTTTCCAAACCTCAACAGCGATCTTGACAGCCTGCCTGAAGAGAGCCTGATGTCCAGGGCATACAGGGCGGCGGGTAGGCGTATCCATATCAGCCTGTGCAAGGCGGCTACAGGAGTGCGTCTAAGAAGGCAGCATGAGCATCAAAACATGAGGCGCCGTTGTCACTCACCTGAGGGCGGGCAGCCTGCCGAAAAAGGTGACAAAGACCATGAAGGAGAGACAGAGCACGAAGACTACCGCCCATTTGAGCGTGGCCATGGCGGCGGCCACGGAGACGTAGCCGCACAGGAGAGAGTGGTGGGAGTGAAGCCGAGCCTGTAAATATTAAAGGACATGGAACGAGAGTGCATCAGCCGACGCTACCGATGATTGGACAGTAGACACAATGACATGATGGTTGAGCAACGTCGAGGGGGTGCCAGCAAAGTGTATCCTTGAGGCGCAGAGTCTTGGAGAGTCACGAGCACCAGCCACTCTGGGGGGTGACCTTTTGCAGTGACTACTGAGCCTCATGAGGCATGGCCCCGAGATGAAGCCTAAATGGGGGGTCACGGGTGCCACGTGACCGCGCGACCACATCACGCGTCTCCGGTGGGCCTGGCTTTGAATTAGCACACCATTCAGGGAATGCGGGCGCTCGATATAGACCCGTTGATCGGTTGGAGAAAATGACAAGCACGGCGTTTCCAGGCCGTATCTTCAACTCATGCTGACACTGCGCGCATCTAAGCCTCTCGAAATCTGACCGCGCCCCGCCCTGCTTCGAATCGACCGTTGACGCGCATCGGCATGGCGGCTTCTGGCGTCACATACGACGGCGTGCCCAGCGCACAAGGCGGCAACATTTTCAAAGACATCAAGTTTTGGGTCTCTCATAGAGTCCCCCAGAGACCCGCCATTCTCGGCCATATCACGGCAAGCTCCACTTGCAGCACTTGCTCCGCGGACGAGACGGCTAACTTCTGCTCAAGAGCAATGGAGGCGTCATCAAGCCACTGGAAAAGGACGCCGACATGCTCATAGCCGACTGCGCGAGAAAGGACGCCCCTGCCGACTCGTACTCGTGGAAATTCATTACCGATTCCATCGCCAAAGGCATCATCCAGTTAGAGGATCGTTATTGCATCGGGGTCAATCGAAGCGAGCCAAGGCCAGCAAGGCCAGGACGCTCGACAAAGTCAACAAGAACGCCATTTACGCTTGCAGATGACGTTTCCCTGGCCAGATGGGTGCTCTCATTCAGCGGCAATCGTACGGGAAACGCAATCTACCTGGAGTTTGAGGGAAAGGTATGTCGTATCGCCTTTCGCCGTCTTGGCCCAGCCTACTGATACCACCTAGAACTCTCGGCACACGTGGCAGTCGTGGAGGAACAGGTATATGAAGGCCCTGATGCCCAGAGGAGAGGACAGTCTACGGAAACTGGCAAACCAAGAGCTGCCCGCGGGTGACCCAGAAGAGTCCAGAAATGCGCCCCGGGCCAACCAGGGACCGAGCAGAGTCGGAAAACCCAGTGTCAAAAGTCGCCAAGACCGAACACCCGGCCCTGCAGCTCCTAGAGCCTTCCTCTCCTCACCTGCACAGGCTGCTACAAGAACCCCGAGAACCGCCTCTCCCATCGGGAAGGAGAAGGTTCCGCCTGACAACCAAGCACCTCCGCCCGCGAGTCCCGAGACTCGAGAAGACGATGGCTCTTTTGTTGAAATCCAGTCATTTTACGACAACTTGCACATGTTTCGCGAAGAAAACAACTTGGAAACCCAAGACGAACATAAGATTGGACGCAAGATCGTCGGCCTCTGGGAACTTAGCGCGGCAGCCCTCAAGCAAGACGTGCCTCGTGTCTCACTGGATGATGTGGATTGGTCCCTGGTCGCAAAGGACTTGGGTTATGATCCTGACCTGGAACATGAAGTACCTTTCGAGCTGCGGCAGTGCTTCGAGGCCAACCTCGCGGAATTCTGCGAAGCAATGGAAAGCTTCGACGGGGATGCCGACGAGTCTGACCAGGTATCCGAGTTGGCTTCCCCGCGGCAAGCACACCGAGGACTCGGGAATGACTTGCAATCTTCGCCTCTTGCGCAGGTCGTTGGCAGGAAGCGGTCGCTGGATTCTGGGCCGTCTTCATCCGGACGTACCACCAAACGAAGACGAGGCCCCAGCCGCGATGTCGAGATCCCTGCAACTCCAGAGGACAAGGTTGGATTCACGGACCGTCGAAAATCCTTGCAGACACAGTCGCCGAGCATTCGAAGGAATATCGTGGCAACCGTGGAACAAGCTCGAGGCGCCGGAGCATCCCGTCGAGTGCCATCGCGACCGAGCGCGCAGCATGCAGACGAGCGCGCAATGTCGACCGAGCGTGGCGCGGGTTTTGAAAGTCAAGCTCGACCATCGGCAGATTCGGAGGCGCCGCAGGACCAGGACGACATGACGCCCTCACAGCAGCTGCATTTCGAGGAGTTTGACTCAAGCCCAATCCCTCTGCACATGGCGAACGGACGCAGCGACGCCGCATTGGAACCAGCAATGGGGACTCCTCGTCCTCGGCACACGGCAAACGCTGCTGCCTTGACTGCTGGACCGCAGGCAAACACAAAGGCTTCGAGACGATCCCTGCCAGCATCTTTCGGTGCGCCCGCAAGCCGAGCTCTCGGGAGACCTGCCGACGAATCTGCAGGACCTCATCGACAATTCCAGGCACCGCCAGCGGCCGAAAGTCGGAATCCCCCAAGAGAAGGACCCAAGAGAAGCCGAATAACAGAGCACGTTGAATATTATGAGTCCCTCGGTTACTCGAACCACATTGTCGTCGAAGCCCTGAAGCGCACGTCGATGACACCAGGCGGGCTCGCTCCTTTGGTGATGCAGAGCCTCAAGGATGGCCAGGGCGTGCCGACTCACCACCAAGGCGTCTGGACCGACCGAGATGATAAAGGCCTGCGGATGGTGGACAATGTCAATGTCAAGGACGTGGTTTCGACGCCCAGGGAGTCGAGGAAGGCGAGCAAGGAGCTTGCGCGGCTGACCCAGAAGCACGGCCTGGAGGGCATTCAACTCCGGCGGCTGTTTTTGGAGGCAGATACGGCCGGTGAAGACTGAGGCTTATAATCTGATTATGGAGTAATGGGGATTTCGAGGTGGACTGCGTTGGCATTGCTAAACGTCTTGGCGAGGCGAGGCTTGTTGCTCGCGTACATGTAACCTACACATTCAGATTCTGATGGCATCGTCTGCTTTGGTTCCCTCATGCTCGTCACGCCGTCTTCTCATCTCCCACCCCCCGGCCCGCCACCTGCTGCATCCTGGCATAGTGCCACCCTTCCTGGGCCATGTCCCTCCGCACCCGGTACACATCCTCGGCCGCGTCCAAGACACCAAAGTCGACAGTAACGACGCTCATGCCCTCAGCCGCGTCAAGCCTCCCCAGAGCGCCCTGCAGCGGCATAGCCAGCTGGCTGCGGCCAACGTACTCGTTGCCGCGCGCATCAGTAGCGGCGGCAGCGGTGGCGGAGTCGGCGGGGGCGCCGACGTTGACGAGCACGACGGCGCAGGTGTTCTCAAACGCGCGGGCGACGCACACGCTGTCGAGGAAGACGCGCTCACAGGCCGGGTTGATGGCGGCGCCGGCGTCTCCGCCGTCCGAGGCGAGCCAAAAGGCCGGCACGATGATGACGCGTGCTCCTCCTCCTCGTCCTCCTCCCAGGGCGGAGGGGGCGGCGACGAGCTCGCGGAAGGCTTCGGGGAAGGCTAGGTCCCAGCATACGAGCAGGCCCATGCGGCCCCAGGGGGTGTCGAAGGCGGTGTGCGCCGGGTGCGGGCCGGGGGCGACCAGGTGTGGGCGCTCGGGGTGCCAGAGGTTCTTCTTGACGTAGCGCGCGAGCAGGGCGCCGTCTGGGCCGATGAAGTAGGCCACGTTGGCGAGTCGCGGGACTGCCGCCGCGGCCGCGCCTTGGCCGCCACCCTCATCATCGTCCGCCTCCTCCTCCTCCTCGAGCAGCGTCCCCGGCACAATGGCCACGCACAGCTCCCGCGCCAGCTCGCGGTACCGCTCCAGATAGCGCGCCGCCTCGCGCGCCGCAGCGCGCCACGCCGCCGACGCGGGATCCCAGCCGACCAGGTGATACTCGGGCAGGACGGCGAGCTGGGCGCCGTGGGCGGCGGCCCTGCGGACAAAGGACGCGGCACGCGCAAAGTTGGCTGCCGGCCGGGCGACCTGGTCACACGAGGGCCTCCGAATGAGCGATGGACGGATGCCGGCTTTCGTCGCATGGGACCAGGGCAAAGGGCCGGCTGTCTTCAACGTACCTCTGCGTGGAGCTGTATCAGCGCAATCTTGAGGTGCGAGGCCATGGGGTCGGGTTGGGACATGGTCTCTTCGCAATCCTCGGCCGCTGTTGGGTTTGGGGATGCGAGCTGGATCCGAAGTGTTCGTGCTTGGCAACGTCTCCGCGGGTGAGCCCCCACTGGGGTGCGTTGCGCGGCCAGGCATCTCTACAGCTTGGGAGGAGCATCTACACCATTCACGTTCACAGTCGGATATTTTATGCCGCCGCACGCTCCTTTAGTCAGTGATTGTCAGGCGCTGGGCTCACAGGGCGGTAGCCAAAGGAGAATGCCATGGACAAGCCGATGCTTGATGGATGTGAGGCAAGGTATCAGAGTTTCAATGAGGGAATTGGCGTTCTGGATTCGCGGAGCCAAACCGGCAGACTTCAATATCTCTTGCCTTGGCATGGTCGTCTGCCGCGTAAGAATCCCAAACCTTGTGAATCTCCCTGTTGTCGCTCCTGTCCAAGTACTGACCCAGTCGACTAGCCGTACTCGACAAGTGCTATATGTATCCGTGGTCGAGGGGACCAATATGGTGATTCTCGGCGCAAAGTCATTGTGCCTGACGCCGTAAAAGGAAATCTTGGATTCCGCCTCCATGGCTGCAGCGAGTATGTTTAGGCGCTGTTCGGGGGCGATGTGGTAGACTTTGTCGCCGCCCATGAGGGATTGCAGGCTGACCATTCCATGAGAGCCATCCGCACCGGTCGCGTCGCTTGATAGCCAAGCAAAGCCAAGTTAAAAATCCAAGATCCGTAGTAATTGCGGGCACCATTCGTTCTGGGTCACGGGGGAAAGGGGGGATTATTGACGCTCCGGCCCCTTATGGTGCATGGTCTTCAGTTGCCGTCAAAGTCTCGATTCAGCGCATAGAACTATCCTCACTGCTGAGTTCCCAGCCTTCCCAAATTCAAGGAGCAATGTCTGCGAGATGCCCATTCCCGTAAAATCGTCGAAAAAAGAGTAAACGCCTAACCCAGCTTCCGGATATCTTCTGGTCCAAGACGAACCCAACCCATTTCTCCCATCGAGGGCCAGTGTCCCAAGAATCATTGCTCCGCGCAGCCAATAAACCGTGCTCCATTCGCAACGCTGTGGCGGAGCCTGTTCAATTCCGGCTCGCATGGACCATGGCCTCTTCATCTACGTCGCTGTCATGACCGTGGTGCTCTCGTTTGCAGAAGCCATCGACCTTTCCAACATATCGAGGCCGTACTGATTTGCCACGAAAATCAGAAAGCCCACAGCTTCTCCTGCGCGCAATCGTCAGTATGTTTCTCCAAGTTGTCCAACTAGGGCACTCACCCATGCCAACAAGGACAATGTTTCTGATGGTCGAAGGAGGAAGACCATATGACCCAACGATGAGGGACATGACGGGACAGAAAACATAAGGCCACCATTTGGTCAAGCCGAGCCCCCCAAGCAAGGTGCTTTTGAACGTGACGGCGGTGGCCGAGACTGAGTCCAGGGTCTTCAAAACCTGCAAGGCTTGTTGCTGAGCTTGTTCGAGTCGCTCTTGGTGTCCTTCCTGCTTCACGGTCAAGGCGTTTGCGAGCTCCGAGAGCCTCTGCATGTCCTGCCGTTCTCTTCGTCAGCAGCTTGTCGGAGCTCAATGGCACATGGCAGACTCACAGCCTCGATTCTCTCTTGCCCTCGGGCGATCTCGGCGACTCGAAACTGCGACTCAGCCTACAAAGGTCAGACAGTGGCCGAAGAGGGCGTAATGGGGTGAATAAACGTACAATTTCTCGTTGTAGCCCTGTTGTCGCCGCAATTGCTGCCCCGAGCGTTGTCATGACAGCCCCGACGTCGTCGCCGACCCGTTTGTGGACCAACTGCAGTGCCGACTCGTGAGAGCGCGTAATACGCTCATTGCTCTCCAGTGCTGTTGCAAGAAGCCTCTCCAGCAGCTGTTGCAGTCTCTTGGCGCTCTGCAGCCCGTTGTTTGCACTAGTCGCCGCCTGCTGTCCACCGTCAGTATGCAGCCGACTTTGCCAGGGTTGGGGGCCAAAGACCTGTGTTCCTTGAGACAAGACTTGAGAGATCATCTGCTCGACTTGAGATAGTCCAGACTTGAGGTCGTTTATCTGTGGGTTGATGCTCTCCACGTTGGTGTTGGCGTCTCGAACCATCTTGTTTAGAGCTTCGAGTCGGGCTTCAAGCTCCGCTTCTACCTGCATTGTCAGCCTGTCCATGACCTTGGTAATTCTTTGGAACAAGAGTATGTTTCGGTCTGTGAGCAACTGTTAGCAGTCCATTCCAAGACTCAGCAACGGGGCGGGGGAAAGAGATGTCTGGTCCAACCTTTCTCGTTGTCGGCGCGTGCAGCCTCGCAGAACCTCAACGCCTTGTGCCTGTAGCTGATGAAAGTGTTCCAAGCCGAATCAGATTGACCCAGGCCCTCGAGGCAGCCGTCGATCTCTGCAGGCGAAACGTGAAGGTGCGGTCTGGAGGGCATGCGCATCTCGGCGAGAACTGGTTCTCGGAACTTGAAGCAAGACGAAGGGATGAGAAAGCTACCTCGCTCCAGGTCGCAGATGGCCAGGCTGGCGGCGAAAAAATCTACAAAGTCCCGAGTGGCTCTCCCACTGTCAGTCAAGACGGTCGCTTCGTCCCGGCCGTCCAGTAGCTGACAGTTGTTGACGAGCAGACGCGCCGCAATGCGGTGACACAGAGGCTCAGACTCGAGCTCCTGGAGCTCATCCAGTGCCGTCGTGTACATGTTGGAAGAAGACCTGCCGTTGGATGGGATCTGCTGAGAAACAACGTGGTGGCTGATCTGCGGACCCGTCAAGACCTTTGCGCCTGATTCTCCGCGGTTAGCAGTGGGACCCTGGATGCTCAACACTGACGGACTTACCACGGCTTCCAGCCCACGAAAACGCCTGGACAAAGGCGCCGGAGAGGCAGAGAAGGCAGATGGCTTGCAGCCAGAGCAGAAGCCCGGCTGGCCGTGCCATGTCGAACGAGGGGGATTCTTTGGGCGCGGTGTGAGAAGCAGGCGATTTCGTCTGGTGATCAAGTGTCACCTCCTAGAGCGATGGAGAGCGATGAAAAGCTGTTGTGCCGCCCCGTCACGGAACCGTTGTGAGCAGGTATGCCGTGAAGCTGCAGCTGGTTGGAAGTCGAGGTTATAGAACCGAGGAGGGCGCAGAGAGATGCGTGCCGAGGTGGTGGTTGAAGTTGGAGCGTGGAGCTTCCCCGGTTTCTATTGTTCACGGCTGTCAATAGGCTTGTGAGCAGTGTGTTGAAAGGTTTCAAGTCCCGGGGCCAAGTGACGTCCTCAGGCTCGCGTTCAAGAGCGGTGTGGGTGCGAGGCTTCGGGTGGCGTGAATCATAATGGCTTTCGAGGGCAGGAGCAATGGGCAGCCGGTCCATCGCGCCTTCTGCTTCGAACTTTCCATGCAAGTGGCACTCGGTGCAGGTCGCCAAGTAGACCCTTGCAGCTGGCAGGCAGGCACCGAAGTCCCCCCTTTTGCAGAAATCTTGTCACTGATTTGCATTCATCTACCTCGTTACCGGCTGATTCTTTTGCTGTTCCGGGCTCATCCAGAGGTTCGGCCTTCTCCCTGAACCCCGCCACGCCAAGGCAATGTCGAAAGGGGCACTCCAAAGCGAGCGCGGGCATGACGGTATCGTCGTCTACCGAAGCCTTGGGCGAGTCCTCGATACTGGGAGCGATTCACGGTCGCTTATTGTATCTCGGCAATAGTCCTCTCAGGAGTCTCCGCGCACCCTCGTGTTCAATGGATTCTGACGCAAGATTCTGACCATCTAGCCATTCACTGGGCGTGTCCAAGACGGGCACCGACCGGCAAGGAGAAGACGGCACAGCTAGGGGGGGTGTCGCATTTGCCGGGTGTCGGTCGGACAATATTCTCCAATGCAGCAACATGGATGTCGCGGCAGCCGTCGGCACTGGGCGCCGCTTTATGAGTGTGGCCACGCTTGCGACGGGTCAACAACCAGCCCAGTCAGGGGGCCAACTACGGCGGCGGAGCCACAGGCGCTGGGAGGAAAGGTGGTCCCGCAGAAGGTGCGCTGTTCGTAGCGTCATGTAGGCGTCTGTAGCTGATGAGATGGCTACCACTGTCGAGAGGAACGACATTCTGGGTACTGCACCTGGTAGGTAGGTGATAGGGAAATGTCGGCGACGTAGCAAGGTAGAGAGTACTTGGAGACAAAAGTCCACGTCCGCGAGGATAAACTATAATATCATCCTAGTACTCTCTGCTTCGGCCTGCGGCGCCGAAAATTGAATTGCCAATCCGGCACAGAGCATGCCATGCTATCGTGCCGGGCTCAAAAAGAGCTCTGGAATTTAAAGTACTAGATACAAACTACCCAGCACGTCGCCTTTCCCTTTTAGGCGCGAGCGCCACAGCCCCCCACTTTTGGTCGGCTCGTTAGGCATAGTGGTCGGCTCCTTACTCCGTAGTCGAGGCCAAACAAATAGAAAAGGAAGACAAAAGCCTAATGATAAGTGGAGGCACCCTGACAAGTTGAAAACGCTGGGACAGTGTAATGTAAGCACCGGCTATTTGAACGGCCGCCATCCCTGGCGCGTCCGTCGCTTGCCGTCACCCACCTCTTCCAGATCATCAACTCCCTCGCGGTCTGCTGTCGCCATGTATTAACGTCGTCGCTGCCTCGCCGCCCGTTTCCCCTAAGCAGGCCCAAGGCAGATGCTGTTATTAGACAGTTGCCAGCGAAGTATGCCTTGGGCTCAGAGACACCATTGACCACACCGACTTCTGACTTGCACTTGGCCACCAACTGCCAACAGCCCGATACATGGGGCTTTTCGCAGAGCTGCGCTGCGGCGTCGTTTACGGCCTGCAATTCCCGCTGACCGTCACCCGATAGACGAACCCGGTGCAGTTGTTGGCCTGGAGTTGGCTAAGGCGGCGAGCAACGAGCACCGCATCGCCGCTACCTTCCTCGTCACGGGGGAAGCAGACACCGAGGAGGCCCCTGAAGGCACTCAAACCCGTTCAGCGGACCATAGCCGGGCAGCGCGAGGACCATGTGCATTCAGGTGGACAAGAGATGGGCCTGCGGGCACGTTGGCTATTACTGCATCAAATGGTGCGAGCGGCAATTCAAGGGCTGCAAGGGGACATCTGCCAAGCACGAGATAATCGAGGAGCCCCAACAATGCGGCGACTGCAAGCGCCGCTACACTCTCCCGAAAGGCTTGACGCCTAAACGATGAATGGAATGGGCACAACGGAGAGCGAACGGGGAGTCGAACCGGCATTGCAATTGTAGGCGTGCGTGCAGGACGGGACGGGCTCCGATCTGGTGAATGGCACAAGTCCGTCCTAGCATACTGACGCATTGTTTGCGCAGGACAGCAGGCAGAGACACCCCTACGATTCATAACTACACGGCGGCCAGGGGCTGGGCGCGGACGTGCGAGTGATGCTGGACGACCCTTTTCGTTTCAAGTTTACACTGCACTTGGTAATCGCAAGAGGAAAATGGGTGTGTGCGTGGTGTCAGATGCGGTGGCGGACGTACGAATCGTATGCGATATGTGGCCACGCCCCCTCGTGGAACAAGGCCCGTCTTATCCTGGCCTCGCAAACCCCCGTCTTTGCCGAGGACCTGCTGCGTTCAGGGCACCGGCTGGCAATCTTTACTTTTGGCCCTGACTAATTAACCTACCTTTTTTTGGCTCCCGTCGAGTGGGGCCGAGGACGACAAGACAGATGGTGTCGTGGGGGGGTGGTAAAGAAGCAAGCAAAAAGCACGGTAGAATCTTGGATCTGGCGGTTCGCGACGGGACGCAGCCTCGGAGCCGGTGGCGGCGGAGCCCGCCACGGTCGGCCGGCGGGATACGACGAGGGTGGGCGAGAAGCGAATTTGAACCTCTCAATGAGACCGGGTGCATGTAGGGCGAGTCGGTTCATCTCGGCTCGCCAGAGTACGAATAGTAGACGGAAATGGAGATGCTCCGTATTCTGTACGCAGAGCGCCGATGCCTGCGTGAGTTGCCTGCGTGAGTAGCAGAAGCCTTGTAGTGGCATCGCGTGACACGGCCTGTTTTCGAGAGGGAGGCTGAGGCTTGGTGCAGAGTGTCGGCGTGGCTTTGATGGCCAACATGTCCTGAGTCATGAAGACGAGCCACTGGGTCATTAAGTTACACGCTACGAGAAGTGCACAAAGCCCGTCTCAAGCCTCGGACCCGGCAAACGACATGTCGTTGACAAGTACTCTGTAGAGAAAAATATGACGGACAAGAAAAACAAGCTGATCTGTACTGCTGTGGCACTAACCGGGAGGGGAAAGGCCACAAGGCTGAAGACAAAGAAAGGGACCGTTGTCAAGGCATTCTGTCATTGGGCCGCAGCCAATCAGCGGCGGCGCTTGGCACTTCGGTTCGCTGGTTAGGCTACATACAGCCTCGCCCATCATACGACTTTTCCCCCCGGCCGCCCCTGGACCGGAATGGCTGGCCTAATCAGCCCGGGTCACGCCATTTGGGCGTCGGACGGCCTGGAAAGCCGGATTGCTGGAAAAGGGCCACGCCAGAGAGCCAGGGCACGGTCTTTGCCGATGTCGTTGTTGCCTTGCCTGTTCTATCAGCAGCAGCAGTCATAGCGGGCGTCGAGGATAAGGCGGGCAAAAGGGGTGGAGACGGCCATTTTCCCTCATGTCGGCAAGCCTGTGTGGGAGCCGTTACCTTTTCATCCCCCCGCCCTTTGGCCCCTCTACGGAGTAAGGAGAGAAAACAAAAGGGAAGCAGAATAAACCGACACAAAGCAGCAATCCCAGAGGACAAGAGTCCCTTTGTCCCAGCTCCGTATGATGAGGCTCTGACCCGGGCAGCGACGGAGCGGCCGCGTCGATCGATTGCTTGGCAGACCTTGCCTTTCCAATCCTTGCCATTCTCTTCTCCCTCTTCCGCGACCGGACCCGAATGCGCAGGCTGCTGCTGACGGCGCTCTAAATCACTACCGGCTGTTTTGTTGTTGTTGGGGAAGGGGGCACATGTCGACTCATCCTGCCTCTGCCAGCTCAGCATCACCATCAGTCCTTAGTCCCATATTTCTATCCAGCTGCTGCAACTTTGCGCCTGCTCGTCTCGCTTCGTACATACATCCGTTACATACTACTACTCCCATTCATTATCCGCCCCCCCCTTCCTCTTCTTCCTCTTCCGCTTTCTCTTCCTCTCCTCCTCCTCCTCCTCCTCCACCTCCACCCACACCCACACCACCACCACTACCACCACCACCACCACCACCATCACGTCAGAGTGTGCTGGCTGGCCCTGCGCTTGGTGAGCAACCGCACCGGCTCGTTTCCAGTTTTTCTCCGCCCTCGTCACTGCAACACAATTGGCCGCCGCTCGCCAGTTTGTGACCCATCAACTCTCGACGCGCTCGTCTCCATCTGTCCACCTCGTTCGCCCAGTACCGAGGGACGGAAAGCACAGCAGATAGGAGGAAACGAGGCCGGGAATAAAGAGAGACTGGGGGGGGGCGAAAGCAAAAGGGAGTGGGTGAGTACGCTCCTCCACCATCTGGGTACTGCTCCTCGTTGCCTCCATTCTGTGCCCCTTGGCATCACAACCCTATACTTTCTTCACCTTCATCTCACTTCGGTACCCCAGCTTGAAATTCCCTGCACTGCCGGCTAACCACCATCGTTCAACACGGCATAGTCGGCGCACACGTTACTCGACAACGCCTTCTTCGTCTTCCTGATCGCCTGGCCATGGAAGACAATGCTGGCTGCACGCAGCAATCAGCGGCAGCTATGGACCAGTCGCCATCCATGGTCTCCCCCGCCTTGACTTCCCATCAGCCCTCGGTCCACCAGCAGCATGTCACCGCCACGAGTGCATCAACTCCTGCCTCTAGTTCTCGTATGAGCACCACCTTCGAGTTCTCGTCTGCCCCTTCGGACGATTCTATGCCTTCCTTCGACCCCACCATTGCCGCCTTCACCGACATGTCTTTTACCCAACCCTCGGTGCCCTCGACAAGTCTCCAAGACAGGGGCTCCTTTACCCCCGTGTCGCGGCAGCCCCAGTGCTTTCGCAGGGCAGACCTCGGCTCGCACGATAAAAAGCGCATCAAGGTCGACCCCGAAACCCCGGCTCTCGACTCCATCGACTACTGGATCCGATTCGACGACGACTTCGACAAGATGGGCAGCTTCGAAATCGACTACTCCAAGCGAAACGACCCCACGGGCCAGAATGGGTGAGCTTCGTCCCCGTCCTTGACACGTGACAGGCGTACAAGAAACAGCGCAGTTGACTTTGGTTGCCTCGAATGCAGGCCAGGCACGGCAACCAGTACGATGCCCGGCTTGGGCAGCGGCCTTTACTCGACGGCCATGGCCCCTTTCAGAGAAGAGGACTTTATCGACGATGCCGCCTTTGACGAGCAGGTTCTCTCCGACGATGAAGACATGTTGGACGCGGCACACGCCGGCGATCGACCCCCAGACACGGGGAACCGGCACCAACACCCCGATTCCGCTCCCGCTCCACTTCCGCCGCCTCAGCCTGAGAAAGGCATGCCCAGCTCGATGCCCATGGCTTGGGCCAGCAGACCTCAGCCCGGCCTACGGCTGAACCCGGCTTTGGAGGAGACTCCGAGGCAGATGCGCCGAGACATCTGGGGGGGGATCCCTCGCGGCATGAACCTGGTCCTCAGTCCCGAAGAGCAACGGCATCTCCTTGAGATTGCGCTCAACTCGGGCCAGATGCCAGCCAGTTTTATTCCCCCCAACGGCTTCGGCATCGGATTTGGCGCCGGCTTGGGGGCACGTTCTCCGGCCGAGTTTGAGCGAAGAGCAGGCGGCCTTCCTCTCACCACCATGGAAACTGCACAGCAAGCCATGGTCCCCGGGCCTTCCTCTCAACCCGACGAAAGCCAAGAGCCGGCTGCGCTGAAAGACCTACCGAGGCGTCCCGCAGCACCCAGGTGTGGATCGTCAAAGAAGCCATCCGGGCACGCGGCGACGGACACGAGTAAGCCTCGGTCGGCCGACAGAATCGCCCACAACGACGTCGAGCGAAAGTATCGGACCAACCTGAAAGTCAAGATTGCCGAGCTTCGAGACGCCGTGCCCGCGTTGCAGTCGCCGGTGCCGGGAACAGAGGCAGCCGAAGGTCCCGGGCAACAGGGCGGCCCAAAAGTGAGCAAGGTGAGTCGAATTGAACTACGATTTGTCCCGCGATCACCGTGCTCAAAGACCCGCATCAACAGGGCACCGTCTTGACAAAGGCGACCGAGTACATTCAGCAGTTGGAGCAGCGGAACAAGGCCATTATGCTAGAGCACCAGCAGCTGGCGCGCCGGCTTCAGGCATTCGAGACGCTTTTCAACAGCGCCAGCAGGCAGCCAGATCTAATGCCCAACCCCAGCATGACGCTCTTCGATCCGAGGGGCTTCTGCTAGAGGCCTGCGGACGGGGCGACCTCTATTCGCTCATCCGAGACTGGGACGAACGAGTCGAGGCTTTTTTTTTCTTTCTTGTTCTGTTCTGCCTGGAATCTACTTGGCGAAATGAATGTGTATGACTACGAGCATCAAGGGCGATGGTACGGGGACAAGGGAAACCCACAGAAAGGGAGGGAGAAGGCCTCCATCTCCACACTACCCACAGCATACCTGCAGCGCGGCGGTTGAAGGTCAAGCCAGACGCACGATCCACTTTCACGAAATACATGAATTCCGGGCGGCGAAATGTTGACCCTTTGACGGCCGAGGTTTCCACCAGGAAAGAAGGGCGAGGTACTGTACAGGGTTTTTGTCCTGCCTTGAGTGGTCACACTTGGCGGCGCATGGCATTTGTTTTTCCTGTCCCCTTACCCTGTAGCGATGGTGTTCCCCAAGTTCGAGGGGGGAAAGCGAAGGAACCGTAAATCGCATCATAGACTTGGGCAATTTGGCATCATGGTAGCTTCTGTGTGCTTTGACATGCCTCAGTAGATACTTGAAGTCGAGGCTTCTTGATATTGTTAACATCAACTCATTCAGCCAGTTCATAGAAATGGCCGCTAGGGACCAAGCTGCGGTCCTGTGGGGTATTTCTTTGCTCTATTTGCATGTGCCCCGAGAGGAGATGTATTCTAGGTATATGTTACAGCCACTACGTATATTGATTACAGTACGAAGAAGGCAACGCCGTCAAGGCCGCAGCGCTTCAATATCGTCGACCTCCTTGACGGCCTCGGTCGACAGGATGAACGGCGACTCGTCGTCGACGCATACGCTGTCCTCAATGCGGATGCCCATGCCGCGAAAGTGCCTTGGCCAGCGCTCGTCGTCGGGAACGTAGACGCCCGGCTCAATAGTGACGCAGTGGCCGGCCTGCAGAAGCTCTCTGCGGCTGTAGCCGGGGCAGTCGTGAACGTCGAGGCCGATGTAGTGGCCGACGTGGTGCGGGAACAGCTGGCCGAGGTTGGCCATGGAGACGTCGAAGCCGATGCCCTGAAGCTGGTCGACGAGACCGCGGGCGGTGACGCCGTGGATGTCCTCGAGTGACATGCGGGCCGAGGCGCGGCAGAGGGAGACGCTGGTGCGCTGGACGCGGAGGACGGCCTCGTACAAGTCGCGCTGGGCAGCGGTGAATCTGCCCGAAGCGGGCCACGTGCGCGAGATGTCGGTGATGTAGGAGCCGTACTCGCCGCCGGCGTCGACGAGGATGAAGTCGCCGTCGCGGAAGACGTCGTTGTTGACGGTGTAGTGGATGCAGTTGGCGCGCTCGCCGCCGGCCACGACGGGGATGTAGGCCGGGCCCTCGCAGCCGTTGACGACGAACTGGTAATCGAGGAACGCGTGCAGGTCCTTTTCTCTGGTCCACGGTCTCCTCATGGCCTCGGTGATGGCGCGCCCGGACAGCTGGCCGGCGCGGCGCATGTTGGCCACCTCGGCCGTGCTCTTGACCACGCGCAGCTTGTTCATGACGGGCGACAGGGGCATTTTATTGGCGGCGAGGCTCGAGCTATCATTGGCGGCGAGGACGCCGGGCATGGCGTCGGCGTAGACGAGCTTGGCCGACTCGAGGATGCGGGGCAGGGCCGTGGCGGCACTCTCGAGCGGGAGCGCCTTGTCGGCGTTGAAGACGTCCTCGGCGGCATCGACGCCGTTTCTGTAGCCGGACCACTGCTCCTCGCGAGGGTCCTTGCGCTTGACAAACATGTGGAAGAGGTAGTCACCGCGTTCGGGGCTCGTCTTCTCGATGACGGCAACGGCGTCGTCCTCGTTCCAGCCTGTCAGCCAGAAAAAGTTGGATTCTTGTCGGTACGGGTGGAAGACGGCGCCCGACTTGTACTGCAGGGCGGCGGCGGGCAGGACGGCGACGGCGCCGTCGGGCAGGGCGCGCGCGAGATGGGCTCTGCGATTGGCATATTCCTCGGCGGTGATGCCTGGCGTCACTGCAGGAGCCCGTCAGCGACGCTGAACATGGACAAGAAGAGAGAGATGGAGGGGGAGACTAGCACTGGCCGGGCCCGAGTATGTGGGGATGCGTTTCGTGGACGGGCTGCCCGAACTTGAGGGCGGCCGCCGAGACCGAGGCATAGCTTCTTGTTCTGCAGCTCCTCAGTGAAGAGGCTGCAATTTGGAAGAGGAGTGGTCTGGCAGGCCGTGATGGAGCGGTATGAAGTAAGGATGGGCGCGGGAATGACAGCCGCGGCAGCCTCATTGTGGACGGCAGTGGTGGTTTGTTCCAGAAAGGCTTGGGGGAGAGACGGCATGCATGGACGGGGTATTGTTATGCAAGGCCACGCGAATCGGAGAGATTGCATGCTGCACAATTGTTCTGTGACGTAGGACGGGCAGGTACGAAGTACAAGGTATTCAGACAAGCTGGGGATAGGTAACTTTCGGAGGCATGTGCTCCGTACAGCCGGTACTGTCGGTAACTTAGGTACTGTACACATTCCGGATCGCGGAGGTACATCGTCGCTCTTGCTGGCCATTGTTGACGCAGCAGCGGGAGCTGGAGGCTTTACCTACTACATAGTGGAGGAAGGGGTCGTCTGTTGGACACTGTCACATTGGCCTTGGATTTTTTTTGGGCTTGCCGACAGATAGAGAACTCTGAGTTTGCACAATTCTCGGCACAAGTCCATGGGCGCTAGTGGCGGGCCCACCGTTTTGGGATAGCAGAGCGGCTGTCGCACGGAGCATTTCCTTTTTAGACGAGCTGCGGAGACTTGACGGTTTGGTAGATTTGCGGAGCTGCGGGCAACTTTTAGCTCCGTTTTTGCCATGCCGTGGAAAGGAAAAGAAAAATCAAAATGATAAAAAAATCTAAATCAAATAAACCAGGCGCTGCACAGATTGCTGCACAATTTCTAGAGCCAAAGTCGGCTAACAGGGCCGGTGTCTAGCCTCAGCCCGGGCAGTGAAGACGGCAAAAGTAAGAATAGCCCCGTCTGATGCACATGTATAAATAAACGCAACGTGCCACACCACTTCTCCTCTTTGTGTATCCGAATCTGCTGACAGCTTGAAACCCCCCGGACCCAAACAATGGACGGGATTGGACGGCGGCAGAGACGTAATAACCGGTTGCTGGTGCGGCGGGCTGGCCCGTGCGTGTTTTTGGCCCTCGCGCCCGAACCAGGCATAGCGCTGTTTTGGCAAGCGCGAAAGCCTTTCGCCCAATCAACACCAAAACCGGCCACAGAGCACGACTCTTGCACGTCACGACAACCAGTTCCCTCTCCTCCCCCGCCCTCAGCGTGAAGACTCACGAGAGACCAAGACGACGACGGCCTTCTCGCCCCCCAAGGCTCAGTCAAATGCCTGCCTAACATCGTTACCCGCGCGCTCTCCGCCATCGTCGACGTGTCGCCCGCCCTTGCACGTCGCGTCAACGGGCTTGGCCCTCTGGCATTCGGCCTCCAACACCCCCAGAGTGAGTCGGCCTCCTCCTTTCCTCCCCCACCCTCCTCCAGCAGCTCGTCGTCACCCAACAAGCACAACACGACACCAGGCGGTGGTGTTTCGTCTCGGGCCTGCGTCCCCCTCCGGAGCCCCCGTCCGGAGCCCCCAGGAGCCACCTTGACTGACGTGGGGAGGGGAACCAAAATAGGGCATTGATGGCAACCGTATCCCTATCGCCTACGCCAGCTCCCATCTCGGTCATGTCCTCGCGGCGAGCGCCCCTCACCAGCAATCCCAATGTCGTCAACTCGCCTCTACGCGGGGCCGCCGCCCTGGCCGGCTACGCCAAGCAGAAGCGCTCGCACGCCACCATCCAGCGGGAAGAGGCCTACGGGCAGCCTCCTCCCGTGAAGAAGCAGGCTCTCGAGAATGGCTCCCAGCGTTCCATCCGCTCCCCTTCCAAGGTACCCGTGTCCCGAACCCAGGTCCTCGTGCAGCGTGCCTCCGCCACTGCCACCCGCTTAACGACGGCCGCTACCAAGGAGCGTGTGTCGAGGGCGGTGGCGGCACAATCGGCCGGGAGAGCTGGCCAGGATGTCGACAACGAAAAGGAGGTCTGGAAGAAGCACTACAGGGCTAAGTTTCCCAAGATGGTGTTTTACTTTGAGAGTATCCCCGATGACATCCGGGCCAAGTTGACCAAAAGGGTCACCTACTTTGGCGCTGTAAGTCTTTCCCGAAATTACCACCGGGCCTGTCTTCTAACCATGGCCCTCAATAGCGTCAAGAGGCTTTCTTCTCCATTGAAGTGACGCACGTCATCACCACGCGGACGATTCCCCCGGAGCGAGTCGATGCTGGTGCTGGGGACCCTGCAGGAACAATGTCTACGGAGCCCGAGCAGCAGAAGCAGGCGCGACAGCAGCAGACGGCCGAGGAACAACCTAAGACAATCAACCCGTCTCTGCTCGACAGGAACACGGCTGCGAGGCGGAAGCTGCTATTCGAGTTTCGCCACGCACCCATGCCCTCGCAGCAGCCAGACGAGGCCGCCAGGCGGAGCAGCAACAGCAGCAAACCTCGCAACAACGACGTGCTCCACAAGGCCCGCGAGATGGGAAAGAAGATTTGGTCTCTGGACAAGTTCCAGACCATGCTGGCGGTTCTGTTGGAGTCTGAAGTTCACAGTGGCAGCGGCAGCTACGCCTCCCGGTCCATAAGCATGCGGAGCCAATACGGCGCGTCCAAAAGCTCACACGAGCCCAACCTGCTCCAGCTCCTCCATAATGAACGCATCAACGGGCCCTCGGACCGCGACCCCACCGCTGTCAGCAGGGAGCTGGTGTACTTCAAGGGGCCCTACATCTACGTCTGGGACATGGACGAGAAGCAAAAGCCCATCATGGCCCGCGATTACCCCAAGGTAGCTAATAAGACGGACGGCGAATGGCCCCAGTTTCGGAGCGTGGGCAATGGACGCTGTCCTTTTGTAGAGGAGGCTGATCCCGCGCCTGACAAGGATTATCGAAAGACCCGAGAACGCGAAAAGGCACGAGCTACCGCTGTCGCGGCGGCGGCAGCGGCGAAGCGAGTAGACGATGCCGTGCCCACCTCCAAGCCACTGGAGAACCTTTCTCTGGCGAAGTCGGTGACCGGTAAGCGAACGCTGGCTGAGATGGAAGACGGCGATAAGAACAGGGTGGCAGGGCGTGCGGCCACGCCGACGGCGACAGCGGACCTCGGCCCCATCAAGGCGGCGGCCGCGTCCAAAGGCGCCGACGCACCGTCGACGCAAAATGCCTTCATCAGCCGCGCCGCTGGGGGTGGACGGCTGCTTGCGGGCGAACCGGTGGCATCGGGTATGCAGCCCTCGAACATAACATCGGCCATTCGCTCGCAGATGATCTCGTCCACCTCAGGCATCAACGGCGCCAAGGCTGGGACCAGCAAGGAGGTTCATGGACTGCAGAGGAAAGTGCTGCAGAAGGCGACGACCCCGGCCTCTCATGACCACAGCTCTCGTCGGCTCGCCGAGATCTCGGTAGATGTCGCGTCTAGCCGGTCGACAAACATGGGACGACAGACGTCACGGACGGTTCACGCGCAAGACGAGGACTGCCACTCGCAGCGTACCGCGGCGGCCGCGGCGGAAGGCAAGGAGAGGAAGCTGCGCTCGCAGCAAACCCTCAAGAGCAAGAAGGACTTGAAGCCTGGCTACTGTGAAAACTGCCAAGACAAGTTTCGAGACTTTGACGAGGCAAGTTCCAATGGCATGCGAGACGAGGGGACCAAGTACTAACACGTGGCGACAGCACATTGCATCTCGAAAGCACCGCAAGTTTGCTGAAAACGACGACAACTGGACCGAGCTCGATTCGTTACTGGCTCAGCTGAGACGCACGCCGAAGCACTTTGCGGGCCCCGACTCTGATTCCGAGGACACGTGGTAATCCAGGAATTGGACTACGCCTTCTTGGACCGGGGGTCTTTGGCAGCACGACGCCCGCATCAAGGCCCAGCGATGGCGCTCGCCAACGCCGTGTCACGGAATAGGAGACACCTCTGGATCACTGCCATGGGGTCCAGGACATGCGCGCACGCTCTCACGCAAGCCTATCCCGCGACTCGACTCTGCATCTTCGTTCCCCTGAACACTCGCGTCAGCACACGACCCTCCCTCCCAACCTCCCGGAAACGATGCAACCTCGACCGACAGAGCCTAATCTTTTTAACTACCTTTCTAACTGAACACATTTCATTATTCTCTCGCATTTCGCTGTGTCATCTTGCGCAGACTCCGGCATGAACGCCATGGTTTCGCCTTTATTGGGACCTTGAATCATGGCTGAGGCGTTTATTATACCTGCCCCTTTGGACTTGCCCATCCCTCCTCCACAACTTATTTCTTTTTTCCCTCATCCATTTCTTTCTCCTTTCCATCTCTTCCGGACGGCCAGCGGGCGGCCCGGGGGGTTGGAGGTGGCATGGTCGGGGCATCATGATTGAAGTCGTTTTGGGTGATAAGAGGAGAACAGTGACTCGAGCGTTGGGGAAGCAGACGTAGCACGAAGGCCGTGGAAAAAAGCGGTGACTGTAGATATACAGATTAGCACATGCATGTGTAGCTAACATGTTACAATGATGACGAAGTGCAACTCGGGGTGCGTTGGCCCGCGCCGAGAACAGGTTTGATGTAGCGAAGGTGTGTCGATGTCATGTGAGGATGGCAGCGATACGGGATGCTCGGTAGGCGCATGAGACATTTGTTTTGGACGAAGCGCTCACCACGGGCCAGGCTTTCAAGTCGACGGTTGTTTGTGTTACTGCTTACGGAGTACGGCTGGCCGTCCGTCTGGATATTGCCTGCAGACCACGCGAGCCTGTTCTCCGCGTGTAAGTGGCCCGAACTGCTCTTTTGTCTCGCCATAACTCGCATTGCAGCTCAGCCCCCGTCGAGTGTGAGCACCTGTCGCACAAATCGCGGCGGCGGCGTGTCGATGTCAATGATAGATGATACGATGACCATTGGTCTTGCCTGATCAACGACTTTGCCGTCGCGACGCATGGCGCGCTGAGTATCTTGCATACACACGCACCGGTGCGGACCATGTTTCTATCCTTGCAGCCTTGCATCTCCTTTTGGCCTCTGCCCCGACGCCTCCGGCCACGAGCGGCGCTGGATGCTGGAGAGACGGCTGGCCCCCTGCTCCCGTTTTGTCATTGCGCGTCTGCTTGGCGGACGACGGCTCGTTGGTGCCATGGGGTCGCAAAAATTCGAGAACACGGAAAAGGGGTGGGGTGTACAAACAGGCTGACGATATATGCAAGCAGGAGGGTGTTCCGGAGCGCATGCTGGGCCGCATGCTGCTGTGCCACGTCGACGGACGAGTCGAAGCGGCAGACGGCCGTGTCGTCGGCATCGATGGAAGGAGTGAGGATTTTCCACGCCCCGGTCGCACAGAATACGGGGTTTCTCGCCATCGACGTGGACGCCATGCACGTCAGCGAGAGAGAGAGGGTGTGCGTGAGGGAAGGGTTTGCTCGTCTGGCCCGTCGAACCTCGTGTTGGGTGCGGCAACGAGAGGCGTGCCCGTGATGGAGGAACGAGGAGAAGCTAGAGGAGGCACATGATGAGGCGAGAAGGTTTGTTGCTGGTCGAGTATCAAGGTCGAGTCATGACACCACCGCCCGAGGACGGACGGATCCTGATAAGAAGAGGCCGGCGTGTACGAGATGCAGCAGGCTTTGCCCAATTGCCGTTGACTGCGTGCCGGCAGATACAGTTTAGCATCACGTTCTGGTCCAGCTGGAGGGGCGTCGAACCGCAGAGTGATTGGCCCTGGGCAAACACATCTGTCCGCCCTGCTGAGCAGCTGCCGGCTGGGCTGGCAGGCATCGAGACCCCGGCATGATGCAGAGGAAGAGAGAAAAGAAGAGGCCGCCACAACTCGTGTGCGGTGTTGTGTTCCCCGGCAAAGGATGGAAACTGGGACGCAATGGTTTTCTACTCAAGTCGGTCCGAAAGACGGAAACCGTTGGCCGTGACGGGACCAACGCTTGCACCCGAATACAGGATTACACCAGGTACACACTGATTCGCAGGTGTACGAAATGGCATTCGGTTCTAAGTGCCGGGAGGTGCGAGGATAGGGGTATAGGTGTGTGTGCTTGATCTACACCACCAGGGGAGCCTGCACATGACGCGATCGGCACGCAGTTGACGGCGTGTAGAAGACTAGGAAGTTGGAGATAAGACAAAAAAAGCAACGGCGAGGATGAGTCTCGGGGGTCAAGCCGCTGACGACGAGCGGCAGGCCTGGCAAGGAAGCCCGATACCGGGGGCTCGGGAATGGGGCGCGGCGTATTCGTACTCCGGGGCGAGCCCATGGTGCCCCTGCTCTCTGGTATAAGGTTCGGGGGGCGTTTGTTTTTTTCTTTTCTCGTCGACGCACATGGGTTCGCCCGCGTGCCCAACTGTCAGCCGGCTTGTCTCTTTGCTCCGGACGTGGGCTGTGACACGTAGCGCCGATTCGGCTCCCTGGGGGGAGGGGGGGGTGCTGCACGCAGAGGCTGTACAGTACGCAGAGCCGGGAAGACGCACGCGTCGGAGGAGGCTTTGACACTCTGCGAGTACGCGGAGGCTGTATGTAAGTGAGAATCACGGCATGCGTGTATGGAGATGATGTGTAAGTCATGTCGAGGCACCCGACGGGGGCCCTGCAGATGATACGGCGGAACGCGATCCAATGGAGAGGATCTGCAGCCCGGGACGGGCGGCCCATCTCTGCTCGCGTCTATGGACCAACCACGCGCGGCCCGGGAGTAGGGACAAGGCAGTTCTATCTCGATGCTTTGCGACGGAGGAGATGGGCTGGGTAGGCTCGATGCAACGCTGGCACTGCTGGGATGGGGGAGCCATGATGGGAAGATGGGAAGGATCCCAGAGCAAGATTCAGAGCTGGTCGTCGGTCGATCGGCAAGACGGGAGGAATATTACTGAGCCTTGTCCGGGGCCGGGATCCCCGGGCCGGGAATGGGCCAATTCGGCCCCCTTGCCACCTTGTGATGCCTGCAAAAGTGCGCGCGTGCCTGTGGAGTAAGACTGAGCCCGTGCCGTTCGTTGGCCTGTAGGTGAAACGAGAGGCAACAGCGTCGGCGGGCGTGTGTGTGTGTGTGTACCGAGTATTACCAAGTATGCTCGGCAGCCTGGCAAGAATGCGCCGCAACTCTTCGTCGTCATGTCTTGGGGGCCGTCAGCCAGGGATGGAAACTCCTTGGTCCCCGGCGGCGGGCACGGGGACGCCGGAACCGTCGGAGAGCGACGCGGGCGATGCGACGACGAGACGGAAGTAAGACCGCCTTTATCTGGGCGCTGGCTCGAGAAGCTCGCGCTGCGTGTTATCGCTGCTTGGCAGAATCTACAGGGTCCCGTACTAATAATTATCTATCTGCTACGTGGATACGGCGTTGCAGTTGGCCATCTGGAGTGAGGATTTAAGGTTTCTGTACGAGAAAACAAGAACAAGGCAGAAGGCAAAAGATTCCATCCAGGGAATGCGTCCAACAAGGCACAGACGGCTGCGCAGATGGAGGCCAATCGGGGAGCTCGAGCTCGCAACCAACACCAAGGCAAAACGACGACAAGAAGGGCAATCCCAATCTATGCATACCCTGGGCAAGTACAGCAATAAGCCCTGGGCAAGTACAGCAATAAGGTAGAAGAAAAAGTACCCCCTTTTGGGAACGGGGACGGCACACGCCGCACGGAGGGCCCAATCTTTTCCCCATTGCTCATTCAGCCTGCGCCATCCAGAGGCCAAAGTCCCTTTTTTTCCTTCTTCCTCTGCTGCTGCTTCTCCATCCGGCCCCTAACGCTTTCCTCCACCTTGACCCGGAGAGGCAGATCGACCAACGGGGGCGTTTGCCGAGCGAGACGGCCTTCAGCCTCGCTCCCCCACGCGTGCCGTGCCTGATCGACCACCCCTCGGTCTGTTTCCTGCTTCGCGAGCCAGCTCTCTCTTGCTCGCTCGTTCTCTTGCTCTTCCTTTCGGCCTGCTGCCCGCCCACAGCCGTTACACCGCGGCGTGTGACGGAGGGGGGGGGGGGAGTGAGCAAGGGCCGGCTGGGAGACGAGAGGGCGGAAACAACGGTCCGTCCTGTATCCTGGGTCCAACCAGGCCTCTTTTCCCCCCTTCTTAATTGCCACTTGGCGCCGCGCTCTCTCTCTCTCATCTGAATCCCGAACAACCTTACCTTGGCATTGCCCGGCCATCTCTGCCTCTGTCGCTCTCGCGCTTTGCTCGTCACCGCATTCTTGTCCTTCTGTGTCAGATTCTCTCCTCTCTCGTGTGTCAGACTCGTTCTCTCTCTCTCCCCTTCTGCCGGGGTCGAACAGGAGATAAAAGAAGGACGAGGCCCCCTCTTGGAACGTCCTTGTCCTCCCCAACTCACACACTCACCCACCTGGCTCCCACCAGAGACCCTGCCCTGTCAAGAAGCAAAACAAAACATAACAGAGACAATGACGGGCCCCAAGTCGTTGGCTCACACCAACGCCACCCTCCAGATCTGGAGGCGCCTGCGCGACCTCAGGGCCAAGACGACGGCCATTGTCCTCGACGGCAACAGCCTTGACATTGCCTCGGTCGTCGCCGTTGCCCGCCACGACGTCAAGCCCGTCATCAGTGCCGATCCGGACCTCGCCAAGCAGATCGACCTCAGCGTCGAGGCTCTCGCCGCCTATCTCGCCCGCGACTGGGTCGTCTATGGCGTCAACACGGGCTTCGGCGGCAGCGCCGACTCGCGCACCAACGGCCTGCTCGATCTGCAGATCCATCTGCTGCAGCACACCCAGAGCGCCATCATCACCACCGCCGACAAGGATCCGGCCGCCAACTCGGACCGCCAGGCCCCCCATGTCATGCCCCCGGAATGGGTCCGGGGCGCCATCGTCGCACGCGCCAACCAGAACCTGCGAGGCCACAGCGCCGTCCGCCTCTCCGTCCTGCGCAGCCTTATCGACCTGCTGCACCACGACCTGACGCCCCTCGTGCCCCTGCGCGGCACCATCTCCGCCTCGGGCGACCTCATGCCCATGTCGTACATCGCGGGCGCCGTCACCGGCAACCCGGACATCTTTGTCCAGACGGGCCGCGGCACGGATGCCCGCGTCATGCCCGCGTCCGAGGCCCTGCGCGTCAGCGGTCTTGCCCCCTCGGGTCTCGGCCCCAAGGAGGCCCTCGGCCTGATCAACGGCACCGCCCCCTCCGTCGCCGTCGCCAGCCTCGTCCTCCACGACGCCCAGCATCTCGCCCTGCTGTCCCAGATGCTGACCGCCTTGACCGCCGAGGCCCTGGGCGGCAACGTCGAGTGGGTCCAGCCCTTTATCCACGCCGCCCGCCCCCACGCCGGCCAGATCGAGGCCGCCGGAAACATTCGTCGGTTCCTCAAGGGCTCCAAGATGGTCGTCGGCCTCGAGTCGAGGAAGAGAAAGGGCCATGGCCTGTGGCAGGACAGATACTCGACCAGGACCGCTCCCCAGTGGATCGGCCCTTACCTCGAGGACCTGCTCCTGGCCCAGCGCCAGCTCGAGGTCGAGCTCAACTCCACCTCGGACAACCCCCTCGTCGACGCGTCTCCCGACCCCATGCAGCAGCAGATGCGCAACGAGGCGCCCGGCGCCGGCGAGGTCTACTCCGGAGGCAACTTCCAGGCCACCGTCGTCACCTCGGCCATGGACAAGACCCGCCTGGCCCTCCAGATGCTTGGCCGCCTCCTGTATTCCCAGGTGACGGAGATGATCAACCCATCCACCAACAACGGACTTGAGGCCAACCTCAACGCCAGCATCCACGAAAACTTCACCATGAAGGGCATTGACGTGAACATGTCGGCCTACATGTCGGAGCTCGCGGCCTTGGCTCATCCCGTCTCCTCGCACGTCATGTCTGCCGAGATGCACAACCAGGGCATCAACTCGCTCGCCCTGCTGTCCGCGCGCCGCACCGCCGAGGCCGCCGATATTGTCGCCCACATGTGCGCCTGCCACATCTATGTCTCGTGCCAGGCCGTCGAGCTGCGCGCCAATCACCATCGCTTCCTCGACACGCTTCGCGACAGGGAGCTGAGGGACCCGACGCACTTTGGTGCCCTGCACGGCCTCGGCCTCAAGTACGCCGACATCGAGAGGCTCGCCGAGGAGCTGTTCCCCGTCATCGAATCGACCTGGTATCACTGGAACGCCCACACTTGGAAGCACCGCGCGGCTCACGTGTCCGAGGCCATCATGGCTCCAGTGACCGAGTTTCTCACCGTCGAGGGCCACGAGTGCTCCGTCTCGCAGCTGGCCGCCTTCAAGAAGCACTTCGAGGGCGTCCTATCCAAGGCCGCCGCCTCCAACTTTGGACACTGCTCGCTGTTGCCGCCGTCCGCCGTGGCCGCGCGGCTCGGCAACGGCAGCGCCCGGCTGTACACCTGGCTCCGGTCCAAGCTGGGCGTGCCTCTGCACTGTGGCATCGACGACGATCCGCTGTACAACGCGCGCAAGGGCCTGCCGACGTACAACAAGAAGACGGTCGGGAGCTGGGTGACTATCGTGTACGAGAGCATCCTCACGGGCGGACTGATGGACATGGCCATGGACGGCGTCGAGTCGTCGCTGGAGGCGCCGCGGACCGTCGAGGAGTTCGACAGCCTCTGCCGAGAGATGGCGGATATGTATTGATTGCCCGTCGGCATGCTTCAATCTCGATGGCCTTTGAGCCTTGACAAGACGAGGCGAGGGCGGAAGAAGGGGGAGGAAGGAAACATATACGCGGTTGACTGCAGAAAACGCAAAATTGATCGACTAGAGGGAGGAGACGTGATTTCGGATACCACCAGCATGGTGAGAGGGAGAAGAGAGGAGGCGAGAGAAGATGAGGAGGGAATCTGAGAGGGGCGTTTGGCGGAGGTGCAGGCCATGTATTGAGCGAGTCACACAGGTGACGCAAAGGGGGTACTTGAGAGCCTGGATGATTTCCAATCTTGACTGTCGTTTTCTCGCCAGACGCGGCTGTAGTATGTGAGATGTCAAGTGCGTGTGATGAGCTGCGTCAGATTAATGAATGCTGCGTTGGCATACCAGTGTGGAACACAGTGTGGCACTGTATCCGCGTCGTCCAAGATGCTTCCTCACTTCCTCCCGTCTCCGTGCTCTCACCAGCCTCGCAGCAAAAGTCTGCCTCACCGTCTACCCGCTGAGCGGACCCGCTTCCTCCTTGCAGCACCTCAAAGCACGGCTGCTTGAGGAGTCTGACGGCCTTGCAAAAGTCATGGATTCCAGATCCAACCAACAGCGAAAGCATCCACCACCCGCTTCACCTCTTCCCTCCCATCGCTCACCGGCCTCGCCCGCACCCGCAGCAGACGACGACGACGGCGGCGACGGCGACAGCGAAAATGACAACGGCGGGGACGACACGCCCGAGCTGCCCCTGACCATGTCGGCGTCGGTCGTGCTCGCCGACCTGCCGCGCGATGCCGCCGCCGCGCTCGCCAGCGTTGCCGCCTTTGGGCCCCTCGACAAGGTCGTGGTGCGCTTCAAGCCCGTCGGCGCGGCCCCGGCGCTTGCGCAGGACCTGTGCAAGATCACGGCGACGCGCCGCTTCGAGGAGGTGGTGCGCTACCTTCGCCGCAAGCTGCGCTGCGGCGACACGGACAGCGTCTTTCTCTACGTCAACAGTGCCTTTGCGCCCTCGCTTGACGAGGTCGTGGGCAACCTGCACCAGGTGCGACTCCTTTTTGGTCGAGAGGCTTTGATGTGTCATGACGTGCTAATCTCGAACCGCAGTGCTTCAAGAACGCTCAAGATCAGCTCGTGGTGGCCTATTCCATCACCCCCGCTTTTGGATGAATCATGGCAGAGCAGTCGGGGCAGAGATTGTGTGTTCGAGGATCAAAGTTTGCTCAGTGTGTATATGTGAGAGGCGTCCCTCCCTTGTCTAGCTCCCTGTCACCGTCTAACGCGAACTGTCAAATCGCCTCTCTAGCTCCCGGATGCCGCTGTCATGCAAATAAAAAAAGAAGAATAATCAACGCTCTCGCTCCCGGAACATGTGGAAATCAGACCGCCCACCCAACCCCTCTCAAGCTACAGGTCCTTGATGGTCTTGGAAAACACCTCGAGTTCCTCCTCGGAAATCGGATACGTGTGCTCCCGCGCGGGGTATTGACGGCTCTTGACCTCATCGCGATAAGCCTCGAGGGCCCTGGTGGCCTCGCCCCACACGTTGCCGTACTGCTTGACAAACTTGGGGAGGAAGCGACCCGGCGGGAAGTTGCCCGTCATGTCGGTCTGGACCAGTACCTGGCCCGAGCAGCCAGGCCCGGCACCGATGCCAATGGTCGGGATGGACAGCTTCTGCGTCACGAGCGCCGCCACCTCGGCCGGCACCGCTTCGATGACGACGCCGAAACACCCGGCCTCCTGCACGGCGAGGGCGTCCTCGAGTACCCGCAGGGCGCCGTCGCTCGTCTTGCCCTGGACGCGGAACCCCCCCAGGGCGTTTTGTCGCTGGGGTGTCAGGCCGACGTGGCCGAGCACGGGGATTCCAGCCGTCGTGATCTTGCGAATGGTGGGGGCCATTTCCCTTCCGCCCTCGAGCTTGATGCCCTGCATCCTGCCCTCCTTGATGAAGCGGATGGCGGTGGCGAGAGCCTGCTCCGGGGCTATCTCATACGTGCCCATGGGCAAATCGCCAATCTGAAACCTGGTCAACCATGTCCTGATTGGTCTAGGGGCCCAAACTCACGGTAAACGCGCTCCGAGTGGCGCGGGCGACGGAGCGGCAGTGCAGCAGCATCTCTTCCAGGAGAACCTCGCTCGTGTCCTCCATGCCCAGGGCAACCATGGCGAGGCTGTCGCCGACGAGGATGACATCCATGCCGGCGTGGTCGGCGGCGTGGGCGCTGGGGAAGTCGTGGGCAGTGACGACGGTGATGGGGTCGCCCTTTTTATGCAGGGATCGCAGGGTGCCCAGCGTCACCTTTTTGCGAGGGATGGACGGGGCCGCGCCCATGGGGGAGTGAGAGCTGTGCCGGGCCTGCTGACGGGGGGCTGCTGTCGGTAGCGGGGCCGGGCGGGAGGTGAGCTGGGAGGCATGGCACGGCCTGAGGACGACGTTTGGTCGCAGGACTCGTGTCAACTGGGCCCATGACCTTGCGGCAGGGGAGGCGGACATGAGGGCCATGGGTGCGGATGTAGATGGGAGACTTGGGTGTGGGGTGAGTGCGTTTGCTGTTGGTGTTGTTGTGTACGCGTGTGTGTCCAACTATGTTGAGCGATGAATGATGCAATGTCCGTTCGGGTATGTGAATGGTACGATTGAGTGGACAAGGCGTGAATCGAGGTTTCTATCGTGGTGCTCTCATGTAGTTGCAAGAGGACTGCGTTATGCATGTACCTGTAATGCAGCACAGCAGCACACGGCGAGCGAAGTACCGTGCTGACTGACGGATCTGGCAGAGGTGGGTGCACTGGAAAAAGGCGGGCAAGAGCCGACGCCACCCGACTTAATTAGTCGTCGCTTGGCAGACTGAACAGAGGAGGATGAGGATGAGGATGAGGAGAGGGTTGAGAAGAACAGAGTGTCAGGGGCGGAAACAGCGATTTTTAAAAGGGGGGCCCAGTCATGATGGTTTTTACGATGTAGAATTTGGTATTTCCAAGGCGTTGCGCGGTGGTAACTATTTTGGCGCGTAATAATACTGCGCACTATTCTGGAGGCTACGGCGCAGATGCGAGCACCACGGCCCTGGCGTCTGTCCCTCGGCTGCCCCGCTGTGCCTGCGCCTGTGTCTGGAACGGTGGCGCACATAGGTTCCAGCCTGCGACGACCGGGATCCGCACGGCCGAGGTGGCGGAGACGGCGACCAGTTCGGGACGGCCGGCCGGGGTGGTGCCTTGCTGGGCCGAGGTACAGTACCTGCTTTCGGGGGTCCGGCGATGGCGCTGCTGAGTCAGCGTGGCAGGTGGCGGGCGGTACCGCGGTTGCGCATTTGCAAGAGGATTTCTACTTGCTTCCCTCGGAATATGTACCCGGTCTGTTCTTGAATCTGTTGCTTCAATGGCCACGGGTGCCTTCTGCGCGCAGTCTGTACGCGGTGGTGAGCAGTCGGCTGCGCGGTTGCACGGGCGGTTGGATGAACTGGTTCGGCGCTCAGTGGCGTCGATCGGTCAGACTTCCAACGACTCCTGATTTCCATTCCGCTTTCTTCCACTTTTCCGTACTAGGCGGCGACCTCCCCCGCAAAGAGGCAAACGTGTCCCGAAAATGGCAACCTTGCGCGCTCCAATGCCGTTGGTCGATCCGTGGCGGTGTCTCCCGGCTCCAGCCGCTAAATCCTCGGAAAAGCCAAGGACGTGCAGCCCCTCTCCCCTCGTGACTCGTCCATGACCTCGTCCGCGACCCGACTTCGCCCTTTGCTCCGAACCCGTTCGTCTCGCACTCGCTGCCTCTTCCTTTCTCCCTCTTCCCTCCTCTCGCGCGCCCTCCCCCGACGCAGCACTGCTTTCCCGCGACTCGCCCCGCAAACTATCACACTGACACCCCATCTCCTAGCCGTCCCCGCGCAATCCCGCCTAAATACCCCCGAGCCCATCGCCGCCGCGTCCGACAACTACAGCGACGTCGCTGCGCCGCTTTGTGTGGTTTTGCCGACCGCCAGCTGCAGCCATGAGCAGCCCACGCCGCCGAATTGAGACTGATGTGAGTCGCGATGCATCGTCCAGCCCCGTCCGATATCGGGCGGCGCATATCCAACCGTCTTCTTCTTGGCGACGCTGACCTTGACTCTTCCTTCTAGGTCATGAAGTACGTTCCGTTCGTTTTATTTGGGCACCCAACGGCGCACAGGCGATCTGCTAACATGAGTCCAGGATGTACGACGGTCCCTCCGAATGAGCCCCGGTGACGCCGCAGCTAACAGAAGCAGGCTCATGAGCGATTACGAAGTCACGCTCGTCAATGACAACAGTATGCAACCGTCACCCCTTCCTCCTCCGCCTCTGCTTGTTTCCGAGCCCCCACGCTGACAGCCAGCAGTGTGAGTCACATCGTCGGTCCGCCGCTCGTCGCAGGCCGAATTGCCCGATCCTGACACTACTCGCCAGGCAAGAGTTCTTTGTCCGCTTCAAGGGTCCAGCAGAGAGTCAGTCTGCCCGCTCACATCACCCTCAAAACGGCGACGCGCGCTGACATGGTCCCGATAGCCCCCTTCGAAGGCGGCATCTGGAAGGTGCACGTTGAATTACCGGATTCGTACCCCTATAAGAGCCCGAGTATTGGATTCGTGAACCGCATCTTCCACCCCAACATCGACGAGCTGTGAGGTGCCTGTCGCCTTTCCGGACTCGACTGCTTTGCTGACACGTGGCTTCAGCTCCGGCTCGGTTTGTCTCGATGTCATCAACCAGACGTGGTCGCCAATGTACGACATGATCAACATTTTCGAGGTCTTCCTGCCGCAACTGCTCCGATACCCGAACCCAACAGATCCCCTCAACGGTGAAGCGGCGGCCCTGTTAATCAGGGAGCCCAAGAGCTACGAGGCCAAGGTCAAAGGTAGCGCCTCAGACGATGCCAGCATGTGGGGCGGGACAAACTAACGCGCGCTAGAGTACGTTCAGAAGTACGCCACAAAAGACGCCGCCGACGAGGCCGGTGCCGAGAGCGAGGAAGACGACGACATGTCATCGGTGGCAAGCTTCGGCGACGAAGACGAAGAGCCTGCCGGCCCCATGGACGACGTATGAGGGCCAGGCTGCCCTTGGTCTCTTTTTCTGCAGCGCCGCGCGGTAGGCATGGGCGGACTTCATCACACTATCTCCATTGGATGGCGTCGAATTGGTAACGATCAGGCCTCGGAAAGGATTTTATTATTTTGTTTCTTGCGTCTACCCACGGAAAGGAGTTGCATAAGCCAATACTGTTTCGTTTGCTTCATTTACGATGCGCGTATGCGCGTTCTGCCGCGCTTGCGCGGTGGGCAATGGCCCCTGGCAGGCACGACCATCTACGCGACGAGGACGATGCACGGCCGTTTGAGTGGGATGGGTTGCGGTTGAGGTCGGCCACCTTTCCAACAAAGGACGAGAGGGGGTAGGAGGTGCTCGATGGGTCTCTGGTTCACTGTCTCCCTTGACCTGGGAAACGGGCAGATGGGATAGATTGAATCGCCGAATGAGAAAATCAATGCCCCCAACGCCATCTAGTCTCTTGATCTTCCGAGTGTGTAGAAAAAGGGGGTATCTCATGTTATCCTTTTATCCAGACTCCAGTGGCGACACGCAAAGCAGGCGTCGAAATCAAAGAGGTCAATCCGAATCGTACTGCACGAGGCTGCACGGGGCGCTCGCCTCCTGCGCCGGGACCTTTGCGGGGGGCGGCGCGGCCTCTTGTCCCTGTTGTTGCGCGCCTCCGACCTCTCGCTTCCGCTTGAGTCCGGGCCAGCGGGGCGGAGGCGGGGGCGACGGCGACGGGCGCTGCTGCTGCGACTTGAGGTGGTGGTGGGCGGGCGAGTCCCAGAGGAAGGGGTCGTGGGCGGCGCGGGTCTTGGTCACGAGCTCGGAGACGAGGCTGTCCCTGGTCCTGGACGGCGCAGCCTTTGACGAGGGTGGCGGTCGCCGCCGGCGATGCCGTTGCTTGTCGCTGTCGCTATTGCCGACGGGTGCGAAGAGCGGCTTGGAAAGGGCGCTGCATGCGCTGACCCGGTGGTGGTGGCGGTGGTCATTATTAGAGTCGTCGTCGTCGTCGTCGTCAGAGTCGCCGCGGCGGGCGCCAAAGTCGACGAGGGCGGCGCGGCGGGCGTCCTCTTCGCTCGCGGGCAAGAGGTCCAGCGCCAGGCCCATGGACTCGCGGAGGCGCTCGGCGGCAGCAGCGTCGCGCTCCCTCTCGCGGCGACCGGAGCGAAAGGCACGGCGCAGGCGCTGGTTCTGGGCATAGGGGTCATCCCACTGGCGAGCCGACGCCTCGAGCAAGCCGACGATGCGCTCGTCGGCGCGGCGCAGCTGCTCCCGATCCTCAATCGTCTTCTCCAAGCTCGCAAAGGCATTCCTGCGCAGCGCCTCGCGCTCCTCATCCACGACGGCCGCCATATTCCTAGCCTCGTCAGCGGCGCCCCCGTCATCGCGCCGGGTGCCGCCGCTGACCACGACATAGGCCGTGTTGCGCGGGTCGGTGCGCATCTCGAGGGCGCCGCCGCAGTCGGCGTGGCGCAGGCGGAAGCTCCAGACGGGGGTGCTGTGGTAGGCGCCGACGCGGCGCTTCTCGGCGTTGAAGCGCACGCCCTGCCCGATGAGCGTGGGGCGCGGGCACGACGCGCACCACACGGCGAAGGGCATCTCGAAGCGCACCGTGGGCGCGGCCGACGCGGTGCGCTTGTTGTGCAGCCGGTTGCCCGTCGTCCTGCCCTCGAGATCGGGTGGCACGTAGCGCCCCATGTTGAAGCCCTGCATCTTGGCGGGAGGGTGACACCCCGGCCGGGTGACGGTGCTGCGTGCGTGCTCTGGGGTGTGCGTCGTCGGGGGGGATGACGAGCGTAAATGCCAGGCGATGGCGCGGACGAGAGTGAGTGTGTTGTCGGAGTTGTCGCCGTGGAGGAAGAGGATGGAAAGTGATGGGGATGAGGACGTCGGCGGCGGGGCAGGTTTATCCGGTCGCGCTGTCAGCCAAAGCACGGGGACCCACCAGCCCTGCCCCTTTTTTTCCAAAAGATCTCGGATTTGTTCACATGACTTTGTTTCGATGCAGTAGGCGAGTTCAAGAAGCGTCTCATGAACTTGTGCGCCCAAAGTAAGATGGATTGAAGATTCCTCCAGAAATCTCTTCCCATAAATTCCAAGTCAACTACGCAAGCAAGCAAATATAACATTACGGTCCCCGACGCAGACATCCACTTACAGACGAGGTAAGGAAGAAGAAAAGGCTGCTACGACATCCAACTCGGCGGCCGGTCTCCAGGCCTCGTGCCCCAGTCCGACTCGCCCTCGCCCAGAAACAGCTCCAGCGTCCCGCCCCCAGTAAAGAACTCGTGACCAACCCACGACCTCGTCCACGCCTCCCCATTGAGCGTCGCCCGCTGAATGCTCAAGTTTCCGTACTTGGCGTCAAAGCCCACGTTTCGAATCGTGGCCGTCTTGCCCGTCTGCGGGCTGGTCACGTTGACCTCCTCAAAAAATGGCGGGCTGATGAGGTACACGTTCTGCCCGGCGATGGGGAAGAGCCCCATGGTGGAGAAGACGAGGAAGGCGCCCATGGCCCCCGAGTCGTCGTTGCCGGGCAGGCCGCCTGGCGTGGCGTTGAAGTACGAGGGGATATAGCTGTGGGCGCGCTGCGCGGAGAGGGCGGGGCGCCCGGCGTAGTGGTAGAGGTAGACGGTCAGGAAGACGGGCTCGTTCGAGATGTCGGCGAGACCACTTGAGTGGAAATAGTCGAGGCGAGAGATGAAGGCTTCATCGCCGCCCACGAGGGAGATGAGGGAAGCTGTAGCATGCGGGACAAAACTGAAGCAGTCGAGAAGGATGAGTCCAAGGCACTGGGCCTAGAGGGAGTCAAACTCACAACAGGTACTGCCAGATGCTAGCCTCAAACGTCTCGCTCGGGTTCGTCGTTAGGGAGCAGAAGCCGGCGAGAGCTGAGCATGCAATCGGATCCTGAAACCCCCAGGTGCCGTTCATGTACCGCGGCTGGAAGAAGCCCCTAAAGCCCGAGTCTTTGCCCCGAATCACAGACGTCTGGTCCTCTTTCCAGAGATTGCGCCAGTTCATGCTGCGCTCCATGTACTTGTGCCGCACAGCCTCGGGCTGGCCCAGCCCCGCAGCCAGCGTCGCGAGGCAAAAGTCGTTGTACGAGTACTCGAGGGTGCGCGAGATGCTTCGCGAGTCGGTGCCAAAGCCTACGGGATCAAAGTCGAGGTACGGAATGTACCCGAGCTCGCGCCAGCTGCGCAGGCCGCCGCGGCCGTGGTGGGACCACTCGAGGGGCTCGCGCTCGGCGTCTACCATGACGGCCTCAAGGGCGAGGGCCCAGTCGATGGGGGACGAGGCGCTGATGTTCTTTACGTAGGCGTCGACTAACAAGATATCCGCGTTGGAGCCGCCCTGCGTCCAGCCCTGGCACATGCTCATGTGGCAGTCGGGTAGCCAGCCCTCGTGCTTGTAGGTGTCGAGGAGTGACTGGATCATCTGCGCCTGGGCCTGAGGGTCGATGATGGTGAGCAGGGGGTGCTGGACCCGGAAGCCGTCCCAGATGCTGGCGTGTGTTGTTAGCTCATTGGTCTCAATGGTGTTCGGTGGGGGAGACGAGTGAGCGCCGGAATCGGGCCTCCTCACCAGTAAAACGAGTCAAAGTAGGGCCTCTTTTCATCCCAGTACGGGTTCTCGCCCGTGTAATTCTGGGGCGAGATCATAGTCCGATACATACCACTCCAGAAACTCCTGGCCAGATCCCGCGTTGCGCCGCCGCTCTTGATAGCAATGGGGCTCAGCTTCCGCCGCCACTGGTCCCGGGCCGTTTCCTCCAGGGCGTCAAAGTCGTCGAGCGGGTGGGGAATCTCGGCCTCGGCGCTGCGGCAGGCCTGCTGGGCGCTCTTGAAGCTGATGCCCACACGAGCCGTGACGGACGCACCGGGTCCGCGGGGCGCGAAGCGCGCAAAGGCGCCGCCCTCGAGATAAAAAAGGTTGAAGCCGCGCGTGAGGAAGAGGCGCTTGGGCTCGGTGCCGGCGCGGCTGTTGACCCACACGCCCGTGTCGACGACGTCGGCGCCGAAAAAGTCGACGCAAAAGTACAGGGCATATGAGCCGGCACCGAAGCTGGGCAAAAAAGTCCCGTTGCCGACCATGCGGCCGGAGTGTTGGTCGACGCTGACGGAGGCGTTTTGGCGGCTCTTCCACAAATCCGTCAGGTCCAGCAGGATGAGCGGATGCTGGCCGCCGTCGCCGCCAGGGTCAGGGAATTGAAACTTGTACAAGGCGGCATGCTGCGACACCGTCATGTCGGCCTTGACGCCGCTCTCCAGCTCGAGAGAGAAGCGGCCCGGCGCGGCCCTGACGCTGCCATGCTTGTAGGGCAGCTTGCGGTCGCCGACGCGGAATCGGCAGCGGTTGAGGTCATCGCCCGGACACAGCTGGGGAAAGAGGGGGAAGTTTCCCAGGCTCGGGTTTCCCCCAGTGCCGCTATCGTGAAGAGCAGAAAAACCGGTAACGTTACTGCCATCGAAGTCAAAGCCGCCAGTATTCTGCCCGTCGACGTCGGCCACAGCCTTGGCGAGGGAGTAGGGCAGGGTTGCTCCGGGGAAGACGTTGCCTCCTCCAGTGGAGCCTATCAGGGGATCCACCGAGTCTAGAACATCGCATCTGGCGGGAGCGAGCACGACGAGGAGGAGCGGGAGGAGTCGCATCTCGCTTGCCGAGGTTTTGTTGTCCTCGGAGCTCGACAGCAGAGGTTGACGTTGCCGCTTGAGGAGGCAGGATGACGCGAGCCCGCGAGCCGGTGCCGCTCAGTGCAGCCCAGAGAGGCATCGCGGTTCTGGACATGGTCGTCTGCAGTAGAGAAGAGGTTGGAGTTTTGCCGCCCCGAGGGGTGAAGCCAATCGAGACGCCCCATCCGCCCCACTCTCCCGCCCTTCCCGCCCTTCCCGCCCCCCGCGCCCCCCCGGTTCGTTTGCGGGGTAGGCTAGCAGGGAGGTACTAGGAGGTACTTTGTACTAGGAGGTACTTTGTACTAGGAGGAACTTTGTACTCGGAGAAGACTGCCCCGACGAGGAGTGGTAATTAGCTAATTACGGGACGAACAGGTCGGGTAGCTAATTAGGTAATACAGTAATTACAGTAGTTACTAAATAGCCGGTCCAGTCGTCGATCGGCCAGCTACGGCGCATAAGGCAGCGACGGGGAAAGCAGGGCGACATACTCTATAACTTGTGTGCTAATGGCCAAATAGAGGACTACTCTTAGGCAAATAGTAATACTCTTAACAATTTACTAGCGAATTAGCTAGCCTCTGCTCAAAATGACTTGAAAAGAAATGGCATCTTGAGATATTCTGTTAAAAGACTTTGCAAAAAAGACGGACAAGTTCAGAAGCTTCATCGAAGCCTGATCTTCAAGGAATCAAGAACGAGTCAAGTGCAGATAGCTGTCTTTCGTCTACGAAAAAGTAAAACATGGCCAACTCCACCAATACAAAACGTCAGCCGTCTAAGCAAACACATCTGCCCAGTAGCGGTCGCCTTTCCTGTCCTGCACCCACTTGAGCGCACTCTCCTCGTCGCAACCGGCTGATTCTGCCCGAATCTGCGCAAACGCCTTCTCAAGCCCAGACCCCACGATGCCGGCGCCGCAAATGTAGACCTGGGCGCCTTTGGAGAAGAGGTCCACAACCGCCTTCTTGTCAACCAAGACTCGGTCCTGTACAAACTTGCAGTTCTCTGCCGCCTCTGGCTTGCACGTGTAGGCACGCCGGACGCTGACGACGCCTTCCTTCTCCCACGCCTCGAACTCGTCTCGGTACAGGTCGTCCTCGTCCGGTCCGTTGCAGCCGTAGAACAGGAGGGCTGGGCCAACTTCACGCCCACCGCTCTTCTTGAGCGCACGCTCGGCCACGAAGGCGTGGAAAGGGGCCAGGCCGGTGCCCGCACAGGCCATGATGATGGGGCAGGCGTCGTCAGCCGGCAGATGGAAGCCGCTCCGGCTCGGCCTCAGGCTGACCTGGAGATGGTCGCCGCTGTTGAGGCGTTCGAGGTATGTGCTTGCGACGCCGAGGAAACGGTGCCCCAATCGACTGCCTTTCGATGGTGCGTCTATCACGGTATAGGTGAGCGAGCACTCGGACGGGTTGGCCAATGGCGTCGACGAGATGCTGTATTGGCGCACACGCATCGGTGGCACAGCCGCCAGGTACTGTCCAAGGGAGAAGGCCGCCGAAGGATACTCCTCGAGAATGTCGAGAAGAGTGACATTAGACTTCTGGAAGTCTTCCTTGGCAGCGCGGCCCTCGAGTTCTTTGGCCAAGTTCTCTTCCGGGATCAGTTTTGCCAGAGCAGCTGTCATGCGCCCCGTCACAGGTTGGCTGAGTTCAACCATCCCAGAGAGCACGTCGTGCACGCTGATGGCCTGTCCTGTCGGCAGCGATGTGGCCTTTGTGGGATCGATGGTGATTGTAGCATCCCAGGGCAGTCCGAATCTCTTCATAACGCGAAGAACATTGTCCTGGGGATTGAGTGGGAGAACCGCCAGGTAATCCCCGGCGCGGTAAGAGGTGCCGGACGGGAGGCGAATGCCGATATGACGTTTCCTGGGAGCCCCGGGCTGCGTCAACAGACGCGACTCGCAGACTTCCGCCGTGACTACATCCTGACGGAGTAGTTTTGATCGGGTCTGGACACCGATCTCGAGCGTGAGCTCCTTGGGGGCGTCATTGGCACCGTCTCCGCCGCCTGCTGCTTTACCAAACAGCTTGCCCAGTGCTGGCCATATCTCCTTGTCCTGCCATTCGTCAAAGGCGTCGAAGATGTTTCCTTGGGCGACGTTGGCCGCATATCGTGGGACGATGCGGCTGGCGCCGGCATTTGCGAGGGTTTCGTCAACCACGATCGGAATCTTTTGGTATGTGGCATGCCACTCCTCTGGAAACGAAGCCGCTGTCAGCAAAGGCAGCAGATCGGGGACACGAGCCATGGACTAACTATTGCCAACGCCGAACACGGCGTAACGAACGCCGGAAACTTCTTCCTTGGAAGCCGACTTCAGCCATTGGACAAAATGCGCGGCATTATCAGGCGGCTCCCCTTCATAGCTCGCCGTGACGACCACGATGGGAGCTTTGGATGTCAGCGACGAGGTCACGCTATCCATGGTCTTGACTTCCGGCGAGAAGCCGTGCTGCTCGGCGGAAGAGGCCAGAGACTGCGCAAGGGCTTCACATGTTCCCGTGTTTGACCCGTACAAGATCAAGAGCGGCGACAAATCCTTGGGGGCGACGCTTGCTGTGGGCGCTGCCGGCTTGGCAGCGCTGTCTGATGAAGGAACCTTGGCCCCGACACCGATGTGCTCCAGCAACTCCGGATCACGAGGTCGAGCACGAATGTAGAAGCCTTGTGGCTTGATTGTCAGGGCGGTTCGGATCTGGAGCTGATAATGGCTGTCTTTGGTGAAGCGAAACGTCTGCAGCAGCGTTGCTACAGTAAGGAGCGACTCCTGCCATGCAAACGGTCGACCAATGCACGCTCGAACGCCATTCCCAAACGGCTGTATATGTGTCAGCTGAGGTTCATGTTGTTGAAGGGAAAGGGAGACTTGCCTTCCAAGCATTCGGAGGCAGCTTCTCGAAATTCTCGCCAAGCATTCGCGAGGGCTCAAACGCATCGGCGTTGGGGCCATAGACGTCGGGATCCCGATGAACACGGGTGAGAAGAACGTTTACGCATTCCTTGTCCTTGACGAGAAACTCGCCGTTGAGGACTTGGTCGCCTTTTGCCTCGAGAGTGAATGCTGGGGCGGTTGGGTGCAGCCGAAGAGTCTCTCGGAGGCACGCCTCAAGGTACGGGAGCTTCCCCATGTGGGCGACGGTGACTGGTTTCTTTCCAACGACTGAATCTACCTCATCGACTGCCTGCTTGAGCGCCTCGGGGTTCTCGAGCAATTCGTAGAAGAGGAAGGACAAGAGTCCAGAAGTGGTTTCGTGCCCTTGACAAAGAATTAAGTAAATTGTCCCCTTGCGGGCTATGGGGGAATACTCACCGGCAATTAGAAACGTAATCATGTTGCGTATGATGGAGTCATCGCTAAGCTGTTCTCCAGTTTTGGGGTCCTTGCCGGCAATCATGGCGTTGAGCAAGTCCTTCTTGTCGGAGGGGTGGGCGCGTCGTTCTTCGAGAAGGCCTCTTGCTACATTCTCCAAGGCGGCAATGTTGGCACGGTATTGCTGGTTGCTCTCTTTGTAGAAGGCCCCGACGATGTTAGGACGTCTGGATCTTGCAAAGGACTCGGCGAGCATGCCCGTCATGGCCTTGACGAAGGGGTGCGCTTCGTCACGATAGAACGAATTAAACCGATCACCCATGGCGCATCTACGATTCACGTTAGCTTATGCGGGACGACACTTGTCTTACATGTTCCGTGGCGAGTGGCAACATACAAGGCAATGGAGTCGAGCGTGAGCTTGGTGAAATCGTCAGACACATCAATAGGCGAGTCTGGACCGAACCGGGCCCATTTGAGCACGAGCTGGGATACAATGTCCTGCATCTCTGGATTCACCGTTAGTAGGCCGACACGTGAGACGGTGAGGCGTCACTTACCCCCAAACATGGACCTGATTGAGAGAGGCCCAAAGGCAGGCATCAGCGTGCGGTGCGCAACCTCCCAGCTGTGCTCGCCTGGATAGGCCGTGAAGAGGCCATCGCTGGTGGCGTTCCGGACCTGCTCCAAGGGGCCGGACACGGATTTCTGGAACTTCTTCTCGTCGAAGAGGTCGCGTGCCAGAGCATAGTTTGCGACGAAGATGCGCTCACGCGGAAGACGGAGCCTGAATATAGGCCCTTTCAGGGAAGGGTTGTCAGCCCAAGCAATCGCGGCAACAAGCAATGCTCGGCAAAGTTACCGTATATCTCGGCAAACCGGGCCAAGCTGTCATGGGGATGCTCAGCATCGACCTGAAGGACGTTGCCCAGAATGGGGTAGCCCTCAGGGTTGGGGATATCTTTAGGCATGGTGAATGTTGGAGGCTTTGGGGGTGGAAGAAGGCAGGTGTTGTTGTGTTGCGTGATGCTCTACAAGCTCATGGGGAACGCTGTGTCTTTATATCTCGACGTCTGTCTAGCTACGGCGGCACGGCCTTGACGCCGGCTGGCTCTAGAGAGACGGGCAGTGCGGGCTGTTTCAATCCTCGACTCAGACCTCTGGCGAAACCTTGATGCGTAACGCCCGGCTCGAGTTCAAGTTCATGCGATCCATTCGCCACTGGACGTGCTGAGCCCCGAGCCCAGCCGTATGAGGCTGGCGGTTCTGGACACTATGCTTTGGATCCTAGGCCATAACTCCTATCCAATTGACTTGTCGGGCTCTTTCCGTCCTAGTACTAGCATCTGCGGGGACTGCTTTGCCGAGCCTCGGCCACCGGCGCTTCAAACCCCACGTCGCCTTGAGGCCCCAGGCCTCCACTTATACATGATCCGTGAAACAGTTATGCTGCAAGGACCCTGGACATCGAACTTTACACGAATATACTTGACTGAGCAACGTTCGAACCGGCCCGTTCTACGAGGTAGCAGAAGCCGCGATGCTACTCTGTAGTAGAACTGAGTATGAAGTCGATAGAATGGCAGTCTCCTGCAGTAGGCGGCATCCGTTGATACTGGAGTAGTAGAGCACTATAAGCTAGAACCATGGCCATAAGCGGGCGTCCAATGAGCAATTCCCTCTCGCCTACGTCAATATGCGTGACTATGGTCCGGTGCCCCAGACCGACTCGCCACTACTCCGGGCCCGCAGTCTGAGCTCTCGTGGGTTCGCACCGACCGGGGAGCAGCCACTCGCCACGGCAGCGCCTTACAGGGCAGAGACAAGCTTTATGCCTGGCGGAGCCGGCCCGAGGTTGTGCAACCCCCCACCGTAGCATCAACATGCAGGCTGACACGTCGCGGCACGCACGCAGCCTGGCCATCGGATCTCCAGATGGGGCTGCAAAACGACATCCTCGGTTCTGGCTGGGGCTGTCTCCACGGCCACCGAGGCATCGACTCGTACTGCGGATGCGATGAAGCTTTCCAAAGATATATAAGTCGCCTGTTTCTTTCTTTCGCACACCCCAGATATCGCCCAAGTACTCGACTCTTATTCCCTCCACCAACACCTGCCATTGTCTTCATCTACTTGCCCCTGCTATCCTGTCTTCCTCCGAACAACCCTACCCTCTTCTTCGCCTTCCAAGATGGCAAAGCACAGCACCGTCAAGGGCACCTATGGCCCGGGCACCTTTACCGACGCCGCCTATACGCCCCTGCCCGCCGAATGCCGGCGGTTGCTCAAGTACTTTGCCGAGTCCACCCCGGGATTCACCACGGACGATGCCGCCCTGTCCAGCGTCGAGTTCCACGGTGGAGACCTTCCCATCATACCGGGCCCGCTGAAATCCCAGGCCATGGTGAGTCTTGTCGACCCGGCGTTGCCTAGCCGTACCATGTTCTAAACTCCCCTGCAGTCCGCCGTCTGCCAGGCAATGATTGGAATCGTGGGCAAGGAGATCTGCAGCTTGAGGGGCTTTGACACGGGAAACATCTCCGTCGATGTCGACAAGTCGGGCCTGTACCCGGCAACGCCTGCCTTGGTGTCGGTTGACGGCAAGGGCTTGGCCGACATGGAAAAGGACGGCACCTTGCTCAAGGTCGGCAAGGACCTGGACAAGGGTGTTCTGACCAAGAACGACATGCATTACCGGTCCTGGTCCATCTACCCAACCAAAGACCCTCATGTCTGGTACCAGATCATGGGAAACCTCCACCCTGCCGACTTCCTTAGAGCATATGGACTGGACCCCACGGCCAAGACGTCGTCTCGGGAGGAGGCCTACAACATCATCAAGGCAGAGATGGTGAAATACTCGGCCGCCGAGCTTGAGCAGAAGAACATGGAACACGGCTTTTGCGGCCAGACTTGCTACACGCCCGAGCAGTGGAGACAAACCACCATGGGCCAGCGTCTTGCCGGACACCCTGTCGTCAACTACAGCCGGAAGAGCGAGACTCCAGACCTCCCGCCGGTTCCGTTTCCCAAGTCGGATGACAAGCGCCCGCTGGCGGGGATCAAGGTGATTGAGCTCGCCAGAGTCATTGCCGGCCCGGCCATGGGCGCGGCGCTCGCCGCACTGGGTGCCGACGTCATCAAGGTGCAGTGCCCAGACTTGCCGGATCTTCAAGTAAGTGAAACGTGCCAGGCCTCGCCATGCTGGCGGCTTCTGCGGCTCATACTGACGCCGCTGTGCAGCCCTTGAGCGCCTCCCTGACTGCTGGCAAACGCACGTACGGGCTTGACCTCTCCAAGGAAGCCGATAGGGAGGAGCTGCACAGCCTGATGGCAGACGCCGATGTCATCATCCAAGCCTTCCGCCTGCGTTCACTCGAGCGGAAGGGGTTTGGTCTTGACGACCTGCTCGCAAAGGCCAACAAGCGAGGCAAGGGCATTGTCTACATCGACCTGAACTGCTACGGGCCCGACGGCTACTACGCCGAGCGACCTGGCTTTCAGCAGATTGCCGATGCAGCCTCGGGCTGCTCCTACGTCTGCGGCAAGGCCTACGGATTCGACGAGGGCGTCAGCGTCCTGCCCTCGCTGCCCATTGCAGACATGCTGTCCGGCGCCGTCGGGGTCATCGACACGATGCTCGCACTGCGAGACCGCGCCAAGTTTGGCGGCTCGTATCACGCGACCGTTGCCCTCACCTCAGTCGACGCTGTGCAGCTGGAGGAAGACGTCGGTCTCTACCCCCCCGAAATCGTCAAGAAGATCCAGGACAAGTACAAGTTCGCGCCAATGACGCCTGATCTTCACGTCGAGGAGCTTCTCTTCATCCTGGGAGAGTCCTGGATGAAGAATTCAGATCTGCTAGGCCGGGACGGATACATGGCCAGCTTCAGCTCCCCGTGGGGCAAGAATCATTCCATCCTGGCGCCCATCGTCAAGTACGAGAACGACGCGGCGAGCCCGCACTGGAATCATGGCCCTGTGCCTTACTGCTCCAGCAAATCCGTGGCCTGGGCATAAAGGCCAGCTGACAGACGACCCATGGTTTCACGCGTGTACAGCTATCTGACCTTTGTCCCTCTTTGGGTGGCCTTCTTGAATTGTCCGTCGTTGAATGAAGCAATCATTCGTTATCGTGTATTTATGAGCATAGTGTAGCAAGAACAATGATTTGTCGGCACCGTGTCCGCAGTTGAGTCTGTGCGTCGAAGCCCAAGAGTTGCGCGACTCATACTGCAATAAGATGAGACGAAATGACAAAAGTGGAAACTTGAACATCGCAGCGAAACTGCTGAAACATTCTAGCCATATAAAACCGGGCAGAAATGATAGAGCAACTGTAAGCAGCTTTGGGAAGACGTGGCCAACGATCCTATTAACGGAGTATAGTAGAATGATGTTACTTTTACCACCGTTCTCGCGGTGGAAGTTTTGAGTTGTTGCCCAAATTCATCAGCAACCTGGCTGCTACGTTTCGTTGCATTCACTGGTAACAGGATAGCAAACAATCAAGATAACGGAATAAATTCATCCAAGCGTCCAGCGCCACGCAGCTAGTTCCAAGTCCTTGCTAGCACAATACCGGTAAAGGCACGGTCCTTGTCCTCGTATATCCTGGTCTTGTTTTTGCCATCGGCCTCAAACGCCCAGACGGTGCCGCCCATGTCCGAGACAAACCATCGACCAGTGTCCGCGTCGCGGGCCAAGCCAATGGCTTCGTCAAAGTTCTGGACCAGGATTTCGTGTCTCAGGCCCGTCTTTGCGTCCGGGTGTTCCGCGGCTGGGCGGGTGCCGGACACGTCCAGCTGTATCCGGTTGAATGTGTTCCCGTAGGGGATCTCGCCGCGGTCGGTCCAATAGAGGGTGTTTGTCTTCTCGTCAATGTCCAAGTCAATAGGCTCGGGAAGATTGTCGAGAACGCAGACTGGCTCTCTCGACCCGCTGGCCTCCATGGGGGCGCAAAAGATCCTGCCCTGGTTCCCCTTGGACGGCCCTTTCTGGGTCCAGTAGAACATGCCCGTGCGGGGCGACACAGCAATGCCGACGCACCACTTGGTATAGTCGTGCGCATCTTGGGCATTCTTGAAGTCTCCCGTCTGTACGAGTGTCTCCAGGGCGGACCCGTCCAGGTTGCATCGCATGACGCGCAGGCCCTCGCGGTCCGAGATGTAGAGCTTGTTGTTCTTGGAATCAAGCGCCAGTTGCTTTGGGGTGTGAATCTGGCCCGGGGCCAGGACAGGCTGGGCGCCGGTGCCGTCAAGACGGACAGAGCAGACACTCCCATCGTTGAGAGGAGGCACCCCCATGTTGGTGTAGTACAGGCGTTGCGTCTGCTCACTGTAGACTACTCCATCGGGAAGAGCCACAAACTGGGTGTCGGAGAAGATTGGGGTTGCCTTCTGGCCTTCCACCGGGAGCGTGATGATCTCGCCACGCGATATGATTTCTTTAAACGACAACCCCGCGGTAGGCCCGCTAAGGCCCACGTCGAGGACCACGAGGGTTTTGGAAGCTGATTTATGCGCCATTGTGAGTTTCTTTGCGCAAGGCAGGGGTTGAGACGGGTTGTTGACGAGTGGATAAAGAGGTCTTGGCTTTGATGAAGAATGGGTTGCTCAACAAGGAGAAAGAGGGAGTTGCCGGACTACCTTTATTGCCGTGGTTGGCGCAATTACTTTATGTACGCAGTTGACTGTTCCCAGAGGCCCGAACTATCTGCCATATAGCGCTTTGGGCTCCACAGTTGCGTAGACAGTTACAAGCATGGAGTCGTCCGCGGGAAAGAGCCGAGGCAGATGGATCTAAAATGCGGCAACTGAGACGATGACATCCTATGCCTTGTGCTTGGGCACGAATGCTACATCTACTGCCTCGCAAGGCACAGCCTAGTTCTGCGCCTACTTTTCTTGTTAAAGCAAACCCTAGCTCATTACGTGCCGACCTCGGCAGAAGGCAGAGACGCCCACTATTTCACGAAAGGGGTGGAGGCCAAAATGCACGTAAATGCAGGATACTGCCTCTTTCCGGTTTACGACTCGTCGCTACGAGTATGGAGTAAATAGGCAGCAGAAACAGAGTTGAAGCTTGACCGGGCGACTCGTGTGGTTACATTGCGATGCGAAGATTCGTCGTTGTGCCAGATCGGGTCAAGGAGGCCAATGCTGTCCAACCGTTGCTTAAGCTTTCCGGCCCTCGGCTTGTGGGGACCGCAGTGGGGAGCCAGATCGGTTTGCCGATGCCTCGGGAGTTGTTTGATGATGGAACTTTGCTAAACGCGTGGAACCAGCACTGGGGACTCGACTGGTGGCATTATCGGACGCGGCACCTACCTAGTCGGGAATAGGCGGCGCCGCCCGCATAAAGCTATTGAATAATTACTACTGTACTCTATAGTGCAGAAAGCTGGCGACGTAATGTCCAGCCCTACGGCCCAATGTGCCGAGGGACCCGCTCCCCGCCCAACGTGCCGAGGGACCCGCTCTCCGAGGGACCCGCTCCCCGGACGCCCGGGACATGCCGGAGCTCGGCCCACTTGTGGGACCCTGATGTCAACGCAGGCTCTCCTGGCCTCGGTCTCGAAACAAGCAACAACGTATGGCTTGGATCTGGGATGCAGCCACGGCGGAGACGGCTCTCGCACGAGGCGAGTTAATGGACCGCATCGAAGCGAGTCATCGCGGGTCGCCACCGGACTCTCGGATCCTTCCTTGCCTCGCTGAGACGGGGCCGAAACGAGGCGGTCCAACTTTGTCGGCGGCCATCGGCTCTCCATATCCCGATTATAAAGAGGCACCCTTCTGTCTCTCCGTCAACTCCAGAGCAAGCCGCCTCTCCCAAATCAACAAGCAAAAGATCCTTGCACAGCATAACGCCAATCAGCAAGATACGTATTCTTTTTACCTGGTCATCAACCCTCCTCGCCTTCAACATGGCAATCCAAACTGTGGGTGTGGTCGGCACGGGTGTCATTGGCGCCTCGTGGACGGGCCTCTTCCTTGCTCACGGGTTGCGAGTTCTGGTCTCAGACCCGGCTCCCGGGGCCGAAAAGAAGCTGCAGGACTTTCTTGAGGGCATCTGGCCTACCTTGCAGAGCATTGGACTGAAGCCCAACGCCTCGCTGTCCAACTACACCTTTGTCGGCGCCAGCATGGATGGACACTACGCAGAAGTCGACTTCATCCAAGAGGTGCGTTGCGTCGCGACAACCCATTCCCCCGTCTTGCACGTTTTGCTGACATTGGCGTAGAATGCACCCGAGCGACTGGACTTGAAGACAAAGTTGCTCGGCGAGATTGATGCCGCCACGAGGCCCGAAGTCGTCATTGCCTCCTCCTCGTCGGGCATCCCGAGCTCACAGTTCATTTCCAAGTGCGCCAAGAACCCGGGAAGAGTCCTGATCGGCCACCCGTTCAACCCGCCGCACCTCATGCCGCTCGTCGAGGTCGTTCCCCACCCAAAGACGGACAAGGCCAGTGTCGAGCAGGCCATTGCCTTTTATCAGTCTCTCGATCGCAATCCCGTGCACATTCGCCAAGAGGTCCCCGGATTCGCCGCCAACCGCCTGCAGGCGGCCTTGTGCAACGAAGCTTACAGCTTGGTCAGCCGAGGCATCCTCTCGGCCCAGGATCTCGGTGAGTTTCTCCCCTTCCACCACGTCTTACTGGCGATTAATCGCTGACGTGCGCCCAGACGCGTGCGTGACCACCAGTCTTGGCCCTCGCTGGGCCGTGACTGGACCACTGTTGGCAAACGCAATGGGCGGTGGCGGTGGAAGCGACGGTTTCAAGCATCTCCTGGAGCATTTGGGACCTGCGTCCCAGAGCTGGGCCCAGGATATGCAAAAGCATGCTTTCCAGTGGGATACAGCGAGCCTTGATGCGCTGAGCTCGAGCGTTGCAGAGGAGCTCAAGCTGAAGGACATCAAAGATCTTGAGCGCCAGCGAGATGAGCAGCTCGTCGAGCTTTTCCGCATGAGGAGATCCAAGACTGGAGGCAAGTAGTCAAATAGCGCCCATCATGTGTGTACAGGCACGTGAATGCGAGAATGGTTATTTTGCGAGAGCATATGCGTGAACCCTACGCTGCAGTGTGAAAAACAGTCTATCCCGCCTATAGTACTTCCCGAACACGAGTTCGAGAGCATAGTAGGGTGCGTTGGAACCAGGGATCGACGGCTTGCTTAATAGAGCATATGCATAATTTAAGGGTTATAAAAGATGGGCTCTTTTATAGGTTAAATAAAGCCTTAAGTTTAGAGACTGCACCACGGGACGCATTCATATGTACGACTATCGGTGCCGGAGGCTCTGTTTCAAGGATCATGGGGGGAGTGCGTTAAAACCAAGGATTGGCATTGGGAGTGCACTGGCTGCATCGAAGAGCGAGGCTTAACTAACATGGCATATACCAGCATGTTTATATAATCCTTGGTCGCGAGTCTCGTGCCGACGGTGCCTGGTGTAGGTCACTTCAGTTAACCTTCATCCGCGCAGGGCGGCCGCCCAACCTTATCTAGTTCTCTGTGCGGCTGGGCAGGCGTCTGATCTCGGGCGAACGCCCTCCGTTCTCTTCATAGAGTCCAAGTATAACGATGCGAATAGGTGTCGCATGGCTCTTTATCTGTGCTTGCCGTTAAGTGTTGCGATGAGTTGGGCCCGAAAGGGGTCGAGGCCCCCCTGGAATGAATCCATGTCACGCGAGACGTGCTGGCCAACCTCTCCCGCTGGAGTTCCAAAGAGCCAAGTCAAGTGCTTGTTGTGAATACGTGAATAGTCATCGGCCGGCCACATCCCCGGCCACGCTTGCTTGCCCCCGCTATCCGTTACACCTATTTTCAACCGGGTAACCATCACACCCCAATCCCGGGGCCCAGATCCCAAAGAGCCCCGCGGGTATACCTTGATTATTCAATGAAAGAAAAGACAGGAGGCAAAGGGGAACAAGCTCGCTCGCTCCCTCGACCTTTGGCACCTGATCCGGCTACTTCTCAAACTCGCCATCCTCCTTCATTCTGCCAATTACAGGCTCCAGGAGCAACGGCAGGCACTCGGCCGCGTCCCTGCCAAAGGCAAAGTCGCCGGGCCCGATGCGCTCAAGCTCGGCCTCGTCCTCGGCCTCCAAGTTCACGGTGGCTATGCGGGCGCCGCACCGCTGGGCCTGCGAGATGTAGCCAGCGGCGGGCCAGACCTGGGCCGACGTGCCTACGACCAGCATGAGATCCTGCGGTGAGCGAGGTTAGCCGACGTCGTGCACAACAGGGGAAAGGAGGCGCGACGAACCACTTTGTCCTTGCCCATCCACTCGCCGATGCCCTTGAGCATATCGTTGTCGAGTGCCTCTCCGAACCACACTACGCCCGGGCGCTGCAGGCCAGCCTTGCACTGGGGACAGGCCGGCAAGTCCTCCTCCGAGATGTGCTTGATTCGGTGGTACGGATCCAGCAGCGGCAGGGCCTCTCCCGGCGGCGGGTCCTCCGAGGCCGGGGCCAGGGCCGGGCAGAAGGGGTCGTCCTGGTTGTTGCGCTGCATCCAGTCGCAGCCATCGGCGCTGCACTTGATGTCGAAGAGGGAGCCGTGGAGGGTGGAGAGCTGTTGAGGGGGGTGGCCAGCGCGTTGGGAGAGATCTGTCAGACGTGAGAATGGCGCACGGATTGTAATACAGGGGGAGCATGGACTGACTGTCCACGTTCTGGGTCAGGCACAGGAAATCTCGGTTCTCCCTGGCCAGGGCCGCGAGGGCTCGGTGGGCGGCGTTGGGCTTGGCGCGCAGGCAGATGTGGCGGCGGTAGCCGTAGAAGAGCCAGACCATGCCCGGGTCGGCCTTGAAAGCGCGGGGCGTGGCCAGCTTGGTGGCATCGTGGCTCCGCCAGTAGCCCCCGGAGCCGCGGAAGGTCGGCAGGCCGGAGGAAGCGGAGAGGCCGGCCCCACAGAGGGCGAGGATGCGGCGGCTGGACCGGAGCGCCTCGTGGAAGGCCTCGACGTCGTTGTGGGGTGGCATCGACGCGGAGGCCCCCGGCTGGAGTCGGTGCCCTCGACTAAAGGGGGGTTGGAATTGCCGACAAATCGGCCTTGGGACTGCGGCTGAGACGCGGGCGAGAGAGGATGTCTCAGGGCCCCGAGGGGATTGGGCGGGACGGGCTGTTGGCGTGCAGAGAGGGGGGCGTGGACGCCCGTGTGCCTCGGCGAGGAGGGCGAGGAGAGAGAATGATGACGGTGAGGAGGTGAGGAGGAGAGGAGGCAACGGGGGAGTGGGGGAGGAGGAAAAAAGTGAGGGTTTGTGCGGATGGCAAAGGCGAGTTTGCAAGTAATAGGGTAGCGGGTAGCAGCATAAAGCCCCAGTGGCTTGCGAGCTACAGGACAGTGCATGGCTCTGTAGGCATTCGTATCCATGCCGACTTCGTATCGCCCTGTGCTCTCCACCTCTGGCCAAACACTGCGCACCATCCCCCTTCTCTCCTCGGCCGCTGCCACTCTCGACGACGCCCACCAAGCCCGCCCTGGACAGGGCCGCACGGAAGCATCGAGGATCCCACCCCTACTAGTGCTCCTCACCGCAGAACTCAAACGCGAGCACGGTGAAACGAACCCCTCATCCTGCCATGTCGTCGTCGTCGAAGCCCTCCCGCGACGTCGTGGGGATTCTTACATGGTCGTTGAGCAAATATTTAAACATGTCGAAACGGCCTCTCTCTCTCTCTCCAGGGGGAAACGCAATGCACTCCACCCACCACAGAAGTTACCTACTCCTCATGCAGGGCAGTCTGCCTTGTGGGGAACACCTGTCAAGTTCCAGCCGTGATATGCAGGCAGCAGAGTTCCTCCATCTCCCCGGCAGGCGAGCGAGTCGCCAAGCATTTGCACAAAGGGGAAGAGGCCGCCAGCATGAGGCTCGACTATGCATGTTCCAGCGGCGGGTCCACAGCCCAATCCTCTCCAAACGAGTCCGTCGATCCTCCAACCGTCCAAAGAGGCCCAGGCAAGGTTGACCGTTGGTGTCAAACACGTCCAGAACGTGCCTAGATTCCGGCTCGCCAGACGACGCGAGCCCGTCACTGTGGTGTGCGCATTCCACGCTGCGGGTGCAACTAACGCTTTGGGCAGTGCCCGGCGAGAGATGCGGGCTTTGGTCGAATGCCCTTGATGTGTCCAGCTTCACCGACAATCAAGGCCTGTTGAGCGATGCTGGATTTTGACTCACCGTGCTGCTCTTCGGGGCGATGGAAGAGGCCTCCCTTGCCGGCCAGCTGGAAAAGCAAGGCGAAGCTTTCAACCCGATCGCCGTAACGGAACACAAGCTTCGGATGGTGAAACGGCGAGCGGCCGGGATAGTCCATGTCGCGGGAGAGCAGCCGATCAACCGCTCTCGCGAGTCGAGGGTCGGCGGGGACCGAAGGAGTCGACCAGCAGGCCGGCAGAATCACTCATGACGCCCCGTGCTCACGCTCACCCGCGTCTGACAATAAGGCTGTCAGCTGGTGTTTTTGCTGCGCCCTGTGGCTAAAAGCTGGTGGTGGTGTCTGGTGAGGGAGGGAGGGCTGGATATATTTAGAAGCCATGGCAGGGCCTTGGCCTCGGTCCGGCCAGTCATACGAGCTCTTGTCACGAGAGGGTGGCTGCCAAGAGAAGCCGACATCTCGGGGAGGGGGCATTATTGAAGCCAAGCCCGGGTTACAGTTGGTTGTCCACCAAAGCGGCGACCAGTTTCATGCTTTTTGCCATTCATTTACTTTTGCCCTCCATTCTTTTCGCCGTTAAGCTTTGAGCATTTCCTTTGAATTGAGTTTTTGTCATTCTGATGTTTACGCTGATCCCGGTGAGACGGCTAATACGGATGAAAGCGGCGGTATTGGCGGCACCGGGAAAAAAGAGAGACATGCAAAAAAAATGTCACGTTGGATTGCATCAGCGTATTAGCCGACAGATAGATCCAGCCACCCCCCGGTCGGCGGGGGAAGCCGGCCTACAGTATACGGTAAATACGTTGGCGGCTAAAACCAACAACAAACACGAGGGCTGGACGTCCACCTGCGCTGACGTTGTTTTAACATTCTCCGCATTTCGGCGCGCGAGCCAAAGCTTTTCGTCGCGTGCACCGGGGGCGTCTTGTTGGCTACCGGGTAGGTACTAGATGTGCTTGGGCTGCCTCCTACGAGGTCCTGTGGCACCTGCAACGGTGGAAAGCTGGGCGGTCATTCTCGGTCTCGGCCCTCGTCGCCGCGGGAGACATGGGGGGATTTTTGACACCAACCCACGACAGGGCAAAAAAAGGAAAAAAAGGAAACGGCGTCTTGTCCGTCAAGGGATGCAGGGAGGGCGATACTGCTGTTTTATCCTCCTTTTGCCCGGGCCGGGGGTGTGGATAGAAGGCATCGGCTCGGCGGCAAAGTCCACAGTCACACGGCGTCGGAGATTTCGCCCGCAAGAAGAAGCTCGCGTCACCTCGTCCGGATGGGCTTATGCATCTGTCGTGTACATGGCAGGCATGGCTGCAAACAGGTGGCTGGCAGAAACTCTGATGCGGCTGTTGCGGCTGGGCACCTCGGACTGAGAGAGACGAGAGAGCCAAGACGGCGCGGCGCGATGGGCGGGCTGCAAGTCAACCAACCGTACGGATTCTCCGTAAGGCTGAGCGAGCCTTTTAGCGGTACGAACGGGACAATGGGGCCTCCCTGGTCAGACATGCTCGGTAAGAAATGTCCAGCATCGACCGGGGCAACGGCAGAAAAGTCTCTTGTTGGTACGCGTGGATGCCGTTGGTCGCCGCAGAGGCTGGATGGGCCTACGGATAGCGCACATCGCAGTCGGATCCCCCTGCCGACGGGCCCTCGGGCGCGCATCACGACGCCTATTTCGTCAATTCGCCCATGCTTTGCGCCTACGGATACAGTGCACACACACACACACTCGCAGAGCCTCCATGTACATGCTCCGTCCATACGGATATATGCACTCACACGGAGGTGGGGGCTGGTGGTTGCCGTGCCGCCCAAAGAAAGCCAAAAGCTCACTCGCTCGCAACCTTGAGACCCATGGCCAACAACGCAAGCAGGCGTCGGCGATGACTGCCCGCAGCAAGTCGGGCGGGCGGGCGCAGGGGCTGGACTCAATGCGAAACCCCCGTGATCGACTGGCCATGCCCATCATCATTCTGCCGTGTGCCAGTGGCAGTACGGGGTACAAACGACACGACACGACACGCACCGCAGCGCGACCGGAGCGGAGATCCTAGGATGGAGGGGTCCTGCGGGAAGAAGGCATTTTTACTGCTTTTGCCATTCTCCATTGGCCCGCAGACGACGACGCTGATGTTCTTTGTCGAGTGCGACTGTAATTCCATACACATACCTACTCTATTACATAATTACTCTGTACTGTACTGTAGGCGGTTAACCCTCCACTGCACCTGGGTACTGTACTGTACTGAACCGAGTGCGGCTGCATGTACATCATCCCGCCAGCCAGCCTCTCCCCTTTCCCTCCCTCCCTCCTCCCTCTCTCTGCACGTGCATGTCGAACAGAACAACTTGGGAGTCGCTAGGGGGCCTTTGGAGTCGCTAGGGGCCTTTGGAGTCGCTAGGGGTGGCTGGGCTGCCATCCTGTTTCAGCAACCAGTGCAGCTCGCCGGTGCCTGGACCCTGGTTGGTCCGCAGAGCCCGCCGTGAACCGTTCATGGCCCCACCTGTCGTGGCCCCACCTCTACGGATACCCCGTGGGCTCTCCCCCCCCAAGGCCCCACCACCACCCACCCCCGTAGGCTCGGCGCGGCGCCCTCCCCCCCCCTTCCTGGCATTAGGCTCGGTGGATAATCCCATCACGGGCGGGGCCTTTTGGGAAGGTTGCGCTTGTCGATACGAAAGGAGTGCTGAGCTGCACAAGCAAGGGCAGCCGATCCGCTCGGACTCTCCTCCTGTGCTGTGTGTGTGTTCATATGTTGGCAGTCGGTATAAACACCAGGGCTTGTCTCATCCGTCGTCTTGTCATTCATCCCTCGTCCTAATAATAAACACCCACCCTCTCTTATTCATCCCTCTTTTCTCTTCCTCCAGCTCTTCTTGTCCCCTAGCAACCTCGTCCTATTATCCCTTCGCTAGGCTACTTACTGATTTATTATTACTCGAGTCCTTTGTCTCTCGCTTGAACCGCCTCGCTCCCCGGCCGCTCAAAAAGACGTCCCCCGCCGCCGCTGGCATCCGCCTCCGAAGCTCCCACCACCCGCGCCTCTTCTCTCGCATTCCACACACGCAGACACAAGGAGCCATGTTCTCCAAGCTCCCCTCGGCCGCTCTGGTCGCTGTCGCCGCCTCGGGCCTCGTTTCTGCCCAGACCTCTACCGCATGCAACCCTCTTCAGAAGAGTGAGTTTCTCTCTCACCTGTTACTCGCTGCCTTGCACCAGAGGACAACCGGAATATCTGACAAGTCCTTCCCGCAGCCTGCCCTGTCGATCCCGCCTTTGGAAAGGAGGTCAAATGCGACTTTACAAAGGGCGAGTGCGGCGCCTTCCAGGCCGCCCAAGCCACCACCATCAAGTACAACGACCAGGGCGCCGTCTTCACCATCAACTCCGAGGGTGATGCTCCCACAATCCACACGGGCAAGTACATCTTCTTCGGCGAGATCGAGGTCGAGGTCCAGGCCGCCCCGGGCCAGGGCATCGTCACCAGCGCCGTTCTCCAGTCCGACGACCTCGACGAGGTATGCTTTCGACCCGGCTAAGCCCCCTCCCTCCCAACCAAGGCATCCGAGGCTAACAAGAACACGCAGATCGACCTCGAGTGGATCGGAAGTGACCCCGGCCAGTTCCAGTCCAACTACTTCAGCAAGGGCGACACCAGCACCTATGATCGCGGAGCGTACCACCCCGTAGCCAACGCCGTGGCCAAGTCGCACACGTACGGCATCAAGTGGACCTCGGACGCCATCACATGGTCTGTCGACAACAACGTAGTGCGCACCCTCAGGGCCTCCGACGCAAAGGGCGGCAGCGCGTTCCCCCAGACGCCCATGCAGGTCAAGCTCGGCACCTGGGTCGCCGGCGGCGAAAAGGCCAGCCCCGGCACCGTCGAGTGGGCCGGCGGCCGCACCGACTTCAACAAGAAGCCCTTTGTCGGCATCTACAAGAGCATCAAGATTGTCGACTACGCCGGCGGAAACCAGCCGGCCAATGGCGCCATCAAGGAGTACACCTACGGCGACCACACGGGCTCGGCCAAGAGCATCCAGGTGGTCCGGGGCCAGAGCGACAGCAAGCAGGTCAACGGTGAGAACGGCCTCGAGGGCGGCGAGGGCCAGGCCAATGGCAGCAGCAGCCACAACGAGAACAAGTCGCTCATCGAGGCCGAGTCGTCCAGCACCGACGACTTGTCTGCCACCCGCGCCCCTTCTGGCACCTCGGGCCGCCCCCTCCAGACCGGCACCAGCGGCGGCGACGACGAAGGCGACGACCGGGGCCAGCAGCCCCAGACCACCTTGGCGACAGTCACCGGCGCTTCTAACTCGACCGCCACGTCTCTTCCCTCGAGCGGCTCCAAAGGCTCCAGCACTTCGGTCCCCACGTCTGCTGCCGGCCTCGCCCGTCGCGACGTTACCTCGTTTGGCGCCGTCGCCGTCGCCGCTCTCGTCATGGCCCAGCTTCTCCTGTAAGGAGGTGTCGTGAGTCGATGACGTAGCAAATTTTGCGCCCCCTATTTTATACTCTTTCACAATGTATACAAATTTTCCCCCGCCGTGGTCACAACAAGGAGCGCATCGGAGACGCACATGAGCAGATCTTGTCTGTTATTGCAGCATTTCGAGACGATCCTTTCCGTTGGAGACGAAAAACAAAAGATCAGCCATGATCCGAGAGGAGGGTGCATATAACGCCCCCCCCCCGGAACAAACAACAACGCAAAAGCATGCGGTGGGCGTGCAACCCTGTTGGACTTGGCCCTTTCCACACGTCTCGCATCAAAGAAAGACTCTTTCAGCAGGTACACATACTTGTAATAAGATTGGCGGTTCTTCCTTTCTTTTTTCTTTCATGTTGGGTGAGGTGTTGCTGCGTGCGGGAATGTGTTTACGGGACTAACCCACCATCGGTGCGAGTGGCTTCACGAGCGTGGTAGGAATGCACATTGTCCGCCAGGGAACGAGACTTGGTCGCGGGGGGCAATTGTGTAGGAACGGCGGCTATCATTAGATCTGGGCCTGTGCTTGTCCGGGACAAGCTTCAACTAGCACGGAGTACAAGTACCTGAGTCCAAGACCATGTCATTCCCGTGATATATCGGTCTTGAAGTGGGGGCGTCAAATTACCCGCGCGGGGGTGTCGGACCCGATAATGTCTCCATCGCGCTGCGACTGCCAAGCACCGGTGGCTTACGACAACAACGGGTGACGCGAACGGCCGCGTCCATCACTGCCATGGTGACTTCCCGAGATCAACAGACTTTGCGTCCGTGGGAACAAGCACAGCCGGCGCCCGCTCCCGAGGGGGGCTCAAGCGTGTGCGGATCCCGTGGGGCCGCTGCACCGTGCGTCCGTACCGATAAAGACGGGCGGGTCTTTCTTTGTACCCCGGGCTAAACGGTCTAGCTCAGGGGGAGCCGAGCTGAGGATCATCGATCATATGTCTCCGTAGGTGGGGTTCCTGCTGAGTGGGAGACAGCGCCCCGCCACCATTGTTCTGGCCCAGGTTCTGTTTCTGCCCGGGGAAGACGTGCATGCACGCCCATCAAATCCAAGGGGATCCACGCAGGAGACCTGCAAGGCACCAAAGGAAGGGGAAAAAAACAAGGCGCCCGCCGTGCCAGGTATCACCAACCGGGGGAAGACGCCCTACCTGCAACACAAACAGAGACACGCATATGTCGGGCGCGGTGCCTGACAGCGGCGGGTCGCGTACCTGCATTCGAACCCGTCGCGCCAATGCGACCGTGCGGCGATTTGTGGCTCGCCAGAAGAAAGCAGCTTAAAAGCCGGGCAAAGGAGAAGGCACGACAAGCCCGGCTGCCCGGCTAAGTTATAAGCGCATGCGGTGTAAAAGGAGAATTTGGCTCCGCCCCCTACGGAGCCATGCGGGGTGAGAAAAACACGCCGTTCTACTCTATCCCGACTTCTCCCCCCTTGAACAGAACGCATTTTCAAGCAAAGTCCACCGCGTTATTGATCAAAAAAGGACTATTCAGATTATATACTAAGTCGTGTGTTTGCCGCATAATTGAATTTAATTCCGCGGCCGCTGCGGCATTGATTTTATCCTTATTGATTGTTTCTTACGAGAGCTTTTTACTCTGCTGTAGAACGACGTGTTTTTTTAACACCAAATGTCTCGTACAAAATAGGTGAAGGAAGGGGGGGCCTTATTAAAGCGCTATCCGACGTCAATGGGGGAGCGAAAGGAAAATTCCGGGGTACAATGGAGAATTAGTAGTGCAAAAAAAGAAGAGTTGCGGCTGATCGCCAAAAGATCAATCTTTGGCATCTCCGGTACTGGGAATCGAACCCAGGGCTGCTCGGTTTAATCAACGCTTGTTGAGAGCGAGCGATGTTAGCCACTACACCATACCGGATCTTAGTCATCGTTGAGGGTATGCCCCAATTTGAAGATTATATAGATAACTGCTTTCCAGTATGCAGACCCTCGGCACCGTGGAGATCCCAGCGCAGTCTCAAGGTACAGATTTACATGGACTCCTTGATCATCATGCACATCACTCTTCAAGTACAACCATCATGCTGATGTTGCATATTACTCTCCCTTTGTGCTTGACTGCTTGACGTTTCCCTGACTCATGCTCCCAAACCACACTCAGCTACTCATGCTAGGCAACCTCACGATCCATCGTCAAGCAGGCACTCGCAAGCATCAAGAATACAGGCCTTTCCTGCTACAAGGCAGTGCAGGGCTCGGACTTCTAGACGCTCCGCATCACCCCAACGTCGTGCCATGCCTTGCGCACAGTCTTGGCTGCCATCTCCCCAAACTCCTCCTTGGCGCAGTCAACAGTCACGTCGGCAAACTGCAAAAAGTTGCACTTCGGAGGCACGCGGCCGCTCGTCATTGCCTTCCACCAAATCTGTCCCGCCTTCTCCCACGAGTAACCACCAAATGCCACGGCCGCCAGGTAGAACGCCTTGTTGGGGATGCCCGAGAAGATGTGGACGCCTCCGTTGTCCTCGTATGTTTCCTCGTACATCTTCATGTTGTCCACCTGTGGGTCTTTGCCCTGCGACTGGCATTAGCCACGAGGAGCACAATGGAGTCGCTTGCGACACGTCAACGGGGCTTACAAATCGAGGATCATCGTAGGCTGTGCCAGGACTCTTCATGCTTCGAAGGGCGAGCCCCTTGATGCCCGGCAAGAGGCAGCCCTCGCCGACAAGCCAGTCCGCCTTGTCGGCCGTCTCGTCCTCGACCTTCTGCTTGATCATGATCCCAAACACGTCCGAAATGTGCTCGTTGAGGGCGCCAGGCTGCGCCCTGTACTGCAGCGGGCTGGTGTGCTCCGTGATGGCGTGCGTCAGCTCGTGTCCGATGACATCGATACAGCCGGTGAAGTTCTGAAGGAATTCGCCGCCGTCTCCAAATACCATTTGCAGCTTGTCGGGATCCCAGACTGACGAGTCGCAAGTCAGCTCCTCTCGTTGCCAAAGAGGGAGAACAAAAGATGCAAAGGCTTCCTTAACGAGCACTCACAGGCGTTTTCAAAGTGGCGTCCAAAGTGGACGGAGCTGATGATATCGGCGTTCTTGTTGTCAATTGAATTCCACTTGAAATGCTTCTTGTAGAAGTCGAGGACATGGCCGACGTTCTCGTACGCAAGGTTGACGTCCTTGTCTTTCACCTTGGCTTCGCCCTCGGCTCGGACAAGCTCGCCAGGCAAGTCGTCCTCATCTCGCGTCATCTTGGCGTCGTAAACAGCCCGGTAAGGGGCATCTTTGGGTCTATCCTTGTGAGGGTCCTTGGCTTCAGCTGCCACGATTGCTAGCAGATGTATTAGCAGTCATCATTGCGTTTGGGGGACAAAGCTGGGTGACGGTCAACGATGCCTCGCACGACATACCTTGCTCTGCGGGTGGGGGCTTGGCCATGAACGTCTGGAGATGCTCCAGATCTCGCTTGGCACGTTCACGGGTCACCTCGTCTACGGCTTCCGAGACGGAGAGCCGGGTCAGGACACCTTCGGGGATGAAGGGCGAGGGTCGATACGGAGGGGCTTCGGAGCCGAGAGGCTGGGTCAGCATCGCCATGCGCTGCTGTCGGGAAGCACCGATGCGCCCGTGAGCGGCAAGGGACGCATGAGCCGCCTTGCGGACATGCTCGGGGTTGCTGCTTGATTCGGCGATGCCGCGAAAGAGGTGAGGCGGCACGATGAAGCAGGGGCACGACATGATGGCCGGCTTGGTGTCGCTTTGCCCCTTGCACTGTTGGTTCAAGATAGGGGCGGGACGAAGGATGCAGTTCCAGTAGGAGGTGTGGTGCAGGTGTATGGATGATGGTGGAAGTTGAAGACAAAGAGAGAGGGAGAATGGTGGAAATGCAAAAGGCGTCTCTTCTATGAATAGGCAGGTGGTCTGCTAGGGCGCCTGCTCCAAGTTCTCTCGGAAGGCGCTCTTTCCATGGCGTCACACACAGACGGCTGTGCTTTGGCAATCACAAGGTGCTCGGAGGAGACAGCACGCAGTCCAGACTGAAGTCCCAGAGGAACAATGACCCGTGGCTCCACGACGACTGTGCATCGTGATCCATGGTGTTCCCGCGGTGAGCACAGAAGCACCTGTGCAGCAGGCGCCTCCAGTTGCCGCTCCATTGCACCGCCGCGACCGGACAAGTTTGCTGGGTTCTGTGATCTGTCGACGAGACGGTGGACCAGCCTAAGCGAGCTTTGAGATGGAAAGACTCACGAGCTGCTATCCACGAGACAAGCGTTCCTGGCCGTTTTCCCTAAGGCATCTCAAAAGCTGTTGGCGCGTGACTTTATCAAGCAGCAAGAGGATCCTCGAACCTGCCTCCGTAGAGCCAAGTCGAGATGTTGTTCAATATATGGTTACGTACCTCTTTCCCCCTCTCCCCCTTTCCTTCTTCTCTAGCAAACAGCATAACGGCCCCCCACCGCCTGCGGTTGCTCAACGGCAAGAACCATCGCGGCCTAAGGTTACCACTTCATTGGGCAGTCGGTGGGCGACACAAAGGCGCACTACCCGAGCACACGCTCGTTTGCTTCGCTTACTGGCCTTCACGTCACTCGTCAAACGTCCCCCGAGGAATTCTGTCTCCTAAGCAGCTCCAACATTGCGCTGGTCCAACATGGCCTGTCAAGGCAACACCACGTCTTCTCGCCCGAGTCAGCAGCTCCAGCTGCTTCCGAGCCGAACACCAGTCACCGAGCAGCCACCGAACAACGCATCGGACATGCACGAGATACAATTGCGGCACAAGCTGGCCGCCCCGACCTTCAAGCTCCTCTGCGGGATCCCGAGCTCCCCAGATCGAAGAGAGGTGCTTCACAGGGCCTGTCTGGCAGCCGAGTTCCGCTCCTTTCCCATGAAGCAGGCTGAAAGGGGCTTTTTCCGCCATGTCAACGACCACTCACCCGTCCCGTATCCCGTCCGCGAGACCGTCTCGGAGCCATGGCACAAGGTCTTCCTGCTTGTCCAGATCGACTTGCACGGAGCAGGCTGGCCGAACAAGGTATCCGCCGACGCGCGGAAGAACCTTCACCAAGAGAGAGGCCGAATCTACGTCCTTCTCGACCATGTCCTCAGATGCCTGGTCGACATCCTCGGCCGCGGACGGGACGGTCGGGGCGTCAACGTTGCTCTCGATGTCTTGCGCAGCGTCAAAGCCGGGGTTTGGGAGGGAAGCTGCAACGAGTTGCTGCAGGTCCAAGGAATAGGCCTTGCCAAGATGGGCAGGTTGGCTCAGGCCGGTATCAAGAGCGTCAAGCAGCTTTCGAGACTCGACTTCTTCCATATCGAGCGCCTGCTGAGTCGTAATCCCCCTTTCGGGCATCAACTGCTGCATCAGATTGCCGGCTTTCCGCTCCTGACTTTGCAATTTGATATTGTTGGCCAGCATCTCGCGTCCTCGACGTCGGGCCCGAGTGGGTCAAACGCGGCCCAAAAAGAGTCGCTGTTGATCGCCCGAATTGTTTTGGGCCATGAGAATGAGGACAAGCCGTTGTGGAGGAAGAAACACCCCTGGACTACGCTGGTGATAGAGGGCGAGGGAGGAAAGCTCCTTTGGTTCTGGCGAGGCAGCGTCAAGAGACTGGCAGGCGGCAAAGAATTGGTCGTTGGCCTGGACGCTACAAGAGGCGAGCAGCTCAAGGTGACCTTTGCATGCGAGGAAGTCGTGGGGACAATCATTAGGAGCACTCACCTAGTCTCAGAGGATAGCTTTGCGATGAAATGAGGCCTCAAACTTTCTTCCACGGTCGGACAAATACTGGGAGAAGCCATGATCCCGATGAGAGAGGGTACCGGATCAACTTGGAGTCGACCTAGCCGCAAGGTACAGAGTCTCATCGGGCTGTTCGTTGGCCCACTCAGCCACCCCTTTTGAAGCCCAGATATCGCGCCGCGCACAGGGAGTGCAACTAGACACCATGCTTCCAGTACCGCGGCCGTCTCCCAACGACGGGCAAGGGGGTATGATTGGGCAAGCTGTTGCCTCCAAAAAGTAACATACCTAGGCAAGGTAGGTAAGGTATATGTTTATAGTACACGCCCTGGACATCTCCTTGCCACGGATTCCAAGGTGCACCACATAGGTATGCACAAGTACAATTCGCCGTTCCGCCGTTCCGGACCCTTGCGGAGAGAAGCCGCTGCCTGGTCGACAACCTCTGTCAAGGAGATGAGGGGAGGGGGTGCAGGGAGAGGAATTGTTTGCTCCATATTGACCTTTGCATCACTGTTTTCACGCCGGCGAGCGCGAGCTCCTCATTTCTTAGCCGCAGTTTGGTTGAAGCCGTCGAGCACCGTCTCCTTCATCTGCTTCCTCTTGCTCGCCGCAGCGTCGAGCACGTCCTCTTGTCCCGAGGCGGGCTGCTCAAGCGCCTTCCTGCTCTGGGGGTAACCATCCTCCTCGGCGGCATCGGGGCCCACGGCCTTCTTTGCCATGGACATGGCCTGGGCTTCGCCTACCTTGCCGTAGACGCTGAGGGCCGTGGCAATCATGCCGCCAATGTCGCCGACGTTGCCCGGCACGACGACGGCGGTGCCCTCCTTGGCCAGGCGGCCGAAAGCGTCGACATACTTTTCCGCGACAGTCAGGCTGACGGCCCCCTTTGCGCCCTCTGCGCCCTCGGAAATGCTGTGGGCCACGGCGTCGATGCCCTGGGCGGTGGCGCGCGACTTGAGCAGGATGGCCTCGGCCTCACCGTCGGCCATGTTGATGCGCTCGGCGCGCAGGGCCTCGGAGGCGAGGATCACGCTCTGCTTCCGACCCTCGGCAATGTTGATGGCGCTCTGCCGTTGCCCCTCGGAGTCGAGAATCTCGGCTCGCTTGGAGCGTTCGGCCGTGACCTGGCGATGCATGGCCTCGACGACGGCGGCGGGGGCGTGGATGTCGCGAATCTCATAGCGCAGGCAGGTAACGCCCCAGGCCTCGGCAGCGTCGTTTATGGCGGCGGTGATGTTTGTGTTAAGAGCGGCACGCTCCTTGAGAACGTGGTCGAGGGTGAGCTGGCCGATTTCGGAGCGCATCGTCGTTTGGGCGAGCTGGGAAATGGCGTACTCGGCGTCCTCGACGCCGTAGCTGCACGAGATGGAGAGTCAGAACGTGTCTTCTTTTCCGTTTCCATGGGGTACTTTGGCCCCTGATCAACTAACCTCGCCTTGTACGCATCAAACACCCGCGTGTAAAGCACGCCGTCAAGCTCGAGCGTCACATTGTCCGCAGTAATGGCGCTCTGGCTGGGAATCTCAATAGCCACCTCCTTCAAGCTCTTGACGTACGCGATTCGATCGATAAATGGCGCGAGAATGGCGAGGCCGGGCTCGAGGATCCTATTGAACTTGCCCATGCGCTCGACGATCCACGCAGTCTGCTGGGGCACGAAGCGCACAATCGTGTTGGCAGGCAGCCGCGGCTTCTGAAAGTACGACGGCAGCGGGCTTGCGAAGCTCGAGGGCAGCAGGGCGCGCGACGAGCTGGTGAAGAGGCGGGCTTGAGAGTGCTGATGACGGACGGCGGCGGCCAGAGGCATGCGTGCGAGCGCCGTGACCCGCACAAAGGGTGTAGTGGCCATGGTGTGCTGGGGCGTACGTCAGAGCTGCGGAGAGCAAGTGACGCTGCCGATCATCGGCCAGCTGGTGTCGGTTCTCGAATCCGGACCGCAGGCGGTTGCGTCGTTGGAAAGCAAGAAGCTCGAAAGACTTGCGTGCGTCAAAGTGACAAAAAGTTGAGACGAAGTTGAGCTCGGAAGACGGGCCGATGTTTCCCCGTGACCGCTGTAGTAACTTGGGAAGTTGACGTCGGCAGCAGAGCAGGCGCGGGGTGGGAGCGTAGGACACTGAGAAGAAAAGTTGCCCCGCGCCTGCCCGCAGTTTCGCGGTCACCGGTTCCACTCTCTCCTTGCTGGCCAACTGACTTGACACAACACACTTGCAACTCCAGCAACAAAAGACTCACACCACTACAGCTTCAGCACAGAAACACAGACAGAAATCATGGGAGCCAAAGTCCCGCGCAACTTCCGCCTGCTCGAGGAGCTTGAAAAGGGCGAAAAGGGCCTCGGCGCAGAGGCGTGCAGCTACGGCCTCGAGGACTCCGAGGACCTACTCATGAGCAACTGGAACGGGACGATTCTTGGGCCGCCACACGTAAGGGCAACGCCTCTCTTCTCCTTTCTCCTCTTCTGGCACTTGCTTGGCTGCCGCCATCGGCGAGAGAGAGCACGCGCCAGGGGACCGTTTACCCCCACGACGCAGTCTCTGTAGACAAGCATGGGGGCAAGAGCTGACTCCCTGAAACCGGCCCCTAGTCCGTCCACGAGAACCGCATCTACAGCGTGAAGATGCACTGCGGCGAAAAATACCCCGACGAGCCTCCCACCATTCAGTTCGTCAGCCAGGTCAACCTCCCCTGCGTCAACCCGCACAACGGCGTCGTCGACCCCAAACAACTGCCCTGCCTCGCCCAGTGGAAGCGCGAAAACACCATGGAGACAGTCCTCATCGAACTACGGAGGTAGGCCTCTATCTCCCCTCTGCTCCCTTTCCCCCTTTCCCACCTTGCAACTCCCTGGCAAGATTTTGGGTCGACGGCCTAGGAAAGGACGACCAAAGAGCAAGCCGGTTGACGATGATCGCATACAGGTACATGGCTGCTCCGGCCAATAAGAAGCTGCAACAGCCCTCCGAGGGATCGACATACTCATGATCTTCAACGGGCGCGGGACCGATGAAGAGGAGGCGAGGAAGCGGCCAGGGCAAGACGTTTCAAGAGGATAGCGGCAGTTCTGTCTCTGCATCCCCAGAAGCCTACCATGACACGCAGCAGCTGTGGATGAGTCGAGTCAGAAGTACAAGCATGATGCATTTCTTAGATTTCCAATTCTGCGCGCGCGCATCACCATGGAAGCAACTTTGTTTGCCGTGCGGCTTGTAGGTGGAGTGCGATGGCCGGGTACAACTGTGACGGCTTTACCTATCGACAGAGCTACAAGCAGCGATGCAGATTCAACATCAAATGTCACTTGGGTGCGCTTCCCGACATGCAATCCTATCCCATTTTCTTCATGCTCAATTCTGTACATCAGTGCCCAAGCCGCTCTCAGTGTCGGACATCCCAGGAAATGGCCATATATGCCCCGTGCCCAATAAAGTCCAGCTTAATGCAATGGAAATTCCAGCTCGTCAATCCCATGACAGAAGAGACATCGATATATGTATACAAAGAAGGGGCGCTGGGCCCAATGCACCGCCAAGCACGCGTCCCGGCCCATGTGCGAGCCCGTTTGTACGTGCCATTGAAGCAAATCCTTCTCTCATCAGAAGGGACATTTGTTATCCAATTAATAATAGTAAAGGAAAATCAAAAAGGGAAATCAATGGGTCAGTCAGCGTTGTGTTATCGTGAATCTCATGCTAGATCGATCGTCTCTTTCCTCAGCCCCTCTTCCGGGAGTGACTATGGGTGCGTCATGTCGCCAGCCAATAGGCTAGATCCCACAGCACTCAGGCGCACCAGGTTACATCCGGCCGCTCGCCCATGTGGCACAGCGGGGAAGGACTCTGGGGAAATGGGGCTATCGGGCCGGGGGATGTCTGCCTCCTCTTCGGCATCACCGGCCGTCTCTTCTGCCACGCCGGAAAGACGAGCGAAGCTGTCGGGGTGGAGCTGAGTCGGCGAGCAACCCGAGCTGGACTGAGCGCTCCCACGACGCTGACACCGAGACTGGCTGCCGAAGAGGTCGCGTCGGGAAGAGGGCTTGCCGGCCGGGGTTGTGCCGGCAGTCATGGCCGCGTGCCAGTCCCTATAATCGCTCAGGTCCGGGCTCGGGTCGGCGTCATCGAGGATGAAGGGCACCTCTTCACCCATGTGCTCGCAGCTCGACCCCTGACTGAACCGCTTGCTGCCGCCACCGGGAACAGCCGCCGTCGCCGACCACCGGCGGTGGAAAGCCCGACTTGTATCCGATTGACGCTCAAACGAGTTGCCCGCGTCATTGGTCGAGAGCCGAAGAGCAGGCAAATCAAGGTCAATCATGGTCAACTCGGCGGACGATGTCTGGGATACCTTGGGGCGTTGATCCCTAGACCCTCGCCGTTGAGCATGACGAGGCGCCTTCGTTGCACTGTGTCTGCGGCACTCACTCCGCTCCCCCTCTTTTCCATCGTGCTCCTCGTTTCCTTCCCGCAAATCGGTCAGTGCACTCCCGCGCATGGCCTTTTGCTTTTGTCGCAGCGCAGACAGGAGCAACTCCTCTTGGCGCGACACGGCCATGAGCCGGTTGTGGCTTCCCGGGCCATCGATGGACGAGCGGGCGGAGCGAATGTAGAAGTCAACCGAGGTGGGACTCAGAGGCGGCGTCAGCTGGTCGGTGGAGCTGGCAATAGACAGTCGATGCAGAGACTCATTCCAGTCCAGCATCTGCTGTCGCGCCTCGTCGGGATCGTCCCTCTCTGGACTCAAAGGACGACGAGCTGGCAACACAGTAACCGCACGAGCTTCCCGAATGCTATACCCTGATCTTTTGCTTTGCCCAGTGGCTGTCGAGCTTGCTGAGAAGTTGGACGCGAGTGATGCCCTCCGGGAGGACGAATCAGTAGCGGCCGATACACTGTTGGTGCTGGATGACAAAAAAGTCGTGCCCCGGAGAGAGTCTGTGGGCGGCGGCCAGACGCCGCTACTACCTTTAGCTTTAGGGGTTGTGATGTAGGTATCTGCCGGCGCGAAGCTCGCCCGCTTAATCGACTTGCTCGGCGGCTTCTCGAAGCCCTTGGACTGTTTTTGGGACGGCCTCGAGCGGGAGGCGACAAGCGGCGGCACGTCATTTTCGAGCGTGGGTAAGCGCCTGGCGGGAGCCGGAGTGGCCGGCGAGATGTCGTCTATGATGTCATCTCCCTCAGAGTCGGACAACACTAGCACGCTCGTCTGCTGCAAGTCGGCTGATCCGAAGCTCTTGTCGGTCGTCTTGGACGTTCTGGTGTGCCGGCTGGAAACGCTCGTCGTCGACGTCGCCGGCGGCGGAGAGGTCTCGGTATACTTGGTGTGAAATGCAGTTTGCGGTGTTGGCGGCAAGGAGTCATGAACCCAGTCAAAACACTTGCTGCTGCGTCGAGCCAGCTGCCACTCAGCCCTTGAAAATGAGCGGGCCGCTCTAGGTCCCGCCTTGGGCTGAGACATGTCGGGCTGCGAATACTGCTTCATGACGTGTCGCATCGACATCTGCTCGTAATGGTCGTAGAGGGTCGGCAGCGCACTCAGGGCGTCGTTGGTCCGCGGCCACTGGTTGCCGCTGAGACCTCTGGTGGCGTCAGGTCGCGAGGCTGGAAAGGCGGGAGGCGCAAGCTTGCTTCCATCGGGTGATGGCCGTTGGTGCGAAATGCTGTCCATGGGGGTGATGGGCGACAGGGTAGCAGGGTATTTGGTTGTACAGTCTAAAGCCAGAGCCAGTTGGCCGCCCCCTCCCAGCTGCCTTTGAGAGACCTTTCGGATGAGCCGAGGACCGGACATAAGGCTCGAGAGGTCCAGCTTGGTGGGCTTCTTCTTGCTCTTGCTCTTGGTCCGCACGTCGGGCGAGCTCAGGCTGTGAAAGTCGAGATCGAGCATGCTGTCGGTCTTGACCGGGGGGCCCTTTGCCATGGCTGAAGACGAAGTTTGCTGCGAGATGGAAAGAGGGAGCTTGGACTTGTCGTACCACGACTTGATTGTGGAAGAGGAGCGGCTCTTTCTAAGGATGCTCGAGGTAATGGTGCCAGCGGCGTCGTCGGACCTGTCGGCGAGATGGTGAGAATGGGGGAGAACGCCTGATTCATCGCCCCATCCGTTGTCTGACTTTGCAATTCCCACGGGGTGGTCGTCGAAGAAGTCCCCTGCCTCTGAATCGGGATCGTAACTGGTGGCCGTGGTGACGGATCTGTCATCGCTGAGGGCCGACGACGAGGCGTCGTCCCGATTGGAGGGGGGCGAGTCGATGCTGAGGGGCATGGAGCCCAGGATCCTGTGCGCCTTGCTCATGGGTCCCGTCAAGGGCGGAGGAGGAGCCATCTTCCTGCGGCCGGGCGCGGGAAAGGGAAAGAAAGCCATGCTACCCTCTTGTCTCGGGACCTGGGGAAAGCAGCCGGCCTTTTGGCTATGCTGCCAGACAAAAGGGTCCGGCCGAGTTGCGAGAGGGCATGTGCGACCGGGACTCAAGACTTTGGAGGTGGCAAGAGATTAAACAAGACGCCTCCGGCGGTGGGAAGAGAGGGCCGTGCCGTCTTTTGTCTCTCCACCGGCATGGAATCCCAAGCAAAATGGCTTATGCGGAAGACAGCCACAGTCGACGAGGACTTGCCAATGGCTCAACTCCTTTAGCGGGTCGGCAGCGGTTATACCGTCACGTATCGTTTTCCCTGGCGCAACCGGGCCCCATGTTCAGCAGACAGGCCCTGTCGGTCTTCCTTTGCCTTGTTCGCGGGCGGTCTTGGAGCACGCGCCAGCATGAAAGAAAGAGGCAGAATGAAGAAGCGAAATGCGTCAAAAGGAACAATTCCGATGCTCAGGGCAGCGAGACAAGGCCAACAGCGGTCCGAAAATATTCGTCGGCCACTTGATGGCACCGAGAGGTGTGTTCCCACAGTCTAATTAGAAGCAATCTGCAGATGCGGGCAGCCGATCAAGGCACGGGTTGTACTAGACGAACCTGGGGAGGGGGGGTAGACAGGGGAGACCGGGGGGAGGGGGGCGTGTGGCTGTTGCAAGAGAGGTTTGAGTACGGGGTGTGGAGAGCAACAAACGGTTCCAACGTCTAACGAGGCTGACGCCGGCGAGAGGACAATAGTACGGCAGACAGTCGCGGGAAGACGGCGAGGGGAGGGGCGAGGGGCGGTGGCGAGAGAGGGAGGGCGGGAAAAGGAAAACCGGCGAGTCGGCGAAGACGAAGTGGCGGAGGAGGCGGCGGCGGAGGAGGAGGCAGAAGAGGAGGCGGCGGAGGAGGAGGAAGAGGGGAATGACGATGATGATGGGGAGAGAGACCAAGGAAGGGACGGCCGAATGGAGGCGGCATGCTTTGGGCGGCGGCGGCGGGCTGGGCGTCATGATTGGCGGTCTTGCGGTGGCTAATTACAGTGGACATTGGATGGATCCCAACGGACGCTGAGGGGCCCGACGCTTTGCGGTTACGTACTATTATAGAGAGGGACCACTGGCTGCGAATCTGCATCGTCCTTGGCCTGCAACCGGCGTGTGTGCTCTCAGTCGTCTGATGGGCTCATGCTCAGTCGGGCATTTACTAGGTACCTACCTAGGTAGGTGTCTTTATCTGTTCCTTTCGTACAGTAATTACTCGGTATAACTGTTGCAGTCATCATGTGCATATAGGGATACAGATACACACAAACACAAACATCAGCCGTGCTGCTACCTAACCTACCTATTTACCTACCTACCTACTTACCGTACTGTACCGTACCGTACTGTACTGTACGTGCCACTCACTCACTGTACTGTAGGATCCGGAGGTGCTAACAAACCTGAACGCTGCATGTAAGCCTTAGGCTAGCCTTGCTTATACTCCAGCTAGTCCAGCCGACAGGCAGGTCCAACAGCGACTCCCCGTAGCGCTCATTGTCTGGCAGCCGAATCGGTCCGTATTGTAACTTAGGTACCTTACAGCATGCGCGTAATAAAGCCTCGTGCACGGCTTACAGTAGACGAGGCAGCGGTTGACGCCAACCAAAGCGCTCGCACCCGATCTCTGACGGGCGAGCACGCCAGGCGAGGGCCATTTTCGGCGGAAAAGCCCTCGCGCGCGCACGCTAACAATAAGGTCCGTCAGGGATGTCAAGGATGTCAAGCGCCCGCGGCGATCTGCCCCCTTTCCTGTCGTTGTCGTCGTCGATGTAAAAGCGACAGCATCAGGGGTCTTTGCATCAGGAACGCATGGGAAAAGGAAGGAAAAACACCGCCAATGCCGACGGGCAGCAGCGTCGCACTGCAGCTGGGCCCTGCCAACAACGCCCACTACAACGCCCACTACAACGCCCACTACAACGCCCACGAGACAACGAACGGGACCTGGCCTGCTACCTTTTTTTTGTGTGTCTTGCCCTGCTGTCTTGCCTTGCCTTGCCCTGTCTTGCCTTGTCCTGTCTTGCCTTGCCTTGCCTTGCCTTGGACAGCGGCGGGCGGGGCAGTACCTACCGTACAGCCAGCCCACTGTACACAATGGCCGCCAACGACTCCTGCGCACCATCTGTACAGCCGCCGACAATCGAAAGGGACGGACACGACACGCACGCACGCACACGGCTGTTCGTTCGTTGGCTTTTTCCACCTTTCCCTCCCGGCACCCATGCCACAGGTCGTTTCGTCACCCGCTTCCTTTTTTTTCACCCTATTTCCTTTTTTTTGCCTTGCCCCCTGATCGCCGTATATCTCTCTCGTCTCAGTAACCTGGTCGGGCTGGGCGTCATCTAGCTCGTCTGTCTCTTCACCCCTCCTCCCTTGCATCCGTCATGTTAGACAGAGACACGGTGGGCTCCGCTTTGGATGCATCGGTGCTCTAAATCCGTATCTGTGCCTGAAGCGCCTTTCTCTCTTCACGGACCTCCCTATTGTGCTCGAAATGGCCGCCGTGGCGAGGCTCCCATTCACCACTCAAACAAAGCCAACCCAACCGTCTTGATGGGCTCGCTTTCGCTTGCACCTTGTTGATAATCTACCTGCCCTGGAAGAGACTACCCGACATGATCTCCTCGGCTCTCCCCAACGGACTGGATCGGCTACTTTACCTAGCATGGAACGAGCTTGGTACCTTGCCTTAGCACTCGGCGCCGGGCCTAGAGCCAACGCCAGACCGAACCCATGGCGGCGGCACCCGTTGCTAGCACCTCTGGCACGGGCCAGGTTCGCCTATCCGACGGCTGGCAGCGGGTGGTGAGGCCAGGGCTTGCCTTAGCACACCTGGCATGCTCCGTATCCGTAGACGCCTACGGGAGAGAGCACGATACCCGGCCTCTTGCAATCAACCTGCCCTCTTCCCCAACATCTCCTTTCCACTGACAAAACACCTTTTCCAAGCACCTTCCTCTTTTTCCAAGACTCCTCTCCCTGGGGAGGACCCTGTTGCGAGCGGGCCCTGCGGGGAGGGGATCCAGAAGGGCCTTCCTTACCCACGGCCTCTAATCTCGACATGGCGCAGACGCCCCAGGTTTCCCTCATGCTCTGCTCCCTCCCTCCGGTGCGCACGTGCGTCCACCGGCTGGCCAAGCCGGTGAGGCCGAGCCTTCGTCTCCCCATCGAGGTCCCCTATCGAGCTTTGGTTGGCTGGACAGAATACCAAATAGGCCGTGATTTCACCGTTGGCTCCTCCGGCTGAACACAGAACACACGTTACGCGAGCGCTAATGTAACAGAGGGGTTCATGGGTATTCGGCACCGACTTCCCACATCGAGCTGGGCTTGCTGGGCTCTTTTCCACCCTCTCTTATTAGAGCGGAGGAGAGCGAGACTCTGAGAATAGCCCTCCTCCCTCTCGATTCAGTCTGTCCGCATTCGTGCTCGAGCCGTGGGTCTCTCCAGATCTGTGGCTATGCCGGCCGGCCGCTTCGACATGTCCAACCCATCTGCGTCTTCGTCATCATTGCCCGTCAAATTACAGCCGTGCGCCCCTTGCCCATCGTAATCATAGACCCCAAAAGCCCAACAGACCTGTCATATACGCACTTGCGCCGTCCGTTTCCCCCTGTCCCGAGGGGTCTCATAATTGTTCCCAGAATGCCCAGAGTGCACGAGCTTGTCAACACTTGTGTCCCTGGTCGGGCTGCTGCGGATCCTTTCCTGAGATTAACCTGCCTCGGCTCTCTTCCCAACTGCCGGCGCCGGACCGGCATCAGCTAAGACAATCTGGGATGTTGACGTTGTCGCCGTACCATAGCCACGGGCGTGGCATTCTGGTCCGACGCACATCCATCCTGACGGGGCGGCCTATGCATGCTGGTGCGTAGGCGGGCACCACACCTCCCATGGATCTGGTCACGGCCCCGGGACCGAACTGTCATTCCGGGGCGTCAGCGTCATGGGAAAATCGTGTCGCGATTACTTTTGCATCCTGTCTGTTGGTCCCGTCCACCATTCACCCTCCTTGCTGCCGTCCTGTCCAAGGTAGGTAACCAGTCCGTCGCTGTTGCTCCCCCGAGTATACCGGCTGTTGGTCCCCTGATGATGCTGTCTCATTTTGTGCCTGATGCCTGCAATGGCCCCAGATCGTGTGTTTTGTTGGAAACGACGCCATCGAGTCAGTGCTACCTTGTCTGGAGCTGCGTCTGCTTCCTCCTCATCCCGAGGTCCTGACCGTGTTGCGCCCACCACCTCCTTGCCCTGCTTTCGGAGCCGCTGCTGTCCTCGAGAACCTCTTCCATGTTGCTAGCGCGGAAATCGACTGCCTGTTTCCGCCCGTCCATGCCCTCCAACTCACCTTGCGCGAACCTGCGCCACCACTCGAGCACCTCGATATGCTGGTGGACGGTCGCGCTGACGAGCGCCTCGGCGTCTAAGAAGAGCTTCCCCTCTCCCTGTAGCCGCCGCCACGTCTCGAGCACGTCGACTCGTCCCCATCGGCTGGCCGTCTTTGCCACGCCCTCGCCGTGCGCCGCGGGTATGCCCGAGCCGTCCCACCATCGAAGAACCTCGGCCTGGCCATGCTGCGTGGCCCACAGCAGCGAGCGTCCCGGCCGCAGCACAATCTGCTGGTCCTGCGCCGCGGCGTCGCGCCACCACTCGAGCACCGGCAGCTGGCCTCTGCCGCTAGCCTGCTCCAGAGCCGTCTCCGTGTACCGCAGAGGCAAGCCGGACCGGCGCCACCACCAGTCCAGTACCCACACGTGGCCGTTCCTCGAGGCCCCGTCGACCGCTTCCGCGTCGTAGACACGCTTGCCGCGGAACCATTTGCTCTTCCTCCAGTACTCCAAAACGTCCACCCGCGGGTAATGGGCCGAGGCGTTAGTCGGCAGAACCGTCCCGTCAAACACTCTGAACAGGTCCGGCCGATTGACCTCCATGAACTCCAACACCTCGGTGAGGGCGAATCGTATGACGAGCTTGACAACTAGGGCAGACAGGTCCTGGAAGTTGGGCGGTGATTGCGACAGCTTCTTGCAGGCAGCCGTCGCGCTGCCCGCCAAGACGGTCCACTCGAGCTCATGCTCGTAGACCTTGAGGGGGTCGCCCGAGTCTTTGGACGCCAGGCACCAAGACTGCGGCACAGGCAGGTTGGTGTAGATGCCAAGTGCCTGCGCCAGCTCCCAGTCGCCCGCGAAATCGAGCACGACGGTCCAGATCTCGGGCGGCAGCCTCGCCTTGATCTTGTCGCCGGGGCTGCGGCTATCAAGGAATGCCATCCCCGGGCCCGCTGCAATCTCCGCATCACGTCCCAGACCCAACAAGTCTGCCTGGTTTTTGATCATGTCCAGGACCCCGTTAAAGCCGTTCCAGGTCAGAACTCGCCTCGGGTTGAGCGTTCCCTCATAGTGCCACAATATCGGGGCCATGACCCGGATCCAACTCCATTTCCGATGCAGTTTGTTCAGTTGGCACTTTGTCGTTGGATTCGCCCACATGTGAGTGCTCATGCCCGGCACCAAGACGACGTTCTTGCGAGTGTCCCAGCCCCTAAGGACTTCGCCCAGAAGCGTGTCGGCAATGCCTGCGAGCATCTTGGCGATGGCGTCGGCGTCCAGCGGAACGCAGACCATGAGGTCCGCCCACTCGACCAGCTCGTAGGCTTGCTGCCTGTAGAACTCGATGTCGTCGGTGCGCTGGCCCTGACCCAGGGTCAAGCTCTGGTTTCCCATCACGATGATTGTCTGCGTCAGTCTAGGGACCACGTCGTCTACAATAGCCCTTGCCTCGATCTGCGGGTGCTTGGACAGCCGCACGACGAGCGCCTGCGCCCATGAGGTGTCACGCGGTCCGGTGGATGCGACGAGAAGACGGAGCCTAGCATCTCGAGCTTTCATCTCGTGGAGCGACGTATGGGAGGAAACGGGTGACAAGGTCGGTGGCGGGAAAGACGAGCAGTGCGTCATGATGGAGCAGGCGCTCGATCTGGGGACATGGTTTCATGGGATTTTGTTGCTCTCGGATGGCGACAATCCACAGCGAGCGTTGGACGAGGCCAGCTGTTGGGCTGCGGCACAAGCAACGCGCCTAATGAGGCTCAGAGCACGTGCAGCACTGGATGAAATGTTGCGCATTCGGCTCGTGCTTTATCACAGAAATCCAGGCCATGTCGCTGGGACGCAAGGGCGGCCTAAACTATCGACATCTGCAGAAGAGTTTTCCCACCTAGTCGGAAGTTCGTCAGCAGAAGTCATCGCGCCAAAGACTAAAGGCTAACCTTGTCTCAGCGCCACGCTGTGAGTCGGTCAGATCAGCAGCAGAGTCGTGCACTCATTCGGCCATTACGCTGCCGTGATGCCAATCATTGCAGACCTGGCCTTGTGGCGTGCGCATCTGGACCGTCGTTGCGGTTCTCGGCACACACATTGCTCTGTGCATTTATGCATCGTCGCCTGAGCTGCAGAGAATGGCGACATGTCTTGCGAAGTTGAAGAGTGGACACTGTCACATGACTCGAGCGGCTGGCGCCGACTCCCTCCGACGAGGCCAGCAAACTTCCCGCGCCCGCGAAGCTTAGTGCAGCCATGACGACGGGGGCGACACGGCAACTGGACAATCAAAACCTTGCCTTTCCCTTCTTTGCTCAGTTTTCATCCGCGGGCGGACAAGGCCAATAAATATCGGTTCCTTGCCTTGCTTGTCTTCAATCGCCGTCACGTCCATCGTCAGCGACCAAAAAATTTCTCCCCTCAACCAAGACTCTTCTCACGCAATCACCCACGACAATGTTGGATCAGATGGCCAACGAAATCAAGCTCATCTCGGGGAGCTCTCACCCGGAGCTGAGCGGCAAGGTTGCCAGCCGGTATGTCCAGGTCCTTCTCTGCGACGGCTCGGCTGACGTCGGCGCAGACTGGGCATCTCGGTCGCCAACACCATGAGCCTCAACTACTCCAACCAGGAGACGAGCGTGTCCATTGGCGAGTCTGTCCGAGACGAGGACGTCTTCATTCTGCAGTCCACCGCCCCGGGAGACGTCAACGACGGCCTGATGGAGCTGCTCATCATGATTCACGCCTGCAAGACAGCCTCGGCCCGGCGCATCACGGCCGTCATCCCCAACTTTCCCTACGCCCGCCAGGACAAGAAAGACAAGTCTCGCGCCCCCATCAGCGCAAAGCTCATCGCAAACATGCTGCAAGTCTCCGGTTGCGTACGGCAGCCCCCCTTCCGCCTCGCGCATGGCCCTGCCTAACGTCTTCACAGAACCACGTCATCACGATGGACTTGCACGCCTCTCAAATCCAGGGCTTCTTCAACGTGCCCGTGGACAACCTCTACGCTGAGCCGTCCGTCTTGCGCTGGATCGACCAGAACCTGGACGTGGACAACTGCGTCATCGTCTCTCCCGACGCCGGCGGTGCCAAGCGCGCAACCTCCATTGCTGATCGCCTGAACACGGCCTTTGCTCTGATCCACAAGGAGCGCCCGCGTCCCAACGTCGTGGGCCGCATGGTTCTCGTCGGCGATGTTCAGGACAAGGTCGCCATTCTTGTCGATGACATGGCCGACACCTGCGGAACGGTACGTGGACTCGTCACTCGCCCCGCTCTTATGCCACAGGGCCAAGGCGCTAACGGGCACATCCACACAGCTCGTCAAGGCGGCCGAGACCGTCAACGAGCATGGCGCTCGCAAGGTCTATGCCATTGTCACGCACGGCATCCTGAGCGGCAAAGCAATCGAGAACATTAACCGGTCATGTCTCTCCGGCCTGGTCGTGACCAATAGTGCGTATGCCTCCATGGCGCGGGAGGGCCCCGATGATGCTAACTGGACCTCAAAGCTGTCCCTCTAGGTGACAAGACGGAACGATGCCCGAAGCTCAAGGTCATCGACGTGTCTGGTACCCTAGCTGAGGTTTGATGGCACCCATGAGACGTGCTGATGCATGGACTAACTTGGCCTCTCAGGCGATTCGCCGAACTCATAATGGGGAGTCGGTGTCGTACCTTTTTACCAACGTGCCAGTTTAAGTGAGATGGGCGTGATTTCATAGCAAGAGTCAGGTTGACTCTGAGGCGTTAGTATGTCGGCCCGGTCCGCGGTTGCAGTGCAGCTATTAACAGTTGGCCTCAGGGATGATTGCATGAAAGGGGCTGGCTTTCTCAATCATTGGCGAGATTTGATTTGTTCTCTTGGTTGGAGAGGAAAAGCACAGCAGACAGTTTAAGCTATTTGAATGGCACGTAGCCGCGTGTGCCAATGTTGCATCAAGTCAAATTGCCGCAGGGCCCATGCATCTGCAGTTGGAAAGCACACGTCGAATTCGATGCTGCTGGCGCCCCGTGGCTTACTTGCTGCGATGGGAATATCCATTGTATTTCTGGCGAGAGGGTTCTGCACTTGCGAGCCTCCATTTGCCTCGCCTCGCAAATCCGAAGCGCAGTAGAATGGATCCGGACATGTTAAGCGTGCCATGTAGCAGCCACACGGTCACGACTCACTCAGAACTGCATCTCCAGCCCCAAAAGCTCATGTCTGGTTCCCGGATCAGGCAAGGCCTCCTTCATACACATAGTAAAAGGCGAATGGTACAAAAAGGAATTGAGCGCAAAAGAAAATCAGCAGCCCCGGCAAAAACTGCCAAGACAGGGGTTCGAACCCTGGAATCTCTCGATAATGGTGTTAAAGCACGCAAAAGGCTTAAAACCATCGCCTTAAACCACTCGGCCATCTTGGCTAAACGAAATGTCAATACGTCGTCTTATGTAGTTATATATGCCAAAAGTTGGCGAGGCCTGGGCGGTGTGGCTCTGGGAGATACTGCCACGTCTCCTTGTACGAAGTAGAGGTACCTGCTTGACAGTTGGCGCATGGTTGAGCAGACTGCCTGGAAACCCCGAGTAAGGCGTCGTTGGCATTTGAAAAAGGAACAGTTGCCGCGTCAACCTTGTCGCTGCATGGATGAGGGACGGGCTTGCAAGCTCACCGACGGGCGGACGGACGGGTTGCATCGCCCATCATGACGACGCAGCTGCTGATGACGGAGCTGGTCAACCTCGTTCAGGAGAGCAAGAGGAAGCACAATGACTTGCGACAGGTATGGCTCCCGCCAGAGCATCCAGTTCCTTTTCTCACAGCCTCGCGCTCTAGGCTGCCGACAAGTCTCTAGAGGAGCTGAAGCAACTCGGAAACGTCTCGGAGCAGGCTGCTGCTGATCGTGCGTCCAACCCGTCCTGTCCCCCCCAGCATCCTTTCGCCCCGTCTGACCACGCCTCTCAGAGCTGTCGCACAAGCCCAGCTTCGTCAATCCCTTCATCATCGCGTGCGGCACCAAGAATGCAAAGTTCACGGGCATCGCCATCGTCTGCTTGCAGCGGCTCATCGTCGCGCGCGCCCTGCCGCGCTCAAAGCTGAACCAAGTCCTCGAGGCGCTGATGCAGGCATCGTCGGCCGGCTTGGACGTGCAGCTCAAGATTCTCCAGGCTCTGCCGTCCCTGCTGCAAAACTATGCGCCTGATCTCAAGGGCGACCTGTTGGTGACAGCCTTGAACGTCTGCTTCATTCTCCAGAGCAGTAAGAACGCCATTGTGAACAACACGGCCGCCGCCACTCTGCAGCAGTTGGTCGTCTCCGTGTTTGACAAGGTAGTAGCCGAAGACAGTACGTGCCTGATCACGCCATGACGAAGGAAACTCTGGCTGACTTGGCTCAGAAAATGCGTCCGATGCACCGGTGGCCGGTGAGGCCCCGTCCGCTGCCGGACAGGTCGCCCTTTGCGCGTCGGCGCTGGACGCGTACAGAGTAAGGGTTCCTCTCCTCGAATCCACCATTCACGTCCGAATTCTAAAGTAACATCAGATATTCAACGACTTGTGTCTCATCACCGAAAATCAACGACCGGAGTTTCTGCGCTTCTCGGGCCTACCGCAGACGTTCGGGCTGGAACTCATCGAGTCCGTCATCACTAACCATGCCACTGTCTTTACGACTCACCCGGAGCAAGCCCAGATCCTCCGCGCTCGGGTCATACCCTTGGTCTTTGGCGCGCTCAAGGGGAAGCCGCCGTTTGCCACAACGGTAAGGCTAGTCCGCATCCTGTACACGATGCTGCGACGGCACATGGGCATTCTGCCATCAGAGTGCGGCGAGGCCTTTGAGATCCTGACGCAGCTGCTTGACCAAGACGCTGCCCTGTGGAAGAGGGCGCTCTGCATGGAAATGTTCCGGGGCATATTTGCCGAACACGCCCTGGTGCGGCGCATCTATGCTCTCTATGACGCCAAATACGGCCAGAAGGACATCATGAAGACCCTTGTGGCTACATTTGTCAGGCTGAGCACCGAGAAGCCGGCCGTCATTGGCCTCGGTAGCCAATCGACGCTGCCGGCGGCCGACACGGCCCATGCGCCCGGCGCTCCATCCGATCAGGCCATGCTGGAGGCCAGTGGCATGACCGGCATCATCGGCGGCGGTCCGCTTGGGCCCGAGAGCTCTAATGCGGGAATCAGCGTCCAGTGGAGCTCCGTTCGCGTTCCATGCATCGATCAGCTAGACAAGACCGAGCCGCCCCCCATCCCTGAATCCTACATCTACAGTCTAGTCTTGACCTGCATCTCGTCCTTGTCTGATGGGCTGGCCAAGTTCATTCTCCCGCTCACAGTCCCTGGCGAAGGACGAAACCGCAGAAAGGCACTTGCCAAGCATGACAATGGCCATGCCTCGCCCGCTTCGACTCATTCTGCAGCGGAGAGCCCGTTGCCAAAGGGGGGAGGTGGTGTAGAGAGATCAGCGTCCTCCTCGTTCAAGAAAAACCCAGTTCCTCTGAATCCCCTCGAACTAGAGGACCACCCGATGCATGAAGACATCAAAGTTTGCGCCTCGATTGTCGACGAATGCTGGCCTGCCATCCTGGCAACTTGCTCGACGTTCCTTTACGCCTCCCTGGACCAGGAATACTACCACGGACTGGTGCGGGCCTTTCAAAGATTCGCCCATGTGGCCGGGCTCCTGCACTTATCAACGCCTAGAGATGCGTTCCTGACGACGCTCGGCAAGTCCGCCGTCCCACCCAACGTCCTCACCGCATGCCATAGCTCGGGTCTGATGAAGCCGTCAACACCCAGCCCGCAGCCTGAGACGCCAACGAGCACTTTGTTCAGCAACGCCCGCGGGCTTCTCGGCGTCGATGGTCTCACGCCGACGTCTGCTTCGTCCTCGGCAGCAGCGGAGAAACAGCGTCAGGCGTCCATGGATACCTCGCCGGCACCGTCCCTGAACACGCGCAATTTGCTCTGCCTGCGCGCTCTCCTGAATCTTGGCATTGCTCTAGGACCGACTCTCGGCCCCGCTTGGGGAATCATTCTCGAGACGCTACAGCAAGCTGACTTTGTCCTATTCACCACCGGCAAGGCTACTGGGCGGACGCCTTCCCTCGGTCGCAGCCTTGATCAGACGGGCGAGAATGACGCCAGCTCGCTCATGACAAACTTTAGCAACGAGGTGCGGGCGGTGGAAACGGCGGCGTCGAGACTGATCGAAAGCAGCGTCGACTATCCAAACGCTTCCTTTGTCGAAGTTGTCGAGGCCGTGTGTGGTCTCCTCGAGCAACAAACTACGAATAAGTCGCAGGCGGACGGTAAACCGCGGTCGTCACCGGTTGCCGCCACCCCCGAGCCACGCCGGCCAGGCTCGGACAAGCACCGGCGCATGCTGAGTTTCTCAAATCAGGCTTCGGGCGCGTCGACCCAGGAGTTTCTCTTTGCCTTAACCAAACTCGGAGAAATCGCCACCATCAATATCGACAGGCTGCTTACAAGCGATCCCGACGCATCCGGCTGGCACAAGCTGATCAAGGAGCTCATCAACAAGCTCGGCTCGTTGTCGATGGCTCCACCAGTGAGAGTCAAGGCGGCAGAAACACTGTCACGGCTGATGCTCGAGGCCGCCAGCGTGGCCGCTGGCATGCCGGGCGATGGCGAAGATACCAACGGCGACTCTCGGGGTCCGACTCAGCTGCGGGTGTTGGGGGCCCTGAGAGATGCACTGACTCCCCTGCTGAGGCACGCTCGTGGTGGCTCGGTCGCGGACCACGCCACCGACATTGACGTTCACAGAATCCTGCTCGAGAGCTTGAAGAGCATCATTGAGGGCTGCGGTGAGAATCTCGTCTGTGGCTGGGACACGGCATTCGACATCATTGGAAGCGTCTTTGAAACGGAGCAGCCAGTGTTCAAGGAGAAACTCAAGTCAGCAACCAGTGCCGGCATTCTCACAACGCGATCGTCCAAGCTCGTGCGGTCGTCTTTTAGCTCGTTGCAGCTTATCTGCTCGGACTTTCTTCCATCTCTGCCCAAGTCCTGCTTCCTCACTCTGGTGGATACGCTTTACAAGTTTTGTTCGCAGGACGACGATCTTAACATTGCGTTGACGGTGAGTCTGGACCTGCGCTGTAAATCCCTCATACAGGTAGAAGTACTAATTGGTCTCGCTGCAGACCGTCACCTTCTTCTGGGTTCTGTCCGACTTCCTATCTGCCAACGAAATGTCTCTTGACATTACCGAGGAACTCATCATGAAGCGCGGCGCTGATGAGTCCGGCCTCGAAAGGCTGGCGGCTGATCGGGGCCAAAAGGGGTCAGATGCGGCATTGTGGATGCTGCTCCTGCTCCGGCTGACGTCGGTCACGACCGACGAAAGGCTCGAGGTGCGCAACAGCGCAATCCAGACACTTCTCCGAATATTCGACGCCTATGGCGACCGCCTCAGCGCGGAGGCTTGGTCTGCATGTGTCGAGTCGGTCATTTTCAGGCTCCTGTCCTCGCTAGAGGCGGAGCTCAAGGCCGCAGCAGACGAGGACGACATCGCAGAAAGCGAGAGATTGGAGTGGCATGGGACTGCCGTTGTCGTCATCAACGGCATCTCGGGCTTGCTCGCTGACTATCTTGACGTGCTCACGACCCATCAGTCCTTCAACCGTCTCTGGCGCGAGCTGCTTGAACACTTGACCGGGCTCCTCGACTTTCAGGTCCTCGACATCAACACAGCAACCTTCAAGGCGCTGACTCACATTCTGTCGCAATTTGGCGATGAGAAGAAGGCGACCTTTAATGAGACGTCGGTTGAGAGCGTGTGGGACCTCTGGTCTCGCGGGATCCCGACGTCGAAGCGCCCGGCCGACGCCAGCGCCAAGGCCGAAGACAACCAGAATTGTCTGATTGCGTACGTCGCTGCACTCTGCAAAGTGTACATGCTTTTGCAGGGCAGCATGACGGTAGAGAGGGTCAGAAGGATGCTCACTCTGCTGCGTGAGACCGTCGAGGAGGCATCGATGGGCACCTACGTGCTTGATGTGGAGCACGCCACACCTCTCCAGACCCAGGTTCTAGCAGCCATGCAAATGATCCGGACTGACGTTGATGGCGTCCCCTCGGCGATTGTGAACCAGGTTTCCGAGTTTGTGGTCTTGGCGTACGAGAGGGGCCGAACCAGCGGCAACGCAAAACGAACCTTTGTCGCCATGTCCAAGGCGGGCATGAAGATGCTACATGAACTCATCTCGAGCCATGCCTCGGTCGAGGATGTCTATACAAGCGGCGCTCTCGCAAACGCCTTGTCTGCTCTGTGCATGCCCATTGCGCTGAAGTACCGGTTCCCCATCGTCACCAAGTCCTCTCCGCCGTGGCGGTTAGCGACTTCTTCCGTGCTGGAGGTCCTGGGGGCCACACTTCCCCAACTGGCTGCTCTTGATATACCGAAGGAGACAGTCCAGCGCATCTGGGCCATTGTCGTTGCAGTGGCAGATGGCATCCTCGGCGCAGACGCAGACAGCGCTCCGCCCGGGTCCAACTTGGCAGACGACGAGGATTTTGACATTGAGTCGTTCCGTAAACTTCGTACACTCATCATCCCATCTCTCGGCGGGGATACCATCGAGGACAAGACTCGCAGGGCATACACGGAGAGCCTCTTCCGGACGTCGATAATCCACGGCGTCAACGCGGCCGAGAGGTTCCTCGTTGACAAGCAGGGCGACGGTGACGGTGCGGGGCCCGATGCCGGTGCTAAGCTTGTGTCCCTTTATACCCTGCCCCCGGGCCGCACAACGGCGGTTGCGCCCACGGGACGAATGCGAGTTGCCTATGTCTCCTTTGACGAGCTCTTCTCGCTCGCATCAGCAGGGCACGGCAATTCCACCGAAGCCGCAGCGCCCAAGCCAGCCTCACAATCGGAATTTGACTCGTCCCAAGTCCTCCGGCTCCGGATCGCCAGCACAGCCGCGCCACTCCTCATACTGCGATGCGCACTGACGATACGCGGCTACGCGGCCGACCAGCCGCTACGGGGGAAGATGCCGCAGCCGCTGAGCCAGCGCAAGGAGCTACTCTGGACTCTAAGGAAGTTGGTGGAGCTAGAGAGCGAGGGCGAGGCCATGCCGGCTCTCGGCGGCGCCAGGGGCGAGGGGAGGCGGCACCTGTTGAAGCTGTATCCGCTGATTGTGAAGTCGCTTGGGGTGGAGGGGGACAGGGAGGTGCAGAAGCTGCTAAGGGATGCTCTGGGGGTTATTGGCGGAGAGATGGGCATTGTTTAAATTTTGTGTGTGTGAGCGGCGTTGTGTACGAGACAGTTGATGGAAAATGTGGCTTCTAGACGATGGAGGATGAGCTGACAACGTGGCGATCCTCAGGGCAGTGTCAGTTTCGTACTTGGAGACGGGCTGGCAAGAGCTGTCAGACGACAAACTGGACAGGACTCGTTGGTATTGCATCTTGTTTCCTGGCGGGTATTTCAAAACAGAAATCCATCATCTTATTTGGTCAGGAGCATCACCAACGCGCCCTGTAAATCCGGCACCCGGAGCTATAGGGTAGCCCCGCCCGCGAAGCTATGAGGTTTATTCTGCCACCCCCCTCGAAAATTTAGCTCGCCGCTTCCTCCTCCAACCCCCACGACGAACCTCTCTCTCATCGTCAGCGCCCGTCGCCCGCAATAATGGGCAAGTCATCCAAGGACAAGCGCGACGCCTACTACCGGCTGGCCAAGGAGCAGGGCTGGCGCGCGCGAAGCGCGTTCAAGCTGCTGCAGCTCGACGAAGGTACCACGCTCCCTCCGTTTCCTCGGTGCCTGCTTTACCACCACACAAACATACAGAAAGCAGGTCAAAAGGAGGGAAGAAGATGGACGGAGCTGTGCGTGAAAAAAAGAAAAAAACACTGACACGCCTGTCTTTTACCCCCAGAATTCGACCTCTTCGCCAACGTCTCGCGCGTCGTCGACCTGTGCGCCGCCCCGGGGAGCTGGTCCCAGGTGCTCTCGCGCGTGCTCATCCGCGGGGAGCGCTTCGGGCGCGCCGCGTGGCAGGACCGCGAGGCCCGGCTGCGGCAGCAGATGCTCGGCATCGTCGCCGGCGGCCAAGATGCAGCGACATCGGGGGCGGCTGAGCCGCGGCGGCAGCACGACGACGAGGTGGAGCAGCAGCAGCAGCAGGCCCGCGCAGACGTCAAAATCGTCGCCATCGATCTGCAGCCCATCTCCCCCCTCGCGGGCATCACCACGCTGCGCGCAGACATCACGCACCCAGCCACGGTGCCGCTGCTGCTCTCGGCCCTGGACCCGGGGGGCTATAACACCGCCGACGCCGCCGACCAAGACGAAGCCTCCTCCTCTTCCTCGCGCCACCGCGTCGACCTCGTCCTCAGCGACGGCGCCCCCGACGTGACGGGCCTGCACGACCTCGACATCTACATCCAGTCGCAGCTCCTCTTCGCCGCCCTCAACCTGGCCCTCTGCGTCCTCAAGCCCGGCGGCAAGTTCGTCGCAAAGATCTTCCGCGGCCGCAACGTCGACGTCCTCTACGCCCAGCTCAGCATCTTCTTCGAGAGGGTCGTCGTCGCCAAGCCCCGCAGCAGCCGCGCCAGCAGCGTCGAGGCCTTCATCGTCTGCCTCAACTTTCGCCCGCCCGCCGGCTTCCGCGCGAGCCTCGAGGAGCCGCTCGGGGTGGGACGGCGGTTGGAACACTTGGCCGGGGAGAGGAAGATGCAGCTGCCCGTTGTTGCCGGGGCCGTCATGCAAAATCCATCGACAGGGGCATGGGCCTGTGAGCCCAGCCCGAATGCTGACCCAGGACATGCACCAGGAATCTCCGAAATAGAAGTATACGACGAGACGCTCGAGGAGAACGATGTCGGGACGAGAGCGAAAAGCACAAGGTGGATTGCGCCTTTTATTGCTTGTGGCGATCTATCGGCCTTTGACTCCGATGCCTCGTACCAGCTACCCAAGGACTACGTCTCGCTGGACCCCGTGCAGCCACCCATTGCTCCGCCGTACAAGCGCGCCGTCGAAATGCGAGCCGCACAGTCTAGGCGGTGAACTGATATCAATGAGGGACTGGAACGAACAAAAAGGGTCGAAAAAGAAGGCGGTCGCGCAATGTCCCACGGTCCCTGTTGAAGGACGGGGACAGGAGGAGCCAGAACAAAAGAAGCAAAAATCCATCCTCCAAATTGAATGCGCAACTATCGAGCATCCACGACTGCCAGCAGGTTGGAACGCAGTCATTTCGTCACGTCATCTCAGTGGTCCGCCGGCACGTCCTTCTTGCCGCGACCGCCCATTTCGAGCAGGACGAGCCCAGCCGAGGGCCCCTGGTCAAAGTCGACGGCGCCGAGCTCGCGCTGGTACATGCGGGCGGCGGCCTTGTCGTGGGTCATGAGGATGAGGCCGCGCAGGTTGGGCCACTCGCCGACGAGCTCCTTGAGGGCGCGCATCATCCACGAGGCGAGGCCCTTGCGCTGAAACTCTTCGAGAACGAAGACGTCGGTGAGGTAGGCAAAGGTGACGTAGTCGGTGACGATGCGGGCGAAGCCGACCATTCGGAAGTTTGGACCCTTTGTGTTGCGGGGGAGGCCCCCGTTTCCTGGGTGGGCCTTGTCAGCGGAGGACTGTGGGCCGATTCCGAGACACCAAGGAATGGGGAGAGTGGGGGAGGGCATGGAGCGAGGTCGGGGACGCACTCTTCATCTCGTCTGCCGAGTCGGGGACGGCGTAGATGCTCAGGGTGAGGCAGTTGTCGAGCATCTTTTGCATCTGCTTTGGCTCGAGCGGGTCGTTCCACCACATGAGGTCCGAGTCAAAGGCATCGTTGACGACGGCCGAGTCGAGGAAGGACTTGTCGGTGGTGAGGAGGAAGCCGTCACGGAGCCAGGAGCGCTTGTCGGCCACGGGGGGCTGTTCGAAGCTGGCGCGGGAGCCCATTTCGGAACTCTTCTGGATGGAATCGATTCGTCCCCTGAGGTTTACGGCGCAGTTGGGCCCTTTGTTCACAGGGGGGCGGTCCGGCGGTGGTAGGTGTAGAGGTCGAGCACAACGATGGAGGGAGGGACGTGCGTGATGGATGCAGCAACCATTCTCGAGGGGGCAAGGGAGGTTTTTTCCCCAAGGGAAAAAGGAGGCGGCTGTCGGGATCTGGATGTTGTGTGAGAGCGTGGTCTGGCAGTGGGAGCCAGGAGATGTGAAGGGGAGAGAAGGTGGGACGCCAGAGGGGATGAGAGGAGGAGGGTGGTGATGCTATCTCGGCGGTTTAGGTTGTCCCGGGGACAAGCAGCACGAGGCAAGGCAAGGCAAGGCAAGGCAAGGCAAGGCAAGGCAGAGCAAGAAGCAGGAGCGAGAGAGAGAGTTGTTACCTGGCTTAACCGGCTTGGCGTTTGTGCGTTTCTGGGGGGGGGCGAAGAAAGCGTCGTCACGGGGCTTCTTTGCTCGACGCAAGAGAGCGAGTCAGTCTCGGTGGCACAAAGCAAAGCCAAAGCAAAGCCAAAGCAAGGCAAGGCGACACAGGCGACGAGATGCAAAAGGCGGTCGATGTCGTCGTCGGCGTTCGGGGCGGCAGGAGGAGGAGGAGGGTACGGTATGAAGTGTATTTTTGGTACCGTACAGTCAGTCGATACGGACGTGCTTTGAGCTTCCGGCTGGTCGCAACTCGGCTACTTACGGCCTCTTACGTACTCTTGTGACCCTGTGACGCGCCCAGCTGTGCCTAGGGCGAAGGGCCAACCCCAGGAGTCGTAGGGGCGGTGGCCCGGGGCGGTGGTGGCCTGGGGGCAGAGTCAGGTGCATGTTCCTGTCTGGGGTGTGGTCGTTTTGGGTATCTGTTGTGAGAATATGCCAGGGGCAAGAGGGCCAAGGGCGCCAAGCAAGCCTCTGGACGCATGCACTGTAGATGCACGTACCGCAGGGTATTTCCCGCGGGCTTGCACGCGAGTCGTGGACGGGCACTACGTACCTACCTGGGTAGGTAGGTAGGTAGGTCCCAGGTACTGTAGGTACTCCGTACTGTACCGTAAAAACTCGTAACAGTCGGACAGCGGGGCCCCCACTAATGGCTTTTTCTATCTACCTGTGGTTTGTTTCATTGGCCCCCCCCCCGCGTCCGCCGTCCCCCGCCAAGACTGTCCGAATTTGATGAGTTCCTACGGTACGCAGTACTGCATCTCCGATTGCAAAGCCAAATGTAGATCTGTCACTCCATCTCCTCTGTCCATTCATTCACTCCGTCAAGTATTATACGAATACCGGCCCGTGGAAAAGATCCAAAAGCATAATCTAGCCATGCACCTCGGGTTGCATTTGCTCAACTTGCTCCACCCGCGCATGCGCCGTGGCTGACTGCCTGCCGCCGGGCTCCATCACGCCGCGTCCGACCATTGGCCTCCGGCTCGCAATCCGCGGCCTGCCTCTCTTGTCTCCCTTTTGTCCTCCGCTCAGCGCAATGGACTTGCACTGTACATGTAGCCAGCATGCATGTATGTATCATCTATCCAAGGCAAATGAACACGCTTCCTTGGTATTTACAGTCAATACGAGTACATGGATGCAACATGCACCTGCCCGGCCGTCTCCAGCCTCACTCCGCTCCGCCAGATGCCCCCGGGCCGTTTTGCCCACCCCAGTATTGCCAACGTCTGTCTTACACCTGGCCACCAGTGACATAGCCACGTTCCCGTTACAGCAGGCTCATGCCGGCCGCCACACCGGCCAAGAGGGCGGATCCGAGCACGGCACGCGTCGTCATCAGCCCGGCCGCAGCGCTGACGGGCGTCGAGCTGCTCGACGGCTTGGCCGCTCCGTCTCCCCGAGAGCCCGTCGACGACGCGGCCCCAGAAGACGCGGGCCCGGCGACGGCGGTGCTCTTGGTTGTCTGCACGGCCGTGAAGCCGGAGCTGGACGACGCCTCCTCCCGGGGCAGGCTCGTGGGCGCCGCCGTCGTGTGCACCACATTGGCGCTGCCGCTGGTCACCGTCACACGTGCCGCAGATGCGTGCGCCAAAGACCCAGATGCCGAGGATGCGTGCGCCGATGACGACGGTGTGTCAGTCGCCGACACATCGCTGCTGGCCGGGCTCGTGCGAGCGGCCGTCTTCACATCCAGGAAGCTCGGCGAGTACGTCTCGGTGCCGCTGTACAGGGGGCACCCGGGCACCGTCGTCTTGGGCGGTGCGCGGCCGCCTCCGCAGTCGAGAAACTCGCAAATCTCGCCCGATTCCGGCACGTACCAGATGCGCTTGTTGTAGGGAGCCATGCTCGAGGGCGCCACCACCTCGTCAGAGTAGGTGCAGCCCTGCAGGTTGGTGCGGGCGAGCGCCGAGACGGCCAGCGACAAGAGGGCCAGGGAGCGAGCGATGGCGGCCATGATGGCGTAGGTAACGACAGGAACTTGCTTCGGTAGGAAAAAGCGACGGGCGGAAGCCGGCGAGGAGGCTCGGGCAGTGAAAAGAAGAAAGCGAGCGTGTGTGACTGGTGGTGGTGGCACGGAAAAGAAGCAACGTGAGCAAGACAAGGCGAGACCGACGACGCTTATTAATAATTGAGAGAGAGAGAGAAAGAGAGAGAGAAAGAAAGAGAGAGAGAAAAGGAGTCTGTGCAAAAAGGAAAAAGGGGCAAGGGATGACGGGAAGGAACAAGCACCGAAATTGCAGCTGACGGAGCAGCCAAAAGTCTGGCTGTAAGACCGGGGGTTCGGACGAGGCATGCGCAACCAACAGCCAGTAATTAGCCAACAGCCTCTCGCTCCTCCTTTGGGGGCGCCATCTGATTCGGAAGGCGCCGGCCAAGCGCGGCCAACCCCTTGTTATGTCAATCTACCGTCTCTGTCCAACCTCTTCCAACGGCGACGCAATCACGACTCCCCTCCAGCAGCCCGTCGCCACGCTCTCCCAATGGCCGTCCAGTACTGCGCCGGGCTCTGCCGCATGTGTCCGACGTGTCCGCTCCCCTGGAACAGCTCCGCCTCGGCCTCCCAGCCGCGCTCCTTGGTCTCCGCCGCGTGCCGCTCGATGTCCTCCCACGAGATGAGCTCGTCCTCCTTGCTGTACATGTACAGCTTGCGCGCCCCCTTTGCCTCGTATCTCTCGTCGTTGACGGCTCGGCGACTCCAAGCCCCCGCGCTTTCCCGCCCCAGCATCCACCAGTACAAGCTGTGGACGCACAGGAAGACGCCCCAGATGGCCTGTGTCACTGCAGTCGGCCACGGAAACCAGCTGGCCGTGCCCATGGCCATGGCTCGTGACCAGCGCATCACGTTGGACGGCGTCAGGTCCGTGCTGCCGGGCGTCGAGTCCATGATGAGCAGCTGATGCGGGAGCGCCTCGTTGTTCCTCAGCCGGTAGGCGTGCAGCGTGGCGGCGTAGTTGGCGGCTCCGGTATTCGACATGGCGTGGACCAGCGCGGAATCCTCGTCGCCCATGGCCTCTACCACGGGCACCATGTACTCGGAGCGTTGCCGCAGGTCCGAGAACATGCCCTTGATGATGGGCGACAGCACCACCACCTGCTTGGCGTGGGGGAACAGTCGGCGATAGCCATCGGCGTATTTGGCCACGTGCCTGCCTTGGCCGTCGCCCCAGCCGTAGATTATCACGGTGTCGGGATCGCTCGTAGATGGCTTTACATCGACGCTGCCTGGGCGCACAAACACCTGGTCCGAGAGGGCGCTGAATCCCGGGATCGCGGGTGACTTGGCGGCCATGGCGATCTTCGAGAATAGGGATCAGGCGACAGGTTTCAGGCTCCGGCAATGTAGGGCGGTCAACTGGAAGGTGATGGGGGTCCTCTGTAACGAGGGTGTAAAGGAATTGAAAATCAACAAGGCAAGGAAACGGCCGAGGCCAGTGGTATAAATGGGCTCATTGTGCG